>NC_082719.1:26141996-26741996 GCF_030144855.1 Hypanus sabinus
TATATATTCATTTTTATTATTATGCATTGCATTGTACTGCTGCTGCATAGCAACAACTTTTACGATGTATGTCGGTGATATTAAACCTGATTCTGATTCTGTCAACCTGTGCTTTGCCATCCCATCCCCTTAACGAACTAAAGAAAGTTGGACCATACTTGAATATAACAATATCCATGTTTGAATATCCTGTCAGTGCTCTTCATCTAAACACATACTCGCATGGTTGTAACATGCTTGAATGCAGGTAACGGTAATTGTCCAGCACTAAATTTACTTCTGCACAACATAAAGAGTCAATGTATTTAGAAGAGCAGAGACAAAGTCAAAGTTGGTGGACAAATGGATGAAAATGAAGTTGGCAGTACTGTGGATGTGAAAATCAGAGCCAGGACCTTTTCTCCTAACTCATAACTTAAGGGCAGTATGGAGACCAACCCCCCCCTCCCAATCTAGAGGGAGTAACAGGTGATAGAAATGCTTCACAAGTACATCGTGCTTCATATTGTGTGCTTTGCTCTATTTCATGAGGAAGTTTAAATGCTGCTGATTTAATTTTTTCTGCAGCAATTTGTGCTCAGAATTGACACCATGTCTGGATAGGATAAAAACCAGTCCTGCTCAGACTGTACATCTCTGGCAACAGGTTGGGAACTGCAGCAAATATCCTGTCAATAACAATATTGTGTGATTCCATCCCAAACTGAAGGAATATTTATTTAAGAGAGGCACAAAAAGCTGCAGATGTTGAAAGCAGAAAATAATAAATTGCTGGAGGAACTCAGTTGGTCACACAGCATCTGTGGCACCTTTCCATTCCCCGTCTGTGTTTGTTTTTTTTTTGCTTTTCCTACCATTTTCAGCTAGGTTTGCTATGAAAGTAAAACTACTATCATAATTCAGAGCAAAGATAATACAGTTTTGTGTGTCAGCACCAGAAATCTATTGGGAGCAGACCTCACCTGGCAAGACTGATACAATTTGCAGGTTCTTTTAAAAATCTCCCAATGATGTCTGGTTTTCAGAGTTGGTCATGTCTTCAAGACAACATCAGTGATTACATCTCATAGTGAGAGCTGATAAATATGTGACTCCTCTTGGTTAGTTATTGAGATAGACCTTCCTGGCTCTTTGCGCTGTGCCACCCAGCAATCCCCCAATTTAATCCGAGCCTAATCACAGGACAATGGCCAACCAGAGCACCCAGAGGAAAACCACATGGTCACAAGGAGAATGTTTAGACTCCTTACAGACAGCAGCGGGAATTGAACCCAGGTCTCCTGTACTGTAAAGTATTGTGCTAACCACTACCCTACTAGGCCGCCCCAGCAACAGTTAGCTAACAGTTCGGTGAGAAGTAAACATTCTTATGTATTGTGCAGGAATTGGAATGAAAATCTGATTTGACCATATGAAACAGTTTAGCTTTAATCAATTCAGGTTTCCGAGAGCAGCACAGACCACTCTAGAGTGTACATTTTTATCAAACAGAGCAACTTTGTCACTAAATCAGTAAACAATCACATTGAAGTAATAAATTATTGTATTAACAGGTTGAACTTCTCTTTAAAAATCACACAACATCATTACTGAAGGATATTTGTCACTGAGCCCAATCTAATGCAATTGATAGCCTCCAGGAAGGAACAGCCCTAACAGAACAGGCTTCTAAACTGTCTGAATATAGCATCAATTCAGAGAACAAATTCCAGTATCAAATCAGCCACGACTGTAGTTTCTTATGAAGTAAAATAGACCACACAATAGGATGTGTGATATAATTGCCGAAGGATTTTTATGATGTATTACTGCCTGTACATTTGGGGACTGGTCTCCGCACTGCTCGTGTTTATGAGTTAGGAAAGCAGGCAGTGGATCATATTTTACACATCTGTAGTACTGTCAGGGTTTGCAACCTATGCCTCCTGGTCTCGCTCCAACTCCATCACTGCACTACTCAGAATCGCTGAAAGTCACCTGGAAACTCTGTGGCCAGGATTGCTATGGGGAGAAATATGCACAAGAGACTCCTTTTATGGTGTGCCAATTTCTATTTCAATCTCTGGCTTAACACAGTAAGCCTCCGCAGCAGCTGAGGGCTTGGCTGTTACTGAAATGCCATCGCAACCATTTGTTCATGTAATTTTGAGCATACAGAGGAAAGCATGTCATCTGGGGTTGAAGCTGGTTGGGGAGAAGTGGAAGAGATGGAGCTAGTGGTCAAATGGGACTCGAGAGAAAGGGGGTTGGAAGTGAGGGCCTGGAGTACAAGGATGAGATTAAACTTTGGGAGGGCAGGGAGGGGATAGGTGATGACTGGCCTGACATCAGTGCTGTGTTGGAGGTAGAATAGGTATCAGGGCATCATTCATGGAGTTCAGGAGTGTTATCAAGGAGAGCTGAAGAGGCAAACTTGATGGGTAGAGGCACATAACATGAGAAAAAGGATGGTGCCATATGTTATGTTTTGTAACTTCAAAACTAATAGAAAGTAAAACACAGGGAGCCTGGGGATAAACGTGTCCAATTTGTCCTTTACTTTTAGCAAGGCATTCACTTATGACATGGTGGCAAAATGACATATGCCATTCACGTAGTTTAATATATAACTCAAAATGAATTATGTAAACAACAAAGAATGCTGAATGAAACTATTTATTTACAATATTACTCAAATATTACTGAAATACTAAATACAAAACACTGTATAAAACATGAGATAGCCATGTGCTGTGTTCCAGCATAGAGTCGTTGCCCTGGGAACATCCAGCAATGGGCTTTTGCAGGCCTAGTGGATCAGGATGTTGAAGAAGCCATCTTTGATGTCCATCTGGAGTGGAAATTTGTCCAGTGGTTAGAAGTGCTCCGTTGAAGGTCTAGAGTGGTGCAATTCTGTCAAGAAATGGTCAGAAATTCCACCCCCCTCCCAAAAATACATTTTAGTCACTTAGAGCTAATGAAAACAGTGATAATTTTCTGATTTTCCAGACATAGAAAAACCGGGGAGGGAGGTCCTCACACATTCTTTGCTGTTCCTTCAGAACTGTACCAATCATTACTAGTCTGCCAGGTATAGAACCTTTCTCCAGAGTGCTGCTGTCTCCATCCCCAGTTGGTGCACTTCTGATAGGTGGGTAATCTAGAAAGGAAAACAATGATCGACCTTACTGAGCCTCCAAGATCCGAGTGCCTGACCAGTGTTAGGAGAACATTGCTGGTGCAGTAGGTTAGCGTTCAATGTCTGTTCAGTACCATCTGATAAAAGGGGATTTTTCATTCCGCAGTTTGCATGACGTAATACTGCTTACAAGATTAAACACCAACTTCACCCTGAGGGAAAGCAAACTGATAATATACAACATGCAAGTGCATCAATTTTTGAGCTTTTCTGACACTCCCCTAACCAACAAATACATTCTGGATTTGTTCACTCACAATTGTGATTGGCAGTTCTTTAAAAAAGATAACAATAATTTAAATACTCTTAATCCCAGTTTTTTTTTTGCAACTATTTGTCAGTCTGTGACCCTTAAAAAGGATTAGCTAGGCAGCTGCTTAGATGTGAAAACTATGAAAGATTATTATAATTGTCTGTTGAGAGGTTGACAATAATTCTACTTTTCCTTTGGCAGCTGCTGCCTCTCCTGAACAGTACTTGTATCATTATCCATTTTAGATCAGTTTTCCGGCAGATGAATATTTAATTTGTGCATTATAATCCTGTTGTTTTCTATTATATTTCAATAGTGTCAAATACCCTTGTAATGAAGATAAATACTTAGGACACAAAGAACTGTGAATCTTAACATATCTCTTGCAATCCTGCAGATGTTTGCTTTTGTTTATTGCTTAAACAATTTATTTGTCTTCAGAATCATGTATAATGCTAATCGGCTATTTTAAAATAGGTGGAGGATACCTTTAGATTAAAGTCAGAATCTAAAAGTTACTGGACGTCTAATAGAAAGTGGGCCGTTCAGCATCTGTTGAGAGAGCAGATAATGTAATCCTTCTGGGCAAGTGAATATTCATAGCTACGGTGCCTCAATATGGTAATGTGAGTCAAAGCAAGGAACTGGAGTTTGTTTTCTGGGAAATTATGGAAAGGACTTTAAGTATATCAGTTCCTGAAAGTGCAAGTGAAACAGAAACAGTAACGTATCATAATTGTGTTTGATAAACAGGAATAGGAGAGAGAAATAATCTTCAACATTTCACACTTTCTGTCCCTACATGCTTCAAATCAGCCACCATTATAGCAGCACCACTTCAGAACTAAATGGCTACTGCCTGACAGCACAAACACCAATCATCATGAGGTGCTTTGAACGGATGGCACATATCAAAAACACCATTCCTGCCACACTGGACACTCAGCAATATACTTACCAACACAACCGCTCTGCAACAGATACCATGGTGTCTGTCATTCACCTGGCCCTGACTCACGTGGACAACAAGGACATGGTCAGGATGCTGTTTCTGGATTTCAGATCGGCATCCCTACTCTATTGCCCACATCCCTACTCCTCAGTCTAAAAGCATCACTGTGTGACTGCACTTCCTAGTCGACAGACCTCCGTCAGGATGCATGAACTCTGCTTCCTCCTAGGTCTGTGTGCTGTATCCCAGCATCACGACATCCACGTCAGCCTCTCCTCTCCACAGCCCCTCAGCACTCATGCACTGCCACTTGTACATTGTGTTTTATAGTTTGCATTCGTATTTGTACATATTGTGTTCTTTATGCTACATTGAACCTGAGTAACAATCACTTCATTCTCCTTAACACTTGTGTACTGAAGAATGGAAATATGCGGTCTGAATCTTAAGTATATATGACACTAATCAAGTTATAGTTAATTCAGGTTTGTTGCTTCAAGCCTAGGAAATGTATTGGATAAGTTTACCAGGATGAGGTTTATGGTTATAACATGACATCTCATAACTATATCTACTGCTGCAGGATAAAGGAGCTAATTGTGGAGTTTTATTTTTAATTTAGTGAATGTGATAGTTGATTCATTATCTCATTTGCCAAAGAAAATTAAAATATACTGCATGGATCCTGTAGAAAATTGTTAGAGATTTGTAAAGACAAGTTTTCCCCGAATAAAGTTAGGATTAATTTGCAGTAAAAAATTGACAGATTTTGCTGTATTTTCAAAGCTTGAAAGGCAACTAATTAAGTCAGATCTAACAAAATCGTGTAAAATGATAAAGGAATTTAATATTGTTGATACTGAGAAACCATGCAGGCTCTTGATAAAACTTCACCCGTAACCCTGTGCTCAGGTCTCTTTCCTTACCTAGGGAAGTATAGACTTGCAAAAGAGGGAGTGTGGTGAAGATTCACCAGACTGATATTTGGGATAAAGAGTTAGCAGAGGGCTACAGTCCTACAAAGAGAAATTAGGCAGAATGATCCTATGCCCCCTTGTATTAAGATGAATGAGAGATGATCTTATGGAATCGTATCTTTTATGGTTGTGACAAGGTAGATTCAGGGATGATAATTTGCCTGGCTAGAGTGGTGTATATAACAAGGTCTCATTGCCTCAAAATAATGGATGTGTGTTCAGAATAAGGATTAGAAGGAATTTCTTTACTTTGATAGTTCAGAATCTTGGGAATTCTCTACTGAAGGTGGCTCAGTGACCAAGTGTAGGCCAGACAAGGGTCAAGAGATTTGTGGACATTGAGGCAAATGAGAATCATGCAGAAAACCTGTTCAGTGGTTAAATGACCTTACTGCCCAACGCAACAGGTGCAAGGAACTGCATTGACTCTTTCTCTTATTATGTCCTATGTTCTTATTTTTTTGATAGAAGATTCCAGAACAAGTTCAAATGTGGTCATTATAGTGCAAAGTAAAGAAGAACTTTTGTACATAGTGGATATCTGGAATCACCTTTCTTGAAGGATGTAATTGCACAGTCAATTAAAATTGTCACAACCAACAATTGTCACAATTCTTTGCTGGATTTCTAGTGAAGTGTAAGGTCAGATGATGCACTGAATGGACCTCTCCTTTACTTACAGAAACATTTTTATGACATCTCTTTCAAGATTTTAAATAAAGAAATAAGTATAACTTTGGAGCCGTATTTTATCGTCATTAATAAATGACACTTTAAGAGGCAGTCTTTATTCAAGGAAAGCAGTGGCAAAGTGCACTCATCCAACCCAAGGTACACCTGAGCTTGAAACTCAATCTCTGTTGAACTGAAAATTCACTTAGAAAAGGCAAGATAAAACAATTCCTTCAGCTCGTATGCATTATTTCAGTCTCTGGAGTGATTTGTAATTCTGAATAAGTAACATTTAAAACAAAAATATTGTCACTGCGGGGAATCCGAAACAAATGCAGAGATTCTAGAAGCAGTCAACAGGTCAGATAATATCTGTGGAGAGAACAGGCAGTTAAAGCTTTTTGGTTCATGACTCTTAAGTCAAGATGAAGTCAATCACCGATGCATTTATAAACTCTAGCACTAGGGGGTGCTGCCTCCCAAAAGCTTCCTTAGCGAGCAACACCCATCATCAGACAAACCATCTCTGCAGTGTCAGTGTTCAATTCATGCAGGTAAATCATGAATATTAAACTCTATTCTGTTGATTTCAGAGATAAATGTTATGTTTAGTTCATAGTTATAGCTGAGTGTCAAATAATGGCAAATACACCACATGTGCGGAGTACGAGCTATCTGCTATTAATAAGAGGGATGCATCAGGCATTCTGTTGTCTCAACCGCAATCTATTGCAGAATTTATTCAGGCATCTTCTCCAACTAGAAATATCATATAACATACAGTAGGAAATAGTACAGCAACATTTCTATGTTCAACCCTGGATTTCATCATAAAATCAGATAAAGAGGTGATAGATAGAAAAAGGCAGACTCTGTTTCACATGTTACACTACACCTGTAAACAAGTGAGGTGTTGGTGAGCTGAGTCGACCAGAGAGAATAGCTCTGATTTCTGTTTTCATGCAGGCAGCGACTAGGTCAGCTCGACCTTCGATATGACCCTTCACATTGCCAAGGCAGGCGGGGGGCAGTGGCTGTGAACACCCTCCTGGTTTGCAACAGTGCCGATAGGCTATGGAAGGGACAGGGCCAAAGGGGATATAGAATTGGGAACTCCACTCAAAGTGTTTTCACTCACTGCCCTTCTATAACCAGCACTACTCTCTCCAGTATGCACGCCCACTGACTGACTGGTTTCTGTTAGGGCTGGAGCCCTTATTTAGCCCTTGAGTTGTTCCGAGGCTAAGAGACTGTTGGCCAAAAGCATCTCATTAATCAGCTTAGGGATCTCAGTGGACTGATCTTTCACCTCTGCTGAAGCCACACTCCATGTAGGGGCAGTAGGAAACATTATTTATTGCCACTGCCTGAGTAGAAAAACCAGCAGCGTGTCACTACAACAAAAAGAGCTTTGATCAGTGACCAATCTGGAAATCAGAAGGGTGGGGTTTCACTCAGGTCCATTGCCCCAGTAGAAAACCCAGCAGTGGGTCACTACAGCAAATAAGAACTTTGACTAGTGACCAATCAGCATTTGGGATTGATTAGCAAGAACAATTTAAAGGAAGGTGGGAGCAAGTGCAGAGGCCATCATCTGAGTGGGCAGAGTCAGAGTAGTGATCTCGAAGCTTTAGCTCGGTAAGGCTTCTGTGAACAGAGGCTTCAGTCACAGAAAGCAAAGGAAAGAAAACTCGAGGTTAAGTTTTTTTTCCCCTCCCTTCTTTATATCTGCACAGATAGGACAGTAGAGATACCAGGCAGGATAGCGGAATGCTCCTCGCAGAATATGGGAAGGCAGGGAGACCTCCCGTGTCCCTGACAACTACAACTGTGGTAAGTGCATCCAGCTACAGCTTCTAACAATCTGTGTTAAGGAGTTGGAGCTGGAACTGGATGAACTCTGGATCATTCAGGAGGCTGAAGTGGTGATAGATAGGACATATGGAGAGGTAGATGCACCCAAGTTGCAGGACACAGGAGGTGTTAAGGAGTCAATGCAGAGTACCACTGTGGCAATCCCCCTCAACAACAGGTGAACAGGTATATCAATTTGGATACTGTTGGGGGTGGGGCGCAGTTGACCTAACAGAGGAAAGTCAGAGTGGTCGGGTCTCTAGCACTTGGTCCAGCTCTGTGACTCAGAAGGGAAAGGGTTGGGGAGAAAAGGCACGCTGTGGTGATAGGGGATCCATGAGTTAAGGGTACAGCTGGAGGTCCTGTGGATGAGAACGGAATTCCCAGATAGTATGTTGTCTCCTGGGTGCCAGGGTCTGGGATATCTTGGATCGAGTCCTCAGCATTCTTAAGTGCAAGGGCAAACTGCCGGGAGTTGTGGTCCATGTAGGTACCAATGACATGGGTAGGACGAGTGACAAAAATCAGGTTGTTGCTATGAGAAGGCTTTTCAGAGTAGCTCGCGGTTGAGTTATTCACTTGAAGGTCAGCTATTCTGATTGGGTGTTGTGCAATGAACTGGAATTGATGATGTCTCTGAGGTAAGAGAACCCTAAGGGCCAAGTGATCATAATATAATGGAATTCATCCTGAAATTTGAGAAGGAGAAGCTGAAGTCAGAGGTATCAGTAATACAGTGGAGTAAAGGGAATTACAGAGGCATGAGAGAGGATTGGCCAAAATTGATTGGAAAATAACACTGGCAGGGATAACAGCAGAGCAGCAATGGCTGGAATTTCTGGAAGCAATTCAGAAGACACAGGATACATCCCAAAGAGAAAGAATTATTCTAAAGGCAAGGTGAAACAACTGTGGCTAACATGGGAAGTCAAAGCCAACATAAAAGCCAAAGAGAGGGCATATATTAGAGAAAAATTTCGTGGGAATTTAGAGGATTGGGAAGCTTTTAAAAATCAACAGAAGGCTCAGATGCGCTCGGTCTGATGGTTTCAGATGTGTCTATTTTAATGCAAAAAGTATTATGAACAAAGCGGCTGAGCTTAGAGTGTGGATCAGTACTTGGAGCTATGATGTTGTGGGTATTACAGAGACTTGGATGGTGCAGGGGCAGGAATGGCTACTTCAAGTGTCAGGCTTTAGATATTTCAGAAAGGACAGGGAGGGAGGCAAAAGAGGTGGGGTGTGGCACTGTTGATCAGAAATAGTGTCACGGCTGCAGAAAAGGAGGAAGTCATGGAGGGATTGTCTACGGAGTCTCTGTGGTTGGAAGTTAGGAACAGGAAGGGGTCAATAATTCTACTGGATGTCTTTTATAGACCACCCAATAGTAACAGCAGCATCAAGGAGCAGATAGGAAGACAGATTCTGGATAGGTTGTTTTGGTGGGAAATTTCAATTTCCCAAATATTGATTGGCATCTCTCTAGAGTGAGGGGTTTAGATGGGGTGGAGTTTGTTAGGAGTGTTCAGGAAGGTTTCTTGACATGCCTTTAGGAGGAGAGCCTGTACTTGATCTGGTATTGGGAAGTGAACCTGGTCAGGGGTCAGGTCTCTCAGTGGGAGAGTGTTCTGGAGATGGTGATCACAATTCTATCTCCTTTACCATAGCATTGGAGAGAGAAAGGGACAGACAAGTTAGGAAAGTGTTTAATTGGAGTAAGGGGAAATATGAGGCTATCAGGCAGGAACCTGGAAGCGTAATTTGGAAACAGATGTTCTCCGAAAAATGTATGGAAGAAATGTGACAAATGTTCATGGGATATTTGCGTGGAGTTCTGCATAGGTACTTTCCAATGAGACAGGGAAAGGATGGTAGGGTACAGGAACCTTGGTGTCAAAGGCTGTTGTAAATCTAGTCAAGAAGAAAAGCAGAGCTTACAAAAGGTTTGAAAAACTAGGTAACGATAGAGATCTGGAAGATTATAAGGCTAGCAGGAAGGAACTTAAGAATGAAATTAGAAGAGCCAGAAGGGGCCATGAGAAGGCCTTGGTGGACAGGATTAAGGCATTCTACGTGAAGAGCAAGAAGATAAGACATGAGAGAATAGGACCAATCAAGTGGGACAGTGGAAAAGTGTGTATGCAACCGGAGGAAAAAGCGGAGATACTTACTGAATACTTTACTTCAGTATTCACCATGGAAAAGGATCTTGCTAACTGTAGGGATGACTTGCAGTGGACTGAAAAACTTGAGAATGTAGATATAAAGGAAGCAGATGAGCTGGAGATTTGGGAAAGCATCAAGTTGGATAAGTCAGCAGGACCAGACGGGATGTACTCCAGGCTACTGTGGGAGGTGAACAAGGAGATTGCTGAGCCTCTGGCAATGATCTTTGCATCATCAATGGGGACAGGAGAGGTTCCAGAGGATTGGAGGGTTGCAGATGTTGTTCCATTATTCAAGAAAGTAAGTCAAGATTACCCAGGAAATTATAGACCAGTGAGTCTTACTTCATTGATTGGTCAGTTGATGGAGAAGATCCTGAGAGGCAGGATTTATGAACATTTGGAGAGGTATATGATTAGGAATAGTCAAAGGCAGGTCATACCTTACGAGCCTGATTGAGTTTATTGAGGATGTGATTAAACAAATTGATGAAGGTAGAGCAGTAGATGTAGTGTATATGGATTTCAGCAAGGCATTTGATGAAAAAATCCCTTGCAATATCCTATGCATGATACCCCATGCAAGGCCTATTGAGAAAATAAGGAGGCATGGGATCCAAGGGGACATTGCTTTGAGGATCCAGAACTGGCTTGTCCACGGAAGGCAAAGAGTGGTTGTAGACAGATCATGATCTGCATGGAGGCCAGTGAGCAGTGGAGTGCCTCAGGGATCTGTTCTGGAACCCATACTCTTCGTAATTTTTATAAATGACCTGGATGAGGAAGTGGAGGAATGCGTTAGTAAATTTGCTGATGACACAAAGGTTGGGGGTGTTGTGGATAGTGTGGAGGGTTATCAGAGGTTATAGCGGGACATTGATAGAATGTAAAACTAGGCTGAGAAGTGGCAGATGGAGTTCAACCCAGATAAGTGTGAAGTGGTTCATTTTGGTAGGTCAAATATGATGGCAGAATTTAGCATTAATGATAAGACTCTTGGCAGTGTGGAGGATCAGAGGGATCTTGGGGTCTGAGTCTGTAGGACACTCAAAGCAGCTGTGCAGGTTGACTCTGTGGTTAAGAAGGCATACGGTGCATTGCCCTTCATCAATTGTGGGATTGAGTTTAAGAGCCGAGAGGTAATGTTGCAGCTATATAGGACCCTGGTCAGACCCCACTTGGAGTACTGTGCTCAGTTCTGGTTGCCTCACTACAGGAAGGATGTGGAAGCCATAGAAAGGGTGCAGAGGAGATTTACAAGGATGTTGCCTGAATTGGGGAGCATGCCTTATGAGAATAGGTTGAGTGAACTCGGCCTTTTCTCCTTGGAGCGATGGAGGATGAGAGGTGACCTGATAGAGGTGTACAAGATGATGAGAGGCATTGATCGTGTGGATAGTCAGAGGCTTTTTCCCAGGGCTGAAATGGCTAGCATGAGAGGGCACAGTTTTAAGATGCTTGGAAGATATCGGGGTAATTTTTTTACTCAGAAAGTGGTGAGTGTGTGGAATGGGCTGCTGGCAACGGTGGTGGAGGCGGAAACGATAGGGTCTTTTAAGAGACTCCTGGATAGGTACATGGAGCTTAGAAAAATAGAAGGCTATGGGTAAACCTAGGTAATTTCTAAGATAAGGACAGCTTTGTGGGCTGAAGGGCTTGTATTGTGCTGTAGGTTTTTCTATGTTTCTCTAAGGCAACTAAAAAAGTCATTAAGATGATAAAGATGGAATTTTAAAGAGGATTCCAAAAGGTTCTTAAGATTTATAAAATGTAAAGGAGAGATGCGAGTGGATATCGGACTGCTGAAAAATGATACTGGAGGGGTAGTAATGGGGGGGGGGGATGAAGAAATAGCAAGCAAATTGAATAAGTATTTTGCATCAGACTTCACTGTGGAAGACACTAGCAGTATGGTGGAAGTTCCAGGTGTCGGGGCGAAGTTACCATCACTAGAGAGAAGGTTCTTGTGAAACTGCAAGGTCTGAAGGTAGATAAATCCCTTGGACCAGATGGTGTACACCACAAGGTTCTGGAAGAGGTTGTGGAGTCATCAGTAATGATATTTCAAGATTGTGGAATGGTTCTGGAAGATTGGAAAATTGCAAAGGTCACTCCACTCTTCAAGAAGGGGGAGAGGCAGAAGAAAGGAAACTAACAGTCAGAGTTAGACTGACCTCAGTGGTTGGGAAGATGTTAGGATGGGGTTGAGGATACTTGGAGGCACGTGATAAAATAGGCTGTAGTTAGCATGTTCTACTCAAGGAAAATCTTGCCTGACAAATCTGTTGGAATTCTTTGAAGCAATAATAAGCACGATAGACAAAGGAGAATCGGTTGATGTTATGTGCTTGGATTTTCAAGGTGCCACAGTTGAAGCTCCTCAACAAGCTCTGAGCTCATGATTCTAGCATGGATAGAGCAGTGGCTAATTGGCAGGAGGCAAAGAGTGGGAATAAAGGGAGCCTTTTCTGGTTGGCTGCCAGTAACTAGTGGTGTTCCACAGGGGTCTGTGTTGGAACAGATTTTTTTAGTGTTATATGTCAATGACTTGAATGATGGAATTGATGAATTTGTTGCAAATTTTGCTTATGATATGATGATAGGTGGAGGGGCAGATAGTTTTGAGGAATTAGAAAGGCTACAGAAGGACTTAGACATGTTAAGAAAATGGGCAAAGAAATAGCAGGTGGAATGCAGTGTTGGGAAGTGTCTGGCCATGCACTTTGGTAGAAAAAAATGGAAGGGCTGACTATTTTGTAACTGGAGAGAAAATACAAAACACTGAGGCACAAAGGGACTTGGGAGTCCTTGTGCAGGATTCCCTAAAGGTTAATTTTCAGGTTGAATCTGTGGTGAGAAAGGCAATTGTGATGTTAGCAATGATTTCAAATGGGCTAGAATATAAATGCAAGGATGTAAAGTTGAGTCTTTATAAAGCATCAGTGAGGCTTCTCTCGGAGTATTGTGAACAGTTTTGGGCCCCTTATCTTCGGATATGGTGAAACTGGAGAGGGTTTTCAAAGGAAGTTCATGAAAAAGAGTCCAGGATTGAATGACTTGTCATATGAAGTGCTTGGTGGCTCTGAGCCTGTATTAACCGGAATTCAAAAGAATAAGGAGTGACCTCATTGAAACAACAAATGGTAAAAGTCCTTGATAGAGTGGTTGTGGAGAAGATATTTCCTATGGTGGGAAAGTCTTAGACCAGAGGACACAGACTCAGATTAGGGAGGCGTCCTTTTAGAACTGAGATGAGGGGGAATTTCTTTAGCAAGAGAGTAGTGAATCTGTAGAATTTGTTGCCATTGGCAGCTCAGGAGGCCAAGCCTTTATGTGTATTTAAGGCAGAGGTTGATAGATTCTTGATTGGTCAGGGCATGAAGGGATACAGGGAGAAGGCAGGCTACTGGGCTGAGACAAATCAGCCATGATGAGATTGCAGAGCAGACTCGATGGTCCAAATGGCAAAATTGTGCTCCTGTATCTCATGGTCTTCTGATCACACCAAATGAATGATGGTGTAATGAAACACTGGTTACTGGTCATGAAACTGGTGGCTGTAATCAATTTCTCAATGAAGCTGTTGGTTGTCATCAATTTGCAGTACTTTTCAAAATGTACCTTGAGATTTGAGTTCTCGAGGAATCCAGCAGCAACTTTTAAATCTGGGACAATTACCTAGCACAGGGGAAACCAAATGTATGGTCAGCACTCTGTTACACCAATCACAGGATCTATCAATCCATTTAGTGAATGAAAAAGAACAGTTGTGGAGTAAAATTTAGATTTATTCAAGTGTTTAGATTGTTTAAACTTGGTTTAGACATATTTGTAAACATTTAAGTATTTTACATTGTAATTTTTAAATATTCAGAACTTGGAACAATTTTGACAGCCAGCTAAGCTTACAGATATTGCTTAGACATCAGACAGGAACCCTGTCTCCTCTGAAGAAAGGTGCATTGTTTGCGCATGGGAAGCCTTGATGAAACTTTAGGTTACGTCATTGAAGCTTTTTCATATATTTCTCAAGATACAGGAGACCATTCAGCCCATTGAATTCTGCCAGCTCTCAGAGCAACCTGCTCAATCCCATTTCCCCATGTGTTTCCCTATGATCTGCTCTCTCTCAGCTAACCATTGCTATCCTTGATATTCTTACTGATAGTCCTAGCACTTACCTATTCTAAAGTCAACTTACAGAAGCTATTTACCCTACCAAGCACCACACCTTTGGAGCATGGGTGGGCACCAGAGCACCAGGAGAAACCCAAGCAGTCACCAGCAGAGCAACTAGGTAGCACACGCGATCACGTTTGAGCCCTGGGCCCTGGGGTTGTGAACACTGTTTCATTGTGACATCGTGATTTCTTGCTTGGGGGAGTGTAAAAGTTAAGTGCAGACCTATCACCTATATCAGCAGCTTGCTATGGACCACAAATGAGGAGTGGTGAAAGAGGTTATTCCACCCAATCAGCTGATCACGATTTGGTTCTCAGTTTTATCCTGTATTCCCTCGTGCATTCTTTACCTGGCCCCTAGTGCCTCCTTCACTCCAACGTTTCTCTTTACAAGAGTGCGATGAGTCCTGTCCTGCTAAGTATTTCTGACATTTAATGATTTTGTTTCTTTTTATTTTCCAGCAGGAGTTGACAGAGCAGCTGTAAGAGTGATCATTCAGGAACCTTGGAAACTCTGACAATTCAAAGTCACAATCAAGTCACTGTCAACTCTGCCTCCATTTCACCCGCCAGCTTTCGGAGCTGAGATATAACACTCATTTAGTTCCAAATTGCCTTATTGCCTTGAGCTAATGATGTTGCCAGCTGTGCAAATTAGTGAGCATCCTGACTGAATGGTTATGCAGTCTCTGGTGAACAGAATACCTTGCAAGTGTCTCCATTAAATTGTGGCCATTTTTTATTTCCTTTGTGATCTCAACCTACCTGCTCTCAATAGTTATCATTTTCTGCTGTGTTTCTATGGAATGATAAGAGATATGAAGTGAAGGTGGGGAGCTGGGAGAAATAAAGTGACAATATCCAGTAGGTGTTGAAAGAAATTCGCTACAGCACAGAGACAGGCCATTTGGCCCACCTGGTCCATGCTGACCCATTTAAACAGCCCACTCCCATCTGCATTGGGGCCATAGCCCTACCATCCATGTACCTATCCAAACTTCTCTTTAATGTTGAGATTGAGCTTGCATGTGCTGGCAGCTTATTCCACACTGTCTGTTCCCCTTAGACTTTTCACCCTTCCCCCTTAACCCTTGACCTCAGGTTAAAGTCCCACCCAACCTCAGTGGAAAAAAAAGCCTGCTTGCATTTACCCTATCTATACCCCTCATAATTTTGCATACCCCTGGATCAAGATGGCTTGCTTCATCTGCACACTTATGGAAAGCATCAAAATAACAGGGATGTTTGACGATACTCGGGGACTTTGTTTCCTGGGAAGGACTCTCCTGTCAGCTGCTAAAGTCACAGCGAAACTTCCGATCACACTACTGCCGAACCTCGGCCGGTGTGCGGGGACTTACAAGGTCAGCGTTACTAAGTCTGGATCCCGGCTCTATGCTGGGAATTAACTTGATTGCAGGAACTTATATTTTACATTTTACTCTGTATTCTCTGGTGCATCACAATATGTTTTGCATAACTGAGCATTTTTCTTTGCAGCCAGTTGTACGAGTTATAACATTACTCTGGGCACTAGGTTAATTAATACCAGAAGAAATAAGGAAGTGCATGCACCTGCCATTAAACTGCCCGCTGAATGACTTTATAAAGTAACATCTCTGGGAACGTTGTGACATTTCTGATGAACCGACAGATCCTTCCTACATGAACCAAACATTAACAGAATGCTTATAAACCATGTGAGATTTAAGATTGGGAAGAAATGGTTCTTTGGTGAGCTTGGCCCGGCAATTCCTATTTTGTATGAACTACTTAACGACACCTAAATATTAGTAACTTAACATTGCTCAACGGGGAAGTATTAACCTCATCATTCTCAATGATCTGGATGGGAATCTGATAAACAGGATCAGCAAGTTTGCAGGTGACACCAGAATTGGGAAGGTGGCAGACAGAGAGAAAGATTATCAAAGCTTGCAGCAGGATCTGGACCAGATAGAAAAATGAGCTGAAAATGGCCACTAGAACTTAATGCGGACAAGTGCCAGGGATTGTACTTTGGGAGGACAAACCAGGGTTGAAGTTAAATGGTGAGTGACAGGGCACCGAGAAGTGTGGTAGAACAGAGGGATCTGGAAATACAGACTAAAAGTTCCTTGGAAGTGGTGTCACAGGTAGATAGGGTTGTAAAGAAAACACATTGGTGTCATAAATCAAAATATTGAGTGCATGAGTTGTTATGTTGAACGTAAAGATGTTATGCTGAAGTTGTGTAAGATGTTGGTGAAACCTAATTTTGGAGTACTGTGTGCTGTTTTGCTCACATACCTACAGGAAAGACATTGACAAAATTTACAAAGCAAACAAGGAAATTTGCAGATTCTGGAAATCTGTGAGTGTTAACAAAATTTACAAGAGTCTTTTTATGACTTGTGGACCTGTGCTCTTGGGAAAGGTTAAACAGGTCAGAACCTTATTCCCTGAGTATAGAGAAATAGGGGAGATTTCATAGAGTATACAAAATTATGAAGGGTATAGATAGGGTAAATGTAAATAAGCATTTTCCACCAAGGTTCATTGAGACTAGAGCTGGAGGTCATGGGTTAAGGATGAAAGATGACATTTATAAAGGGAACATGAGGGGGATCTTCTTCACTTAGAAGGTTGTGTGAGTGTGTGGAAGGAGCTGCCAGCAAAAGTAATGGGTGTGGGTTTGATTTCAACATTTAAGAGAAATTTGGGTAAGTACATGAATGGAAGGGGTATGGAGGGCTACGGTCCGGGTGCAGGTTGATGGGACTAGGCAGATGAATAGTTTGGCACAGACTAGATGGGCTAAAGGGCCTCTGTTTCTGTGCTATAGTGTTCTATGATTCTATGACTGGTCACACCCAGTATGGCATCAACCATGATCCCACCATTGCTACTCTGCTGCCCTCTGGTGGCAGTCAAATTTACTGCAGCTCAAGGTAATCATCCATGAGTTTGACCCACACAAAATGCTGGAGGAACTCAGCAGGTCAGGCAGCATCTATGGAAATGAATAAACAGTCAATATTTCAAGCTGAGACCCTTCGGCAGGACTGAAAATGGAGGGGGAAGATGCCAGAACTAAAAAGTGGGGGGAGAAGAAGAAGGATAGCTGGAAGGTAATAGGTGAAGCCAGTTGTTGGGAAAGGTCAAGGGCTGGAGAAGAAGGAATCTGTTAGGAGAGGAGGGTGGACAATAGGAGAAAGAGAAGGAGGTGGGGGACTCATGGGGAGGTGATAGGCAGGCGAGAAGAAGCAAAATGTCAGAGTAGGAAATAGAGGAAGAAGCGGGGCTGGGAATTTTTTTTACCAGAAGGAGTCATGCCTTCAGGTTGGAGCCAATCCAGATGGAATATAAGATGTTGCTCCTCTATCCTGAGGATGGCCTCATCTTGGCACAAAAGGAGGCCATGGACCGACGTCAGAGTGGGAATGGGAATCAGAATTAAAATGTTTTCATGCCAGGAAGCTCTGCTTGTGGCAGATGCAGCGGAGTTGCTCAGCAAAGTGGTTGTTCAATTTACAACGGGTCTCACTAATGTGGAGGAGGCCACATTGGTAGGTGAAGTGTTGGCTCTCCTGGAAGGAATGGAGGCGAGGGAGGAAGCGTATGGGCAGGTGAGGCACTTGGGCCATTTGCAGGGATGAGTAACCAGAGGGAGATGAGTTGGGAGGGACAAACATTACAAGGGAACTGCAGAGGGAATGATCCCTGCGGAGAAGGGGGAGGTAAAGATATGTTAAGTGGTAGGATCCCTTTGGAGATGGCGGAAGTTGCAGAGGCTCATGTGGTGGTAGGTGTGGACAAGAGGAATTATCAATGTCAAAGTGATGGGAAGATGGGGTGAGTGTGGATGTACAGGAAATGGAGGAGATGCAATAGTGAAGGGAAGGAAACCCTGTTCTTAGAAAGAGAACGGGACATCTCTGATGCCTTAGAATGGGGAGCTGAGTCCTGGGAATAGATGCAGCGGAGGCAAAGGAAATGCAAAAAGGGAATTGCATTTTTACAGGAGATAGAGTGTAAAGAACTATGGTCAAGATAACCATGGGAATCAGTAGTTTATAAAACATGTTGGTTGACAGAAATAGAAACAGAGAGATCAAGAAAGGGGAGGGGGGTGTCAGACATGGGCCAAGTGAATTTAAGAGCAGGTTTGAAGTTCGAGGCAAAGTTGATAAAATTCACGAGCTCAGCAAGGGTGCATGAAGCAGCACCAATGCAGTCGTCAATGTAGCGGAGGAAGAGCTGGTGAGTATTACTGGGGAAAGCTTCGAGTATGGACTGCTGTACAGAGCCAACGAAGGGGCAGGCATAGCTAGGGCCCATGTGGGTGCCCACGGCTACCCCTCGAGTTTGGAAAAAATGGAAGGACCGAAGGAAAAATTGTTCAGAGTCAAGACCAGTTCTGCCTGATGGAGAATGGTTGTGGTGGAGGGGAAATGGTTGATTCTTTTGTCAAGAAAGAAGCAGAGAGCTTTTATGCCTTCTTGATGGGGGTGACTCCTGATTCAGCAGAGAGCTGTTCCAATGGCAGCAAGGGAGTGAATGACATGGAAAGATGCAGAAACAAGCAAGAAAAGCTCTCTGACTAAGACATTGGCTCATTATCTAAGCTCTCTGTCTAAGATTCTAAGACATCTGTATCGATGTCCAAGATTCTAACACAACTGTATTGGATGTGTAATGCCGTGGTTCACATTTTTACTGTTATGCTGTGTGAATTTCATTTAGCAGTTCTGTAGGAGCCGTCTGTTCTGGTTTCAGTCTGTTTGGGTGATTGTTGAAGATAAGGGATGAGGAAAATTGTGTGCCATCCAATTAGGATGGTTGGATTAAGGGGAGGTTTCTCTGGTGAGGGGCACTATGGTTGGACTTGGAGCTTTTGTTCAAGAGGAGAGGAAGAGGGAAGATGCAGGAGAGAAGACGTTGTAGGATTCAACCCAGAGTGGGACTGTGATTCAACGAAGCCGAGGGCTAGATCGATTGAGGATCAGTAACTATGGGGAAACGATGAGCTCCAACTTGTGCACATTTGACTGTTTCATTAAAATGGGACATTTTCTTTTTTTTGTTCTTTTCTTTACTAACCCTTTAGTCAAATTAAGAATCATAATCTTTTAATCGTATGTGGTGTACTGTCTGTAATTTCGTGGCATTAATTTGTAACAGGGTAGCAAATGACACAGCATCTACACAAACCGGGGTTTGGGGTGGGATCGAGAGCACCTCAATCTCATGAGTTTGGCAGAGCCAGAGGTTGTCTTCCCTAGACTTATGCAGCCGAGGAAACCGGGGGGTTTCAGGTGGGACAAATGAGACTCAGGACTGCTTTTGGGGGCTTGCTATTGATAATTGCTTCACAATGGGCTGGATTTGTACAAAGCCCTCCAACAATGTAGTGTAATGCACTTAGTGAAATCCTCCACATTATCCACAGGCACAAGCACAGCTTTCAATTCTGAAAGAAATGTTAAATCATGTCCACTTAAAGGTAAGAGCTGTGAGTCCCAAAAGCACAGTTAAGGATGGATGCAAGCTGATCTTTCTAGCTTACCCACCAGTACCAGGGGCAGCTGCTAAGGTCTTTGTGCCATCTGTGAACTCTCCCCGTGCATAACTAAAGCAGTGAATCCACCCACAGGTAAAGCTCTGCCCTTGCAACACAGAACTGAAGATGAGGTAAAGGTTGTGTAGTGTTGCTGACCATCCTTTCTCTCTTGCCATCTTCAAGAAAAAGGAGGAAATGCTCTTTGGTTAGTTCAAACTCAGGTGAGGAGTGACTTCCTCATGTAGGTGATTGTCATTCTTTGGAACTCAATTTCAGAGAGTATTGATGTCTAGTTGTATTCAAGCAAGGCAGAGGTAGGTTTTGGACACATGGATCAGGGATATGGGATTTGTAAGGGAAAGTTAGAAAAGGATAGTATCAACTGTAAAGGATTTTTTTTGTGTGGGAGTATTAGCCACTTCCTTCTGATATTTTGTATATTTACCACTGGAAAAATGATGACATGATGTGTAGCCATACCTTAGCTGACTTTGAGAGTTGTGTAAACAGCTTCTGGTTCTGTTCCAAAGCTTTTGATATTTAAAATCTGTCTCCTCTTATTCAGTCTGTAATATTCACTAAGTGAGCCAAGGATGGAAGACAATGCCAACTTCTGTTCTAAATCGAACTTCCAATGATGCATTTCAGAACTTGGCCACAACTAGTAAAGCTCCTCTGAAAACTGACTTTTTGCTTGGTGTGTTTTTTTGCAGTTCAGCGCTCCAAACCAGTGCTGTCCTTGACAGATATTCTGGATAGCTGACAAAGAGATGGCAAGGATTAGACAAAGTGTAACGGTATACACACTAATCTGGGTGAATGCAGGCGGACCATCTCCAATAAGCA
Organism: Hypanus sabinus; assembly: GCF_030144855.1. Classification (NCBI taxonomy): domain Eukaryota; kingdom Metazoa; phylum Chordata; class Chondrichthyes; order Myliobatiformes; family Dasyatidae; genus Hypanus; species Hypanus sabinus. Next base: position 26,162,617 of record NC_082719.1, read on the forward strand.
TGAGAAAAGTCCAAAGCAGAGGCAGTCTAACTTGGGGAAGAGAGCAGGACAGACTCTGACTCCTCTCTGACTGTTGGGAGTGAGGTAGAATCATGGCCATTAACTGACACTGCTCATGTTTTAAAAGTTATGAGTCTTCCTATGTGATTGGTTCCAACATCAGAGGGTGCAGAGTCCTTATGCAAGACTCCCAGAAGGTTACTTCACAGGTTGCGTCTGTGGTAAAGAAGGCAAGGACAATGTTGGCATTATTTCAAGGGGAATAGAATATAAAAGCAAGGAAATAATACCAAGCCTTCATAAGACACTAGCCAGGTTGCACTTGGAGTATTATCAACAGTGTTGGGTCCCATATCACAGAAAGGATGTGTTGTCACTGGAGAGAGTCCAGAGAAGGTTCACGAGGATTATTCCAGGAATGAAGGGGTTAACATAAGAGGAGCATTTGGCAGCTTTGGGCCTGTACTCATTGGAATTTAGAAGGATGTGTAGGGATCTCATTGAAACCTATCGAATGTTGAAATGACTAGATAGGGTGGATGTGGAGAGGATGTTTCCTAAGGTGGGGGTATCCAGAACTAGAGGGCACAGCCTCAAAATTGAGAACAGAGATAAAGAGGATTTTTTTTTTAACCAGAGATTAGTAAATCTGTGGAATGCTCTGCCACAGACTGCAGTGGAGTCCAAATCTGTGGGTGCATTTAAGGCAGAAATTGATTGTTTACTGATTGGTCAGGGGATCAAAGGATATGGCAAGAAGGCAGAGATTGAGAGGGATCCAGGATCAGTTATGATGGAATGACAGACTCAATGACCTAATACTGCTCCCATGTCTTCTTGTCTTATGGTCTTCCTCTGAAGAATAAACTACCTGAGTTCATCCAATCATCTGCTTTGCACTGAACTGAATTCTTTAAGTGGCACAGATGTGTCAAGACAGGACATCTGTGGTGAACAAAAGGCAATGGGGGCCAAGGAATTGGAAGTTATGAAAATGGTAGGGGAACATACAAGATGTTCCAGATGTGAGAGGAAAGGGACTGAAGAAGGCGACACAGTGGAGGTAGAGGAATTAAGTTTGGTAGAGCAATAGCAGACAGAAACAATGGGCCTACCAGGGCAATCATCTTGTCTAAATATCTTTAAGTGCTGTACCCTTTAAGTGCTGGTTCTTGGACCAAAATGTTGACAATCCTGTTACCACCACAGATGCTGCTCAACCCACTGAGTTTCTCTCTCTCTCTCTCGCTCTCTCTCTCTCTCTCTATATATATACGTACATACATACATAAAAATAAATAAATAAATAAATAAATAAATAAATAGATGTATACACGTATATATATAATGTATATTTTGCACTGCCTTGGACAGGCTAGTCCTCCGCAGATGCGACATTCCTTTGAGGACCTGGCTCCCAGCTGAGGGATGAGTTCCAGTGAACCTCCCTAATTTGAGCTGGTTTGACTCTGGAATGCTTTTGGCAGCCATTGGCATTCATTGGCTCTCAAACCTGTCCCTGAGACAGAATGTCAGAATCAGAATCAGGGTTATTATTGTTATGTTGTGTAACTTCAAAACATTAAATTTATTCAATGGAAACTGCGGGGAGTTTGAAATACAGGGTTAACTTTGTCTTTACTTCAAGTGAGGTGCACACGTATCACGTGGTAGCATGATGACATAGGTAGGTAACGTATTTTTACATATAACCCGTACAAGACTGCTTAATCAACCAATATATATATATCAGATTACTCAGAATCAGAATCAGGTTGATTATCAGCGGCATGTGATGTGAAATTTGTTAACTTAGCATCTTCAGGGTAATGCAAATCATAATCTAGCAGAGAGAGAAAAAAATGAAAATAATAAATAAAATAAAATAAAACTTAATAAATAAACCTGTCAATGTACTCCCATTCAGTTGGAGGTGAGAGCCGGTTGTCAGTTCATGTTGACATCCAGGGCAGATCGGATGCAATGGATACTCTCCCTAATCAATGCTCTTTATTGGCTCTGCTCGCCACCAGCATCCATTTACTGCCCTCTTCCCTGCAACTAGTGATTTATGGCTCTTTGTTCTCTTCAGTAACCAGCTCGAACCACTCCACGCAGGCACTGACTCCAACATTCACAAACCTGCATGCTATGCTATATCAAAGAATACCTCACAAATAACTACTTATCTGGAAATTGTCTCCAGTCCAGCAGATTACCGGAAACATCATTGCATCTACTTTAAGACACAGAAAGCAAAGTAGCTCCATCTCCCAAAATGGAAGACATCAAACAGTTCTGCAAAATGGAAGCCTCCATCTGAAGCACAAAGCAGGAACAAAGACAATGCTTCCACTGTTCTTGACCCATTCCAGTTTGATGTTTTCTTCCATATTTCAAATCCACCATGGCCAACACACTGAGGGGCTCCGACGACAAGCTAATAAACCAAGCAGGAATCACAACAAGATCAGGTTGAAAGTTGGCCGCCAACTCGGCCATAGACCAGTCAGTGAGCTTCCTGCAATTGAGAGACATCACTGACAACCCATGCCTGGGACGGCAATGCCATATCTCTGCACACTTCCAATGATGGGGGAGTGCAAGGAATAGGTTTGACATAGTCCAGGCAGAGGTACGGAACCACAGTTATCGAAGGCAGTGGAGTTGGGGGGGGGGGGTCATGCAAAATGGGATCTTCCCAAGAGCAAGATCATTGGGCAGAGCTTTGGAGACTGGAGCACTTCCACATTTCTTTCCTCCTGTCCATGCATGACACTCTCCCAACCCTACACCATCATAGCTGAGCACACAGGGGCTGAGAGAGGACCCTAACTGCAAGCTTTGTGGTCAGTGGGTCTCACTGGCACACATACTGTCAGAATACAAAACAGCTTTAACATGAGGATGGCATAGGTGGTGCCATGACAAGGTCCTGCTGTCCCTTGCTGACACACCGGAATTGGCGAGGCATAAAAAGGGACTAAATGGCAGAGAGGCAAACAGGATAGTCATTTTCATCAAGGAGAAGGCCACACCAGTCTTATCAAAGAGGTCTAAATCCAGTCAGCTGCAAATTACTAATTGATGGGAGATGAGGGTCGATGTGGGGAGGAAGCTGCAGTTCCCGGAGGTGGTGCAAACACACTTCAACCAGACATGGTATTGTGGTCCACCGAAAAGAAGAAAAGCACCCTGGCAGAGCTCACAATACCAAGGGGAGAAGGATGTGAGGAGGCTCATGAGAGAAAGGCCCTGACATACCAGTCCATAGTCCAGGAGTGCTGGGACAAAAGATGACGGATGTGGGCTAATCCCCGTGGAGATCGGCTATAGAGGGTTTCCAGCAAGGTCAGCACGGCGGTTGCTATCCGCACTGGGCCTTGATGAAAGAAACAAGAAGCAAGCAGCTCGCAGGATTGGGGAGGAAGCAGAATATGGAGTGGGCGAGAGGAGTCAATCTGGAGGTCAGGAGCAGATGAACAGTGACCTGGCCACCACTGCTGACCAGCCAGCTGGAGAGTGTAGTGGTTAAGGGCCAAAACACTACAGGCAGGTTGGGCACCACCTGACAACATCTGCTCCTGGACAAGGCCCTGATTACCTCATCAGGTAACTGGAGAGAGCACCCCAGTGTACGATGCAAGCTTGCTGACATTGGCACCTGTCTGAAACTTGGCAGTATCAAAATCAACAGAATCAAACGTGGAGGAGAATACATGAAGGCACTGAAACAAAGAGAGGAATCTAGCGAAAAGAAGTTCTTCCCTTTTGTTTAATTTGGCTCTGAGAATATTGCTTTGCTTTGATTTAAAGTCAGTTATTCTGCACTCCTTATCCGGAAATCTGTGCAGTCATCATTCAAGGACTCAACGGAGTTTGGAGGCTGCTTTGTAAACAAAACAGACTCACTTGGTGCTCTTTACATCTTGAAAGATGCAGATTTAATATGAATAATGAATTCATCAGAAAGCATGACAGAATTAATTTTCATCAGCTTTCATAGATAAATTGAGTGGGTAGATTAAAACACATCCATCTTAAGGCTTTTTGATTCCTGGAATAATTGGAATTGCAGATAAAAAGGGAGGATTCGTCCCTTTTTATTCCATCAGGATTATTTCTCTCCTGTCAGTCTCAGTGTCTACTTGGTTAAACCTTAATGATTGTGAGACACGAGAGATTCTGCAGATGCTGGAAATATTGAGCAACACACACAAAATACTGGGGGAACTCCGCAGGTCAGGGAAAATCAATGGAGGGAAATGAACAGCCAAGACCCTTCACAAATAATGTATATAATAATCTTTCTATTACCATGGATCCTTATTCACGTTATTTTACACCTGGATAAGTAGTCATATTGCTGGACTAGTTTTACTAATGATATGCAATTGCTTGTTTTATATATTTGAGTATATTGTAAAATCTATGGCTTGCTAATGGGAAAATGAAAAGTAAAGCTCTTTTGTATCAATAAGCTTGCCATAGTGCCTGGCACAAAAGGAAATGTTCAAGAGGTGCCTCCACAGGGTAGCACAGAAAGACATTCTGAAGTTGGGTTGAAGGAGCTGCCTAAAGAAGTAAGAGAGAAGACCATAAGACACGGGAGCAGAACTCGGCCATGAGGCCTAACGAGTCCGCTCGGCCATTTGATCATGGCTGATCCTTTTCTCCCCTCCTCAGCTCCACTCCCTCGCCTTCCCCCGCAACCTTTGATGCTGCTTCCAATCAAGAACTAACACGAACCTATCAATTTCTGCCTTAACTATATTCAACAACCTGGTCTCCATTGCTGCCTCTGATAAGAAATTCTGAAAATCCACCACTCCCGGGCTAAAGAAATTTTACCACATCTCTGTTCTAAATGGATACCCCTCTATTCTGAAGCTGTGTCCTCTTGTCCTAGATTCCTCCACCATGGGAAACATCCTATCCACATCTACTCTGTCTGGGCCTTTCAGCATTCAAAAGGTTTCAATGAGATCCCCTCCTCATATTTCTAAATTCCAGAGAGTACAGACCCAGAACCATTAAACATTCCTCATATGATAACCCTTTCATTCCTGGAATCATCCTTGTGAACCTCCTCTGGACCCTGTCCAATGCCAGCACATCTTTTCATAGATGAGGAGCCCAAAACTGTTCACAGTACTCAAGGCCTCACCAGTGCCTTATAAAACCTCAGCATCACATCCCCGGTCTTGTTTTCTAGACACCTTGAAATGAATACTAACATTACATTTGCCTTCCTCACCTGGATTTTCTCCTTGATTTGAAAATAATCTGCACATTTACATGTATTTCTTCTACCAAAGTGCATGACCATGCATTCTCCAACATTGTATTTCATTGGACACTTTCCCACCCATTCTCCTAATCTGTCTAAGTCCTTCTGCAGTCTACCTGTTTCCTCAACACTACCTGCCCCTCCACCAATCTTCATATCATCTGCAAACTTGGCAACAAAGTCATCTATTCCATCATCTAAATCATTGATATTCAGCATAAAAGAATCAGTCCCAATATCGACTCCTGTGGAACACCACTAGTCACTGGAAGCAGACCCACTCGTTGCCTCCTACCAATCAGCCAATGCTCTAACCATGCCAGTAACTCACCTATAATACTATGGGTTTTTAACTTGGTAAGCAACTTCATGTGTGGCACCATGTCAAAGGACATCTGAAAGTCAACATCCATTGCATCTCCTTTATCTATCCTGCTTATAATCTCCTCAAAGAATTCCAACAGGTTTGTCAGACAAGATTTTCTCTTGGGAAAACCATGCTGACTTTGTCCTATCTTGTCCAGTGTCACCAAGTATTGCGTAACTTCATTCTTAACAGTTGACACCAAAATCTTCCCAACCACTGAGATCAGGCTAACTGGTCTATAATTTCCTTTCTGCTGCCTTCCTCCTTCCTTAAAGAGTGGAATGACATTTGCAATTTTCCAGTCCTCTGGCACAACGCCAGAGTCAAATGATTTTTGTAAGGTCATTACTAATGCCTCCACAATCTCTAATGCTGCATATATCAGAACACTAGGGTGTGGTTCATCTGGTCCAGGTGATTTATGTACAGAAAGGGTGCAGAAGAGGTTCACAAGGATGATTCCAGAAATGAAAGGGTTTATCATATGAGGAATGTTTAATGGCTCTGGGTCTGTACTCGCTGGAATTTAGAAATATGAGAGGGGGGATCTCATTGAAACCTTTTGAATGCTGAAAAGCCTAGGTCTTTCAATCTTTTAAGCACCTTCTCCCTTCCAATAGTAACTGCACTTACTTCTTTTCCATCACACCCTTCAATACCTGGCACACAGCTAGTGTCTTTCACAGTGAAGAATGATGCAAAATACTCATTCAGTTCATCTGCCATCTCTTGGTCCCCTGTCTAATTTCTCTGGCCACATTTTTTTGTGGTCATATATCCACTCTAAACTCTTTTATTTGTTACATACCTGAAAAAGCTTTTACTATCCACTTTGATATTGTTTTCTAGCTTGTTTTCATATTTCAGCTTTTCCCTCCTAATGATTCTTTTAGTGTTTTAAAAGCTTCCCAATCCCTTCTTCCAGTCTATTTTCCGACTAATTTTTGCTTTGTTGTCTGCCCTCTCTTTTGCTTTTACATTATCTTTCACTTCCCTTGTCAGCCATGGCCGTACTATTTTGCTAGTTGAGTGTTTCTTCATTTTTGGAATACATCTATCCTGCGTCTTCTTCATTTTTCCCAGAAACTCAAGCCATTGCTGCTCTGCAGTCATCCCTGCCAGCAGCTCCTTCCGACTTACTTTGGCCAAATCTTCTCTCATACCACTGTAGTTCCCTTTAGTCTACTGAAGTACGGGTATGTCAGACTTTACTTTCTCCCTGTCAGATTTCAAGTTGAACTCAATCATATTGTGATCACTGGCTCCTAAGGCTTCTTTTATCTTAAGCTCTCCTAATCGCCTCTGACTCATTACATAACACCCAACCCAGTAGAGCTGATCTTCAATGACAAACTGCTCCAGAAAGCTATCTCATAGGCATTCATTAGATACACTCTCTTCAGACCCATTACCAACTTGATTTCCTCAATCGACCTGCATGTTGAAATCTCCCATGACTATCAGAACTGCCCTTTTGACATGCCTTTGCTATTTTCTGTTGTAATCTGTGGTCCACATCCCAGGTGCTGTTGCGAGGCCTGTAAATAACTCCCATCAGGGTCCTTTAACCTTTGCAGTTTCTTAACTCAACCCACAAGGATTCAACCTCTTCCGATCCTATGTCAGATCTTTCTACTAATTTGATGTCATTCTTTACCAGTAGAGCCACGCCACCCCCTCTGCCAACCTTCTTCTCCCTCTGATACAACGTGTAACCTTGGACATTCAGCTCCCAACTACATCCTTCCTTCAGCCGTGATTCAGTGATGACCACAACATCATACCTGACAACTTGTAATAGTGCAACAAGATCATCCACCTTATTTCTTATACTCTGCATTGAGATATAACACTTTGAGTGCTGTATTTGCTACCCTTTTGATTCTGCATCCCTAATGCACTGATACTCACCCTGCTGACTGCAGTTTTGTCCTATCAACTGCCTGAATTTCTTGAGTCTGACTGCATGCTATTTTTGTTTTTTAACCATCCATCCTATACTGAGTCCCTTCACTCTGGTTCCCACCTCCCCAAATTAGTTTAAACCCTCCCCAACAGCTCTAACAAACCTGCCCACGAGAATATTGGTCCCCCTTGGGTTCAGGTGCAACCCATCACTTTTGAACAGGTCATATTTTCCCCAGAAGATGTCCCAGTGATCCAAGAACCTGAACACCTGCCCTCTACACCAGCTTCTCAGCCACGTGTTTATCTGCCAAATCAACTTGTTTCTACCCTCACTGGTGCATGGCACAGGTAGCAACCCAGAAATTACTACCCTGGAGGTCCTGCTTCTCAGCTTTCTACCCAGCTCTCTAACTTCTCTTTTCAGGATCTCTTTGCTTTTCCTTCCTACGTCATTGGCCAAGGCATCTGACAGCTCTCCCACCCACTCCTAAAAGCTGTGTACATGATCCGAGATGTCCCTGACCCCAGCATCAGGGAGGCCACATACCAACTGGCTGTTCGGTCCATGTACACAGAATCTCCTGTTGGTTCCTCTGATTACTGAGTCCCATATCACTACCGCTCAAGTGAAAGAATGGCCATTCAAATGAAAACCTGTCAAATCATTGCATGAACGCCTGGTATATTATAATTTCTGCTTTGCAAAGGAGTGTGCCTGAAGGACAGAAAATAAAGGGAGAGATTTAACATCCTGAACTTTGTTATGCATATAGAAGCAAGCAGCATATTATTTGCTGTATCTAAGGGACAGAAGGAAGAATAAAGCACTTCATCCATTAGTTAAATTCGGTGGCTCTCACACAAGCTTGTAAACCTCAGCATTTCCAGCATCAGGTGAGATGCTTTTCAGACATCCTTAGAAACAGTCCATTAATCCTTCAGTGTACGAATAGATCTTCAAACTGCATTGGAACAAGTTTTCAAAGTTATCTTCGATTATTGCAGTAAGTGCTTTAGCTAGTTCAGTTATAATTGAGTTTTTAAAATATATATCCAACATTCTGTAAAAAAGAATATTTCAATAATGCATATTTTTGCACATCAATGAATTTGTGTTCCTATTTAAAAGCATTTTGAGCATTTATGAGTTTTCTTATAGTTTTGTGGATGCTCTGTTCAGAAAGGAAATATAAAAACTTGAAACCTTTAATAGGATTTAAGTCTACACAGATCTCTAAAATGTTTTGAGATAGGATGGAAGTGAGTATCCTGGCAACAGAGATGAATCATGCTTCACAGAGCCAAATGCTTCCAATCCAGAATGTGTTAGCCTTTGTGAACCTGAGATCCAACAGCTGAATTGAATAATACATAACAAACTTCTGAAAACAGGAAGGCTTTCAATGCAAATGAAATGCAGATGTAATCAGAGACAGGTTACTAAACGATACATCATAAAATAATTCCTTTTACACAAAAGCAATACATTGTTCAGCCACAATGTTCTGACTACAGGTTTCAATCAGACCTTTTTGAATCTATGCTGGCGAACCTGCCTACAGAGCATGGTTCAGATTAGATAAACATCAGGTAGATTACAAGGAAGAAGGAAGTGACAAGGCCAAGTTATATTTTATTTATTATTAGCATTTGCTGGAATGCATTTAAATATTTAAAACTACTACAATCTTTCAACACACACAAAACGCTGGTGGAACACAGCAGGCCAGGCATCATCTATAAGGAGAAACACTGTCGACGTTTCGGGCCGAGACCCTTCGTCAGGACTGGGTAGCTTCCAACCTGATGGCATGAACATTGACTTCTCTAACTTCCGTTAATGCCCCTCCTCTCCTTCTTACCCCATCGCTGACATATTTAGTTGTTTGCCTGTACTCTATCTCCCTCTGGTGCTTCCCCCCCCCCCCTTTCTTTCTCCCGAGGCCTCCCATCCCATGATCCTTTCCCTTCTCCAGCTCTGTATCACTTTTGCCAATCACTTTTCCAGCTCTTAGCTTCATCCCACCCCCTCCGGTCTTCTCCTATCATTTCGCATTTCCCCCTCCCCCCACTACTTCCAAATCTCTTACTATCTTTTCTTTCAGTCAGTCCTGACGAAGGATCTCGGCCCGAAACGTCGACAGTGCTTCTCCTTATAGATGCTGCCTGGCCTGCTGTGGTCCACCGGCATTTTGTGTGTGTTGTTTGAATTTCCAGCATCTGCAGATTTCCTCATGTTTACTACAATTTTTCATTGATTTTACTTTTGTTATTCTTTTTAAAGTAATAAATATTTTTAGAGTTTATTGTTTTACTTTATAATGATTTTTACATGTTTCCCACTACTGGGGACTTAAAGAAGTCCTTAAGTAACTTGACAGCTTTGAGAGATGCAAGGACTTTGCTATCAGTGAGGGTATTTGGGAATGAGAGGGCTGCTTTGGCACACCTAGCTGTCTCATCTGTGAGACAGAGGCTTGGCTGTTAGGTTCCAGGATAATGTGAGCGTAAACGGGAACCTTGGAAAACAAAGGATCCATGTTTGTCTCCTGACCCAATGATTTTCTTGATAATTAGGGGGACCAAAAGGGGATTCTGTGATCAAAAACAAATGCTGGGATGGTGTGTTGTTAAAAATATTGTGGCTAAGGTTTGTAGAATAACGTAATTGGTGTAAACATACAGAATTCACAACCACCGACATTGGGTTAGGCTTCTCTTTACGAGGCTGCCCTGACGTGATGAGGTAATTATGTAATTACTGCATTTTGTGTTCAGTTTTTGGTATTCATTAAATGAGTTGCTACAGTCTTCTTTTAAACATAAAACGCCTCTGCTCTTTGACTTGTGAAAGCTTACATTGGTGAGCCCGATGCTCTAGGACGATTCCAGAGTTATTGAAAACGTTGGCCAATGCAGTCACTTTGAAATTGTCAGAGTTTTGGAAGCAAAATGCCGTTGTTTGGTTTGTATGAGCCAAGGCAAAACTTGCACTTCGAGAAAACACCTGCCTGAACGTGATAACTACCGATCACTGAAAACTCACTTCTTACAGACTTTTGGTCTATCGGAATCTGAGCGCACCAAACAGTTGCTCTCCTTGCCCACCCTCGGCAATACTAATCTGTTGGAGCTAATGGACCACATGCTGCCTCTCCTGGGAAATCGCCATCCTCGTTTATTTTATAAAGAACTCTTCATGCAGCAAATGCCCGATCAAGTTTGCATAGCCCTCACTAATGCTCCCATGATGGACAACAGGGAGCTTGCTAAAATGGCCGACAGTCTACACTCAGCTAGGCAGTGCTGCATCATTCCTCCTCCTTTCTCCACCTGAATAAGCCCGGTCAGCAAGGCCCTCAGTAGAAGAATGTCTGCAGCTGTGAAACAGACAACACCGGCTCTGTGCTTTTACCACACTCACTTTGGCATGACAACCGCCTTGCAGTTTCAACAGTGCCGGCCCATCGAGACATCAGAGGTCTGTCAGCTCCATGGATTCTAGCTGCCAGGGTCGCCTATCATTCATTATGGACACCCTTTCAGAGTGACGCTTCCTGTGTGATTGGGGTGCTCAAATGAGTGGGCTGCCAGCATCGCCTCTTGATGAGAAGGCAAAGAATAACAAAACCTCGCGGGAGGCTGCCAACAGCAGCAAGATCCAGACTTACAGGACACAACAAGAGACTCTGTGCTTCAGTGGATGACAATACACATTGGATTTCATCCTAGCTAAAGTGACTAGACCTGTGCTCAGTGCAGTGTTCCTGTGTGCCCAAGGACTATTAGTCTATATTAAGAACTGATGGTTTGTGGATGTCAAGAACTTTGGGTTGGTACCCTGCTCCTCTATAACGTTCCCCATGACGACTCTGTCAAGCATGTGCACCACCACATGTGAGTTTACTCGAATGCTGGGCGAATTCCCAAACCTCGCCAAGCCTACATTCAAAACATGGGGTTAAGCTCTACGTCTGCAACTGGCCCGCCAGTCCATGCCCACACACGTAGACTGGACCCAGAAAAGCTGGCAACCACAAAGGCCAACATGGAAAGACTTGGCATTGTATGCTGGTCAAATAGCCCCAGGGCTTTGCCCCTCCATATGGTCCCCAAGTCCAATGGTGGTTACTGACCATGAGGCAATTACCAGTGCCCTCATGAGCCTATTGCTCCCTGTTGTTACCCAGTCTCCTACATCCAGGACTTTTTGGCATGTTTAGCAGTAAAGTTAATTTTTTCCGGTTTATCTAGTTGCGGGCTACCTGTGTGCTCAAGCGACATTCACAAAACAGCTGTGATAACCTCACTTGGCCTTTCTGAGTCTCCGTGCATGTCATTTGTCTGGAAAATGCAGCACAGATTTTCCAACGGCTGTATTAACATATTTAAGAGTTTCTTTTTGTTTACCTGGATGACCTTCTGTACTTGTCGCCTGTAATTCCAAATCTGAACACATATCTCATCTCCACACGGGGCCAGCCATTATGAGTGCCAAGTGACTTTTTTTCCTGATGCACGACCACCTGGTCAGCCTCTTAAAGACGTTCCACCCTCCTCAGTAAATTCAGTTCCTCTTTACACATTCCTATCTCCCATCATGGTGTACAGCACCCTTGAGTCCCTGTTGACCTGCATCCCACTTTCTTTGTCTTCATCCACCATGACACACATGTCCCCTTAGGCCCCACTTCCAATGACCCGTTTCGCATTTTGGAACAGAAAGAAAAAACTCCCATCTTAGATGAGAGGGTAAACTTGAACGTATTTCAGCAGATCACCTTAAACTGGCCATCTAGATTTGGAGGGTCCTTCAACCATGACCCTGCCATCACAATATGATCTTGAGCGCTTCAACACACCTCTGGATGAGCCATGGAACATAGCACCCAGGCCAGGCAGCTTGACCGAGCTCTGGACAGGCTCACAATGCCGTTCTTGATTAATTCTGGTGAGGTGGGGGGCTTATGTTGGCTGAAGTAATTGGTGGAAACATACAGAATTCACAACCACCAACATTGGGTTGGGGTTCACCTTAAGAGCGTGGTCAGGCACAACGAGCTAACTATGTAAAGGATTTTTACCACGCTTTCTGTTTGGTTTTTAACATTCAATAAATGAGTTGCTGCAGTTTTATTTAATGTAAAATGCCTCCACCATTTCATTTGTGAAAACCTAATGGTTAAGAACATAGAGGGTGGATCAGAACATGGAACTCTGATATTGTGCTTGTAACAGAGACTTGGTCAAGAGAGGGACAGGAATGGATACTAAATGTTACAAGAATTTGATGTTTTGGAAAAAACAGAGATGGTAAAAATGGGAGGGGGTGGGGTAAGTGTTTCACTCCCATGCTTGACTCTACAGAAGCAGCTCTATTTCCATCTTTAATAACTCTATTTTTCCCTTTCAGGGTTCTTTTGAAGACCCTGACCTGACTGGTTCTTTGTGAGAATGGGACCCGCTCTCGGGGTTCCATAAATGGCTATTGTTCGGCACACCAAAGGCTCGGCCTAAGAGTCCGGCTTGGATTTGGAAGCCTAGGATCTCGGGGCTCTGGAGATGGGTGGATCGAGAGTCAGTGTCACGACAGGAGACCCGTGTGTCGTCAGGTGAGTCAGGTTATCTGCGACTGTGTGGCTGGAGACCCGAGATCTTTGCGACCTTCAGGCACAGAGCTCGATAAAAGCGACATCACGGACTTCTAACATCGTAAACCAACGAGTTGCTTGTTATGCTTCCCCACTCACTGGGAAAATGGAGACACCTCTTCCTCCTTTATTAATGAGAGAGAGAACCTGTGGTATGTAGAATACCAGGTGAAATGCAAAGTCTTTGGGTTGCTGCAAGATTATGTCTTTGCTGTTGCTTTGCTCATGCTTGAGTGCTCAGTGGTGGGTGCCGATGCTTTTTTCTGCAGGTGGGGGGAGCGGGAATTGTTGTTCGCTGCCACTTACATGCAGGAGGGAGGGGAGCTGGGGGGTACTTCGGGGTTCAAACATTTAACTATCATTCATTCTTTGGGGCACTCCTCTGTTTTTGTGGATGATTGCAAAGAAAAAGCATTTCAGGGTGTATATTGTATACATTTCTCTGACATTAAATTGTACCTTTGAACAGACAACCCATTGGGCCAAAATCCTTCATCAGGAGCATCACAACTGAAAAGAGAGAGGGCAAGAACCAGAATAAAAGACAAGGGGGAGGAGGAGCATGAGTGGGCAGGCAATACAGTCAATGAATCAAGGCCCAAGAAGGGAAGGTAGGGAGGTTGGTGGTGGGTGGTAAGGGGAGAAATGATGTGAGAAGCTGGGATGTTGGGATGTGATAAGTGAAAGAGGCAAAGGGCTAAAGATGAAGGAATATGATGGGAGAAGATAGAGGACCATAAGAAAAAATGGAAGGAGGTGGGGAACTAGAGGGAGGAAAGTGAAGATGATGAGCAGGTTGTGAGAATGGAGGAGGCCACACAAGGAGTACAAGATACAATAAACAACCCTGATGGATTCACACATGAAGTACTGCCTCACCTGAAAGGATTGTTCAGGGCATTGAATGGTGGTGAAGGAGGAGGTGTAGGTGCAGGTGTAATAGTCGGCCTGGCTGGAGTGGATTGGTGGGGAGGGATGAACGGACAACAGAGCTGTAAAGAGAGTGATCCCTGGGGGAGGGGAGGAGAAGATGTTTGTTGGTGGGATCCCAATGAAAGTGGCAGAAGCTGCATTGAATGATATATTGGATGTGAAGGAACATGGCATGGTAGGGGGAAGATGAGGGGGACCTTACCTCTGTAATGTGGTGGAAGAGATGAGATGACAGTAGAAATGCAGGAAATGGAGGAGATGCAGGTAAGAGCTGCATTAAAAGTAGTGGAGGGAAATCTCATTTCCTGAAGAAACTGGAGATCTCAGTTGTCCTGGAATGGATAAACTCATCATGAGAACAGATGCTGTGGAAGTGGAGAAACTGTGAGAAGGAACTAGGATGCTTGCAAGTGGGAAGAGATGTAGACAAGTTAACTTCGAAAGTCAGTCTGTTTGTAAAAGTTGTTGGTAGATAATCAGATTCCAGAGATGGAAACATAGACAATGAAGGGGGAGAAAGGTATCGGGAAAGGACGAAGTGAATATAAGTGTGGGATGGAAGCTGGTGACAAAGTTGATGAAATTGACAAGCTCCACATGTGTTGTAGTAATGGGTGACACAAACTTCCTAATATAATCTGGGGCCTCCTTAGTGCAAGAGGTTTAGATGGCAGAATATCTGTTAATTGCATCCAGGAGGGTTTCTTGAACCCACAGGAGGAAGTGATCAACCTGGAAATGGTTTTGGATAAAGAGCCTGACCAGGTGACTGACCTTTCAGTGGAAGAGCAGTTAGGGAACAGTGACCAGAGTTCCTTAAAGTATCTAAAGTTCAGGGTAAGTATGGAATGTGGGGGAGTGTTAAATTTGAACAAGGAAAATTATGAGTATTAGGCAGGAACTAGGGACAGTTACTTGGGAACAGCTGTTTTTGGACAAGCCCACATTTGACATGCAGAGGGGGTTTAACAACCATCTGTATAGAGGACAGGACACGCATAGAAACATAGAAAATAGGTGCAAGAGTAGGCCATTCGGCCCTTCGAGCCTGCACCGCCATTCAGTATGATCATGGCTGATCATCCAACTTAGAACCCTGTACCTGCTTTCTCTCCATACCCCCGATCCCTTTAGCCACAAGGGCCATATCTAACTTCTTCTTAAATATGGCCAATGAACCGGCCTCAACTGTTTCCTGTGGCAGAGAATTCCACAGATTCACCACTCTCTGTGTGAAGAAGTTTTTTTCTAATTTCGGTCCTAAAAGGCTTCCCCTTTATCCTTAAACTGTGACCCCTCATTCTGGACTTCCCCAACATTGGAAACAATCTTCCTGCACCTAGCCTGTCCAATCCCTTTAGAATTTGATACATTTCAATAAGATCCCCCCTCAATCTTTTAAATTCCAGTGAGTATAAGCCTAGTTGATACAGTCTTTCTTCATATGAAAGTCCTTCCATCCCAGGAATCAATCTGGTGAACCTTCTTTGTACTCCAAGAATGTCTTTCCTCAGATTAGGGGACCAAAACTGCACACAATACTCCAGGTGTGGTCTCACCAAGGCCTTGTACAACTGCAGTAGAACCTCCCTGCTCCTGTACTCAAATCATTTTGCTATGAATGCCAACATACCATTTGCTTTTTTCACCTCCTGCTGTACCTGCATGCCCACCTTCAATGACTGGTGTACAATGACACCCAGGTCTCGTTGCATCTCCCCTTTTCCTAATCGGCCACCGTTCAGATAATAATCTGTTTTCCTGTTCTTGCAACCAAAGTGGATAACCTCACATTTATCCACATTAAATTGCATCTGCCATGAATTTGCCCACTCACCTAACCTATCCAAGTCACCCTGCATCCTCTTAGCATCCTCCTCACAGCTAACACCGCCGCCCAGCTTTGTGTCATCCGCAAACTTGGAGAAGCTGCATTTAATTCCCTTGTCTAAATCATTAATATATATTGTAAATAACTGGGGTCCCAGCACTGAGCCTTGCAGTACCCCACTAGTCACTGCCTGCCATTCTGAAAAGGTCCCGTTTACTCCCACTCTTTCCTTCCTGTCTGCCAACCAGTTCTCTATCCACATCAATACCATACCCCCAATACCATGTGCTTTAAGTTTGCACACTAATCTCCTGTGTGGGACCTTGTTAAAAGCCTTTTGAAAATCTAAATATACCACATCCACTGGCTCTCCCCTATCCACTCTACTAGTTACATCTTCAAAAAAATGGCATGTTCTAGTACAAAGGAAGGACAAGGATGACAAGATAAGGGACCTTGAATGTTAAGAAATGTGAATTTAGTCAAGAAGAAAAATGAAATGAATAAGGTTTTGGAGGCTAAAATCAAACAGAGCCATTGAGGATTATAAAGATGTCATTAAAGAACTCAAGAGGGGAATAAGGAAAGGCAGGTAGGTCCATGAAAAATCCTTTGCAACTAGAATTAAAGAGAATCCCAAGACTGCTCTATATTCTTCAGAGCAAGAGACCATAAGCCCATAAGACAAAGGAGCAGAAGTCGGCCATTCAGCCCATCAAGTCTGCTCTGCCATTTCATCATGAGCTGATCCAATCCCCTTTAGTTTCATTCCCCCACGTTCTCACCATAACCTTTGATGCCCTGACTTCTCAGATACCTATCAATCTCTGCCTTAAATACACCCAATGACTTGGCCTCCACTACCGCCTGTGGCAACAAATTCCATAGATTCACCACCATCTGGCTAAAAAAATCTGTTTGCATCTCTGTACTGAATGGGCGCCCTGCAATCCTCAAGTTTTGCCCTCTCGTACAAGACTCCCCCACCATGGGAAACAACTTTGCCACATCCACTCTGTCCATGCCTTTCAACATTTGGAATGTTTCTATGAGGTTCCCCCTCATTTTTCTAAACTCCAAGGAGTACAGTCCAAGAGCGGTCACACATTCCTCATATGTTAACCCTCTCATTCCCGGAATCACTCTAGTGAATCTTCTCTGAACCCTCTCCAGTGTCAGCACATCCTTTCTTAAATAAGGAGCCCAAAGAGGATAACTAGGGAGCGGGTAGAACCACTCAAGGGAAGCCACTGCAGAGAATTTGTTAGGGATATGATTTATGAGCATTTGAAAAACCGTGACCTAATTAGGGACAGTCAACATGGTTTTGTCATGGTTTTGTACAGGAGAAGCCATGTCGTATTAAACTTGATTTGCTTTTTCAGGAGGTGACTGAAAGTGATTGATAAAGCTGGAGCTATGGAGGTTGGTAACGAAGATTCTCATAAGGCATTTGACAAGGTTTCGCTTGGGACACTTACCAGAAGATTAAGATGCTGGGATCTACAGTGAATTGGCTGTTTCAATTCAGAATTGACCTGGACATATACAATGGATAGTAGTCAATGGGATTTATTCTAGCTACAGTCCTCTAACTAGTGCTGTTCTGCAGGGACTGTGGTTGTTTATGATATATAAATTATCTGGATGAAAATTATATGTGGATTATTAAGTCTGCAAATGATAAAAGATTGATGGTGTTTTCGTAAGCATAGTGCCTGACAAAGTATGGAGTAGGATCTTGATCAGTTGTAGATATGGGTGGAGAAATGGCAAGTGGAGTTTAACCCAGTTGAATATGATGCATTGCACTTTGGGAGATCAAATGTAAAGTGACCATACACTATTAAAGGCAAAACTCTTGATAGTATTAATGTGTAGAGGTATCTTCATGTCCAAGTCCATAGATCACTGAAAGTAGATCTGCAGGTTGATAATGAAGGCACGTAGCATGCTTTTCTTTATTAGCTGAGGAGATGAATTCAAGAGCCATGAAGTTAAGTTGCAGCTTCATAAAACTCCAGTTTGGCAACATAAAGAGAATTGCATTGATTTCTCATTGCCCCATTATAGGAAGGATGTTGGGGCTTTGGAAAAGGCAGAAGAGGTTTACCAGGAGGCTGCCTGGATTAGAGGGCATGTGCTGTAAGGAGAGGCTGGACAAACTTGAGTTGTTCTCTCTGTAGTGATGGAGCCTGAGGGGAGACATAATCAAGATTTATAAAATTATGAGAGTAGACAGTCAGTATACATTTCCCAGGGCTTAACTTTCCAACATACATTTAAAATGAGAGAACGTAACTTTAAAGGAGATGTGCAAGGCAATTTCTTTACACTGAGCGTGGTAGGTGCTTGGAATGCACCCCATGAAATTATGGTGGAGGCAAAGACTAAAGATGCTCTTAGGCACAGGGATGCTAGTCTATGGGCAATGTGCTGGCAGATGGCATTAGTCCAGTTGTACTAAACAAACAAAATGCTGGAGGAACTCAGCAGGTCCGGCAATATCTATGGAGGGAAATAATCCATCATGAGGATCATGAGGGGAGGGTGAAAATCACTGG
Organism: Hypanus sabinus; assembly: GCF_030144855.1. Lineage (NCBI taxonomy): Eukaryota > Metazoa > Chordata > Chondrichthyes > Myliobatiformes > Dasyatidae > Hypanus > Hypanus sabinus. The sequence goes on from NC_082719.1 coordinate 26,181,161, forward strand.
AAGTTCGAGAAATCGATGATCGTGCCACTAAATGAGAGGCTACAGATGGAGTATGAGAAGTTGCTTCTCCAACCTTTGTTTGGCCTCATTACAGCAGTAGAAGAGGCCATTGAAGCCATGGACCAAAATGTCGATATGAGAATGAGAAGGCAAATTGAAACGGGTGACCACCAGGAGATCCTGGCTCTTGTGTCAAAGGTGTGTCGGGTCTCACTGATTAGAGGATGCCACTTCAGGAGCCCCGGATACAGTAGATAACTCCATCCGATTTACAGGATTTACATTGCCTCACCTGGAAGGACTGTTTCAGGCTCTGAATGATAGTAAGCGAAGTGGTGTTGGACTGGTATACACTTGTTCTGCTTGCGGGGATAAGTACCAACTGAGAGATGAGGGAGGAATAGTTCAGTTGGACATTTGATTATTAATTTAATGAGTCCGTCACACCCTGGACCAAAAGATCTGTTCCTGCGCTTTACTGCCCTACATGGTGAAAGGAAACAAAGAAAATGTGATGACATCAAAAATGATTTCTGGCCTCACAGTCCAGTAGTTACCTTATCTACTTCAGACTCCAACATCCAGGTCAATGGAATGCTCTCCAACAGAAGGAAGACAACTCTGCTGTTTCTGGTCAGTTAACCATGGATCTACCATGTCCCATTTCAGGGGGTTCAGATCTACTTAGCTCTGGGAACATGGCCTGAGGTATCAGATTCTAACAGATGGATCCAAAATCTTACCAAATCAAATTCTGCTGACCTCCAGTCTATGTCCTTGCCTGAATCTTTTGCTTGGATACTTGATGCTGACAATTTTACATCTGGCAAGAGATTGCACTGCATCTCCTACAATAGGAAGGCCCACACTCAGGACTGTGTAATTGTGAGTGCCATCATCTCAATTCCATTGATACAGACCCAAACTGAAAGCTGTGCCCATAGAAAATCTAGTCCTTGAGTTTCCTACTGCTGCTATTAATTTTCAACAGATGTCAGTCTCTGCATGCCATGGAAAATATGTTGTGTTCAATCAAACTGGAAAGAACAATGGAAGCAATGTTGCATTAACATCATCAGAAAGAGTTATGCAGAATTCTAGCCAGGGCAGTTTTTGCAAATCTGTGAAATAGCATTCCATTGATGTTCCAGGTACATGAGGGAACTGACAACCAGTTAGTGTTTGGACTGAAAATAGCACATGTTTTGCAAGTGAGGTTTTGAACATCAGTCTCCAAATGCACATGTGTAAATTGCATGGGATTACGTAATGAATATAAAGTATTGAAATTTGAATATACATTGAGCGCACTGCAGATGTGTAACAGGAACCAAAGTGTAAGAAATGGTATTTGCCCTTTTAGTATCTAGAGTTGATGCCAGAAGTGTTCAAAATATTAGCTGAAGGTTTAGTGAAGGGCCAATGATTCTTTGGATCTTTCCATAAGACCACAAGACATAGAAGCAGAATTAGGCCATTCAGCTCATTGAGTCTGCTCCACCCTTCCACCATGGCTGATTTATTCTCTCTCTCTACCCCATTCTCCTGCCTTCTCCTCATAATGTTTGATGTCTTTACTAATCAAGAACCTATCAACCTTCACTCTAAATATTCAAAATGACTTGACCTCCTCGACCATCTGTGGCAATTAATTCCAAAGATTCACCACCCTCTGGCTTAAGAAATTCCTCCTCATCTCCACTCTAAAGGAACATTTTTCTATTCTGAGAACATCCTTTTCAAATCCACTTTGTATACAGTAGGCCTTTCAATATTCAATAGGTATCAATGAGATTCCCCCTCATTCTCCTAAACTCCAGCAAGTACAGGTCCAGAGCAATCAAACACTCCTCATGTGTTAACCCTTTCACTCCTGGGATCATTCTCATGAACTTCCTCTGGAGCTTCTGCAATGCCAGCACATCCTTCCTTAAACAAAGAACCTAAAACTGCACACAATACTGCAATCACAAACAAGAGAAAGTCTGCAGATGCTGGGAAATCCAAGCAACTTGCATGAAATGCTACAGAATCTCAGCAGGCCAGGCTGCATCTCTGGAAAAAAGTACAGTCGATGTTTTGAGCAGGACTCCAACACTCTAGGTGAGGACTCAACAGTGTCTTATAAAGCCTTAGCATTACTTCCTGGGTTTTATATTCCAGTCCTCTTGGAATGAATGCTAACATTGCATTTGCCTTCTTTACAACTGACTCAACCTACAAATTAACCTTTAGTCCCTCGTCCCTTTGCACTTCAGATTGTTGAATTTTCCCCACATTTAGAAAACAGTCTATGCTTTTATCAATTCTACCAAAGTGCATAACTGTTACTTCATGGCAGGGTATTCCATATGCCACTTTTTTGTCCATTCTCTTAATCTAAGTTCTTCTGAAGCCTTTCTACTTTCTCAACACTACCTGCCCCTCCACCTATCTTTGTATCATCTACAACCATGGCCACAAAAGCACCGATTCCATCATCCACAAAACTCCAGTCTTGCCAAAGGGTTTTGGCCTGAAACGTCGACTGTTCTCTTTTTCCTAGATGCTGCCTAGCCTGCTGAGTTCCTCCAGCAGTTTGTTTGTGTTGCTCCTGCCAGTCAGCCAATCCTCTATCCATGCTTCCCTGGAGTATCATGGGCTCTTAACTTGTTAAGCAGCCTCATGTGTGGCACCTTGTCAAAGGCCCTCTGAAAATCCAAGTACACAACATCCATTCATTCTCCTATGTGCATCCTGCTTGCTATTTCTTCAAAGGATTCCAATAGATTAGTCAGATAAGATTTCCCCTTAAGGAAACCATGCTGACTAAGGCCTATTTTATCATGTCCCTCCACTTACCCCGACATCACATCCCTAACACTCAACTACAATATCTTCCCAACCACTAAGGTCAGCATAACTGGCCTATAATTTCCTTTCTTTTGCCTCCCTCCCTTCTTGAAGAGAGGAGAGACAGTTACAATTTTCCGGTGCTCCAGAACCATTCCAGACTGTTCATTACTAATGCCTCCACAACCTCCTCAGCTACCTCTTCCAGAACCCTGGGGCATAATCCATCTGGTCCAGATGACTTAGCTAACTTCAGACCTTTCAGCTTCCCGGGCACTTTCTCCCTAGTGATAGCAACTGCTCTCACTTCTGCCCCTGACCCCCTCAAAATAGTGTCTCTCGCAATGAAGACTGATGCAGAATACTTTTTCTGTTCACCCTGTATTTTGTTGCTACATCTCTAGCGTCATTTTCCAGTGGTTTTGCCTCTCTTTTACTCTTTATATATCTGAAGAAACTTCTGGTATCCTCTTTTATATTATTGACTAGCTTACCTTCATATTTCATCTTTTCTCACCTTATTGCTTTTTAGTTGCCTTCTGTGTTATTTGAAAGCTTCCCAATCCTCTGACTTCCCACTAATTTTTGCTCTATTATATGACCCCCTTTTGCTTTTATGTTAGTTTTGACTTCCCTGGTCAGCCACAGTTGAGGCATCCTGCTTCGTATTATTTGGGATGTATCTATCCTGTGCCTTCCAAACCGATCCCAGAAACTGCACCTATTACTGCTCTACCATTACCCCTGCTAATGCTCCCTTCCAAACAGCATTGGCCAGCTCTTCTCTCTTGCAACAGTAATCCCATTTACTCTGCTGTAATGCTGATACATTTGCTTTAGCTTCTCGGTCTCAAATTGAATGGTGAATTCTATTATATTCTAATCACTGCTCTCCACAGGAGTCACCTCTCACCCTCTAGCTCATGGTCCCATCCCTTCCCCATCCACTTAATCTAGTTTCTGCCCTCTTTCTTTCCAGTCCCTATGAGGGTCTTAAGCTGAAACAAGAACTGTTCTTTTTCTTCCAGAGATGCTGCCTGACCTGCTGAAATCCTCCAGCATTTTGTTGTTCCAGATTTCTATTATCTGCAGAAACTCTTGTAGCAGCAGGTGGTGGATCCTTGGAATTCTCTACCCTTGCAGATTGAAAAGCCCAGGTCCTCAAATCCTCACTAATCTAGTTGAATGATAGAGAGAAATATTTAAGGTGACAGTAGGTACTTTTTGAAGGAATGGGAAAGGATTGAAGTGAGGGCAATTGAGAAATGCAAGAGAAGAGGACCTGAGGCCTGGGCTAGATCTGCCCAGGTCTCGCCCATACTGATTTGCAGAGCAAGCTTGAAGGGCCTTTTACCCCACCCCTTTTTCATCTGTTCTTGGATGTGAAGGCCCATTCTCTGATTTTTTTTACATGGTAATTAATAATTATGCATTTTGTTTTCTGGATCATTATCTTCTTTAATATGATTATTTCCTCAGTAAAGGTGATGTTATTACAGACGTTGGCTGTCAGGGATACAACTGAACAAACGCCCAGTGCCACAGGTACAATGACAGAGTAGGTTACTATCAGAGACAGTGTTACACTTCTGTGGGAGGCCATGCTGTAGATTTTCCACTTAATGCAAATTCTGGGCCGTGAACTCCTCCATTCATGTGTAGTATAAAGTAGAAAAGTTAAGTTTTACAGTTCTTGGAAAAAAACAATAATACCTGGTCTTTCTGACATTAAATCTGTAAATTACTGTAATGTCCTAATTCTCAACTGAATCATAGTCAAGTAGATTTGTATATCTTTCCACTGAATAAAGCAAATGCTGTTAAAATTAATAGTTATCCTGGAGAGAAGCTACGGGAGTCCACTTTTCAACTCATGGCTTGTGCTCCACTTATTTAGACGTCTGGATCATTCTGGAAGAAGACCTGAGTCCCAAGATACTGAATGATAGAGAAAATTATGTAAGAAATTGATGCATGTGGAAGTTTCCACTGAAGGCAGGAAAATCTATCATAAAAGAAGGATTAATAGGATAACTTGGAAAAGATATAAGGACTAACAGAGCACAATTGTTTGGCTGTTTGAGGTTGGAGAAGGGAGCTGTGTTATTGTGTTTCTACTGGGGCCACTGAAGCAGATTTAACAGAGGGCTTGTGAAGAGATTTGACAGAATGAATTTAATATTTTCATTGAATGAGGAAATGATGTGACAGAGGGTAAAGACTGAGATAAGCATTTTCACTCATCAGCTGACAAAGGAAGGAAAAGTTGTCACCAGATGAGTTCACAGAAATGTTTATGAGAAAATTGATTAAAATATTTCAAGATGGAAATTGATGTATTATGCAAATTCTGAGAGGCAGAGAGTTTAGTTTGGAGTTGCTCTAAGAAAGACCCAATCAGACTCATTCTTTGCCATGTGAAACTGTAAAAATCATTTCTTACTCAGTGTGTGGCATTCTTGTCTGAGTCAAATTGAAATGGCTTTTAATTCTATGAATCCTGTGAGGACCTATATTGAGTAGCATAGGGAGTTCTCCCAGCGTGTTGACCAACAGGCATCCCTCAAAAGTTTACCTATTATTACTTCATTGTGGAAAGCTTTGAGCAAAATTCTCTTTTGTATTTCCTTACATTACACCATTACTAAATCTTAAAGACAACTTGATTTGCTGTTATAAAGTTTGCAGCATACATGAGTCGTGAGAAATAGTACATGAATGCACATTCATCTGTTCTATGGAACAAATAAAACATAATTGCCAAGTATATTTGGTCCATGTTTTAATCTCTAATTCTCAATGAGAGGATCTGTGAACTTGTCATTATTCTGAACCGCCTCTTCACCACTATAGCCAAAGATTACTTCACATCATCATGTCGCTTAAAGCATAATTACATTTATAACTCTCAAAAAATAATGGTTAACAAGTGTAATTATTTGCTGAAATAAATGGTTTAAATAAATAACATAAGTTAAAATTTCCCAACTTGAATCAATGGTAGGACTTTCACCAGTGAGTCAGAAACTCTTGCAATCGCATCCCATTGCAGAGGTTGTACAGGCTGATACCAGAGGAATTCATCATCCTGGATGCCAACAATTGGATAAAGCATTAAACCATGACCTTGTGCAAAGGGTCCAAAAGGATTATACAGCACCAGTTGAAGAAAAACAGAGAAGTTCTCTGCACATTAGCTCAAACCCGACTGTTAATCCGACTAGGGAGAAAAATGGTTATCCCATTACCACTGATTGGATGGACTGTGTGCAACATTTCTCTTTCTAACACAATGAGTGGACTTCAAAATGTCATTTATTGGTTATGAAGCACCTGGGATATCATGAGAAATGAAAACTGTGATATGAATGTAGTTCTAGCATCCCTTATTTCCTCACATTAAATTATTGAGCTTCTAGGTAATAGATACGTATATATAAACATTATCAAGCCTTTAAGATTAACCCCAAATGGTTAGGTGGGAATATACAGTAGGTGTTGATAGTTGTAATCTGTAAATAATTATGTTACCATATTGTTGAAGTGTTATGTTTTGTAACTCCAAACACTAATCGAAAGAAAAGCACAGGAGCCGGGGATAATGTTCTGCTTAGGTTTTCTTTAGCAAGGCGCTCACGTATGACATGGTGACATAATGACTTATTCCATTCCCGTACTTTTACATATAAACCATAATGAATTATGTAAACAAAGAATGCTTAATCAAACTATATATTTACAATATTACTCAAATATTAAATACACTGCACTATTCCTGCTTAGCTATAAACTCCCACTCAATATAGAATGCATCTCAACTCAAATATGAAACATGTTGCAATCTAGTCATCTATATATATATATACCTACTCAGTATACTATATAATACAAGTACTATATAGACATCCACGGCATAGTAGATTTTAAGTTCCATACCCATGACCATTACCACCTAGAAGGATGAGAACAGCAGACACCTGGGAACACCACCACTCGAAAATCCCCCTCCAAGTCACTCAGCATCCTGAGTTGGAAACATATTGCTATTCCTTCATTATCACTGGGTCAAAATCATGGGATTGGCTCCCCAACAACACTGTGGATGTATTTGCACCTCCGGGACTACAGTGGTTACTGAAGGCAGCTCATCACCACCTTCTCAAGGGCAACTAGGGATGGGCAATAAATGCTAGCTTAGCTGGCGATGCCTACATCCTGTAAAAGAATAATTTAAAAAAAAGTTATCTCATTCAGGCCTAAGTATTATTTTCACTGTGGAGGGTTTCTTACACTTGTGGGATAACATCTTCCTTGACAAGTGGGTCACTCTGCTTGGCAGGTGAGACTGGTGGCTGTGAAATGATTTCCGGTTCTGGGGCTTCCTCCGTGTTGGTATTAGAAGTTGAGTCTGGGACTGTAGGAAGTGGTTCTGATGGCGCTGGTCACTTTTCTTCTCTAACAATTGATGCTGCCCTCCTCAACTGATCAATGTGTCATCTCCTGATGACATCAGACACAATCTCCACTGTGCAGGAGAGGTCCAGTTCTGTCCTTAATCTTTTCCAGCACCCACTTTTGATCACCTCTGTAGTACCTCGCTAGGACTGCTTGTCCAGGAGCGCAACATCGAACCAGCGGTTTGAGGAGCCCTCAGTTTGTCTCAGCTGTGTGTCCTGCATACCCCGTCTGAGATTGGGTTTGAGGAGATCCAAGTGTGAGTGCAAGGGACGACCCAGCAACAGCATCGCTGGTGAGTTGTTGGTCGTGGAGTGTGCTGCATTGCGATATGCAGGGAGGAAATTGGTGATCTTCTGATCCAGTGTCAGTGTCGTGTGTTCTGTTGACATGGCTCACAATGCGTTCTCTAGACTCTGGACAAAGCTTTCTGTCAGACCATTGTGGCTGGGTGGTACGATGCAGATGTAATATGTCTTATTCCATTCATTTTCAGGAATTACTGAAACTGTTCTGCAATAAACTGTGGTCCATTGTCACTGACAAACTCTTCTGGAAAACCAGTCCTTGAGAAGACGCTTCAACAGTGTGTGAGGCTGCAGTGGAGACGAGTAGGAACACTTCTGGACACTTCTAGCTGCATCCATGAAACTTGTACCCATGAATGGTCCAGCAAAATCCACATGAATCATCTGCTAGAATAATGCAATCCATTCCCAAGGATGGAGAGGAGCTGCTGTTGGCATCTTCTGGACATGTTGGGATCCTAAACAGTGAATGGCACCTGCTCAATCTGCTGATCTATCCCAGGCCATTAGACAAAGCTTTGAGCCAGCACTTCCATTTTGACCTCACTTAGATGACCAGGATGTAGCTCCACCAACACTTTAGCTCTCAGCTTGGAGGTACAACAGCTCTCAATCCCCATACAAGGCAACTTCCATAAAGGACAAGATCGTCCTGGAACTGATAAAAATGGAAGAACTCAAATTTCTGCTGCACATTCCAGCCATATTTGGTGGGCATTAGACTAAAGACAGTGTAGAGCCTTTCCTGGTTTACCTTTCGATCATCTCTGCCATAATTGTTCTGGTTTGCATTAGGGAGAATACATCAAGAGGAGTGTCCTCATTTGTAAATTTTTCAGGTATTTCCTCTTCTCAGGCAAACAGGAAATCCATCAGCTTTCCCATGATTAGTTGTCCTCTTGAATTCGATCTTGTAATTGTGTCCTCCAAGAAACAGAGCCCATCTTTACATTCATGCTCCTGCTCTTAGTGAAACACCCTTCTGAGGATTGAAAATGGCCGCCAGTGGTTGATGATCAGTAATGAGGGTAAACTCCCTCTCATACAGTACTGGTTGAAATTTTTACCCCCAAAACCAGACTCAAGACCTCTCTGTCAATCTAAGCATAATCTTTCTTTGCAGCGGTAAGGGAGTCTGATGCAAAGGCTAAGGGGCATTGACTTCTATCACTCGTAACATGTAACATGACAGCACCTATACTATAAGATGAGGTATCACAGGCAAGCTTCACTGGATGATGTGGAACGTAATGTGTGAGAAGAGTGTCTGATGTCACAATTTCCTTTGTCTTTTATAAGCTACCTCACACTGCTTTGAACGATGCCATTTCTGCCCAATCCATTGTAATGAGTTCGAGGCAAGGAGCAGAAAGGCTTGGGAAGATATTCTCTATCTTGGGCAGAGGGTATTTATCTATTGTCAGTACTGGGTTTATGGTAACCTTAAAGTCCTGACAGCCTCATTCTTCTTGGCTACTGGGACAACCGTCATTGCCCATTGGTTCCACCCAACCTTGGAAAGAACTGCTTCAGTCTCCATTCAATCTAGCTCACTGGCTACTTTATCACAAATGGTATATGGAACCGAACAGGTTTTGTAAAAGTTGGGTGTGGCATTTTCATTTAACACTATTTTACTCTTGAGATGTTTTGAGTTTTCCAGTGCCATCCTTGAACACTGCTGTGGCATCATCCAGTACCTTCCTATTGCAGGGGATGTGGTATGCAGATGCTGGATGGCTCTCCATCAAGTTGTAGTGTCTCAGCCACTCACAGTCCCACAATGCTGGCCCTCCTGTTTTTACCAGCTACAGGCCCAAAGTGGCTTGTTGGTTGTTGTATTTCACTGTTGCAAATGTCATTCCCACAGGAATGATCTTTCCTCAAGTATAAGTTCTGAGTTGGATATCTGCAGGCTTCAGTTCATTACTTTGAAATGAAAAGTACTTTATTAAAAATACTCATTACTTTGCCTCCTCTACTCCCATGATGAGGTCAAACTCAGGCTGGAGGAGCAATACCTCATATGCCGTCTGGGTAGTCTCCGGCCCCTTGGTATGAACATCGAATTCTCCAACTTCTGGAAATTCTCTCCTTCTCCCTTCCCCCAACCCACTTTCACTCTGTCTCCTCCTCTAGCTGCCTATCACCTCTCTCATGATTCTGCCCTCTTCTATTACCCATAGTGCTTTCCCCTTAGATTCCTTCTTCACCTCTCCTGCCTATCCCCTCCCTGCTTCCCCTCCTCCACCCCTTAATCTTTCCTCTGATTTGTTTTCCACTCTCCCCCTTCCTTCTTTACGGGGCCCCTGCCCCCTCCTTCTTCAGTCTTGACAAAGGGTCTCGGCCCGAAACTTTGACTGCTCATTTCAACGGATGCTGCCCGACCTGCTGAGTTCATCCAGCTTATTTGTATGTGTCAATTACTTTGAAATGCTTTTCCAACTCATTTTGTGGAATGACTGAAACAGTTGAGCCAATGTCGAATTGCATTTTAATTAACTTACCATTCACTTCTGCTTGTCTCATGTTAGTTTTCATATAGTCCTGTCCCAATCTGATCATTATCAAATCTTCCATCAACTGCATGGAGATTAGTGCTCTTTTTTAAACTGCAGCTTGACTTCTTATCTTTTTCTCTTCCCTGTTTAATCTTTTTATTTTTGTCCACTAAACATGCTCTTTGTATGTGTCCTACCTTGTTATTTTGTCTGTAAGTTTTGCCTTTAAACCTGCATCATTCTGGTGTATGTGTGTCCCTGCCACAGCGATTACACAATTTGCTTGGCCAGGCCAGTTTCTGGTTAGATGTTGCAATTTCGTCACATCTACGTTCATTCTAGACTGCAACTCAATTGTGTCTCTGGCTGCTGTTTCCATTAATACAGCTATTTCAACTGTGTTTTAAAATATGAGTTGCTTCAGTTAGGAGCCAGTTTTGATTGCTTTTTTTGTAAGATTTCACAAACTAAATAATCTCTCAGTGCATCATTAAGTCTGTCACTGAACTGACAATGCTCAGACAATTTCTTCAGTTCAGCCACACAAGCTGAAATGGACTCCCCTTCCTTTTGATTCCACTTATGATATTTAAAGTGTTCAGCAATGAACAATGGCTTCATTTCTAAATGTTCCTGCTTACTTTCATGATACAGGAAAGCTCATTTTGGCTGTTTTGGGTGGAGCAATCAAACTTCTCAGCAAACTGTATTCTTTTCTATCTATTACACTCAACAAAATTGACATTTGTTTTTCATTTGCTTCAAAATACTTTACTTTTACTTTACTTTACTTTATTGTCACCAAACAATTGATACGAGAGCGTACAATCATCACAGCAATATTTGATTCTGTGCTTCGCACTCCCTGAAGTACAAATCAAAGTAAATATAATAAAAATTTAAATTATAAATCATAATTAGAAAATAGAAAAAGTAAAGTAAGGTAGTGCAAGTCAGGTCCAGATATTTGGAAGGTACGGCCCAGATCCGCGTCAGGATCTGTTCAGCAGTCCTTTCACAGTTGGAAAGAAGCTGTTCCCAAACCTGGCCATATGAATCTTCAAGCTCCTGAACCTTCTCCTGATGGGAAGAGGGGCAAAAAGTGTGTTGGCTGGGTAGGTCGTGTCCTGACAGAACTGCTCCAACAGCGTGTGGTGTAAAGTGAGTCCAAGGATGGAAGATTGGTTTGTGTGATGTGCTGGGCTATGTTCACGATCTTCTGCAGCTTCTTCCGGTCTTGGACAGGACAACTTCCATACCAGGTTGTGATGCACCCTAGAAGAATGCTTTCTATGGTGCACCTATAAAAATTAGTGAGGGTTTTAGGGGACAGGCCAAATTTCTTCAGCTTTCTCAGGAAGTAAAGGCACTGGTGGGCCTTCTTGGCAGTGGACTCTGCTTGGTTAGACCAACTCAGGTCACTCAGGATATTCACCCCAAGGAACTTAAAGCTTTTGACTTGTTCCACCTGAGCACCTCCGATGTAGATGGGGTCAAATACTGCTCAATTCATTCAGTATGCCTCATCCAGTTATCCATTGTACAACACTACTCAAATATTACAGAAATAATAAATACACTACAGTGAGCAGAGAAGATTTTATCATTAGAAATGGGTTACTAGGGACTGGAGTCACAGCAATGAAGCAGCAGCAGAGTATACACAAAACCCAGTTCTCAGAATGAAATAAAGCTGGATTAGTGGAGGAGCACTTGTGAGTGAGTGAAATACTGCAATCACATTCTTAACTGGTGGGTAGCAAGCTCCTGCAGCACTTAACTTGCACAAGGCTTTGCAAACAGAACTTCACAAGTCTTTGTCCCAAAATCAGATTTTTGCTATAGACTCAATGGGCTGAATGGCTGTACCGCAATCCCGTGCCATATCCCTCTAAAACTTTCTGCCTCGAAGTTGAAAGGACCCTCCATGAGCTTCCCAGATCTTGTGAGAGTGAGTACAGGTTCAGAGGGCACTTAAATCTGTGCATAAAGGCTCAATTATGGAAGCTAGGGTCTAAGTTCTTTCCAGGAGTTATTTAGCTGAGAATCATTGTGCTGTTACAGCCTTTTCCCTCCTTGCAAGGTTGGATGTGCTCTATAAGACAGTTCAACAGAAGCCCATCAATGTGTGCATCACTAGCATGACTGGATTAGAGGGAATCCAGTGTACAGCTCTTGTGTGGTCACAAGAACAGGAGGACTTTGCACAAGACAGGGCCAACCAAGCTTGCATGTTTGCTTGCTGACAGGCTCAGTTTCTAGGAGCACTTAGAATAACAATGCTTCCTTAAGGTGATGTTGTCACAGGGGAATCATAGAACTCGCACCCTCAGGAAAGAAGACCTCCTCCTCAATGGTCTGACTCCTGCAATCAAACCTGCCAGTGCCTACAAATGCCTGTCATTGTAAATCAGTCTGAACATTGCTGGACATACTCAGTGGGACAGGTAGAATCTTTGAAGAGAGAAATAAAGCTAATGATAATTTTTCATTGCAAATCATTTTTAAAAATCACTGGTTCTTGTGATTTAGAGAGAACTCACAGCCAAATGCATAAAATTTACCAAGTAGGTGAGGGTTGGATTTTACACTGTGGCTGGGATTTATGGCAAAGTTTTCTGTGTAGAAAACAATACGGGACACACACTTATGGAAATCCAAGCATCATCACAGTATCAAAAGCTTTCATCAATTTCAAGCAAGATTATTTCATCAATGCCCTGCTGGTGAGTAGGCACCAATGTCTCTTTTTCTGCAAAAATAATCACTGAAAATTTATACTCAACAGTGTTTATCAACAGTGAGAAAAGTTGAAAATAAAACAGATTTTAAGTTGCAGAGAAAGTGGGAAGGGATGGAGTTACATATAATGGTCTGTGATTGGGCAGTGGACCACAAGTGTATGGGGAATCTGGTTGAAAGAGAGTAATGAGAACAGCTATGAATTGATACTCATTGTGAAAAGGTTAGTTGCATTTTAAAAACAATTTCCGAGCCTGTTGACTGCAACATTGGGATTTTCACACTAATGTAGTGGTCACAAGATCATTGTTAGCTTCTTACAGTACTTTTCATGATTGTTATCCAAAGCTGAAGTCCTCTTGAAATCAAAATTAGGAGTGCAAAGCATTGAGGATTTCCTTCCACTTACAGTGGGAGATTTGTTAAGTGTTCTTTTCCACTGGTTTCAGCACAGGCAAACTTGGAGAGAACTCTTAAAGTTTTTTCAATTTTATTTAAAAGTTAAAAATTAATAGAATTAGTTTACGCTTTTGTAGATTTAAATAGCTTTTTTAGAGATATGTCATTATTTGAACTGCTTGTTGTGGATTTTAGTATTTTTAAAATACTTTTGCACATCAGTAAGCTTTGGCATTGAGCCAGGCCAAGATTTTTCTGTGTTTTGGTTTGGGCTGGGTTTGTGCTCCTCCTCTATCAGTGACAGGATTTATGAGTAGAAGACTGTGTTACAGCACAGAGTCTCACAGCAACTATGTGAGTTGGCTTCCTTCAATAAGTGCCTGCCAGATAGACTGCACAGGGCAAGTGCACCTTTCCTTTGCAAAGGAATGTGGATGGCTTGAGTGTAACCAGAGATTCTGGACCAGTAATAAATAAAATATGGAAGCGGTGATAATTTGTAAATTGTATGTCCCATTATATACAAGGGCATCCCAAAGCTGTGGGATGGATTTCAAAAACTTGCAGTTGAAATGTGACCAAGACAAACAAAATTATAGAAATGTTAACTTCAATTCGTTGTGACGATTTGTGGAATCAATAGGGATATTCATTTCTGGCTGAAAGCAGCTTAGACTATAGAAGCAATAAATGCATGTTTTCAAAATCTTGTATCATGTATGCGGTATGTTTTGTAACTATCATTAATACACATTGTTAGTGCACTGCAGTTCATTGGCTAATCCAGTTATATGATTGGTTTGGCTTATTGGGTTTGTTGCAGAATCAGACCACATTTGGTGTATTGTGAGCTGTTTTGGGCCTCATAATTAAGAAAGAACGTGCTGGCATTGGAGAGGATCGTGAGAAGATTTACAAGAATAATTCTAGGAGTGTAAGGGTTAATGTATGAAGAGTATTAGATCACTCTGGGCTCTCATTGAAACCTACTGAATATTGAAAGGGACAGAGTGGACATAGAGAGGATGTTTCCAATAGTGGAAGAGTCCAGGACTAGAGGGCACAGCTTTAGAATAGATGGATGAGTTTTAGGAACAGTGATGAGGAGGAATTTCTTAAGCCAGAGGGTAATGAAATCTGTGGAATTCATTGCCATAGATAGCTGGGGAGGCCAAGTCATTGGATATATTTAAAGTGAAGGTTGATAGATTCTCAATTAGTAAAGGCATCACAGGTTATAGGAGAAGGCAGGAGAATGGGGTTGAGAAGGAAAATAAATCAGCTGTAATCAAATGATGGAGCAGACTTGATGGGCTGAACTGCTTAGTTTTGTTCCTATGTCTTATGGTTTTATGATATATATTACATCAACATTTTGGTCTTTTACTTTAGTTTATGAAAAATACTTAAAACATAAATTGAAATATAAAAATGAAACTCTGCATCATTTTCAGACCAAAATTGTAGCTCTTATGCAATGAGGGAGATGCGTATATTGTTCTGAAAATGGACGTACTGTCTTTGTCGAACGGGGCAATGATAGACAATGAAGAGGAAGGATCAAAAATGATAAAGTAGAGAGGCTGAAGATATTAAGAAATCTAGCATTTTTTATATTTGTTGAATCACAAAATCTGAATAAAATGCATCCCAGGAGCTTCAAAGATGAGAGAAGTGGGATGCAAGGGAGAAATTTCAATCTTCAAATATAATATTCTAATTATCTATCTCTAATATTTAACTTGACACATCAGTATAATGTGGTACTAGAGATAATTAATGCAGTCATACTGAATAAAAAAGAACTAGACCAAGTAATTACGTTCAGTCAGCTTACATCAGTATGAGGAAAATTCCTTGGCACAGATTCTGAGAGGCTGCATAAATCAGTACTTAGAGACATGCACATGTTGATTTACGAAGGGAAGATCATGTCTAACTAACTCAGCTGAGTTCGCGAGGAAGATTGATGAGGGGGGATAGAGCTTTGACAAAGGCCCACATGTCAGATGGATCATGAAAATACAAGCCTGGGATCTAAGGAGAAGTAACGTTCAACTAAACTCAACTCAGTGGGAGCAAGCAGAAGACAATGGTCCAACAATGCTTTAGTGGCAGGAGGACTGGATCCAGTGGAATTCTGCAGGACTCAGTATGATGTGCTTTGCTTTTTAAGCCACATATAAATGACTGGTCTTTACCATGAGCCCCATTACTAAGACTTCTACATGATAACAACATTTGCAATGTGAGGAAGGAAGTTCTCATCTTTAAGAAGGTATCAATAATTCAATTAGGTGGACGCAAAAGTAACATTGCTCCCAAGAGTCTTTCTCCTGTTCTCCCACACTCATGATATATAGATCTGTGCTTCCTGCAGTGTAGGGCCAAATCACGGATTTACCTCTCCTTTCATTTCCTCTCTTCCTCTTTTACACTGTTCCCATTTTTCTTCCAAAAGCATGATCAGCTTCCTCCACCACAGCTGGCTCTCACAACTTTAATCCTTTCGTGGATATACTTGCATTATGGTGAATGCAAACTATAAAAGTTTGAGCTTCCGCAGAAACTGCCTCCTGCCAATTGACTCTGATCCAATCTTTCTCCTTGCGTTCTTTATAAAGTGACCATGATCTGCTACCAAATATTTTAGGGTGTTACTCCTTTTCTTGCAAAGCTGTGCCATGATCCCATACTGTAGACATCTTCACAGATTACACAGGCGAGTGAATCTGGGTGTTTAGGAATGGCCCACTCAGAACTGAGCTACTTAGGAAAATACTTCTTTTTGGACTGGTCAAACTCTGCATTGTTGCAATTGTATCTAAATGCAGATATAGCCTCCACATTCAAGTGTTCCTGGGTCACATGCTGTCTCTCTTAAATTTGACTTTTACCATAATTCAAAATTATGAGCTACTGGTGTTATTTAGTGTACTACACCGAATACTTTACTTCTTGCATGGTATGGCTGTCAGATTCTCCTTCACCTTCCACAATTTTCTCTCCTGCTGCCTTCCACTACGTACCTAAAGCATTCCCTTCTTCGAAAGCAGCTGTTCTAGTTGACTTCTGTCTGCAGCTTCTGTTGGAACTTTTTGACTTTTCCTTTAAATGCTGAATAGTCAGCATAAACTTTGTGTTATTTGTATTTTATGTATATCACTGAGAATAGATCCAATTTCATGGAGTTATACAGCTCCAGTATAGACTGCTTGACCCAATGAATCAATAACAACCATCAAGCACCCATAAGACCTTAAGATATAGGAGCAGAAGCAGGCTATTCAGCCCATCGAGTCTGCTCCGCCATTCAATCATGGGCTGATCCAATTCTTCCAGTCATCCCCACTCCCCTGCCTTCTCCCCAGACCATTTGATGCCCTGGCTAATCAAGAAGTCATTTACATTAATCCTAAAGCAATTGTGTTTAATTTTCCTCAGGTTTTCATCAACTTTTCCCAGATTTTACTACTGATACATAACAGGGTAGCTGTACAGTAGCAAATTACCTGCAGTCTTTATGGTATGGGAGAAATCTGTAGCACTGGAGTCTCAGGAAGAACATGCAAGCTGGGGCAGTGAAGTTCTTTAGTTTCAGGAACTGGCCATGCTGATGTGCAACTGCTGTGAACGGTTTGCCATTAAACTTCTGTCAGATAGGAGTAGATTCACAGTATAGTGTTGTCAATTACTTTACCCCATCCTTGTTAAATTTACTCGTAAATTTGGACAATCGTGTTTTTGTCTTGGTTTGAATAATGATGCAACTCTAGGTATAGGCTGTGAGGAGGGTGCATAGAAGCTCAAGGGAGATAAAGGTCAAACTAAGTGAACAAGCAAGGACGTGGCAGCTGAACGTGATGTCAGAAAATGTGTTGTCATCTATTTTGCAAATAAACTATTTTACAAATCAAGACTAACAGAAGAAAAAATAGAAAATTCCTAGAAATATAAATGTTTCTAGTATAGTTAAAGTGGAGGTTGTTAGATTCTTGATTAGTAATGGGAGAAGGCAGGAGAACCGAGTGGCGAGGCATAATAAATCAGCCATGATCGAATAGTGGAACAGACTCAATTGGCCAAATGGACTAATTCTGCTCCTATATCTTAAGATCTTCTGATTTTATTAACTCTGGCAGGTGGTCATCAGACTTTGGCTCACCAAAGCATAGTCTTGTGCGTCTGGGCTCAGATCTAGGCTGTACTGAGCTGAGTCACAAGCTTCGTGAAGTCAGAACTAGGCTTCGGAGTCAGTGGAATTAAATACTTGTGTCCGGCATGGTCTCTTCTGCAAAGAATTTCAGTGGGGTGGAGGAAGAATGTGATGAAAGTGAGTTGGGTCCTCTTTGCCTTAGCTGAATCCTGAGAACAGTAATTTTATTAGTAAATGCCCAAGAACAAACACATGGAGGCTGAACAGAATGACTCAGATTCAGCTCTATTTCTCCACCAGCACCATCTTGCCAATGGTCTGCAGAAAACATAACGAAACAAGACAACGACAGCAGAACAAGCACATTCCCATCCCTCCCACCCACTAACCCTCTCACACACCCACGCAAGCCTCCAACCCCAGGGCAGACCACGTCTGTGCCTCCAATCCTTGTGCCCGGATTGTCAGACTCACCGGTATCAGGGCTCCAACTTCAGAATTCACCCCAGCATGCCAATCATGGGTTCGATCTTCGGGCCTCGATTTGCAGACTCGCAAGAACCACCACTCCCGGTGACCCGGCCCCTTGTGCCTCTTCCATTCTCTACTTCATCTTTCTAAACCTGCAAATTTTCTCCAGTAGTCAGAGAATCACGTGTGGATATGACTCTGTGATAACCAGTTTACGTGGAAGCAAGGTCTCAGAGGATGTCATGGACAGTCAGGTGGAGTTGTGCACACTGCAAGGCCTTAGCCATTCACTGGAGATCTGCATCCCCCAGGAGAGAGCGCCAGGGGCCACACTAGAAGAAACAGCATACTCCCAATGGCGTGCATCTGGCAAGCACGGGCAGCTCTCCAACCTTCAGAAGATCTGGCCCACAGTCAATAGTCCTTTTGATAAAAGTTTTACTTCTGACTTTGCAAAGGCTTGAGGCATCTCCATTTAGTATTTAATATGTAGAATACAATTCTCAAACAGAGATAAATTACTTTTAAAGGATGTTCTGCTATAAAGATTGATTCAAAGAAAAATAATATTCAAGTAGTCTATTACAAGCCAGAGGGTAGAGCTGACATTGCTGTTAATATTCAGCAGACATATTACTAACTGAGAAACGGCTGACTTTTTCATATGGATATGCATTTTAGAGTTGAAAAGGGAAGGATAATCAAGGTTATTAATGGAACAGGAAAATATGGAATATGAGCAATTCTACCAATAAGCAGTAGAATTCCCAGTTTTCCTGAAAATGCGGAAGTTAATGGAATCCAGTGAAGATGGTATTAGTGAGCCAAGTAAACAGCAATAAAACAGTGAATATTAACAAGACAAGATACAAAGAAGGAAATTTGTTGGAAATGCTCAAAAGCTCCCTAGTTCAAACCAGCTAAAGACCAATACTTCATTGTTGTAAGAATACATAGGTATCAAAACTTGTGGCTCAAACTAAATGCCAATGGAGATTTAATGGGCTAAACTCCCCCATTTATCATTTGACAGTGCTTCCAATAAGGAACAGCATTCAACCAGACACATACATCAAGAAAAAAATCCATTTGTTAGAAACAGATAATATGTGCATTTATTGTGGGCATTCAAATTGAGAAAATTGTTCTTTTAATCATGGGAGTAAAAGGTATCCTTTTTGAAGTACAGTAGCATGTGCACCTTGGTATATGTTACCACTATGCTGTATCAGGGAGAAAGAGTTAGAAACACTTGAGGACATCATAAAGCTCTAAGCGACCAATCAAGTATTTTTGAAGTGTATTCATCATATTAAAGTATTCATTTGATCCACAGCAAAGTCATATGAGTTGGATAGCATTGATGAGCAAAGAATATGTCTTTGTACTTTGACCAGTGCACCATTCCCTACTCTCCTTCATACTAATGCCAGGCAAATACCATATGTCAGAATGATGATACTGGAGGCACTTCCCTACATCCTGTCTAAACTTCACCAGGTTATTGGCAGAATTCATGAAGAAATGATGTAAATAAAATCCAACTGAACAAAAATATATTAATGCACAGTTCACCTCCCTGAAGAGACCCCATTCTTGAGGCCAGGGCTGATGTGTGTGGAAACTCCTCAAATGTTCCTGTTCTTTATAAAGGCAATGAACACAAGGTGGCAAAATCATGACAGAAATATTCTACCATCCTTTTAGACAGACTGACAGACAGACAGACAGATATACTTTATTGATCCCGAGGGAAATTGGGTTTCGTTACAGCCGCACCAATCAAGAATAGTGAAGAAACATAGCAATATTAAACCATAAAAAACTTAAATAATAATAAGTAAATTATGCCAAATGGAAATAAGTCCAGGACCAGCCTATTGGCTCAGGGTGTCTGACACTCTGAGGGAGGAGTTGTAAAGTTTGATGGCCACAGGTAGGAATGACTTCCTATGACGCACAGTGTTACATCTCGGTGGAGTGAGTGTCTGGCTGAATGTACTCCTGTGCCTAACCAGTACATAATGGAGTGGGTGGGAGTCATTGTCCAAGATGGCATGCAACTTGGAATACATCCTCTTTTCAAATACCACTGTCAGAGAGTCCAGTTCCACCCTCACAACATCACTGGCCTTACGAATGAGTTTGTTGATTCTGTTGGAGTCTGCTACTCTCAGCCTGCTGCCCCAGTACACAACAGCAAACATGATAGCACTGGCCACCACAGCCTCGTAGAATTCTCGTAGAATTACTTCTTTTTATTGTTGGAAACACAGCAGACATCTTGCACACAGCAAGTTGCCATGAACAGACGTGACATTAACTAAGATGTAATAGGGACAGGAAATCAGGATAACATTGAAACTTTGCCTACTCCTGGGAGATTGGTCGGCTGCCCTGTTCCGCACTGAGTTTGAAGAACATTATCGGTAACAGCGTTACATGTTCCCACTGGAGCATTATCCTAGTAGTTGAACTTACAACCTACTGACTCAGAAGTTCTAGTGTTACCAAATGACCAACAGCTGGATTCTTTGAACTGAGAGATTATCCTAACTATGCCAAGTGACAAGAAAGGTGGAAAAGAACATTTAGTTTTACAAGAGAGTTTCCAAAAGCAGAGTGGAACAGAAACAGTGCCTCATCATTCTGCTCACCTCCCTATCACCTCCCCCTGGGTCTCCTGCTTTTTCCTTTCTCCTATGGTCCACTCTCTTCTCCAATCAGATTCCTTCCTCTTCAGCGCTTTACCTTTCCTACCCAATTGTCTTCAGCTATCACCAACAAGAGAAAATCTGCAGATGCTAGAAATCCAGGCAACACACACAAAATGCTGAAGGAACTCAGCAGGCCAGGCAGCATCTATGGAAAAGAGTGAAGTCAACGTTTTGGGCCAAGACTCTTCAGCAGGACCTGAAACGTCAACTGTATTTTTTCCCATAGATGCCGCCTGGTCTGCTGAGTTCCTCCAGCATTTTGTATGTGTTCCTAACCTATTGTATGCCTATAAGTCAAGTCCTCATCCCAGCAACAGTCCTGTAATTTTTCTCCATATTCTTTCAATCTTGATATCCTCCATGTTGATAGGTGACCAGAACTGCACACAATACTCCAAATCTGACCTCACCAAACATCTTATACAGGTTCAACATGTCATCCCAACTCCAGTGCTAACTTAATAAGGCCAACGAACCAAAAGCTCTCTTTGTGACCCCATTTACCACGTTCAAGAAGTCATGGCTCTGTATTCCCAGATCCGTGTGTTCTACCACACATCTTGGTATCCTACCATTCTCTGTGTAAGTCTTACCTTGTTCAGTCCTCCCCAACTGCAGTACCTCAGACTTGTCTGCACTAAATTCCATTGCCATTTTTCAGCCCATTTTCTCATCTGATCCGGATCACATTACAAGCTTCGACAGCATTCCTCACTGTCCCCCAATCAATGAGTATAATAATGTGCGATTACTTAAAAATTAAGAGATTGTTGACATTAAGGGCATGGATTAGTTGTTGGAGCAGTAATGGAAAGAACATGATGGTTCAAAAAATTTAAATCAGTTAAACAATAATTTTGAATATTAAATATAAATATCTGTGAAAAAGGTGTCCTCAAGGCTGGAAATAAGCATACTGATTCATAAATAATTCCCCAACCATTCCAGCTACACTCCATTATGATTGGTTCTAAACACTGGTCCAAAATAGCAACTCTCTTCAAGGGATAGATTGCCACCAGGACTACAAGAAATGAGCTAACAATATCAGAATGGTTTGTAGACATCCTGCAAAAGGATTTTAAAAACTAAAGAATTGGGGTGAGTTTTCTTACCAAAGGGAACTGCTGAGCTTCAACCATTGAAATGAAGGAAGATGTGGATTTTAACCATAGCAGTACAGCCTGGTCTTCATGGGATTGTCCCAGAATGTACCTCTGATCCTTTGCCAGGGTAAATCATGTCTATGAGAGAATATCCTTCCACTTCAGCCTGCAGAATGGGAAAGGTACCTAATTTGATCAAATCATTATTAGTTGTAATAATGTTTGAGTGTCTCAATGTGTTGTAATGTTTTGATTTTTTTGCTAATCATTTAGTTCTACATTAGTAATTTCATATGTATCTGAAAGTCAGTATGTTTACAAAGGTTAAGAATGCTTAAAAACATTGGCAAAGGCAACACTCCAGCATACCTTTGTGTTTTGGCAAATTTTTTTGGTTCGGAGTCTCAATAAGCCAGCCTGGTGCTGATTCACGATTCTGACTTAAAGTTGCAAGGTCAGCAATATCAGACATCTGATTCGACCATGTGAACGCAGAAGGGTACTCCAGGTTCAGCAAGATCCAGAGGCCTGACTTCATTCTATACGGAACATTATAAAGATGGATAGTTTGTGCAATTGTGAATGTATCTGTATTCACTCCATGAAAGCTTCAGCACCTTTCATTAAGTGTATTGTTTCATAAGACCATAAGACGTAGGAGCAATTAGGCCATTCGGCCTATCAAGTCTGCTCCGCCATTCCATCATGGCTGATCCCGGATCCTACTCAACCCCAGACACCTCCCTTCTCGCCGTATCATTTGATGCCCTGACCAATCGGGTAACAACCAACTTCCACCTCAAATAAATGTGCAGACTTGGCCTCCACTGCAGCCTGAGGCAGAGCGTTCCAGCGGTTTAACTAATCTCTGGTTAAAAAAAATTCTTTCTTACCTCTGTTCTAAGGCGTTACCCCTCAATTTTGAGGCTATGCCCTCTAGTTCTGGATTACCATGCCCTCCCCCCCCCCCAACCACAGGAAACATCTTCTCGACATCCACTGTATCTAGTCCTTTCAACATTTGGTAGGCTATTCTATGGATGAGTTTGCTGAACGTAGTGCGAAAATACAATCACTGAACTATGGAAGCAACTGTTTTCCACACTCAGTCATGCTGCCATTTGAGAAGATGAGAAGATGTCCATGTAAAGTTTCTGTTGTAGTATTAAACTAAAATGAATAAATATTTCCAGACATTTAACAGTATGTTCCAATCATGCTTCCTAATGAATTAGCTGGGGAGAGAAACAAACTAAACTCTTTACATAATAGAAGATTCCATACTGGCACATCTGTTAAACAAAATCTCATTTGTTCTGAATTAGCACTGCGGGAGCACTGAGAGGAAAAAATTGGGGTTACTTATAGAAACATGTGGAAAGTCTCGACACAAGTTTGAAGTGACAGTCCATCCAAGTCCAGTCTTCTGATGAATTTGCAGATCAGTTTAAGGCAAATGACTCTGGCTTTCAGGGTCTACATGTATTCAATAAGGAGAAAAATGAAATTGCGCTAAGCTGTTTAAGACTTTTCCCAGGCTGGCTTGATTTGTGAGTCTGACACTTGGCTGAGTTCTACTGTGTAATGGAACCACCACAATATTCAGAGCCACAGTCAATGACACGATATTTCCTGTAAACCTTGGAGCTGACTGACAAGTGGATAGTCTGTGGTCTGAAGTTAATGTTTATTGGCAATTGAGTTTCGCTGGGGGTTTTTGGTTCATTCTTACCCTCAGGATAAATGTGAATTCATAAATCCATGAAATGATTGCTAACTTTTGGGTTGTCACCACTGAGTTTAATAGTTTTATTCTGATGTTTTGAAAGAAATCCTTTGATTTCTGTCAGCCTTTGGGCAGTTTATCCAGGGGTTCACAACCTGGGGTTCACAAACCCCTTGTTTAATAGTGGAGATCCGTAACATAAAAAAAGGCTGGGAATCTCTTGATGCCCAGTCAAAAATTGGGTATGAGCTCAGAATTTCATGCTTTGATTCCAGAACTCTGCCAACACCGACATGGAGAAATTGCACTTGATCTCTGAATCTCACAGACTAGGACAGAAAAAGAGACTTGGATCCTGATTCCTGATCTCATTCCTGATCTATTGTCAAGACGACTATTAGAAACATAGAAAACCCACAGCACAATACAGGCCTTCAGCCCACAAAGTCGTGCCAAACATGTCCCTATCTTAGAAATTACTAGGCTTACCCATAGCCCTCTATTTTTTTAAGCTCCATGTACCTATCCAAAAGTATCTTAAAAGACCCTATCGTATCCACCACCTCCACCACCATTGCCGGTAGCCCATTCCATGCACTCACCAATCTCTGTGTAAAAAACTTACCCCTGATGTCTCCTCTGTACCTGCTTCCCAGCACCTTAAACCTGTGTCCTCTTGTGGCAACCATTTCAGCCCTGGGAAAAAGCCTCTGACTATCCACATGATCAATGCCTCTCATCATCTTGTACACATCTATCAGGTCACCTCTCATCCTCCCTCAATCCAAGGAGAAAAGGCCAAGTTCACTCAACCTGTTCTCATAAGGCAAGTTCCCCAATCCAAGCAACATCCTTGTAAATCTCCTCTGCACCCTTTCTATGACTTCCACATCCTTCCTGTCGTGAGGCAACCAGAACTGAGCACAGTACTCCAAGTGGGCTCTGACCAGGGTCCTATATAGCTGCAACATTACCGCTCGGCTCCTAAATTCAATTCCACGATTGATGAAGGCCAATACACCAGACACCTTCTTAACCACAGAGTCAATCTGTGCAGCTGCTTTGAGTGTCCAAAGGACTCTGACCCCAAAACCCTCTGATCCTCCACACTACCAAGAGTCTTACCATCAATACTATATTCTGCCATCATATTTGACCTACCAAAATGAATCACTTCACACTTATCTGGGTTGAACTCCATCTGCCACTTCCCAGCCCAGTTTTGCATCCTATCAATGTCCCGCTGTAACCTCTGACAGCCCTCCACACTATCCACAACACCTCCAACCTTTGTGTCATCAACAAATTTACTAATCCATCCCTCCACTTCCTCATCCAGGTCATTTATAAAAATCACGAAGAGTAGGGTTCCCAGAACAGATCCCTGAGGCACTCCACTGGTGACTGACCTCCATGCAGAATATGACCCGTCTACAACCACTCTTTGCCTTCTGTGAGCAAGCCAGTTCTGGATCCACAAAGCAATGTCTCCTTGGATCCCATGCCTTCTTACTTTCTCAATAAGCCTTGCATGAGGTACCTAATCAAATGCCTTGCTGAAATCCATATACACTACATCTACTGCTCTTCCTTCATCAATGTGTTTAGTCCATCCTCAAAAACTTCAATCAGGCTCATAAGGCACGGCCTGCCCTTGACAAGGCCACGCTGACTATTCCTAATCATATTATATCTCTCCAAATGCTCCTAAATCATGCCTCTCAGGATCTTCTCGATCAACTTACCAACCACTGAGGCAAGACTCACTGGTCTATAATTTCCTGGGCTATCTCTACTCCTTTTGTTGAATAAAGGAACAATGTTCACAACCCTCCAATCCTCCAGAACCTCTCCCATCCCCATTGTTGATGATCATCGCCAAATGCTCAGCAATCTCCTCCCTTGCCTCCCACAGTAGCCTGGGGTACATCTTGTCCAGTCCGGTGACTTATCCAACTTGATGCTTTCCAAAAGCTCCAGCACATCCTCTTTCTTAATATCTACATGCTCAAGCTTTTCAATTTGCTGCAATTCATCACTACAATCACCAAAATCCTTTTCTATAGTGAATACTGAAGCAAACTATTCATTACGTACCTCTGATATTTCCTCCAGTTCCATACACACTTCCCCAATGCCACACTTATTCTTTCATGTCTTATCGTCTTGCTCTTCACATACTTGTTGAATGCCTTGGGGTTTTCCTTAATCCTGCCCGCCAAGGCTTTCTCATGGCCCCTTCTGGCTCTCCTAATTCCCTTCTTAAGCTCCTTCCTGTTAGCCTTATAATCTTCTAGATCTCTAAAATTACCTAGCTCTCTGAACCTTTTGTAAGATTTTCTTTTCTTCTTGACTAGATTTACAACAGCCTTTGTACACCACGGTTCCTGTACCCTACCATTACTTCCCTGTCTCATTGGAGCGTACCAATGCAGAACTCCAAACAAATATCCCCTGAACATTTGCCACATTTCTTCTGTACTTTCCCCTGAGAACATCTGTTTCCAATTTAAACTTTGAATTCCCTGCCCGATAGCCTCATAATTTCCCTACTCCAATTAAACACTTTTCTAACTTGTCTGTTCCTATCTCTTTCTAATGCCATTGTAAAGGAGATAGAATTATGATCACTATCTCCAAAATGCACTCCCACTGAGAGATCTGACACCTAACCAGGTTCATTTCCCAATACCAAATCAAGTACAGCCTCTCCTCTTGTAGGCTTATCTACATATTGCGTCAAGAAACCTTCCTGAACACATGTAAGAAACTCCATCCCATCTAAATCCCTCACTCTAGGGAGATGTCAATTGATATTTGGGAAATTAAAATCTCCCATCACGACAACTCTGTTATTATCACACCTTTCCAGGATCTGTTTCCCTATCTGCTCCTCAATACCCCTGTTACTATTGGGCAGCCTATTAAAAACACCTAGTAAAGTTATTGACACCTTCCTGTTCCTATTCTCCACCCACAGAGACTACGTAGACAACGGCTCCATGGCGTTCAACTTTTCTTCAGCCATGGCTCTATCTCTGATCAACAGTGCCACGCCCCCAACTCTTTTGCCTTCTTCCCTGTCCTTTCTGGGTCAAGTATAGACATATGGACAGGTAAGTTCATGGGGAGGCTTTGGATAAAGGGAAAGGTAGCTGAAACAGGAAAGCTGAAATGGAATACTAAATTACAGAGAATGAGTTATCATGATGTGCAGAGTCTGAAAGAGGTGAGGAGGGAGGACGTTTTTGTGAGAAACGGTACAGGGTTTGAGAGGTTGATATTAGGCAAAATGCAGGCATGAGATATTTAAAGAGGGTGCTAGAGGATCTGATGATAATCATCAAATGTGTGAAGGAGAAGGTAACAGAAATGGCTATATATATATATATATCTGTTTTATCAACGG
The DNA here is from genome assembly GCF_030144855.1 of Hypanus sabinus. Lineage (NCBI taxonomy): Eukaryota > Metazoa > Chordata > Chondrichthyes > Myliobatiformes > Dasyatidae > Hypanus > Hypanus sabinus. The sequence continues at coordinate 26,207,983 of NC_082719.1, forward strand.
TCACACTACCACTGTTACTCAAGATCAGTTCATTGTAGAAATATGATGGGAAAGAGAGTTTACATTAATGGCGAGGCACTGTACTACAAATCATTTTCATTTAGTTATCAACACAACAAGCTTGATGATGATAAGAGCATAATTCAGTAATGAAGCGTTATTATGAGGAAAGGATGAAGGCCATCATTTATTGTGGGTCTGGTAGCTGAGATCAAGTAACAGTGATGGTTGAGACATCAAGTCCAGGAAGACAGCTGGCAGGGGGCATCTAATGCACTCATCAATTTCAATCAATTACAAACAGCTTTGTCACATTTCTCTGCTCCTGATAGAGATGTCGAAATGAGCTAAAGCACAGCTTGAGCTAATAGGTGGGTATTTCATAAGCAGCTGACTCTAATGGTCATCATTGCTGATGCAAATAACACTAAAAGCTTTGTTCCTGCTTTACTCATTCAAGGGCACTTCCTAAGTGAGCATTCCATAATATTAGGTCCATAAATGGTTAAGCATTGTAAAATGCCAAGAGTACAAATGGTTTACTTTATGGCCTGCTCCAGTGTAATTCAATGTTAATTGGGTGTCACAGGTTCTGAACTACAGCTTTTGTGTAGTTAGTGGCATCTGCATCACAGGCTGCAACTTTCACATTAGTTTCTGATGAAATCATTTGTATGGCCTTTCAGACACGTACCACGGTCTGCTCAAAACCCTTCTGGGCACTCCATGTCCTTGACATGCAAACTGAGGTGCTGAGGCACATGTCATGTTGTAAAATAGATGCAGCAAAGAAACAGGCCCTTCAGCTCACCGAGTCCACACAGACCTTCGAGCACCTATTTGCACCAGTCCTACTTCAATCCTATTTTTATTCTCCCCATATTCTCATCAGCTGCCTCCGGATCCCAAGCTCACTTGTGCCTGATAGCTCACACATGGCTGGCCCTCGGCAGGCTCTTGGCTCATGACCTCTCTTGTAGAAGAAGACCATTGCAATATGTATGAAGGCTGCTTTGGCTTAAGCTGAGGAGCCTGGACATTCAGCACTAGGAGATGACTACATAGAGCCTCTTTTACTTACTGAACTATCCTTGTTTTGAATCCCGTCTGGTTCACAAGCTTGCCATTAATGCAGGCATGGCAACCACAGTCCGTAACACATTTACCACTCCTCAAAAAAACAAATTGGGGCATCTCCCACTCTACAATCTGATCTCTGGGTCATTGTGGGATATTAATATCAGCTATGTAAGACTATGGTTATGAAATTTGTTTAAGACTCTCATATCTGAAAGAAATTTCTTGCATGACTTATTGTACCATGATTTTACAGCGAATTTAAAAAAATGATTTATGAAGAACTCTGAAGTAAGGACAAAAATTTATTTGAACTCCATGTGTCTCATGCCTTTTTAGAGGTTAGGAACCCACTGAATTCAGATATTTTATAGACATGATAACCCACACCAGAAGACAACTTTTCAATTCTTCTCCTCTATGACCAGTGACCCTAATCCACCTGCAATAAAATTTAGTTGTGCTGATCCCTCAGGAAGGCACTTGTCTGGTTTCCACATTTCACAAGCCCATTTTACAAGGCTTACCCAATGGCAAAGAATTTATAGAATCATTCATCTTCATCATCTACTTTGGGCGTAGAGACCAGATAAATATACATCTATTTCCAGATCTGACTAGACAGTTAGAGCCCTCCTTGTGTTTATTGCTGGATATTAAATTGCATTACATTGATAGTGCTTGAAATCTGAAAGGAACACAGAATGCCTTGAAGATTCTCAGAAATTAGGACCTCACCTGTGAAGAGAGGAGCAGTTAATACTTCAAATCGTGCTTCTCTCTTCACGTGTACCTGAATAGCTTCAGCATTTTCTGTTATATTTTTTGAAGATATAAGGCCCAGCAAAATGTCCGTTATTCTTTGTTGAACTCATTTTAGGGCTCTGCAAAGGATATGCATGAAATGGAGAGAAATTTCAAAAGAAAGGAAATTTTCCCCAAGTAGCGTGCAGAAATCACCTATTTACACTAATTCTACATTCGTCACGTTTTTATGTTCCCCCATATTCTCATTTCTACCCCTCTCCCCCACTGTTTCTATCACTCACAATGAACAATTTAGAGCAGTCGATTAACCTCCTGCTCTGTATCAGCTGGCAATGAGTGAGGAAGCCAAAGCACCTGGTGGAAATCCACACTGGTCATGCAACCTCCAAAGATCAGGATCGTATCCAGGTCTCTGAAGTTGTGATGAGTGGCTCTGTCAGCTCCACCACAATGTCACCAAAATGGTTTCCTTCCATTCATTTTTAATTTTATTCTTTTGAATCCTGCAGTCAATGTCGAAACAATAGTGCTCCCGGTCAATTATTCTTAAAGCCGTCCACAGTCTGTTCACAAGATTTTTGCTGAAAATATATACTGTAGTATTGGGCTGCCACCATAGCTTGGCTTGTCTGAGGAGAATCGGGTGCCAGTGTGACTCGGTGTATCTTCAGTCAACTGCAGAAACCTCAAACAGTCAAAAAAAACCCAAAGTGGAAATGTAAATTACACCATTTAATTCAATGCAAAATTAGAATGTGAAAAATGAGAGAGGTAGAGACATTAAATGCAACAAGAGTTAAAAGGGACAGAAGGAAACATAAGAAAAACATACAATGTAGAACATAGACATCCATAGCGCATTACAGGCCCTTCAGCCCACAATGCTGTGCTAGCCATGTAACCTATAACTCGAAACTGCCTGGAATTTCCCTGATGCATAGCCCTCTATTTTTCTAAGCTCCATGTACCTGTCTAAGAGTCTCTTAAAAGACCCTATTGTATCCACTTCTACCACCATTGCTGGCAGTGAATTCCACACACCCACCACTCTCTGTGTGAAAAACTTCCCCCTGACATCCCTTCTGTACCTATTTCGAAGCACCTTAAAGCTGTGCCCCCTCATGTTAGCCATTTCAGCCCTGGAAAAAGCCTCTGGCTATCCAAACGATCAATGCCTCTCATCATTTTATACACCTCTATCAGGTCACCTCTCACCCTCAGTTGCTCCAAGGAGAAAAGGCCAAGTTCACTCAACCTATTCTCATAAAGCATGCTCCCCAATCCAGGCAACATCCTTGTAAATCTCCTCTGCCCCCTTTCTATGGCTTCCACATCCTTCCTGTAGTGAGGCGACCAGATCTGAGCACAGTACTCTAAATGGGGTCCATGGTCCCTATTGTATCTGCCTTCACCACCATTGCTGGCAGCCCATTCCACACATTCACCACTCTCTGCATAAAAAGCTCACCCCTGACATCTCCTCTGTACCTACTTCCAAAAAACTTAAACCTGTGTCCTCTTGTGGCAGCCATTCCAGCCCTGGGATAAAGCCTCTGACTATCCACACGATCAATGCCTCTCATCATCTTATACACCTCTATCAGGTCACCTCTCATCCTCTGTCGCTCCAAGGAGAAAAGGCCAAGTTCACATTGTACTGTATTGTAAAACATTGTATTAATGCTTAAGTTTGTCAAAATCAGAAATTGAAGATTAATTTTCAGTGCTGGAAAGATTGTTTGGAAACCATTATGTGAATTAGTTGGAAATTTCTTAATGCAATGTCAAGAAGTTAGTGCAGTTTGAAACAGACTTATCTAGAGTAGACAGACACAAAATGCTTGAGGAATTCCGTAGGTCAGGCAGCATCTATAGAAAAGAGTAAACAGTCAATGTTTTAGGTTGAAACCCATACTTAGGTCTGGAAAGCAAGGAGGAAGAAGCCTGAATAAAGATGTGGGGCATGGGTGAAGAGTCGAGCTGTAAGATAATCAATGAAGCCAGGTGGGCAAGAAAGGTCAAGCACTGGAGAAGAAGGAATCTGCCAGGAAAGGAGAGTGGACCATAGGAGAAAAAGTATGAGAAGGGGACCCAGGGGGAAGTAATAGGCAGTGAGAAGAAGTGAAAGGTTAGAGTGGGGAACAGAAGAAGTGGGGCAGTGAAATTTGTTTTCTGGAAGGAGAAATCAATATTCATGCCATCAGGTTGGAGGGTACTCAGACAGAATATAAGGTGTTGATCCTCCATCCTAAGGATGGCCTTGTCTTGGCAGAAGAGGTATTCATGGATCGACACGTTGGAATGGGGATCAACTATTCTGGGTTGGGTCTTGAGGCAGTGATCATAATATGATAGAATTCACCCTGAAGTTTGGGAGGGGAAAGCTAAAGTCAGTGTTACAGCAGAGTAAATGGAATTGCAGAGACATGAGAGAGGAGCTGGCCAAAGTTGATTCAAAGGGAACACTAGTAGGGATGACAGCAGAGCAGCAATATCAGGAGATTCTAGGAGTAATTTAGAAGGCACAGGATAGATACATCTCAAAGTAGAAGAAGTATTCTAAAGGCAGAGTGATACAACTTTGGCTGACAAGGAAATCAAAGCCAACATAAAAGCAAAAGTGAGGGCATATAATAGAGCAAAACAAGTTAGAGGATTGGGAAGCTCTTAAAAGCCAACAAAAGGCAAATAAAAAGCCATAAGGAGCAAAAAGATGAAAAGTGAAGGTAAGCTAGCCAATAGTATCAAAGAGGATACCAAAGTTTCGTCAGATATATAAAGAGTAAAAGAGAGATGAATGTAGATATCAGAGTGCTGGAAAATGATGCTGGAGGTGTAGTAATGTGGGACAAGGAAAGGGTGGACAAACTAATTAAGTATTTGCATCAGTGTTCACTTTGGAAGATACTAGGAGTATGCTGGAAGTACAAGAGTGTCAGGGGTCAAAAGTGAGTGTAGTTACCAAGGAGAAGGTGCTTGGGAAGCTGAAAAGTCTGAAGGTAGATAAGTCACCCCGACCAGGTGGACTGTACCCCAGGGTTCTGAAAGAGGTAGCTGAAGAGATTGTGGAGGCATTAGTAATGATCTTTCAAGGACCACTAGATTCTGGAATGGTTCCAGATGACTGGAGTATTGCATATGTCACCTCACTCTTCAACAATCAAGGAAGGCAAAAGAAAGGAAATTATAAGCCAACACACACAAGATGCTGGAGGAACTCAGCAGACCAGGCAGCATCTACGTAAAAAAGTACAGTTGACATTTGGCAGGATGGGAGAAAAAAAAGAGATTTGAAGGGTGGGGGGAGGGGAGAGAGAAATGTCAGGCAATAGGTGAAACTTGGAAGGGGAGGGGTGAAGCAAAGAGCTAGGAAGTTGATTGGTGTAAGACACAGAAGGCCATGGAAGAAAGAAAAAAGGTGGGGAGTTGATGGGTGGGCAAGGAGATAACATGAGAAAGGGACAAGGGGATGGGAAATGGTGAAGGGATGGAGACATTACTGGAAGTTTGAGAAATCAATGTTCACACCATCAGGTTAGAGGCTATTCAAACAGAATATAATATAAGGTGCTGTTCCTCCAACCTAAGTGTGGCCTTATTCATGGAGGAGGCCATGGATGTACATATCGGAATGGGAATGGGAGGTGGAATTAAAATGGGTGGCCACTGGGAGATCCTGCCTGTTCTGGCAGATGGAATGTAGATTCTCGGTGAGACCCGATGTAAATTGGGAGACCGCTTCGCTGAGCATCTACGCTCTGTCCGCCAGAACAAGCTCTGGGTCTGTACTCACTGGTGTCGGGCGTGGCCAAGTGGTTAAGCGATCAGGACTAGCGATCTGAAGGTCGTGAGTTTGAGCCCCAGCCAAGGCAACGTGTCGTGTCCTTGAGCAAGGCACTTAACCACACATTGCTCCAGTCCACCCAGCGGAAAATGGGTACCAGAAAAATGCTGCAGTCTACCTCGCGACAGACTGGCGTCCTATCCGGGGGGGGGGGGTGGGGGGGGGGAGTCTCATGCTTTCAGTCACTTCATGCCACGGAAACCGGAATGAGCTCAGGACAGACTTTAACTGTACTCGCTGGAATTTAGAAGAATGAGGGAATTGAAACCTAATGAATGACCTGGATAGAATGGATGTGGAGAGGATGTTTCCTATAGTGGGGGGGAGGGGGTCTAGGACCAGAGGGAACAACCTCAAAATAGATGGATGTCTATTTAGAACTGAGATGAGGAGGAATTTCTTTAATCGGAGGCTGATAGTTTCTTGATAAGAACTTTCAGGACTTGAAAAACCATGGGGAGAAAGCAAGAGACTGGGGTTGAGAGGGAAATGGATCAGCCATGATCAATTGGTGGAGTGGCCCTGATGGGCTAAATGGCCTAATTCTTCTCCTCTGTTTTATGGTCTTGCAGACTTAAACATCCACTTTTTCTTAAAAAGTAAAGAGCACACAAAGAAATAAAAAAAATGAACTAATTTTGATCCTCAGTTAAAAAATGATTTATAATAGGATATAAATAGGATTTATAATAGGATATAAATGATAAACAGAATTAGTAAAATAATAGGAATAAATTATTTGAAGCCTTAATGTAATGAGTGCATTCCAAGACCATGACCAGGTGGTGAATTTGACCTAGAATATTATCTATTTATACAGATCAGGGAGATGATCTTCCCTAGCTGATAGTTGTAGTAACTTTATGATCAAACACATAATTAACATGCATCTGCCCCAGAAAGAAATTCCATCCATGACTAATTCAGCCAATATTAACAATTAATTTAATTCCCCATGGTCTAAATTAAGCAATAGATTCCCAGAAACTTTTACCATTTTTATCAATATCCACCCTGTGATAAAAATTTGTAACTGAAATTAGTTCTCCCTGTTCTTCATCGTGCACAGCTGCCAAGATCTCCTAGTGTGTTTGTCGTGCCACTAAATAAATAAGAAATGTGAATATTTCTTTCATGAAACCAATGATTGGAAATGCAGATCAGATTTCAACAGATGAGAAGTACATGGATATCATACTGATTGTATAGATTCACAGATTACCGGATAGATCAATAGCAACTGCATTTAATATTGTGAAATATTTATAAGGGGCTCCAGCTGCCAAAATGGCACGCTGATAACCAAAATAGTCCAAATATTTGGACAAAAGCTACTTCACTTAAGTAAATATTTGGATTTCTGAAGAATTCTAGCTGACAGTATATTTAGATTCTCTACTTCACTGCAGTCAGTGTAAACTAGGGCAGACACTATCTTTCAAAGCAATTTACATTCTTGGAACAGTATCCTAATATGAAAGATTTTTTGTTTAGTTCTGTAGCTAAAATTACACAGTCCTGTGGTAGATCAAAAAATTTAGAGTGGGAATTAAATAGAAACCTATATCACTGCAGCTGTATAATTGCTGAACAATATCACTAGTCAAGAAGGAAGAGGAACAACAAAACACAGACCAGTTAAGCTGATTTAAAAAACAGAAGTGCTGAAATCCATTATTAACGAAGTGATAACAGGGTGTGTAGAAAGTAAAAGTGGGATCCGGCAAGACCAACATGGATTTGTGAAACTGAAATCATGTTCGAACTTCCATTTATTAATGCTGTATCTTCTCAATTTGTAATCGGCAGATGAGACAAAGGCAGATCAGTTGATATGATATTTGGACTAACAGACGGACACTTACAAGATGCACCAAAAAGATCACTAAACAAAATTAAAGCATAGGGTTGCAATGCTATTTTGGCAAGGACTGAGTATTAATTAACGGACAGAAAATAAAGATTAAGTAATAATTGTTCAGTTTGAGGCTGAGAAGATATTCTGTTTAGAAGGGATCAGTACTGAGATGGTAGCGGTTCACTAGGCACAGTAATGACTCCAACGAGAGGATCACTACACTGATACTGCAAATCATTGTGGTAACGTAGTTGTGATGTGGATGCAGAGTGCCTTCAGTGGGGTTAGACCAGCTAAGAGATCACGTGACCAAGTGATCAGCCTCACTTGGCCTCTCCAACTAAGTGAGGGGGCCAGAAGAATGCAGATACAGGTCATCGTGAGTAGAAAAAATAGGCATTTTTAAAAGGAGGAGAGAGTGAAAAGTATTAGTATTGCGAGGAACCGACGTGCAGTAGAATACAAATCAGTCTTACATGTGTGTTGACCAGGCAAGTAGGAACATAAACTACACATCTCACGTGTTTTTGAGTGCAGTAGTGTAGAAATATTGTTCCAATTATATAGGGCCCTGTGAGATAGCATCTGGAATACTGTACATAGGTCCAATCTCCCTAACTAAGGTAGAGTATACTGCAATAGGGAGAGGCCAGCAAAGCTTCACCAGATTTATTCCTAGTTTGTGGTATGAGGAGAGACTGAATTTAGACAATGCGAAGTGAACTCGAGAAAACATACAAAATTCTTGTGGAACATGATAGAGTAAATGCAAGAATCATGTTCCCATAGCAGAATCTAGAGGGTCGCAGTTACAAAATAAGGGGTTGGCCATACAGGACCAGAATGAGAAGAAATTTCTTCATTGAGATGTAGTGCATCTATGGGATTCCTTCAGCCCTGATTGAAAAGCTACAGAGCCTGGGCCTCTGTACCTCCCCCTGCATTTGGATCCTGGACTTCTTAACTAGAAGACCATAATCCATGCAGATTAGTAATGATATCTCCTCCTCGCTGACAATCAACACTGGCACACCTCAGGGGTGTGTGCTTAGCCCACTGCTCTACTCTCTCTACACCCTGGGCACAGCTCAAACCCCATCTATAAATTTACTGATGATACAACTACTATTGGCAGAATCTCAGATGGAGACAAGAGGGCGTACAGGAGCGAGATATATCAGCTGGTTGAGTGGTGTCATAGCAACAACCTTGCACTCGTCATCAGTAGGACCAAAGAGCTGATTCTGGACTTCAGAAAGGGTAGAATGAGGAATCACAAAGCAAACCTCATAGAGGGATCAGAAGTGGAGAGAGGGAGCAATTTCAAGTTCCTGAGTGTCAATATATCTGAGGTTCTAAACTGGTTGCAACATATCGATGCAGTTATAAAGAAGGCAAGACAGCAGTTATATTCCATTAGGAGTTTGAGTGGTTTTGGTATATCATTTAAAACACTCAAAACCTTTTACAGATGTACCATGGAGAGCATTCTGTCTGGCTGCATCACTGTTGTGTATGGAATAGGACAGGGGTGGGGCTACTGCACAGGATCAAAAGAAACTACAGAAACTTGTAAAATTAGTCAGCACCATCTTGAGTACTAGCTTCCATAGTACCCAAGATATCTTCAAGGAGTGCTGCCTCAGAAAGGCAGCAACCATTATTAAGAACCCCCATCACCCAGGGCATGCCCTTTACTCACTGTTACCATCAGGTAGGAGATACAGAAGCCTGAAGGCACACACTCAGCGATTCAAGAACACCTTCTTCCCCTCTGCCACCCGATTCCTAAATGCACATTGAACCCATGAACACTACCTCACTTTTTTATTATTTCTGTTTTTGCACTATTTTAAATTTAACTCTATAATACACAAATAAAGAAGAAGAAGAAGAAGAAGAAGAAGAAGAAGAAGAAGAAGAAGAAGAAGAAGAAGAAGAAGAAGAAGAAGAAGAAGAAGAAGAAGAAGAAGAAGAAGAAGAAGAAGAAGAAGAAGAAGAAGAAGAAGAAGAAGAAGAAGAAGAAGAAAGCCCTTAACTCAGACGCCGTCGTGACAGGTTTTTTTTTAGCAGGCTTTCTTATTCTTATGAGGTCGAGTTGCTAGCTCAATGCTCAACCCAGCATGGATGGAAAGCATGCAAGGGAGTCGGCTGGATTCGAACTCGGGAGTCTTCGCTCTGAAGTTCAGCACTGATGCCACTAGGCCACCAGCAGTCCTATACACATATACATACTAACTGTAATTGTTTACTATATTATCACGACCTGCATTGTACTGCTGACACTGTTAACAAATTTCATGACATATGCTGGTGATATTAAACCTGATTCTGATTCTGACCACTCAATTGGGTTGTGAGGCTCAGTCGCCCAATATATTCAAAGAGGAGAGCAGTAAGTATTAACTGAATCACAAGAATACAAGAAACATCAGATCCTTCAACCATGTCCCACCATTAAATAATAATATCATGGTTAATCCATTCTGGTCTCATCTCCTTTACTGTGCCTTTTCTCCATGACCCTCTATTCGAAGTTCAAAGTAAATTCTATTATGAAAGTACATATAACCGTGAGATTCAGTTTATTGTGGGCATACTCAACACATCTATAGAACTGTAGCTATAACAGGGTGAATGAAAGATCAACCAGACAAAAAATTGTGCAAATACAAATATAAATAAATAGCAATCAATAATGAGAAGATGAGATAATGAGGTAAAGAGTCCTTGAAAGTGTGGAAATATTTCCATATTGGGGCAAGTGAAGTTGAGTGTAGTTATCCCCTTTTATTCAAGAGCCTGATGGTTGAGGGGTGGTTAACTGTTCTTGAGGCCTCTATTCCTTGATCTATCAAATATTTACCCATCCAGCTTCCACGACCTAATGTAGCAGAGAGTGTCAGAGACTCACCGCCCTGTGCAAGAAGAGATTTTAAATGACCAGCCCTTTATCTTATAGTTATGTCCCCTTGTTCAGGGTTCACCCAGAAGTGAAAATACCCCAGCTCTTACTTAGTTCCTTATATGTTTGAATGTGCTTACCCCTCATTCTTCTGAACCAAAAGAACTACAGGTTCTTCGTAGGACAAGCCTCTCATCCCAAAAAATGAGCCTGGTGAATCGCTTCTGTACCCTCTCCGTTGTTGCCATCTTCTTTTTGGGTAAGGGGACCAAAACCACCATTGTGGCAAGAACCTCCATATTTTAAAATTCCAAACCCTTCACATTGAAAGGCAAATTACTTTCCTTTTCTTAAGAACTAGCGTTCTTAAGAACTAGGGTGTGCACGTGGCTCTTTAAGGTACTAAAAGGAACTCTTGCATAGAATGTACAAGCAGGGATGTGATGTTGAAGCCCTACAAGGGACTCGTGAGACCACACTTGGAGTATTGTGTGCAGTTTTGGGCTCCTTATTTTAAAAAGGATATACTGACATTGGAGAGGGTTCAGAGAAGATTCACGAGAATGATTCCAGGAATGAAAGGGTTATGGTATGAGGCATGTCTGGCAGCTCTTGGGCTATATTCCCTGGAGTTCAGGAGGATGGGGGAGTTGGGGGTGGGATCTCATAGAAACATTCCGAATGTTAAAAGGCCTGAACAGATTATATATGGCAAAGTCATTTCCCAAGGTAGAGGAGTCTAGGACAAGAGGGCACGAATTTAGGATTGAAAGACATCCATTTAGAACAGAGATGTGGAGAAATTACTTTAGTCAGAGAGTGATAAATCTGTGGAATTTGTTGCCATGAGTGGCTGTGGAGGCCAAGTCATTGGGAGTATTTAAGGAAAACATAGGTTCTTGGTTAGTCAGGGTATCAAAGGGTATGGGGAGAAGGGAGGGGAGGGGGGATGACTGGAAGAATTGAATCAGCCCATGATTGAAAGGCAGAGCAGACTTGATGGGCCGAATGCCCTACTTCTGCTCCTATATCTTATGGTCATAAAAGAACCAGACAGACATCACAAAAAGCCAGAGTGAAGAAGTAAAATATCTGTATGATGTTATTAAACAGTGGAGTAGACATCTTTTTTTCTTGTGTTTTTACCACAACAAGCAAAGCAATGACAAGAAAGGAAAGCTGCCAGCATTGTGCACTCAATGACCTCTGTACTTTTCACAAAGTGTGTTTCCTAATTGACAGCATGGCAATGTAGTCACCAGCACCATGGGGTACATTAAGGAGTACATATGTACTCTGGGTGCTCCGATTCCCCCCCCCCCCCCATTCCAAAGACATCCAAGTTAGGGTTAGTAAGTTGTGGGTATGCTATTCTGGCACGTCGACCTTTGCAGGATGCCCCAAGCACATCTTCAATGCAAACAATACATTTCACTGCGTATTTTCATATTTCAGTTTCCACGTGATAAATGTGTAAAATTCACCGGAATGCCTCATGATCCCACCCTCTATTTTCATCACCAGCTGCATTAAAGGGGGATTCTGTCAGAATTGTAGTGGTGGGGCTGGCAAAGCTCAAAGGAGTCTAAATCGCTCATTCAAGAACATGCACTAAATGTACACACAGAATGAAAAGGAGAGAGCAAGTATGGTAGATACGTAGAAGCACCTTCACAATTAATCCTTCCTCGGTTGTGTGGCTAGTTTGCTTGTAGTCATTTTCTCCACCAAACATGTTCAGGAAGTGATTAATGGCTATGTACAACTCCCTTTCCCAGCTTGCAAAGTAGTAACAAAAGAATAGTCTTTAAAGACCTTGCATTTGAAAAGCACAGGGCCCTCATAGGTTCTAAAATCTTGCCTGAGAGAAGATGGAAGTACATTACCAAAACCTTTGCATTGCAATCGCAATTTAATTTAACCACAAGGGACCTGTTATTCCATTAAACCAGATGCTTTCAAAGAACAATGTTGATTGACTTTCTCCACCTGTGCTCTACAATATACCACTGTCGGAACAATTAAAAGCTAGCTTTAATATGCTTTCCCTGACTAGGAAAGGAGGCAAGTGTACATTCAAGATTCAAAGTATGTTTATTATCAAAGTAGGTGTGCAGTATATAACACTAAGATTCGTCTTTCCCACGATAGCCAGGAAACCAAGAAAACTATGGGACCAGTTTAGAGAAAAACATTGAAACTCACCCCCAATACGCAAACAAAATTGTGCCAACAGCAACAAAAAATGAGCAAAAAACACAGAGTAAAAACACAAAAGTAGTTCAGTTCAGCTGAGTTCGTTATCTGCAGGCCATCGCAATCAAAATTGCCCAAAATAGCAACAAAACAGCAACCAGAAACCGGAAGCACATCGTAATGGGAACAATAGAGTCCGATCCACAAACCGCACCGAATAAACCTTTCCCAAGACCCAGAGCTCTGGCATCATTTTCCAACAGTATCATGAGAGGGAGGATACATTCAAATGCAGGGATCTTCCATCAGGAGCAGCAGGAGAGAGGGAGAGAGACCCTCACAAGCAGACACCTTCCTCCGGCAGCAGCGAGCAAGAGGCTGGTAGACGGCGCTGAACACCCGCTCGCCTTCTCGATGATTTCAATCCCCCTCAGACTTTAATCAGCGAGACGGGTAAGAAATGGTGTTGATCATCGTGGGCTTGCACCACATCTCCTGGCTTCCTTGCTTTAAGGCCACTCGAAGCCTCACAAAACCCTCTCAGAGACAACAAAGCACCAGACTGCTCACTCATCCCGAAACCACACCACAAAAATGTAGATCACAAGCTCCCATATTTGAAAGAAAAAGGAGACGTAAAAGAAGTTGCTTTCGGAACTGTCTGGAGGATGTCGCCCTTGGTTGTGTATTCTGCTGGAGCCGTCTTCTTCAGGAAAAAATTCAACATACTTCAACAGTTGATGGCCCATCAGTGAGGCGTTGTCTGAATCTGGATACGTAGAGGATACAGTAAATCCAGGTAGAGGATACAGTAAGGTCTGGGTGCATAGAGGATACAGTGAGATCTAAGTAAAGGGTACAGTAAGATCTGTGTACATAGAGGATGCAGTAAGGTGTGAGTACATAAAGGATACAGTAAGCACCGGGTACGTAGAGGACAAAGTAAAACTAGGTGGAGGGTACAGTAAGGTGTGCGTACATAAAGGATACAGTAAGTGCCGGGTACGTAGAGGATACAGTGAGGACTGGATTTGCTTCTTCATGCACCCAAGTTGCTGAGTTAACGATCTGCTAGTTGGAAGCTGGAGAGCTGAAAGGTGGGATTCCAAGAGGTGATCCTGAGCATGGACAGCTAAACTGACAAATAATGGGATAATTTGAAAAAAGGGGAATGGACAAGTGGCCAGAAATGGAGGATTGCAGAGATCTCTGAAAGTTACAGAGATGTTAAAGGTAGATGAGGTGACATTGGTAAGGAGATGGAGGGATCTGAAACCAAAGGGAACAGTTGTAAGAGTGTGATATTACTGGTTCAGGAAACAAGTTCAGTAATTATTGAATGAGTGAATAGATGAAAGAGCACAGGAAATGGATCATAGAGTTTTAGGCAGTGTTGTTTGAATAGAAGGAAGGAGTGGCGGGAAATGTGGATTCCCAGTTATGTTTTTTTTATTTGCATAGATAGACTTCTTTTGCAGATTGATTGTGTGTCAGTTTTTGTGTGTTTATGTCTGGTTTTTCATAAAGTTCTATGGCATTCCTTTTTTCCTGTAAACGTCTGCAAGAAAATGAATCTGGTAACACATATATACTTCATTAAGTAAATTGACATTGGCTTTTGTAAAGGTTAAATCTGGACATAGCAAAGCTAGCCAAGTTTATTTCAGCAGCAGGTTAGCTGAGACAAGAGCTGAATCGAGTTGTAAAACAGAACTAGAAATTAGTGACCTTGTAGACAGTTTGTGTGTGAGCTCAGTGTCTGGCGCTGGGTCAAATTGGCCAGCAAAGTTATGAATGATTTGGTTCAGCATCATGCAGGTGCCAGAGAAATAGGCACATTAGCTAGGGACAGTCTTTGGTGAGGACTGGGGATGAAATCTTTAGTTGGATGAAACTCAATCTCTTCCTGTACTAGGAGTTGGATGAGGAACTTCTCAGTGAAGTGCATGAGCAAAGAAAACAGCAAAAAATACCAAATATCCAGCAACTTGAAAGTAAAACAAATAACTCATTGTGTATCAGTGAGGTCCAAATGATCATTGTTGTTCTTTATCACTTTGAAGGTTAATTGCTTGGCTCATCCAGTTTCAGAAAAGAGCCCTACAACAAGAGCAGGACTTGCAAAAGCGTGAGGCCTGGATATCTGGGAAGAAACTTCATCGTAATGTAGCAGTGAAATATTTTACACTAATGGAAGAATGTGGTAGAAAGGGAGAGTGCAGAAGAGATTCACCAGGATGTGGCTTGGGATGGAGGGCTGTAGTAATGAGAAGTATTTGGATGGAGTGAGTATATTTTCACTACAGCACAAGAGGCTGAAAAGTGACAATCTGGAAGTTTTTAAAGCATGGAGGTTATAAAGAGGATGGATAGCTTTCTTCCCAGGGCAGGAATGTCTAGAACCAGAAGACATATGTTTAGGATGCAAAGGGAGGAATTTAAAGGCGATTTGAGGAGACTTGTTCCTATAGTTTATGACTCATGATTCTATGTATATCATTGGACATTCTTTGTCCATTTTATGGGGAACTCAGGAGCCTATATTATGCCTGTAAAATAGGCACTGGGCCAATGAACCAATTGGAGTATTTTGTTCACTCTTTTCATAAGCTTTTCCTGTGGATCATCTGAATATCTGTGATAGCTTTGATTTATTCAAAACATAATAAAATGGAATTATACACACAGACACTGGGCAATAAGGTTAGAGCATTCAAAACTGGGATTTGTTTGACAGACTGATAACTGGTTCAAAGTTCAAAGTAAAATTTATTATCAGAGTACAATAATGTCACCACGTACAACCCTGAGATTCTTTTTTCTATGGACATCCTTAGCAAATCTATAGAACAGTGACTGTAAACAAGATTAATGAACAACAAACTGTGCAAATATCAATATAAATAAATAGCAATTAACAGATAAAAAAGATTGGATATAAGTGGATCATTCTCAAATTGGCACCCTATGATTTTCAAAAGAATTAGTGTCCAGGCCCCATCTATTTGTACGTTATATCAATTATTTAGCTCAAGAGACCAAATCTAATACTTCTAAGTTTGACAATGAATGAAAACTTGGAGGGATTATGACAAGATGATGTAAAAAAAAGCTTCAAGCAGACATACAAAGCTGAGTGAGTGGTTGAGAACACAGTGTCTGGAGAATGTATGCAAAAATGTGAAATAATACACTTTGGAGGACAAACCAGAAAAATATAAATAAATAAATTTCATGGGATAAATGGGATAAATAAATTTCAAAGGGATCCTGGCACCTTCGTACACAAGTCAATAAAGGCCAGAATGCAGATACAGGAAGAAATTAGGAAGACACATGGTCATGGAATTATAAAATAATTTAGCCTAATGAATCAATGCTGACCATCAAGCATATTGTCACTAGTAATACAATAAAATAATTGAATCCACAACATACACACATACTCATGACTCAATCACCCTTTAATTCACTCGTGCACAAGTGAAATCATGCCCTCTATTACCACACTGTTCTGCTATTCTTATATAGAACTGGCTTATCGGTTCCAGATACTGACCATTTGGTAAATTGAGTATGTTTGAATTCCTTATTTGCGAGATCAATCACCATTCACAATGAAGGTGTTAAAAGTCAATAGAAACTCCAAGCTGACAACCTCTTGGAGATTTCCAGCATCTGCGGATTCTCTCTTGTTTGTAGCTGACAACTGATGACACTGTGAAGTTAGTAAAACAACTGTCTCTTAGTTGTTGGGTATATTTCACATCATTCTGTCATTCCTATCCCGCCTGTCTCCAGCACTCCTACTGCATAAAGGAAAGCTGTATCTTCTAGATTGATAAACAAGAGAAAATCTGCAGACGCTGGAAATCCGAGCAACACACCCAAGATGCTGGAGGAACTCAGCAGGCCAGGCAGCATATAGAAAAAGAGTACAGTCGACGTTTCGGGCTGAAACCCTTACGGCAGGATTGGAGAAAAAAAGCTGAGGAGCAGATCTTTATGGATAGTTTGATGGCTTTTAACGTAAGACTACATTTAAAAGGTTTTTTTAGACTGATATGTGATATGTGGATAAGAAAGGTTTCAAGCGATATGGGCCAAACACATGACCCAAATGAAACTAGGTTAAATGGGCATCGGGGTGAGTGAGGACCAGTTAGGCTGAAAGGCCTGTTTCCTTGCCGTGACTCTGTATTTGAATATCAGTATAAAGATGTGTTCAACTCAAAAAGGGGCCTTGGTGGGGCCACAGCTAGAATATTATATACAACTTTGATTTCCTTACATTAAAAAGTTATATATTTGTCATAAGGTGAACACAGCGTAGATTCATTAAACGGGTTTCAGGAATGGTGAGTTTACTGTATAAGGAAAGATTGCATATCCTCAGTATATGAGGAAACTAGTATTTACTATATGAGGAGAATGAAAGGAGATTTTATTGAAAATCACAAAATTAGTGCAGTGCTGGGCAGGGCTAGATAAATGAAGTTTGCCTCTCCTGGCTGAGGAATCTAGAACCAAGGGCCACAGTCTCAAACAGACCACTTTCGACTGAAAGCCGAGAGTGGTGATTCTTTTCGATCCAGTACACTCTGGAGGTCAAACATTCTTTGCATTCAAGACATTAACAAATAGATTTCTGGATATTGGGAATCGAGAAATATAAGGTTGGAGCTGAAAAAAAATGCATTGAGGTACAAGATCGGCCATGATCTTGATGAATAGCTGAGCAGATTCTAAGGATCAAATGACTTCTGCCTACTTCTGTTTATTTTAGGTTCAAAATGTTCTGTTCTCCACTCTAAACCAAAAGTACAAATGATCCCGAATGCCTGCGTTTTTCATTGAAATAAGTTGCCTTTTGTTCTGGAATTTACAATTTAATTGGTCTCCAATAATTCTGTCATGATTTAATGTTATTCTTTTTACTGGGCTAACTCTGGGTTATAACTCGTTATTTTAATGGCTCCTAGTACATTTATATTCCTGCCAAACATTTCAGGGGAAACATGTCTACATGTTGAGGCAAGTAAATCTGATTAATCTATTACATTTTCACACACAGTTTAGCTTAAATATTTTATAAACAAATTATAAACTTACTGGTGTGCGTATTGGTAAAGAAGTAATAAAATCTCCAGTGTTGTGCATATAAACTTTGAACTCAGAATTGTCTACAACTTGCCCTATTGTCTTTGCTCTATTTGTACTATTTCAGGCAACCCTAATTTCTTCTGACTGTCATGCTCTCCTTTGATAAAATAATCGGGCCTATTATGTTATTCTTAAACTATGCAAGCAAACTATCTGCCAAAAATGGCTGTGGAAATGTTTTTAGTTTGAGGCAGGGGGTGGGTGGAGAGCTTGGAAGGGAA
Organism: Hypanus sabinus; assembly: GCF_030144855.1. NCBI lineage: Eukaryota > Metazoa > Chordata > Chondrichthyes > Myliobatiformes > Dasyatidae > Hypanus > Hypanus sabinus. Next base: position 26,226,015 of record NC_082719.1, read on the forward strand.
AGAGGAAGGATTGTCCATTTGTAGCTCTTATGAGTAATGCATGGGATCAATCTGACAGTGAATGTATCAGAGTCTGCTGCACTCATTAGTTTGTTACAACCTGCAACTAATCACTTACCAGTGAGACCTTTCTACAAGCATGTTTGGAAATATTTAAAGAAGCATTTGATATGATTCTTATTCTGAAGCAAAACCCGGTCTTTGGATAATCTTCCAAAAGTTCTGAGTAATTGCATTTGCAAGCAACTACTGCCTGAAGGTGGTAAGTGACTTCAAGAAATCTACCAAAATGCATTCGGTTTCAATGTAAAAATTTGAAAATGATGATAATTTTTAGTTTTAAGGCTTGATTCTCTTGGCAAACTGCAAAATGAAGCAAGTCCAGATGTGACTTCTCAGTGTTCAGACCACAGCTGGGCTGTTTTTCTGTTTTGATGAATAATTTATGTATTTCTGACAGAACTGGAATAATTGTCAGCAAATGTAACTCCTGAATTTCTTAATACTTCCGATGATCAGTAAATGAATGTCAGGAGTGGAATGTACTTTCCCCAACAAACATAACGCAGGTTACGTTGCTTTGGATTAATACAGGAGGCTCTCAGATGGATAAAGAGAGTGTAATGATATTAAACTTAAACCTTAAATATTTCTCCTAAAATGAAGCATTGCAGAATGTTGCTGAGCATCCGATTTTTGAGGGAAATTAAATAAAATTTAGAGACTTCAAAAAGAGCAGACGCTGAAAATGTTTGTGGTTCTATTATATATGTAAAACAAATCAATGTTTCTTTCTGCGTTGAAAAGGTACTTGGGGACTCCGCCAGAAAGAATACAATTAGCAACTGTAGAGGCACAGTGTTTTACCTTTAATGCATTTCTATAGCTTAAAAGGAAAAAAAAACTTGGTTCAAAAATAAGATTAGCGCAAAATCTCCTAGAGAATTGGTGGAGCATTTTAATATTAAGAACAAGTTTATATTGCTGTTAAAATTAGGTCAAATGCTATCTTTCAGTTTATCAATGAATTGGATATAACTGCTGTTTTAGGCACAGTTTCCTTTGGAACTACGCTGTTCTCTCATAAAAAAAAATGCTTTTAAAGGGTCCGATTACCTCTCAAGATTACAACTCCTCTTAGTTGTCTCTGAAATAATGAAGATTTAGACCTGCAGTCTCTGTGCAAAACGTAATAAATTTGTGATCTTGTCCCGATTACCAATAACTGAAATATCTCTGACCAGTTAAAAGTATCTCAGCAGAATATTCATTTTCACAAGTATATTTTGTGCTTTTTGTTTTTGATGTGATTGCTACACTCTGGATGCTGAGACCTTCAGAACACAACCTATCTGTAATCTGCACGGCAGCTGGCAGGCTGGAATGCATCCCTAAATGTAATGGCATTTAATGACTCCAAGGACAGAATGAGAAAACTCCCACTCTTGGGTTCTCTCTCCCAGACCAGCCCTGCTCTGGTGTGAAAGTTCCACCCACATAAAGCCTGGTGGAAATAATCAGAAGCCAGAACCTGGTGAATCTGGCCTTGTGTTAAATCTCTCACCGGGCTTACTTCAGCAATGCAGTGCAAGGCCCGTTGAAAATTGAGGCTTTTCTCTTCCATCCACAACATGTGTTCACATTAGTTCTGTTTACTGTACCTCCCTTGAATATATCAATAATGTAAACTGTTGTAATTGCCTTCTCTTAGCATATGTTTACTGGATCATGCACATCATGCAAGCCTCCAGATTTTTCTCACCTTTAACTGTTACTTTGGACGGTTTCCTCTGTGCATTCCTTGCTTTCCTGTGAACTTTCAAATTGGTATCAGCCGACAGTGGAATAATCAGCCGGACTCTCTAATAATCCATTTTTATCTTAAAGAATACTTCAACAGCTTTATGGATCTGAAGATATGAGGGTTGGAATTTGAAAACATCCAGTTGTTGGCATGAGTTCGAGCATACCATTCTGAGCTCCCACGAGAAAAGTTAAAAAATTAATGGAAGCTCTAAAAATATGGTAAATGAAAATCCTGAGACTGAATCTGATCTCTAGGACTTAATCATTCACTGAAGAAGATTACAAATGATTTTCCAAATGATTCTAAATCAGGAATTAAACATGCAGAGATTAAAATTTTGAACGTATCTCTGTATTTTTCAAATGAAGAAAGGGAGAAGGGTATCATTTGTGAGAAGCTTTTGAATTTCATTACCAGAAATAGAAATGAGCAAAGTGGCTTATTTCACCTGTTACTTTGGCAAGAAAGAAAATAAGTACAATTTCATAAGATGTTCAATGTTCAAAGTAAATTTATTATCAAAGTACATATATGTCACCATATGCAACCCCAAGATTAATTTTTTTGCAGGCATCTGGTGCTCAGTAAATCTAAGAACCGTAATAGAGTCATTGCAAAACTGTACCCAATAGGACAGGCAAACAACCAGTGTGCAAAAGACGACAAACTATGCAAATACAAAAGAATAAATAAATAAACAAACTAACAATAATTATTGAGAACATGAGATGAAAAGTTGTTGAAAGTGAGCCAACAGGTTGTGAGAACAATTCAAGTCAAGTCAAGTCACTTTTTATTGTCATTTCGACCACAACTGCTGCTATAGTACACAATAAAAAACAGACAACGTTTTTCAGGACCATGGTGCTACATGAAACAATATAAAAAGTACACTGAAACTATGTAAAACTACACTAGACTATAGACCTACACAGGACTGCATAAAGTGCACAAAACAGTGCAGGCAGTACAATAAAGACAATAGGCACAGTAGAGGGCAGTAGGTTGGTGTCAGTCTAGGCTCTGGATATGGAGAAGTCTGATGGCTTGGGGAAAGAAACTGTTACACAGTCTGGTCGTGAGAGCCTGAATACTTCAGTGCCTTTTCCCAGATGGCAGGAGGGAGAACAGTTTGCATGAGGGGTGTGTAGGGTCCTTCATAATGCTGTTTGCTTTGCGATTGCAGCGTGTGGTGCAAATGTCCGTAATGGCAGGAAGAGAGACCACAATGATCTTCTCAGCTGACCTCACTATCTGCTGCAGGGTCTTGCGATCCGAGATTGTGCAATTTCCGAACCAGACAGCGATGCAGCTACTCAAGCTGCTCTCAGTACAACCCCTGTAGAATGTGATGAGGGTTGGGGGCAAGTTCAGTGATGGGGCAAGTGAAGTTGAGTGGAGCTATCCTCTCTGGTTCAAGAAGCTGATGGTTGAGGGGTACTAACAGCTCCTAATTCTGATGATGTGAGCCCTGAGGCTTCTGTACCTTCTTCCTGATGGCAACACCAAGAAGAGACCATGATGTAGGCAGTATGGGTCCTGGATGATGGATGCTGCTTTCCTGCAACAGCATTCCATAAGAATGCCAGGAATTACATCTCTATAGTGACAAGCATTTGTTATTTAGGAGTACAGCTAACGTAGATCTGAAGTTGGTCGAAAATTAGAAACCTGCACAGAGTAAGCTTTAACCAATTTTTCCACACCCATCAAATTCCAGCCAACACCTGTAGAGCATTGGGCTGCATTGGGATGCCTTTTGTTGCAGCCCACAAATAATCTTGTGAAAACATTCAGATATATATGTCTGAATTTGACTAGTTTCTGCAGTGGTGGGCTGGGAATATTCTTGGAGCCTCCTACTGTTTACTATTCAGTTGTCCATCCTTCACAATTAGATATAGTCTAGCTGCAGAGTTTGACCTGATACATTGATTGCGACATTGCTTAGCTTCGTTGCACCTTGTTCTGTTTTGCCATTTTTCTCTCATGTAGTCCTGTGTTCACCAAGTTGGTATCCCATTTGCAGACATTCCAGGCACACTTCACAGCATTCTTCATTCAACCAGAACTAAATCCTTTGACTTCATAGTATTAGAATGTAAGTTATGCTGGGTCATAAAGATATGGGTTGCAGTAGTGTACAGTTCAGTGACTGCTGATGTCTTTAATGTCACATGGACACTCAATTTAGAGATGCCAGGTCTGTTCTGAGTCTATCCTGTTTAACATTCATAGTCCCACAGAACACAACAAACAGTGTCCTTTGTGTGAATAGAGGCATTTCCTCCACAGGTCTATTCTAACAGCATTGCAATAGACAACTGCATTTGCCACTGGTGAATTAGTAAATTCAAGAAGGTTTATCCCTCTTGTTGTTTTCTATATACTCCCATGCTCAACCAAACCTGGTGCACAGAGCTACCAAACCACTCTTGGCAATGGACCTTGAACTCCCTCATCTGTCTCCTTACTACTTTTATGCTTCTTGTTGAATAGGGAAGAGCATGTACTTGTCTGCCCACAGACACCATGGGTGATAATCAGATTGGGAGGAGGTGTCTTTGCTCTTGTTTGACCCAATGTCATAAGAGTTCATGGGGTCTGGATTCAATGCTGAGAATAACTATTGGATACTCCCTCCCCACTCCCCTCTGGTGCTTTTCTAGACAATAATCTTGTAGCTGGCGGTCTACTAGAAATACTTAATTTATTTTAAATTCCAGATTATTTATTTAATTAAATGGAATTAACATTAAGTGGTTCTCTTGCCCTTGGGCTTTGCATGTTGAACTTTGACCTCTGGATAATTGGTCCAAACGCTTAATCAGTACATTACCATCTGAACCTGCTAGCCCTCATCCTTCTGGATAGTAGAATTCACGGGACTGGAAGGTACGGTCAACAAATCTCCGCCATGTTATTGTCTTATAATTTATTGATAATTATACATCTATAGTCCTGGAGCCTGTTACCCTAGATTCACATCAGCTTTTGTAGCCATGGCATTTATGTTGTTGTCCAGTTATGTTTTTGCCTGGAATGTTGATGATGAGGTGCCAAGTGAACCATTTAGATTTTCTCTTGAAGATTTTTATTGCCTGACACGTGTGCAGAAGCAATTTTGCTTGCCAAGCATTCATCCAGGATTGAGTGATATTCAGGTGTTGTTACACGCAAATAGGGGCTGAGGGACTGTGATTGGAAACAAACAATTGTATGATCATCAGTGAACATGCTTAACCAGTGCTGTTGAAGATGGTTGAGTCCAGGACAGTGCCCTGAGTGACTGATGCAGCCATGTCTGGTGAGTAAGATGATCAACTCTGAACAAGCGGAATCATCTTCCTCTATGCTAGCTTGTTCCAACTCGTTCCTCAACCTGTTCCTCTATCCAACTCGATGAGATCTTTCCCTTTAAATCCCATCCACTTCAGTTTCACTTGGGCTCTTGGTGTCACACTCACAGTAGGCTATTTGGCCAATTACGTCCAAGCTGATCTCAAACGAGCCAATTGTGCCTTCCTACACCAGGTCCACATCTCCTCAGGTCAAACTCCAAATGCACATCCAAGTATTTTCTAAGTGCATCTAATGCCATTTCAGAATCTGAGTCCAGATTACCATCTCCTAGATGGAAAAAAATCTTTCTTAGCCTCCTCTAATCCAACCCTCAATATTTAAAAAATAACTATGCAGCATTTACTCCACTTCAGTTTTTCATTGCTTTGCTAACAGAATTCTTATTTACTCTAAGATTGTCCCTCATAATCTTCTGGACAAATCTACCTTCAGTTTGTTCTAAGGAAAACAACCCAGACTTATACAGTTGCCCTTCATAGTTATAATAATCCATCCCCGTAATATCTTCATAAATCCCCTCTGTACCCTCTCCAGTGCAATCACACCTTTCCTAATGTGATCTGCTGTCGTGGAAACACTAACTAAGAACACCAGAGTGAGTTCAAGTTTCGTTTTAAGAGTTTATTGAAATTTATTAAAAGTAATTATTTTCTTAAAATATATTTAAATACAGAATACATAATGGATTACATTTTAAGGTAGAGATTGATAGGTATCTGAGTAGCCAGGGCATCAAATGTTATGGTGAGAAGGTGAGGGAGTGGGACCAAATGGGAGAATGGAGCCCCTCATGATAAAATGGCAGAGCAGTCTCGATGGGCCGAATGGTCTACTTCTGCTCCTTTGTCTTATGATATTAACATGATATTATGGAGAGTCTGCAGCAGTCTCCACCACCACCAGAGCTCTGAATTTTAGGTTATTCAGAGCTCATATTTATCCAGCAAGACAAACAACTTTCACATAACTTTGTTTAGCATCCCACAGTCAGTACATGATCAATTGTTGAAAAGATATGTCAATTGTCTCTCAGAATGAGTCCTCTTTATTCCCTGTTACAGGTCTCATAATTTACTCCCAGACGCATCCTCCCTCCTGGAGCAGGGGCTTAATATCCTGTTTGTTTTAATTCCTGGTACTGGGCTTATCATCCAAGATTTTTAACAACTCGCATCTGCAGTCTTAAGTCCAGCTGCTCCAGACTGGACAAGCATACCATCATACCCTAGTTTGAACATTTCCACCACATCTGAGGGGCACTCAGGAATCATGTTGTGGTGTGGGTAGTCCTATATAGTTTCTATATATCTTGGACAATGCATACCAATAAAAAATAGCATCCCATACACTTTTTTAACCAATCAATTAAATGCCACCTTTTATATTTTAATTAAAATAATTAACAATAAAAATTAAATGAAAAGCTTAAATAACTCAATTTAAATTGAACGTTAAATTGAGTTACTCTCACCGCACTTCTCAATTTCAGATCTTATGCCCATGTTTCGTCGAAGGCTGTGACAGGTCTGGAGCTACTTAGTCCTGGTGATACCTAAACTAAACATCAGTCAGCAGCTTATTGGTGAGTAACTACTGCATGAACCCTCTGACACCTTGCTAATGACTGCCAGGTTGGGGAGGAGCTGTAGATGGCCAAATTAGATTGTCCTGCTTTTCCCAGGTCGGGTTTAAAAGGCAATTTTCAATGTTCTGAGTGCTAACATTATCTGGGAACAAGTTGAGTAATGGCCCCTCTGATTCTGGGGCACAACCCTTCAAAGCTGCAGCCATGATATTGTTGGGTCATGTAGCTACTTGCTGTACCTACATACATGCCAAAACCCATTGTCAGTTCCTTTCCATATAAAAATCAACAGCCTAATGCTGTAACCTTTGTGCTCATCCTGAAGACTGGCTTTGCTGATGGAGAAGGCTACGGAAAGAGATCGGGGTGCTTAAAACTTTCAGCTAAGGTAATTGAATCATTTCAGACTTGTGCATTCCCCACCATGGGGATAGTAATGTCCCATTAAATATCATTTTTAAATTAATTTTAGGCCAGTTAACAAAATCTGTCTGAATAGGAGTGAAGTCAGAAGTAAGATTTTGCACTCCTTCTCAAACATACAAGGCTTTGACACAGTTAGTGTTCCAAAACATGTTTTGTTTTATGCTTGTTTTTTAAATTATTAAGTCACTAAAAGACTGATTTAAATTATGGTACTTAACATCAAGTTGACTACTGCAGATTTCCAGCAATGCTGGTTTAAGTTTTTTCTGACAACTTTGTTACATGATTGTATGGTCCATTTTATGTGCTAAATGACCTAGCAAGAATCGACTGAGAAAAGATACACATATAATTGTCCAGGATTATACTGCTTGCCACAAGTGTAAAGGAAACAAGAGGATGTGAACACTTGAAACAAGTATTAGATCCATTCCATTACCACATAAGTGGTCAAATGAGAGTCACAGGCAGTCCACTGCAAGACAGAACCAGATTCATTCAATGAAACCAGAGGTGGTGGTCTGAAACAAAAGAAGATTATTTCCAAATTTATACGTTCAATGTGGATGCAGAAAAAGGAAGAATGCACCCAGTCCCATTTTCTTCCATTTAAGTCAAAAGCAAAACACCACAGATGCTGAAAATTTAAAGTAAAAATAGTAAGTAACGTGCATGTCGAGTAGGTCTAACCGCTGTCTTTGATCTCCAACACTGTTGCAATGATGCTCAGAAATCACCTCAAAGGACAGCAACTCACATTCACCGTTAACTACCTTTATTCATTTCCCTCCGTCCTCCAGACAAATCAACAACTATTAATTAGATCCCACAGAAAGCAATTTATTTTTCAGCTGGACAAGTCTGGTCTACACCTGCCACAGATATGTCGGCTGTTCTCTGCTTTCCTTGCCCTTCTGCAATTCAAAACACATTTATTTACTTTCTTACTCAAATTTGAAGCCAAAGTCAAATTCATTGTCAGATGCGCAATTAGACGTATAGCCAGATGGAATGAAAATCTTGCTTGCAGCAACATACAGAGACAGCTGAGCGACTTCTCCAGTTCTGATGCAAGATCATTACTGCCTTTCTTTCCCCGTAGTTGTTGCCTGATTTGTACAGTTTTGCTAATATTTTCTGGTTTTATCGCTTACTTTAAATTTGAATTGCTATGTTTCCCAGTCCCACTCAATGATTGACAGATTTTGCCTTGTTCAAGTAAAGCGTGAGGGACAATATCAGAGAACCTTGGACCTCACCAGTTAGGCACAAAGCATACACTTTGTGCATCCCCTGGGCATTAAAATGGGCAAACCGAAATTTCTGCTGCCTTAACTTTGAAGTTTGTAGCATCTTTCAAATTGTTTAAGCATTAAGTGGAATGTCAAAACTATATCAGGTGAATTATTCAATTTTCCTCCTTTCTGTCATCATAATGATTGTATTATTTTTCAAAGGGCAAGGTTTCTTTAAGTTCGGCTGTCGGTAATGAATAGGTCATCAGACAAAATTTCTGCTAAATGAAGTTTCTTACAAAATTTGAAACTATAAAATTTCTACAGTAAAACTTGACTCTGTGGCATCTGCTGTTTGGCTGGTTAGGATGTGGGTTTGCTTCCAATATCTGACATTGAATGTATATATTGCAGCTCAAATCAATAGAAACAATTTGGGACACTTCTGCAGGCTGAGAATATGTAAAATAGGCAGATCAGGAGATCAATCAGCTTGCAAAGCTGCTTGATCTCTTGTCCAGCCACATTAGACCTCAATGATATAGCAAATGACGTGTCTACAGAGGATAAATCATTTGGCAGCAGGAATGGTCTCCACTACTTTCAATTCTGCTGTTTAAGAGGAGCATCTGTTATCTGTGAGCCAGATGCCAAATAAATTGAAGTATTTATTGGACTAAAGCAATATTTAATAGAGTGGATTCTGGTTAATTTGGACATATCAGAACCAGTACATTTTGGCCCAATTAAGCGGTTGCCCTAATAAGCTGAAGTTTCATGGAAATAGTTTAAAAAGTATAACAAAGAGAAAGTACCATATGACTGAGTAACAAATTATGTATTTATATGAAATACAGAACAAATGAGAACACTCCCAATACTGCTGTAGTATCATAAAACTGTATTAGTTCCTAATACTTTTTGACTGATGAATTCATCCAGTGTATGCTACCATGTTCTTTTGATTGACCATAACTGGACAAAATTGGCACAGATACCTTGAGTCTTCTGGCAAGATGGCACCATTGACCACTGTGACATCTTGAAGACAGCTTGCAAAACTACTGGATACTCTTCTTTATCTAAATATTCTCCTTCTTCTTCTGAACTGGGATCAATTGCAGCCTGTAATTTCTCTTTAGAATGTATTTTTGGGCTGACTGAACAATCAGGCGCATCTGCGATTCCTGGGGTATTTGGCATGGAGTGCAGCTACAGCCATTGCTGAGGGTATATAGTGGGTCGATTTCTAATGGTGGAATATGAACCTGCGTCCATCTCCGTTACGCCGTGCCAATTATAGCATCGAGCACGATTAAAATAGCCGATAACAAGAGCGGAAAATGAAGAGGTGTTCTGTGTTGTCTGCCTGCGTTTGACTGGTCTCCCTCTCACTGTTGCCAGTAGAAGGTGCAGGAGTCTTGAGTCCCATTCTGCAGGTTCAATTGCCTCAGCAGCACATGGCTGTGGACTCATGTTCAGCTGTGGTTTGATGTTTATTGTCCTCGGCCCTGAACACAATTTGTGCGATTTGATCGAGGTGCTTCAGCGTCGAACTGGATCTGTGGCTGTAGTCTGCAGGTAACGATGCAGTGCTGAACTGACTGACACGGAGACTGTGCACGCAGCAATCAGCTCCTGCATTGGCTTTACTAGCCTCGGCCACTCATGGCAGTGGCGACAGCCACAGCCTCTGAATCTCAATCTGGACCCTGCAGCTCGATATTTAATGTTTTGTATGCATTATTTGTTCACTTCTTGTTGTTTGTACAATTTGTTCTTTTTTCAACCTGTCTGATAGTTTGGTTGTGTGGGGGACTTCTTTAAACAAGTTCTATGGTGTTTCTTTGTTCTTTGGCTGTCAGCAAGAAAGTGAATCTCAATGTTGTATATTGTACACATACTTTGATAATTAATATACTTTGAATTTTGAAAATTGAAATGCAGATAATGGGCTGCCTTCATACAATGCTTTTGATGACTCCATCCTCTTAATCTTTATTTTCACCGTAACGTTCAAGATAATTGTCAATATCTTCAAATTCTTTGTTATTTGTAACTTGTTGAAGTAGTGAACTCATATCACTTTCACTCCCGGTCATTTATGGCATCTGAAATCACAGTGAGCAAAACAGTTCAGAATTGTATTACTGCTTATTTCTTGTCAACTATCAGTAAGTGATTAGTGTTTCTGGAACACAAACGCACAGAACAGATGCTATTTCAAATCCATTCGCTCCAGGTCCAGAACGGTGTCTTACAACCACAATTGACACTAGTTAGAAACTGTTCCACAACAATCCCCTGACCTAATTTTGCACATAGTGTCTCAAGTGGTGGCCTGGCTATTTTCTTGGTTAGCTTTTGTTCTTCAAGAGTTACAAAAATAAGCGGCTGCCCCAATTAACCAGAATCCACTGCATTTCCAGGCCCTGTAGCAGTTTGTGAAGTCTGAAGAAAGAATTGTGTTGCTGATTTAAAGATTCGGACATATAAAAGCTCAGCCTCACACAGATATATTGGCTCTAGTTACAATTAGCCTAGGAGTTTTCCATGTTTAGGAAATTGAAGAGAGGATCTGCTCCCAGAGATGGAGAAGCAGAAGCTGGAGATGACCAAGTGACTAATTTCAGAGGAGCACAGAGAGCTCAGGGTGCAGAGCACCAGCACAAATTATAGAAGTATTAATTAATTTGAAAACAAGGATAAGGATTTTTAAATCCACTCACTGAGAATCAGTGTAGATCTATAAACACAGATACGATAAATATATGATGGTTGGGCTTTGGACCACATGCTATGGACCATACTAATTTTAGTGAGAGCTGGCTAAGGGAATAAATCGTAGTAGTAAAGTATTAAGGCAACAAAGGCATGATTGAGGCTTTCAGATGGCAATGTCACGGAGGTAGATCCTGACACTTTGAGGCAATTAGCACAAATTTAATTTGCCCATGGTCAGTATTCTGCAAGCCCAGCATTAAGCCTTGCAAACACCCTCATCAACTGGTTGTCCAAAATGGTGGATGGACTCTGACCCATTCCAACAGAGCCCAGAAACCCAGAGGGCACATGGGAAATGGAGAACTCGCCATCATTTAGAACAACAATGCTACTATAGTTTTCATAACAGTGATGTTATTAGGTGTCAAAAGCTCACATCTCTTTCAAAGCTTGGCTGGCTAACTTCATTTAGAAGAAAAAAGACATCTTCCCCTTGGCAGAATTATGAGAATATTTCTCCATTATGCCCGTAGTAGGTGAAGCACCCTATTTCACCTGCTCATTTCACCAGTGCAACTCTCCTACAGCTCCTGTTGCTGCTCTGCCTGCCTCCTCCTCAACCAGAAGAAGGGCCACCCGAGCAGGAGATCTGTTGTATGCACCTCCAGTCTCCTGTGACTCTAATGGAGTCCTGGGGATTGGGGGGTGGGGGAATGTTAGAACTAAGTTTTTATTTTATTACACAGAGAGTGGTAGGTGCATGGAATGCAGATACACAAGGGACATTTAAGAAACGCGTAGGCAGGCAAATGATTGAAAGCAAAATGGAGGGCAATATAGGAGGGAAGGGTTAGATCGATCTTTGAGTAAGTTAGCATTCGCTAACTTCAGGTGAACACCTCAAAAGATCTATGAAGCAAATGTTGATAGGGGTGTTGGCAGGATCTTGGCAAAGAAATTATCCCAAAAGTGTCCTGTTCAAAAACTCCAACAGGAAGTGAACATTGAAAGCTGAGCATAGTTTAAAGACGCCATTAAGTTCAGAGCAAAGATATACATACTCCTGTTCTGCTGGTCATTTGTAGGGGAGTTCATCCTTGTAGCATTTCCCACTGAGATGCTACACAGTCTCTCTGATGAGCACTAGCAGGCAACTAAAGAAAAATATTTTCCTTGAAGAAAGGAGCGGAAATTCCTCCTGCACACTACAAACTCATTGGCCAAGATGGTAAACTTGTGTGAAAGTTAGAAGTAGATGTGCATTTGATAAGCAAGGTGGCAAGGGTAAGCACAGCCGTAGAGTTGAGATTGCAATTAGAACAGCAGAGCAGGCTCGATGGGCTGAGAGAACTATTCACAATATTTGTTCACTTAATCATATCCTACTTTTCTTTGTGTTTGAAATATCTGAGGGAGAAGAAGAAACACAGAATTAGAGATAAAAAGTGACATTTATTTTCAAAAGTTGTCATGTTCAGCTGTCTGAAATATCATAAAGGGGGTTTAAGTGGAATTCAGCTTGGGCATAGAAAAAGGGAAAGTATACGATTACCCAGGTGCTGTTTGACTGCCATAGCTGGGAAAAAAGCTTTGCAGCCATTTCCAACAGGTGTCTGCAGTTTACAGTTCGATTCCAGACGTAGTTCAGTACAAGAGTCTTTCCATTAGTGGTGTCCGCAGAACAAAAGTGTTACATTATCAGAGGGAAAAAAAGAAAATACCAGAAAAACTCAACAGATTTGTGGAAAGAATTTCAAGTCTATGACCTGTCAGGACTGGTGGGTGTTTAGGAAGCTTGGGGTTACAGGACCCATTTTTTAGGTGCATAGTCTTTCATCTGTTGCTGGTTCAGTCCAAGCTGAGTACATTGCCACACTCCAGTAAGATTTATTTCTTCTGCTAAAGGCCATTATTCCGTGTATTTGAGCAAACTTCACAAGCGGCTTCTCTTCCCATTCTATAGTGTTTCCTTCAACCCTAATCTTCCACACATCCTTTCCTCCACTCCTGAAAACCAGCAGGCAGAACCGAGTGGTTCAGGTTCAGTTAGACAGAAAATAATACACTTTTAGTTGTAGTCCTGTCAGAGTCCAGCCCCTCTCAGATGGAAGATTCTGGAAAATCATCACCAGTACGCTAAATAGCCATATGTATCTTCTGCTGTGATAAACAGCAACATGTGAAAATCCAGTAATATATGATGTCCATCATTTGAACTAATATATTAACTAAAGAGGTACTTACACATTCGAGAAAATGTTTCAACATACAAAGTACATTTTTTATATTGGAAGCATTGTTTTGCATATTTTTTTCTTTTTGAGTTTTAATTTGGGTCTGAGTTTCTTTGGAAGCTTAGAAACAATAATTCACATTTAATCTTCGTGGCAGCTTGGCAAGACAGTAATTTTCTCCTTTGAATTGAACATCATGCGCTTTCCAACATCTTGATGCTTGATCTTTGGAATTTACATGCTAGAAACAAACACTTATGTGGCCAATGAACAGCTGCATATAAACAGAAACCAATTTATGAACGATCAGCCCCAGTGATCGCTGTAATATACAACTATGATTCTGACATCTCTGTAAGTGCTTTTATTCTATATTCCAGCTCCAGGATTAACTTGATGGTTACTGGCAGTATTACTGAGCAAGTTCAGAAGAGTTTAAAATGTTCGGCATTGTGCCAACCAGACAAATCTGTTTCTCTTCAGGCAATTGGAGTTAATTAAGACGCTGCAACTAATTCAGCAACTTTACAAAAAAAATAAATGGTGAGCAGATTCCACAAGGATATCGGAATTGATTTCTGTTGAAAGGAACACCAAAATACACAGAGGATGAAATTGGATAGTGTGAGAAAAGTTGTGTTGGAATCAGAGTGTGTAATTACCCTGTGCCTATTTGATCCTGTGCAGGCCTTGCATGGAATTCACACTGCCTGCTTGATACCGTGATTTAGTGATTGCCTTAGCAACTACAGGACTAGTTAGCACTAGTTCCAGCTGGCTCATTAAAACTAGCCTGTACCCCCTTAAAAGGCTGTTTCGTAGCTGGAAATTGCTCCAGTATTCTTACAGCTTGCCAAAAGCCAAAGCAGATCGGAGGTAAGGGTGAGCTGTTCGAACTTTCTGACAGCACAGGTGCCCCAGGTTGATGGGTTAGTGAGGAGAGAGGTATCCTCTACCTGTTGGGAGCCTGGAAGCTTTCTGCGTGCACACCGAAGTTGCAGTGGGAAGCTAAACAAAACAAATTTTCTCCCAGCTACCTGCACATTGAGCTGGAAAAAGTTCAGCGATGCCACACGTGTGCTCAAATTACATGTTCCACAGGCTATACTGTTATCCTCAGATGCTGCACAATACATCCTCAGACACACTGCTGACAATCCCAATTGCTCTTAGGGCTTTGAGTGAGTGGAGTAGAACACCCCCATCAGTAATCTGAAGCTGCGCTCTGTACAGTTAATTATTAATGCACCTGCATGTGTGCCACAATAACATTGTTGATATAAGCACATTTCCCTCTAAAGGCAGCCAAATCTATGTCATTACATATATCTGTGCTGACATTCAGGAACACCAGCTTACCACTACATAACTCTCTCTATTCAGAATCATGCAGCCGTATGTCATTGCATACGCAGGTAGCTACCAAATCAGTCACGACAGGTTCATTGTAAGTTTTCTCTTTCCCACTCTTTCCTGACAGCAAAGCCAGGCACGATTGCGAGAGGAATGTCGGGGTAATTGCAGCAACCATTGCAGAACACGTACCGATCAGCAGAGAAAAGACCACAAATGATAATGTTATACTCATGTTTTCACATTCCTTTTTCAAAAGCTTTCCTCTTTTCCAAGTTGCAAATGGTATAGGTGTACTACTCACATTATCAACCATTTCCTTGTGATTTTTATCTTTCCATAAAGCCAAGAGATTCACAGGCCAGGGGCTGGTCAATAGCTAAGGGATGAAGGTGTCAATGAATTTCCAATACAAGTACAGAGCTCACTGAAAGTGGATAGTCAGGTGAATGGTCATCTGGCATGTTTGGTTTCATTAGTCTGGGCACTGCGTACTAGAGCTGTAATGTCACTTCACACAGCTCTATGCACTTACGGAATGGGAAGTAGGAATAAAATAGATGACTAGCAGGGATGTCTGCTTTTTGCGGCAGATGGAACTGACATGTTGCACGGGGAAGGGAAAGTAGAGCTAAAATGAGTGATGGCGTTTACTTGACAAGGAGCCTCTATGATCAATGAGGGCAGAATTAAAGTGCAGAACTTTGCTGACTGGGATTTGGGATTGTGTGTATTCACTGGTGGTACAGCCAGCTAAGTTGTTCTTTGAGAAATAAGTATCTCAGCCTGCTTCTTTCCTTCCCGTTCTCCCGTCTTCTCTTCTTCCTCGAGAACCACAGATACTTGCAATATTGTGGGTGTCAAGGTAGGGGTAGAAAGAACACCTGTAGGCAGCTGCTCTCAAAGTACTTCTGCCAGATACTGAAATCAGCCTTTCACTAACTAGGACATTGCTTCCCAGCCAGTCTTCATCCCTCTCCCTTACTCTGGAAAATGACAGCATTATGGTCATTATCTCCAAAACATTCTCCCACTGACACTTTAACTACTTGCCTAGCTGTATTCACTAAGATTAGGGTCAGTATTGCCTCTTCTCTTAAAGTACTTTCAAAGTGACTTAATCACGCTCTACACCCTATGAAAACAGCAAAGATCGATGAAGTTACCCCTTATTAATTCTACTTGCTGCTCTCTGAGAACAAAGCATATTTATTTCTATTTCAAGAGCAAACATCACAGAGAAGCTTTGGATTTTCCCATATTCCATAAGGTATTCAGATCTGTGAATTTAATTGTCATAAATGAATATGGGAAGTTTGCTGGTGGTCAGCATTCTTAATCAGGATGATGCTGAATTGGCCAATGTATCCAAACCATCATAGGCCACAGTTAGTTGTAGAATTCCCATGGATTCCTTGAAGAGGCAAAACAAATATTTAACTCAATGTTCTAAAGCCATTACTATGTGTTGCACAGATGTGGTGGTGGATCGAACCCAAGTACTGAACACGGGCGCGGAGGTTGAGGAGAGAGATGCTGCCATTGTAGCGAGCGTGGGAAGGGTTCCAAGGGGGATTTCTCCCAGAGTCTTGGTAGATAATTCCAGAACAAGGCTAGACGTAGAACTGATAGTTCTAAACACCATGGAGTGAGGTTACTCATAGACAAGTTGACCAACAAACTGGCACCTTCTAGTAGTGGTCACAGGCCTCTTATATTACTGTTTGATGGAATGCAGGTGTTCATACTTATTGGAACCGGGGAATAGATTGGGAACTAACGAGGTATTAAAGGCCCAATTCCTGAGTAAGCCAGCCAGGTGCCAGAAGGAACTATGACACTATGAGCACGGGATTCTGCATTTGTTGGAAGCCAATATTGTGGATCAAGCAGATTGGTAATTGTACAGACAATAAATAAATCAAGAATCATGACTTTTGTCATTAGATTTGAATACACCTCTCCACTTTGTTCACTGGGCAACAAGGAGATGTCTATCAAATGGCACTGAACATGCACAGTATCTTTAAACACTTCAATTCAACCTATTTTCTTTGAAGGCAACAATGGACAAAATGAGAAAAGTAATTTTAATTATACACTTGTGCATGCCTTAAGGACAAGTGAAATGAAGTGGACACCTTTGCAACTTTTCACAGACTTCCTATACTGCAGAACAATCTGGGCGTACATCACTAATGTCTGAATTGTGTATCAGAAATCTCCAGTTTAGGATATGATGTAGACTTATACTGATAAGTTGTAGAATAGTCATATAGAGAGTGGTCAATTGTATACATTCTATAGGATTTCCTCATTCTGGGTTAGGTGGAGTTCAATTTCATCATTCCTCTTGCTTTCCCAAGTTAAGATTGTTCAAGAATTTTTGATTGTTCCAGGTTGTTTAATGTAATTTCCAGTACACAAGTGTAAAGGAGAACAAAATGACTGTCACTCTGGATCCGATGCAGCACAAAAAACACAAAGTTGAACACAATAATAAAAAGCACAATAAATATAAATATGTAAGATAGCTAAAATACATAGGTTGATTGTATGTCCATAAAGTAAATAAGGTAACCGAAAGGAAATAATAATGTAGTGGGGGTTAGTGGGTGGAGGTGTTGATCAGCCTTACTGAGTTTACTGGACCTGGCATGGACACTACCTAGCCAATTCCCTGATGGGAGTGGAACGAACAGTACATGAGCAGGGTGGGTGGGATCCTTCATGATTTTACTAGCCTTTTTCTGGTACTTTTCTGTGGATATGTCCTTGACGGTGGGTAGGTCAGTGCCAGTGAAGCATTGAGCAGTTATGACTATTCACTGCAGAGCCTTCCTGTCCACTGCAGCGCAGTTTCCGTACCATGCAGGGATGTGTTAGGAGAGTTAGGATGCTCTCTATTGAGCATCTGTAGAAGGACGTAAGTGTAGAAATGCATATTCCAGCTCTCTTCATCCTCCTCCTCAGAAAGTGGAGGTATTGGTGAGCTTTTCTAGTTATGTCGGATGTGTACTGGAACCATGGAACGTTGTGCAAGATGTGCCCTACCAGAAGTTTGAAAGGGCTCGAAGTTTCCACTGCTGTGCCACCAATGTAAAGAACCCCAGTCTTTGGCACTGTAAACCGTTGCACTACCCATTACGTTATCATGCAGAGAGTTCCCTGCGTCAGTCCAATCCATGAATATAAAGTTACAAAACCATTACAGAATAGGAGGAATTACAGAATTGGGATTAGGTGATACCTGAAGGGATTTGGAAATGAGGGTGTCAAATTTAAATCTGAAACATTGTTGAACACTGGGTGTCAGAGAAACAGCCCGACAGTACAGAGGCAGTAAAATGGTCCATTGTAAGGGATGATGAAGTAGAATTGGATTTGATGTATGTACATCAGCAATCAGGGGCAATTCAAGTTAGAACACAGGTAATGGAGGCTTTGGTTTTACATCTATGGGAAATGGAATGAATGAGGTCACGCAGCAATGGAATGGTCAGTAGGTACCGGAGGAGTTCCAACAGGAACCTAAGATGATGGTTTTGGCTTTGCATTATTTAATAGAAGGACACTGATTTCGTGATCTTTATTAATGACCTGGATGTGGGGGTAGAAGGTGGGTTGGCAAGTTTGCAGACGACACAAAGGTTGGTGGTGTTGTAGATAGTGTAGAGGATTGTCGAAGATTGCAGAGAGACATTGATAGGATGCAGAAGTGGGCTGAGAAGTGGCAGATGGAGTTCAACCCGGAGAAGTGTGAGGTGGTACACTTTGGAAGGACAAACTCCAAGGCAGAGTACAAAGTAAATGGCAGGATACTTGGTAGTGTGGAGGGATCTGGGAGTACATGTCCACAGATCCCTGAAAGTTGCCTCACAGATAGATAGGGTAGTTAAGAAAGCTTATGGGGTGTTAGCTTTCTTAAGTTGAGGGATAGAGTTTAAGAGACGTGATGTAATGATGCAGCTCTATAAAACTCTAGTTAGGCCACACTTGGAGTACTGTGTCCAGTTCTGGTCACCTCACTGTAGGAAGGATGTGGAAGCATTGGAAAGGGCACAGAGGAGATTTACCAGGATGCTGCCTGGTTTAGAGAATATGGATTATGATCAGAGATTAAGGGAGCTTGGGCTTTATTCTTTGGAGAGAAGGAGGATGAGAGGAGACACGATAGAGGTGTACAAGTTATTAAGAGGAATAGACAGAGTGGACAGCCAGCACCTCTTCCCCAGGGCACTACTGCTCAGTACAAGAGGACATGGTTTTAAGGTAAGGGGAGGAAAGTTCAAGGAGGATATTAGAGGAAGGTCTTTCACTCAGAGTGGTTGGTGCGTGGAATGCACTGAGGCAGATACACTAGTGAAATTTAAGAGACTACTAGACAGGTATATGGAGGAATTTAAAGTGGGGGGTTATATGGGAGGCGGGGTTTGAGGGTCGGCACAGCATTGTGGGCCGAAGGGCCTGTAATGTGCTGTACTATTCTATGTTCTATGTTCTATGACACTTCTGTTCATGCCATACTGGATTTCAGACAAGCAGTTTTGCTGTTGAAAGGTAGTGGAGTGAATAAATAAGGTGATGGTGAGGTAACACTGGGCATGTTTAATGTACACTCAGATGATGACATGGTGGGGCATTGGTTTGAATGGTCCTATTGCTGCTGCGTGGAGTTGGGAAGAGAAGCTATTTTTGGTGATTCTCTGGTTAGGAAAACACATTAAAATAATCACATCTAGATGGTTGATGCTGGAAAGCATTGGAAGAAGAGGATATTTTAATTTATTTCAATGGCTGCAGAAAGATTACACAATCTGAACAAGAAATGATTCAAAATTCTGTCGAAATGGTAAATATCAATGGAATAATTCAAAGAACAGTCTGGTGGGGGGGAGGATGTGGTTGGTGGAGTAAGAAAAACAAAGGTTTGGAAGGCTGCCAAGTTTGGAAGACTATCAAGGAAAGGGAGTTGAAATTGAAATGTGAGTTGAATGGCCACGCGTTGTGTTTGGAGAGAAGCTTGATGAAGACAGATTTCAAGCGAATGAGACAAATCCAGAAGAGAGAATTATCATCAATATCAGCTGACAAAAGGACCTCAAAAACGTTGGATGGTCAGTAGTTCAGTAAAAGTTTGACTCAGGGATCAGAAGGCAGGTCTTGCGTGTTTGCCACGAGCATGGAGACAGATAGAGGAGAAAATTTAAATTATCCTATCGTTATCTGTTTCCCACGTTTCTTCAATTCAATCAGAAGGGCTGTGATTTGGATGATTCGCTGTCCTTTTTGTCTCATGCTGATTGGACCACAGCTCAATGCCATATTCAAGTTTGCTGAATCAAAGGTGGTGATATACTTTGTATACCTGGCAAAAATACACACTCGGCATAAAAAATACTTTTCGGGTATTTAATTCCTTTATTTGGTTTAGATGTTTAGATTGAAGATGTTTTATTGAAGAAAGAGGGTATCAAAGTAAAAACAACAAAATGAATTAAAAAAACAGAGTTGCTGAAGTTACAACCTCAGCTTAATTTTGGTCCACAGACTTGTTTATCAATTAGCTACATATGCAGTATGAAAATAAATAAAACAAAGTACACACAACAAATACAGTAGTGAGCAACACACACAAAATGCTGGAGGAACTCAGCAGGCCAGGCAGCATCTATGGAGAAAATTACAGTTAGCATTTCAGGCTGGAGAAAAAAAACTGAGTAGATTTAAAAAGTGGTGGAGGGAGAGAGAAACTCCAGGTGATAGGTGAAACCTGGAGGGAGAAGGATGAAGTAAAGAGCTGGGAAGTTGATTGGTGAGATGAGGTAAGAGAGGGACAAGAGGATGGGAGAATGGGGGTGGTAGGGAGGCATTGCTGGAAGTTTGAGAAATCGACGTTCATGCCGGCTTGTTCTGGGCCCAGCTCATAACTTCTGTAGATGTGTAGTGGAGAAGATATTGGCTGGCAGTGTCATAGCCAAGTATGGAACCATCAATGTCCTTGAAAGGAAAATCCTACAACAAGTAGTGGATGGAGCCCAGTCCATTACAGCTATAGCCCTCTCCTCCCCACTATTGAGCACTTCTACACAAAATGCTGTCGTAGGAAAGCAACAACCATCATCAGGGACCACTGCCACCCAGGATATGCTCTCTTCTCACTGCTGCCATTGGGAAGAAGGGATAGGAGCCTCACGCCTCACACCACCAGATTTCAGAATAGCTATTATCCCTCAACATCAAACTCTTGAATCAATTAGGATAACTTCACTCAACTTCACTTGTCCCATCACTGAAATGTTCCCACATCCTACAGACTCACTTGCAAGGACTCATTATCGCATTTTCTCATTTTTTATTGCTTATTTATTATTATTATTATTATTATTATTATTATTATTATTATTATTATTATTATTATTTTATTTCTTCTAGTTTTTGCAGTTTGTTGTTTCTTGCACACTGATTGAACACCCATGTTGATGCAGTGTTTAATTGGTGCTGTTATGGTTACTGTTCAATGGATTAATTGAGTATGCATGCAAAAATACATCTCGGGGTTGTAATTGGTGACATATATATATATAGTTTGATAATAAATTTACTTTGAACCTTCATGTTACCGTACACATAGGTTAGGAATCAGAATCAGATTTATTATCACTGACTTTTATGATGTGAAATTTGTCATTTTGAGGCAGCAGTGCGGTGCAAAATTACTGTAAATTACAAATACAAATAGTGGGAATAAAAGGTAGTGTTCATGGACAGGTCAGAAAGAAGCTGTTTCTGAATTACTGAGAGTAGATCTTCAGTCTCGTTATAGTGCACATGGTTACCCATACAACGTTATTGGAAATGACCATTGTTGTGTTGAGGCTGTGCTACTAGTTTGATGTTAATCCCTGCAGAGAGCCTCTGACTGCCAGCAATGAAGGACACACATAGAACCTCACTAATCACAGAAACATTTTCAAAAGTTCAGAAGTATGGTAGAGAGATCCATTTCTAAAAGTATTAGAACTAGATTCTATTCTAAAATCTCCACAAGACCTCAGAAAACATAACCAGACCTGACTTAATATTGTTTGGGGTTCTACTTTATTGCCAAGACCAAGCATCATGTGACAATCTCTCTGAGATTTTGCACAGCTGCTTCAGATTGGGACCTGATTACAATATGCATCACTACAAAAGAGTAAGATGACTGGAAATCCCATGATAGTCCAGAAAGTGGCAGATGTGTTCAATTAATTCTTCATGTCAGGTTTGAACAATTGCTAGTAATTACAGAATAGATTTGCTCAGGCCAGGAATCTACAACTTGTGCAAAGCCGAGTTAATCATATGCTATCAGGAAACATTAAACTCAAAGAGGGAGAAATTTGTCCTTGGTTGCTAAACATGTGTGACAATATTATATCTACCTCCACATATTTGCTTCCACTGAATTCATTTAAATATTCTTCACTCAAAACATCAGAGGAGCTTCACAAAATATTGGCATCTTCTCTGCTTCTGCTACTTCCACCTCCTTCCAGACAGAACAGAGATAGATTTCCCCTGGTCCTCACCTTTCACTCTGTGACCCTCTGCATCCAGCATGCCATCCTCTGTCATTTCTACAACCTGCAACAAGATCCTTCCAACCAGATCTTCTCTTCCCTCCTACTTCCTACCTTCAACAGGGACCACACACGCTGTGACTGCCCGGTCTACTCGTCTCTCTCCGCCCATCCCTCCCAGATCTCTGGCACTTTCCCTTTGCCATCACAGTGGGTGCAATAATTAGTCCTTATACCTCGTCCTTCACCACTCTAAGGATTCCGTGTGGCAAAGATTCACATGGACCTGCTCCAATCTCACCTACTACATTCAGTGCTCACGATGTGGCCTCCTCTACGATGGGAGGACCAAGTGCAGATTGGGGTCCATGGTGGCCATCTTGAGCATGCCAGTTGCATCCCTATCCAGGCTGGTAGAGATAGTAAAATAGATTTCCTACACTTTTAGATTCACAGTGAGTTTCTTTTCTTACATAAATATAAAGCCCTAAAATAATTTCTGTTTTGGGCCTCATTAAAGGCAACCAAGAGAGAGTGGAATAGAGTGCTATCTCTCTCTTGATTAGAACCTGTCTTCAGTCTTTGCTCTTCTCTCCACCCACCTTGCTCCATCCGTATTTTCCCTTTTTTCCTCTTCCTTCTCTCTCTTTGTGTATCTCCATCCATCATCTGACATGGGACTCAGATCTGGTGTGTCTCCATAGAACACAGGAGCAGGATTAGGCCATTCGACCTATCACTTTTGATTCACCATTTGATCACGGCTGACGTATTTTCCTTCTGAACCCACTCTCTTGCCTTCTCCCTGTAACCTTTGACCTCCTCCGCTTTAAATAAACCCAAATACTTGCCCTCCCCAGCCATCTGTGGCAATGAAATCCACAGATTCTCTACCTTCTGGTATTCCTCCTCATCTCTGTTCTAAATGGACATCCTTCTATTCTGAGGATATGTCCTCTTGTCCTAGACACCCCCACGATAGGAAACATCCTCTCCACATCTACACCATCTAGGCCTTTTAATATTTGATAGGCTTCAATGAGATAGCCTCTTCATTCTTCCAAACTCCAGAGAGTACAGAGCCAGGGCCATCAAATGCTCCTCATTCATTAACCCTTTCATTCCTGGACAGCAGTGCATCACTAATGGCAAAAAGTTCATCATCACACTTTAAATGAATTTTAAATAATTAAAAACATTAAATAAACACAAACAAAGTATTTTAAATGTGACTTTATTTTCCCCTTTTTTTTTGACACAGTCCTGTGTCAAAGAAACAGTCAAAGTCAAAGTCACAGTCAAAGAAATGGGCTTGTGGATCTTGTACAATATGTAATTGTAGCATGATCTTATAACGGATTCCCCAGTGTAAATGCTGGGAAGTTTTGGCAAGATCCTGCCTTGCTGGTGGACTCCATGGGAAATGGCTGGCAGAGGTCATACAAGAGTCCTGAAAAACGCTGCTCAACCAGCTGAGTTCTTCCAGCCGATTGTACGTTGCTCCAGATTCCAGCATCTGCAGTTTCTTGTGTCCCGAGATATACCCGCTTTCAAAAAATGTACCACGTCTATGATTTCAGACAAAAGCCAAACCAACATAAAATGCAGGGATTCAAAAGGCATTTGAATGAGTAAATTGTGAAGAAATTGATGAGGAAGAGTAAAGTATGTTTGATTGTAATGGCATTTCCAGCCTCTAAATCAAAGGGTGTTTGATATAGGCTTGATGTTGGGTATGGTTTATGAATTCTCTTATTCGGTCACTCATGACTCACTATTTCGCTCCTTTCAGCCATGTCTAAAATGGACAGGAATGGAAAATCATGGATTTATTTTCTTTATTCACACACAGAAAAAAATGCTTTTCTCAAGGCAGATAATACATTTCATGCGATGCGTAAAGTAAACCAAAATAATATTAACATATTTGCCAGTTTAGGAAAATTTGAACCCAAAGTTCAATGTTTAGTAGAAAGGGTGATTTTTCAATGGTATAATGGTTGACGTTTGCAGGTTCAAACTCCTCTTGGGAATTTCTCTAGTTCATCAGTCAAAAGTTTGCGACCAGAAAATTAAATGATTATTGTTATTAACCCATTAGTGATAGGACTTAAAGTAAATTTATTTATCTTCGGAATGCTTTAGGGTTCTTTTTTCACATTTTACCTGTGAAATCATGACTTTGTCACTTAAGCCACCTGTATCACATTAGCTTTAACAGGACCACAATTGCAGAAATGATTCAGTCAAAGATGTATTACTATCAAGTGGTATAAAGCTGCACATTAACTGCTTCTATTTCTTTCTTGTAGATTCCAAAATGTTAGTCGTGCTCTACCTGGTGGCCTTTGTGTACTGTGTAACTAGCCAACCTCTTCTGATTAAACTCAAAGGAGAACGGAGATACTCCAATAGCATTCCCAAATTAATATGTAGTGCTCCTGGCTTACCCGGACTCGCAGGGCCACCGGGAGCAAATGGAACACCTGGCCCACATGGGCGCATTGGATTACCAGGCAGAGATGGGAGAGACGGAAGACCAGGTGAAAAGGGTGAGAAAGGGACAGCAGGTACAACATTTATGTTTCTATTTTATAGTCATTATTGTAGCAATGTAATTGCTTAACAAAATTAAGAGCACTTAGAAAAATAGTGATAAATTGTGATGTCAATACTTTGATTGCAATGCTTTGAAATGAGATAATGATGAGTCAATGAAAACCAGAAGGAAAAAGCTGATAAACTCAGCAGAAGTCATAGTAATAGTCATAGAACACTACAGCACTGAAACAGGCCCTTCACCCCATCTAGTCCATGCTAACCTAGTCCCATCAACGTGCACCCGAACCATAGCCCTCCATATCCCTCCGATCCGCGTATTTCTCTAAATTTCTCTTAAATGTTGAAATCAACCCACATCCATTACTTATGCTAGCAGCTCATTCTAAAAACTCCCACTGCCTTCTGAGTGATGAAAAACTCTCACCCTGCATGTTCACCTTAAATATATCACCTTTCACCCTTAACCCATGACCTCTAGTTCCAATCTTACCCAACCTCAGTGGAAAAAGACTGCTTACATTTACCCTATCTATATCCTTCATAATTTTGTATACCTCTCTCAAATCTCCCCGCATTCTCGTGTGCTCTAGGGAATAAAGTCCTGACCTCTTTAGCCTTTCCCTGTAGGTCAGGTCCTCAAATCCTGACAACATTCTTGTAAATTTTGCCTGCACTCTTTCAATCTTATCAATGTCTTTCCTGTAGGTTGGCAAACAGGACTGCACAAAATACTCTAAATTAAGCCTCACCAAAGTCTTATACAACTTTAACATAGCATCCCAACCCCTATGCTCAATACCTTGATTTAGAAAGGGTAATGAGCCAAAAGCTCTCTCCAATACCTTCTTGGTCACTCGGGCTTCCATCACCATGCAACTCTAGTTTAAACCCTCCCTGAAGCAGCACTAGCAAACATTTCCGCAAGGACATTAGTCCCCCTTCAGTTTTGGTGCAATCTGTCCCATTTGTACAGGTCTCAACTTCCCTGGAAGAGAGCCCAATGATCCAAAAATCAGAAGCCCTCCCTCCTACACCAACTCCTTAGCCATGTGTCCAGCTGTATTATCCTCCCCTGCTGTCCTCACTGGCACATGGCACGAGCAGCAACATTGAGATCACAACTCTGGAGGGCCTGTCCTTTAACTGAACACCTAACTCCCTGATCTCACTTTGCAGGACCTCATCGCCCTTCGTAACCATGTCATTGGTACCACTGTGGACCACAACCTCCGGCTGCTCATTTTAATAAGAATACTGTGGACCAGACCCTGGCTCTGAGGAGACAGCATACCATATGGGAATCTCATTCTCATCCACAGGACCTTCTGTCTGTTCCATTGAATGACTACAGCTTGTCTCTTCTCTAGCCTTCCCTTCTGAGCCACAGAGCCAGAGACCCAACGACCGTGACTTCCCTCTGTGGGTCGTTCTCCCACCCCACCCTGTAGTATCCAAAGCAGCATACCTGCTATTGAAGGGAATGCCCAAGGGGTACCCTGTTCTGGCTGCCAACCTCTTTATCACCTTCCTGATGATCACCCAGTTACCAGGTCCCACACCTTGGGGATAACTACCTCCTTATATGCCCTGTCAATCAACCCGTCAGCCTCCTTTATAATCTGGAGTTCATCCATTTCCAGGTCCAGCTCTTTAACATGGACTATTAGAAGCTGCAGCTGGATGCATTTCTTGCAGCTGTGGCTGTCAGGGACACGGAAAGCCTCCTTGCCATCCCACATCCCACGAGAGGAGCATTCACTATCCTGTCTGGCATCCCCGTTGCTCTAACCTTGCAATGAGAAAGAAAGAAAGAAAATTATACAAAAAATATCTACCTACAACCTTTGCCTCCTGTAAGCCTCTCTGAGCCAAAGCCTCAACTCCCCACTTTAACTCTGTCCCACTCACTCAGTGGCCACTCTGCTTAAAACTAAATTCTTTTTACTGGTCTTCGCCAAGTGTCTGATTATTCAATACCTCCTCAGGAATGCAGAAAGTCCTGACTGTCCCCTGCACACTTCTGTTGAAATGCCTCTCCTGCTGCACACAATCCAACATCTCCTTGACAACTGTGGTGCACAGAATCTAGTTAATTTTCTATTTTTCCATTAATAAAGAGCCTCCAAAAGCTGTCATATTCAGTGCATTATGCTAAAGTAAGTCATAAGCTTATTAAGTAATCAGTTTCAATAAATGAATTTTAAATGCGTTGAAATATTCAATTTCTTTTTAGTGAGTATTTTATTTATCTCATAATTATTTTGCGATATTAGTAGATATTTTTCAAGTGCATTTTCATGACCTCCAACACTATGTCCTCTGTAACGTAAACTCAGTGGCCACTTTATTGGGTGCTCCTGTACACCTGCACGTTAATGCAAATATATAATTAGCCAATCATGTGGCAGCAGTTCAGTGCATAAAGGCATGTAGACATGGTCAAGAGGTTCAGTTGCTGGTCAGACCAAATATCAGGATGGGGAAGAGATGTGATCTAAGCAACTTTGACTGTGGGATGATTCTTGGTGCCACAGGGGTTGGTTTGAGTATCTCAGACGACTCATCCGCTGGGATTTTCAGGCATATGAGTTTACAGAGAGAAAAAAAAACATCCAGTGAGTGACAGTTCTGTGGGTGAAAACGCCTTGTTAATGAGAGAGGTCAGAGGAGAATGGCCAGGCTGGTTCAAGTTGACAGTAATTCAAATGCATGGAGAAAAACATCTCTGAATGCACTACGTACCGAACCTTCAAGTGGATGGGCTACAGCAGCAGAAGACCATGAACTTACACTCATTGACCTCTTTATGAGGCACAGGAGATACCTCATAAAGTGACCACTGAGTACATGTTTATCATCTTTGTGCAAATGCACTAAATTTTAATTGAGTTTCCCCATTGCACTATCCTATCAGCTATATCAAGCTATTTA
Source organism: Hypanus sabinus (assembly GCF_030144855.1). Lineage (NCBI taxonomy): Eukaryota > Metazoa > Chordata > Chondrichthyes > Myliobatiformes > Dasyatidae > Hypanus > Hypanus sabinus. The sequence continues at coordinate 26,253,800 of NC_082719.1, forward strand.
TTAGGCAATTGTAGCTCTGTGATTTTCTAGCGATAGATCCAATTATCTGGAAACTTTACAGCAATAAATAGAAATATGCTTGCCTTTAGAGGTTCTTTTACAACTTCAGGCCATTCAAAAATATTTTATAAATAATGAATCCTTTTGAAGTGTAATGTCTGGTGTAACATAAGAAAAGTGGCAGCCAATTAACATCTAGAAATATCTTCAAATGTGCTTGATGCACAAATCATATTTTGGAGTAGCACATCAACGTTATAGCAAGATATTCTCTTATGTCTTTGATCAATATTCGTCACTTTGTTGATTGCTTTGTCCACTCATTCTCTTTCTTCCCTTCTTCTTATAGCTCCTGTTCATCTGCTGTCTTTCACTTTTCTGATTGCTCTGTGGTGCTCTTTCCTCTCACTGGCTATCTGACACTATCCTTCTAACCTTTATCTGGCTGTTACAGTTTGTCCTTCTCTTTCCCTATGCCTGTTGCTCCCACCACTTGCCTGTTTGTCCCTCTTTTCTGTTTCCACTGGCTTCCTCTCCATTTCTCTCACGGATTTTTGCTCTGTATCCCTCTGTATCTGCCTTCCTGATCTTCTCACCAGGTCCATCTGTGTGCCCCCCTTGTGTAAACGCGTGGAACAGCAGACACTAATCTGAAACAAAAGAACAAACTTTTGGGGAGTTTAGCTGGTATGAAAAACTGACCTGATACGTAAAGTCTCGGCCTGAAATCTCAACTGTCCTCCCACTGCCTCCTGATCCACTGAGTTCCTCCAATAGTTTGGGGTTTTTGTTGCTTTCTCCCTAGAGTCCTCTCTCTCTCTCCACCTGTATCCCTCTCTATCCCTCTGTCTCTCCCCTCTCTTTCATTTTTTCACTACGTCCCTCTATGCCTCTGCCTTGTGCCTCCTCAATGTAATCCTCCAAATCGTTCTCTCTGATGTGTTCATTGAGCCGTTTCCTTTTCTCCTCCCTGTTTATTCCCAACCAGCCTTCCCATCAATATTTATTGAGCCTGTAATTAATTCATTACCCATTCTTTCTCATTTTATGCTTCATCCACACTTGATTCTTTTCTTTGTAGAAGTGCCTTATGTTTGTATATATTTAGTTCACTGATCATGAATGAATCTCAAGCTAAAAGCAGTAAGCACAATGAATACAAACCAGGCCATCCACTGAACTGTGGACATCTGCCCTGCATCTGTGGTGGCTGTGCAATGATCAGCTAGAGAGCCATAAGCTTCCATATCTACGGTGTCATTGACCCAGCTCTGTTGTTTCCTTGTTCAAGATTCACCAGAACCGGAGATAATGTCTTTGTCTCCATTTGCTCCCACCACTCTATCCTACCCCAACACCCCCTGCACAGACACACTCTTTAAGGGATATAGAAATGTAGAAAACATAGAAAAACTACAGCACATTACAGGCTATTTAGACAACAATGTTGTGCCGACCATGTAACTTAATCTAGAAGCTGCCTAGAATTTCCTTACCACATAGCCCTCTATTTTTCTAAGCTCCATGTACTTATCTAAGAGTCTCTTAAAAGACCCTATCGTATCTACCTCTACCACCTTCACTGGCAGTGCATCCCACACATACCCCACTCTCTGTGTGAAAAATTTACCTCTGAAATCCCGCTTGTACCTCCTTCCAAGCACCTTAAAACTATGCCCCTTGTGTTAGCCATTTCAGCCCTGGGGAAACACTCTGACTATCCACACGATCAATGCCTCTCATCACCTTATACACCTCTATCAGGTCACCTCTCATCCTCTGTCACTCCAAGGAGAAAAGGCCGAGTTCACTCAACCTATTATCATAAGGCATGCTCTGCGATCCAGGCAACATCCTTGTAAATCTCCTCTGGACTCTCTGCAACCAGGTTTCATAAATTAACCTTTTAGTCTAGGTAACATGGACTCTGCCCAGAACTAAATACATTACTCCAGATGCACTTTAATAAGTTAATTCTCCCAGTGTTATGTTTGTGGTATTGGGAAGCCACATGGCTGGGAATAACGCACACGAGAGATGGAGGGGTGAGGAACAAATATGCTGCTGCTGTAAGTCATTTACCCATAATGCCCTCTCACATTACGTTAAGTATGTAACACACAGAGAAGCTTGACTGCAACCAATAAGGATCAAAATATATACGACATGTCCTTCCCCATTCCCATACATGGACCAGCTGCCAAACTATTAAGCATCAAATTCAACCAAAACAAAAAACATCTCTGTTTTAGGGAAAGAGGGTAGACTGCCTCTGGGGATTATACTGTCCCATGAGTTGAGGGTTAGTCACTAAACTAGAGACTCAATCTGTCTGGAGGCTACCTGTTCCTGTGAGGGTACCAATGTCCTGGGAAAGTTGTTTTATCTCTTGATGGTATATGTATAGATCTTGGCTTGGGTACTGTATCGTCTTTAGGGAACTCCTCAGAAAGCACACGTGATGGGGGAGAACTAGCTGTGTTATTTGATCTTAATGGAGGTTCTACCATCATTATCTCAGAATTCTATCCCATTTCCACATCTGTATCTGGATTGGTCAGTTGTGTTAGTTTTCATAGCCTCAGAAATGGGCAACAGCTGATCTACATGCCTTCTCCAGATGTTATGGTGACTAGTTTCCACTGTGTATGACACAGGACCAATTTGTGCTACCACTCTCGCAGGTATCCATCTTGTTTCAGAGATGTAGTTCTGGGCAAGTACGCTGTCTCCTGCAGTGAAATTTCTATACTTTGTTTGAAATTTCTATAACTCTCTGGTTGGGTTTTCCGTTCAGTTAGCACAATCTGTTTTGTATTTGGGGATTTAAGCATGTCAAGCTGGGTGCAAAGTGGTCTTTCATCAGAGCAGTAGCTGGAGCCATTTTGGTACTGGCGTGAGGTGTGTTGTAGTAAATCAGCAAGAAAATGCTAAAATGCTAGTTGAGGATTCATTTTCCACTGAAGTCTTCTGGGCTTGTTTCATTGTTTCTAGGAGTCGTTCAGCAAGGCTATTAATGGCTGGATGCTGACTTGATGTGCTGAATACCAATTGCTTCCATAAATGTCTTGAACTTTTCAGACAGGAGTTGTGGGCCATTGTCACTATGACAAAAGGTGGAATTTAGCTCCTCAATGCATTTTTCAGATGTAGTGCTCTTCATGATGGCAACCTTGGGCCATTTGCTGTGTGCACCACATCTAAGAGCCTTCTGCAGGTCCTGCAAAATATTTGTGAATCCTCTGCCACGATTCTTCAGGCCATTCCCATGGATGCAAAGGAACAAGTTGAGGAAGATTTCTCACTCACTGACAACGTGGGCATGCATTGGCCTTCTCTTCAATGGTTACATCTAGTCCTGGCCATCCAAAGTAGCTGAGTGCAATCTCTTTGCCACAGTGTGCTGCATGTAGCCTGTCAAGCTTTTGCTTTCTAAATGGTGGAGGAGCTTTCAGCCCTTTCAGAACCTATTCCAAGGTGTTCAGGCACCTTTAAAGGCTACAAAGTTTGCTTAAGTTTAAAGAAGTGTAAGAATTTTTGCAGCATATAATTGCTGAGATCTTCATTTAGTGGGTGCCTCAAGGGAGGCTGCTGTTGGAAGTGTTGTGCACCACAAAGGGATAGGGCAGGAGGTGTGCCTGGTCTCTTATAAAGAGCATGCGGCCACAGAGTTTTCTCAGCCACCCTGGACCTTTGAAAACAAGGATTTCCAAGGCTGCTTTTCACTGAACAGAAAGTATTCCATGGGAATGCTTTCATTACAGCGTTTGTGGTGTTTTGTGGTGGCAGAAGACTCCTGCTCTGCCCCCATAACCTGCTCCTCATCTCAGTGTAGAGATGTGCAGTCCCGCTCTCAATCACCAGCAAACAATTTGATCTACTTTAGTTCCTTCTATGTCAGTGTGGCATCTTGGGCACTCAGGTTGCCTCACATACTGGCAGCCATTGACTTGTGTACCAATAACTTCCCCTGTTAAGCACCCAGATATTTTCTACAGCAGAATGGTTTGTCATTTCCTTCATGTCGAATTGAATTGAATTGAATTGACTTTACTACTTACAGTACAACCTTCACATACACAAGAAGTAAAAACCTTTACATTACGTCTCCATCTAAATGTACAGTAAGCAATTTATAGTAATTTGTAATAAATAGTATATACAACAGGATAATCAATATAGCAAAGAAATGCAATTGTATCAGTGTGAATTAATCAGTCTGATGGCCTGGTGGAAGAAGCTGTCCCGGAGTCTGTTGGTCCTGGCTTTTATGCTGCGGTACTGTTTCCTGGATGGTAGCAACAGGAATAGTTTGTGATTGGGGTGACTCAGGTCCCCAATGATCCTTCAGGCCCCTTTTACACACCTGTCCTTGTAAATGTCCTGAATAGTGGGAAGTTCACATCTACAGATGAGCTGGGCTGTCTGCACCACTCTCTGCAGAGTCCTGGGATTAAGGGAAGTACATTTCCCGTACCAGGCAGTGATCCACCCAGTCAGAATGCTCTCAATTGTGCCCCTGTAGAAAGTCCTTAGGATCTGGGGACCCATAACAAACTTCAACCGTTGGAGTTGAAAGAGACGCTGTTGAGCTTTCTTCACCACAGAGTTGGTATGTACAGACCATGTGAGATCCTTGGTTTCGTTTATGCTGAGGAACTTAAAGCTGTTCACCCTCTCAACCCCAGATCCATTGACGTCAATAGGGGCTAGCCTATCTGAATTCCTCCTGTAGTCCACAACCATCTCCTTTGTTTCTGTGACATTGACGGAGAGGTTGTTTTCTTGACACCACTGTGTCAGGGTGATGACTGCTTCCCTGTAGGCTGCCTCATTGTTATTTGAGATTAGGCTAATCAATATAGTATGATCAGCAAATTTAATTAGCAGATTGGAGCTGTGGGTGGCAGATCATTGTGATTGCAACAAGAATTTTATCTTAGTGTAAGTCAGATTTCTGAGAAGTAGCAGACAAATTTTCAGTGAATAGCACAGACCAGTGGGATGCACACTTGGAGATAAAAGCTTCCTCTGCTCCTATAGATTGTCACTCCAATTACCATCTGCTTCAGTAGCTCCTCACACCAGTACACGCTCGCAGCTACAACAGCAGAGCACGTAAGCAATGAGAGCAACACAGCCACCAATAAGGAGAATGCCTTCGGCCTCCCGAAGATCAGAGTTTATTGCCTGTATCAATCCTTGCCAGCAGATGTGCAAAGCTTCATCTCTGTCTGTTGCATGCTGCTAAACATTCCCAGTCAAAGCTGGTGCTGAGGGAGAAATGGAGGGTGAGTTCGGAGCTATAAGTGGAGCCTGAAACTGCATAGGGATGAGGAGTAGGAAGAAGTCTGAAGCAATCTGGGAGATATCCTTGCTGAGAATCCGCAGTCTCATTTCCTAGCTACATGCATGAGACAAGCATTGGCTGCATGAGATGTAAAGCATTCCCTAACTAAACCTACTTCATTTTCATAAACAGTGTGCCAAACAGAAGTCTTCAATGCAGGCCAAGTGACCACCATCATGTTACAATTGACATCACTATAATCGAGCTCTGATGACACATAGACCCCCCACATGTTCAGTCTTGCAGATGCTCCTGCAGTAGATTATAAATCTAGGGCTGGATAGTCCAGGGATCATTGCTGGTCTTGCGCAGAGTTACGTACCCCATAACTGGATCACTTACCAGCAAAGATAGAGAGGTCCGTTGAAGTCTGATGGTAGTATTATTAAAAGTATTTATTGATAAAGGGCACAAAAATAAGATTAATGCAAGCATACAGATAATATATGTCGTCAGTACTAAATCTAAATCGCGGGTATAATAATAACCAATAAGAAATAGCTCTATCATTGTCTAGGGGATAATGTATTGTCCGATGGAAATATAACAGTTACTATTAGGTCGTTCATGCTGCAGCGTTTTGGGTTTAAGAGAGCGGCGGTTTAAAACTTGCCCAGGTCTTTTAGGATGCCAATCCGTTGAGTCAGGGGAGCGGGTTTCCCCGTTGTTAGCAAAAAGCCGTTTTCCATGGTTCCAGCCACCAATTCCAGCAACGGAACTGAACGCACGTGGCCTCCTTCAGATGGCTTCCTGCTGTTACGCGTGGTCACTTAATGTTTCTTCTGGTGCATCTGAGGGGCTGTTCCTACAGACCCTCTTTTATCCTGACTCGCAGGGTCATAGATGTCAATCAAGTTGGGGGTGTGCACTCTCTCCCTCAACCAGCCCACTTTGCCTGAGGACGTTCACGTAGTATAGTAGCTCAATCCACAAATTGGTCTCCAAGAGACAATGGCCATGCCCCGTTGCTTTACATCGCCAGGGAAACGAACCAGCATGTCTCTTTTCCCATTTCCTGGTCCCCTTGATCCAACCCAACAGTGATCTTGTGATTCTCACAAAGGAGGGGGCTACGGACGTAACACCCCCTTTCTTCAGTGTGTTTTTTACCATCGGAAAAAAACGAAGTAATACAGAGTCTTACAGGGTGTTAGACTCTAACACAACACCAAAGTTTTTTTTTCTACAGAGTACTACAGTTATATTCAATTCAGTATCTAAACAGTTAATGACTACAGTGTCACTTTCTTTAATATCTTAACATCTTGTACCATACTAAAGTCTTGTAGCATCAGACTTCAATTTAATAACCACCTATTTTTTTTTCCTTCAGCAACAAAACTAAGGAGGTGTGATCAAAAGTTTATGGAACTACTAATCTTTCGGTCTTTTTCAAACTGAACAGGCCGGCTTCCAGGGGGTCGTGTTTATTATTCACAGGCTTTGTTGAAATCCCATACAACTGGCTTTGCTATTTTAAAATGGCGTCCCCCTTACCCGTCGCCTCTTTTCCGGGGAGTTCCCACGTGGGGAGCTTGGGTAATGTGGCGAGATATAGGAATTATTTTATCAACACCGTGTCCCAAACTTAGACCATCTTCTGAATTTCCACCCAACTCTTTAATTTTACACAGGTGGCTAGCCCTCTCGTCAGGACCCTTCAGGCTATGAGTTTTTAGTTTGACCGCTTTGCTCAAGCAGCATTTCAAATTCTGCCTTTTCACACCACATTCTGGAATAACAATAGTGTGAGGGGCCCCATCATCCCCCAGCTTAATCGGTAAGCAATCAGCAGGGTTTTAAATTTCTTCATTCGATTTAGGAACTACAGATTTCGCGTTTCCTTCAATGATAATATTTACCTCCCCATTTTTGAACTCCACATTAACTTTGAACACACCTTCGAGCACAAACACCTGGGAACTCTCACTTCCCACTATTAAATAAGGTTAACCCTTTCTTCACTGAACCAAGCCTATCTGACCCACGAGGACGGCCGTCTTGTTCCACTGAATCAAATACCTCAGACTTTTTCTGAGCTCCGTTACTCGGTTCAGTACCACGTGCATCCCCATCTTGGACACACTCAAACGGGACTTTGGCCTCTTCCAGGCTTTCAATACCCGTACCCTTTTCAAATTCTAAATTCCCCCCATCCTCCCAGTTACTCTCTGGGCAACTCCCTTCCGGAGTAAACTCAACCCCGCGGGCTGAAACAACCTCATCTGCCAACCCAGAAGACTTCCTCAAGGCAAGGGCACCCTTTTCATCTAGGACTGCCCTCATTTCATTATCAGGAACACCTTTAGAATTTTCAACTTCTTCAAACAGTTCTGCCAAACCAGACAGATCATCCCTATCCAACTCTGGACCTCTTAACCGATCTATCGGTTCCTCATCTTTATTTCCTGCTAAGACCTTTCTCCTCGCTAAGGGCAGATCTACCTCCACTTTCTTACCCTCTTTCATCTTACTACTCTTTGTTTTTTACCACCCTCTAAACCCCCGTGGTACAGGGTCGGTAGAAACATCTCAGCCAAATCGAAACTGGTCGGATTTAAACTGCTCCCATTCTCAGCTGCCTTCCTCGATATGCTGCGAGTGACCGCACATGCAGGATAGATCTTGGAATCTAGGGGTGGGGCCACAACACTTACCAACCAGCGCGTCGGCATCATGGCTGCCCAAATCTTACCACCTGCTAAGTCGTTCCCGAGAAGAACGTCCGCATCAGTTCTCGGGAATTCTGATTGCACTCCTATTTCAGCTGGTCCAGATACCAGCTCACAATCCATAATCTTATGTAAGGGCACCATTTCTGTCCCTTTACTTATTCTCTTCACAGCTACCATCCTCATCTTTCGACCAAACTCTAGTACCTTACTGCTGATCAACGACAGCTCAGCCCCCGTATCCCTCCAGATCCACACGGGAACTGGTGTGTCCCCTCCCTCACAGACACGGTTCCATGTGACAGACAAGTCTCAGATCCTTCTCGTACTCTGTCTACCCGGGGCTCTCTTGTCGATTTACTGATTACCACGGCACATCCGATAGGGACTGCTGCTTTCCCTTTTCCTGTCTCTTTCCACGGAGCAAAGCACCGAGATGCCATATGCCACTTCCACAATTAAAACAGGTCAAGCCTGGAAATCTCTGGCTGTCTGGCCTTTCCCCCTCAACCTTACCACTAGCTCCCGGCGGGATCTCTGCCTCAGCCGGTGGACTTTCTCAATCGTTCCCATGGTCTTTCTGGGAACTTCTTTTTGAGGAAGACTTTGTCTTGTGGGTTAGGACATATTCATCTGCAAACCTGGCAAATTCCAAGATGAACTTATGCGGCTTCTCATTCAAATACGTCCGGATATCCTCTGAAACACAATCTTTAAATTCCTCATTCAGAATTAACTCCCTGAGACGCCCATAATCCTCTTCCACTCTCTCTGCGGTGCACCACTGGTCCAAGAGCACCCACTTCTCATAGGCAAACTCGGTGTACGTCTGATTCCACCCTTTCTTTAAATTACTAAACTTTTGTCTGTACGCCTCAGGTACTATCTCATATCTCTGGAGAATGGCCACCTTTACTTTGTCATAACTCTCCTCCTCTCCCTCCTCCATGGCCAACGCCGTATATGCCCGCTGTGCCTTCCCCTTTAACAAACTCTGTAACAACGCCACCCACTGACCTCTGGGCCACTTCTGATTCACTGCCACCTTTTCAAAAAGCAAGAAATAACTATCAACATCCATCTCCTCGAACGGAGGTACTAACCTCAACTCTCGACTAACAACTCTCAACTCTCAGTCTGACCCCGGAACTCATGGCTCCTGCCGTAACTTCTCCATCTCTAAGTCATGTTTCCTCTGTTTCTCTTTCTCAGCTGCTTCAAGCTGTTTTAACCTCATTTCATGCGCTCGTGTCTCTTCTATCTCCTTCAGCTGGAGTGCATGCTCCCTCTCTCTCTCTCAGTTTCCCTCTCTTGCTCTCTCTCTCTCTCTCTCTCTCTCTCTCTCTCTCTCTCTCTCTCTCTCTCTCTCGGCTGCCTCCAGCTGCTTTAACTGAATTGCATGTTCCAACTTTAATTTCTCCAACTCTAACTGAGCCGTCCCACCAGCTGGTACCTCTTCAGGGATATTTTCCAAAACCTCGTCTGTAAACACATTCTTCCCAATATAATACTGAGTTATTGCCCTTCACACCTCCCGCTTTTTCATGGACAACCTCACCCCTACGAGGTTTAACTCCTTTGCCAAACTTATTAAGTCTGATTTGGTGGCCGTCTTTAGCGCCTCCAGAGTCGGGTTTTCTAGAAATTCACCCACATCCATCTTTGCTGGCTTCCTATCTGGTTACCCGCGTAACCAGATCCAAGTGTGGACTTACAAGCCCGATTCACTGGCCTCTCAATTTGGTGTCAAATCCCGGACGTGCCCCCAATTTTGTTACGAAATCCCATAACTGGATCACTTACCAGCAAGGATAGAGAGGTCCGTTGAAGTCTGATGGTAGTAATTTTAAAAGTATTTATTGATAAAGGGCACAAAAATAAGATTAATGCAAACATACAGATAATATACGTCGTCAATACTAAATCTAAAACACGGGTATAATAATAACCAATATGAAATAGCTCTATTGTTGCCTAGGGGATAATGTATTGTCCGATGGAAATATAACAGTCACTATTAGGTCATTCACGCTGCAACATTTTGGGTTTAAGAGAGCGACGGTTTAAACTTGCCCAGGTCTTTTATGATGCCAATCCATTGAGTCAGGGGAGTGGGTTTCCCCATTGTTAGCTAAAAGCCATTTTCCGTGGCTCCAGCCACCAATTCCAGCAACGGAACTGAATGCACGTGGCCTCCTTCCGATGACTTCCTGCTGTTACGTGGTCGCTTAACGTTTCTTCTGGTGCATCTGAAGGACTGTTCCTACAGACCCTCTTTTATCCTGACTTGCAGGGTCGTAGATGTCAATCAGGTTGGAGGTGTGCACTCTCTCCCTCAACCAGCCCACTTTGCCTGAGGGTGTTCACATAGTATAGTAGCTTAATCCACAAATTGGTCTCCAAGAGACAATGGCCATGCCCCGTAGCTTTACATCGCCGGGGAAACGAGCCAGCCTGCACGTCTCTTTTCCCATTTCCTGGGCCCTTTGACCCAACCCAACAGTGATCTTGCGATTCTCACAAAGGAGGGGGCTACGGACGTAACACGCAGCTCCTGATATGTCTTCTGATTTTTTGGCAGCATATCACCAATAATAACCCTATAACAGCAACAGCTTCTGTGGTATCTTCCTTAAATAGCAAGGCCTTCAGTACTATAAGACCATAAGACATAGAAGCAGAATTAAACCATTCAACCCATCGAGACTGCTCTTCCATTCCACTATGTCTGATTTATTATCCCTTTGAACCCATTCTTCTGCCTTCTTCCCAAAACCCCCCTTACTAATCAAGAACCTATCAGCCTCTGCTTTAAGTATACCCAATGACTTGGCCGCCACAGGTAGCTGCTTCAGACCTTCTTATCTGCCTTCAGACCTTTCAGCTTCCTATGCACCTTCTCCTTAGTAATAGTGACTACCCTCACTTCTGCCAGCTGACAATCTTGAATTTCTGGCATACTGCTGCTGTCTTCCACAGTGAAGACTGATGCAAATACTTATGAAGTTCATCCGCCATTTTTTTTATCTCTCATTAATACCTCTCCAGCATCATTTTCCAGCAGTCCAATGTCTATTCTCAGCTCTCCTTTACTCTTTGTATATCTGGAAAAATCTTTGGTATCCACTTTTATATTATTACCTAGCTTACTTTCATATTTCCTCTTTTCTCTCCTTTTGGCTTTTTTAGTTGCCTTCTTTAAAAGCTTGCAATTCTATAACTTCCCATTAATTTATGCTATCTTATATGCCTTCTCTTTTGCTTTGATGCTGTCTTTGACTTCCCCTGTCAGCAACAGTTGTCCCAGAGTATATTTTCATGACAATGCACTTTATGTTGAGAATGATTGTGCAATGAGAAATAAATGCCCTGCTTACAGTCAGGAGTAATTTTTCTAAATACATGCTTACACACCCATAAACATGAACAAAATTGTTCTGCTCTGGAAATGCTCATTTTCACTTTAATTGGAGCTCTGCATGGCCAAAGAGCATAATTTCCATCCCTTTGTCATTGAGCACCAGCTTGATGATCTAACTCACTACACGTCATTCAGAACTCTCACCACCAGTGTTTCTGCTTTTTGAGGGGCCATATGACCTCACCATTAAGCGCTTCATCCTCTTCGGGTAATGAGCTGTGGAGTGCTTTTTGACTCCTGCCTTCCAGATGCTCAGCTCTCGCAAGGGATTTCCCTGTAAAGCAGAGAGCTTTGCACAGCTGGGGACTAGTATCACAGGACAGATGAAATAGTATGTTAAATGTTGTGCATGCTTGTTTTTGTTGAAATATGATTTAAAGTCAGTGCACAATCCTTTATGAACAAAATCAAACATTTCACTTCTACTTTATTCAGTAAAGTGGTTGAAGATTAAACAAAACTGCCCTAACATGCCTTATTGAATTCAGAGCAACAGTTGCCACTGAACCGTAAATGCATTTAATGCAATTTACTCTTTCTGGAATCTCATTTTAATTATATATCTTTTCCTCTGCAACTGAGGGATATGTAGTTGGCATAGGTGTTTTGCCCCACATCTTCTGGAGAGTAGCCCGGATCCATAAAATATTTCAACTCATTTGAAACGTGATTAACTCTTCCACTTTAATGCAGAATGAGCCTTTGGCATTGCATTCATTGGGGTGGTGGGGTAGACCTTCTGTCTGTAATCAAGATGTAATCCTGATGTCCGAGAAGTTTTGCAGCTCTGTTCCCAGTTGCATTCTGATCATCCCCTAAGAGGCTCAGTCAGGATATTGTTCAAAGGTGGCCGAAAATCGATTCTTTTGCCCATAGGTTATCCCCCCTGTGGTGGGGGATGAGTTGTATAGCATCTTGCACTAAGTGTTTACACAAAATAATCACAATTGATTATCTGCTACTATACCTTCAATTGCAAAGATATGTGAAAGGAGGAATGTGAACAGGAAGAGTGCTTCAGACCAACTCTCTCCAGTATGTGTGTTAAACACTAAAAGCAGAATCTAATGAGATTAAATAAGTGATCGGTGGACCAGATAATTGCCTTGCAGTGCTGCTCACATCAGGCCATGAAATGTGTTGGTCAATTAAACTGTGACATGGTGGAGAAGGCTGGCAGGAGTACCCATTCTTAAAAGATGGAAGAGCTCTGAATAAAAGTCACAAGTCAAATCTGAAGCATTTACTTACATCCACAGCCTGAGGTTTGGAGTTTATGATGCTTCTTGAACTTCTCATAATGCCCTTGCCATGTATTTTTAATTTTATTTAAAGATACCACTTGGTTATAAGCCCTTCTGGCCAAAGTGTCTGCTTCGCCCAGTTATACCCAATTAGCCTACTAACCCGTATGTTTTTGTAATGTGAGAGAAAGTCAGAGGAATACAATATGGTCACAGAGAGAGCATACCAACTCATAACAGATGGCAGTGGAATTGAAACCGGGTCACTGGTGTTATGCTACGCTGCCACTCCAAAGAGAAGCCATTCATCATCCAGTTCAATTCAGTCCATGTGATATTAAGAAAAAACTCTATTTGATACCACAAAGCTTCAGATAACAATCTGACAGTAGCCTTGAAGGTATGCTCTAAGAAGTTGGGGTGCCTTTACCCAACCTGTCCAAATACCCATGTCCTCTATCTGACATTATAGAAAATTGCCCGCATATTTCTCAAAAATAATTGTGCAGACTAGTGCTGGTGTCCGCAGGAGCCAGTGCTGGGACTGCTTCTTTTCACGTCATATGGCAAAGATGAATTTGTGGCCAAGATTGCGGACAAGACAGAGATAGGTGGAGGGGCAGGTAGTGTTGAAGAAGCAGGGAGTCTGCAGAATGACTTGTGAGAATTGTCAAAGAAGTGGCAGATGGAATATAGTGTAGGGAAATGTATGGTTATGCACTTCGGTGACGGAATAAAAACATAGATTATTTTCTAAATGGGGAAATAAAATTCAAATATCAGAGGTTCAAAGGGACTTGAAAGTCCTTGTTCAGGATTCCCTGAAAGTTAACTTGGGGATTTAGTCAGTTGTGAGGTAGGCTAATGCAATATCAGCAAACATTTCAAGGGGACTAAAATATAAGAGCAAGGATGTAATGCTGAGGCTTTATAAGGCATTAGACAGACAGCACTTGGAGTATCGTGAGCAGTTTTGGGCCCCATATCTATGAAAAGATGTGCTGGCCAGAGGAGAGGGCCCAGAGGAGGTTCACAAGAATGATTCTGGGAATGAAAGGGTTAACGTATGAGGAGCATTTGATGGCTCTGAATCTGTACTTGCTGGATTTCTGAAGAATTGGTGGGGGCGATCTCATTGAAAACTATCAGATATTGAAACTGAATTGCCTAGATAGATTGGAAGTGAAGAGGATATTTCCTATAGTGGGGGAGTTTAGGACCAGAGGGCACAGCCTCAGAATACAAGGATATCACTTTAGAACAGTAATGAGGAGAAATTTCTTTAACTGGAGAGTGGCGAATCTGTGGAACTCATAGCCACAGGTGGCTGTGGAGGTCGAGTCATTGGGTACATTTAAAGCAGAAGTTACCAGGTTCTGAATTAGTAAGGGTTTTAAACATTACAAGGAGAAGGCAGGAGAATGGAGTTGAGGGGGATAATAAATGGTGGAATGGTGGAGCAGACTCAATGGGCCAAATGCCTAATTCTGCTCCTGTGTCTAATGGCCTCTTGATCTTAAAAAAACAGAACAAATCCAGTCTAGCTATTAACTGTTCAATCAGTCTACCCACATCCATCAGAAAAATGTCAACAATCAGATAACTCACATCCATCAGAAAAATGATGGAAAATGTCATCAAGTGATATTTATTTGGCACTCTATCCACCATGCTAAACACTTTCTTCCTCCATCACCAGCGCACCTTAACTGTATAAGTGGTGCACCATCTACACAATACAGTACAGAAACTCACCTAGGCTACAATAAAAGCATCTCCCAATCTTGAAACCCCCACCACAGATGCACATAGCAACATAGCCATCTGCTGGTTTTTCTCCAAGAGGTTCAGCATCCACTGCTGATAATATGTTGTTTTTCTTTAGAATTTGTTGGTCTTAAACTTGAACTTTCCTCTCAACACTGTGGAAGTACTTTAACCAAAATAAATATTTAACTTTATGACACATGCTCATGACCATCTTCTTAACAATGGTTAGGAATGGGGAATAAATGCTTATTTTCCCAAGATGTCCTCATTTAATAAATGAAAGGCTAACAAAGAGAATCATAATACAGTAACCCACTTAGCTAATCAGCTTAGATTGAATGACAGAGTTGACAGGGCTGATTGGCCTAATTCTGCTCTTGTGTCTCATCATGTAATATTTCTGGAATCAAAGTATAATTTGAAAAAAAAAGCAAGGCATGTATTTCTTCAGCACCATTCACAACTTCAGCCTAATCCAATCCAAATGATTTCATAATGTTGATGGTGGGAACAATTAGGAGTCACAATTTAAGGATAAAGGGGAAGCCTTTTAGGACCGAGATGAGGAAAAACTTCTTCACACAGAGAGTGGTGAATCTGTGGAATTCTCTGGCACAGGAAACAGTTGAAGCCAGTTCATTGGCTATATTTAAGAGGGAGTTAGATATGGCCCTTGTGGCTAAAGGGATCAGGGAGTATGGAGAGAAAGCAGGTACAGGGTTCTGAGTTGGATGATCAGCCATGATCATACTGAATGGCGGTGCAGGCTCAAAGGGCCGAATGGCCTACTCCTGCACCTATTTTCTATGTTTTCTATGTCTATGTTTTAAAATATTGCCGAGCACACAGGAGATGGCTATACTGTCCTTTTCAGAAATAGTGTTGAGATTACTTGAAAAGAGCAAGTGAAATTATTGTTTAATACCACAGCAAAAGACAACATACAATAATGCAGCAGTCCTTGTCTTTCTCTTTTCCATCATCGTTGATCTTAAGATAATTTCCAACATCCTTGCCTTACTTGTGCAATAGACATTATTCATCGTCATCTGACCAGCTTCTTTTCTGCATTTCCTTGGTTTCTTTGTAACCTCATCATTCATCTGTTTTCTAGTATGATCTTCAAACTGTTATCTCCTACTACATCTTTTGTAGTTGTATCCAATTAGTAATGGCAAGTTTAAGATAACAATCATTCTTGGCTCAATTGACTAACAATATTTTTATACTGTTCAAAATGAAGTACATTTCCATAAGCTTAGCTGAATTCCTAAATCAAACGCCCTGTTGCTACAGAAAGGATTACTTCATTTCTGCATGAAATCTATCCCTTTATATTCCTCTAAGGTCTCAGCTGAGATCCAGAATAAGTTATTTGCAAACCACAGAATTTCCAGACTAAGTGGTTTATTGTTACTATAAAAACCTGTCACTGTATTGATAACATCTCTTACCTTCTAAGTTTATCTTCTTTTGAAAGCAGAGAATATCACTTCTATCCAAGTGCTCCTCCCTTGCTTCTACTCAAGTCAGTATTAAATAAATGACAGAAAACTTGGGTGATGCTAATGTTCACCTTAATAAGGCAAGATCCTAGTGAGAAATCACCAATTGACATCTACATCTGTTCTATAGGAAGACATCTGATCTTCCTTACAGCATGGCAACTTTGATTGGAAGGCTATGTTCTACCAAGCACTTACCAAGATCCCAGTTTCTGGAATACCCACCAAAGGTCTGCACTTTTCCCATCCTTTAAGACATTTCTTGCAACCTGGCTCATTGACACAGCTTTTTAACATCTGTCCTAATATTGTCTTGTGTTTAATGTAAAACTTAAATTAATAAATTCCTTCTGAAGTGCCTTGGGCAGTTTGCTATGTTACACATGTTATAAGAATACCACTTTTTTCTGTAGCATTTAAATCTGTAACTCAAGTATTCTGCTCACCAACTGCAACTACATATTGCTTGAATTTGCAATAAGTATTGGTTGAAAGTGTCTTCATTTATATGGATTCTTCTACCTCAAGGTAATCTCCCAGTCAGATGTTAGGAATATCTGTGTCTTGGCTGCAAACATGCAATTAGCGCACATTTCACACAAGTATTCATGAATGTTTATAAGAAATGTGAAATTGTTTCCATAAGCCTGTGGAGGGATAATCAGATGCAAATTAATCTGACTATTTGAGAGTCTTTCCTGTTATCCTTGTAATATTTCTGTTTGGAATAAGTTGAATATTGTCCTTATCACTTTGCCCATAGCTATTCCTAAAGCGCCATAAATATTTAATACATTCAGCAAAAATAACCTGGGCAATGGAGGCCTGACAGAAGTTCAAAGATATCCCAGGAGATCCTGAGCTGCCAAGACCAGGGAGGCATGGGAGCAGAAACGTTCCATTCTTACACACCAGAGGGCGATACTTTTGTACAATTAAATTCTGAGTCGGGCAACAACACTCTTGAAGATAAGAGCTTTATGGAATTCGTAGAGACAATCACTGAGCAGCAAAGGTGAGCCCAATGACAGAAGCGAATCTGCCTTTTTGTTGTATGTTCATCTTAATGGAAAATGCTGCTGAGAAATTCAAAGCAGGTCAATAGAAAAAGAATCAGAAGCAGGCTTATTATCACTTGACATTTGTCGAGAAATTTGTTTTGTGGCAGCAGTGCAGTGCAAGACAAAATATGTTATATAAGTTATAAAAATAATTACATCTTGTGAAGGAGAAAAAGTGAGGTAGCATTCATGGACTCGTGGACAATACAAAAATCTGATGGCAGAGGGGAAGAAGCTGTTCCTAAAAAAAAATGAGCTTGCATCTTCAGGCTTCTGTGCCTCTTCCCCGATGGTAGTAATGAAATGAAAGCATGTCCTGGTTAGTGTGGGTCCTCAATGATAGGTGCTTCCTTCCTGAGGCACCATCTCTTGAAGATTTCTTGATGACCTGTGAAAGAGCTGGAACTAAACACGGAGCAAAAACAAATGAAATTTATTTCTTTGATTTCAGTGGAGTAAAATCTAGAGGATCAATCAAACACGTTGACAATATGATTTAGCATATTTAACACTACCAGCGAGGTGGGAGTGGGTGGAAGAAATGTAAGTTCTCGGCATTATTCCTAAATATTTACAGTCAGCTTCACAGCTCATTAAATCCTTTAATTTATTCAAAATGAAAATAAAAGTTTCTGGCAATCCTGATTGCTGAATAGGCGTGTGTTTATCTTATTGTATTTGGAAAAGTACAGGAACAAGTAACATACTGATATAACTAATACACTGCTAAGTGTACAATGGGACAGCCTTTCTATGAATTGTCACTGGCTCAATTCAGAAAATATTTTAATGGATGGTATGTTTTCCACTTAGTTCTTAATTTCAAAACAATGGTTTAGTTTCTCTTTTTTCTATTATCTTTTCTGGGTGCTTTCTCTTTGATTTTGCCGCATTATTGCCGGTGAAGTAAATTCCCAGCAACTGGTCAGAGCAGCTAGTAGAGTTACTGCCCAGTAACTCCAGGGACCCAATTTAACCCTCACCTCCAGTACTTCTGGGTTCCCTGCAGGTGCTCCAATATCCTTTCACAACCCAAGAACTGTAAGTTGGCAGTTTACGACACAAGAGACTATGGATGCTGGAACCCGAGCAACAAACGATCTACTGAAGGAAATCAGCAGTTTGAGCAGCATTTGCGGAGGGTTAGGAATTGTCAATGCTTCAAGTGGAAAACCTGCACCTGGATGGGTTGTTGTCCTAATGCAGGGTCGCAACCCAAGACATCAGCAATTCCTTTGCACCACATACGTTGCTCAACCTGCTGAGTTCCTCCAGCAGAATGCTAGTCATTTGGTAGTTTAACTAGTCACTGGAAAATGCTCCGAGTGAGTTGTAGAATTGAGCAGGTGATGAGGAGAATACATTGCAGATAAAGCTCATTGAGAATGGAGGCACCAGAAGATGCTTGATGACTGGAAAGGCTTCCCTCTACAGGTATGCCATCAGGAAATCTGTTAAATGTGGTCTGAAAAAAGGCATTGGATTCCAAATTTATTACCCCCACCTACCAGAACCATGCTTGATCAAAGTGAGGCACCATTATCATGTAGCAGATGGAGAGATGCTCCAACTATGATAAATTAATCCTTGACTTATACCTAAAATTACAGTGAGAATTTCAAACTTTGCCAGACACTGGTGGAGTTAAGTCCTGGGCAGATAGAAGAGGAAATCTGGGTGAAGTGCTGTAGTATCTGGAGGAAAAATGAATGGAAGGTGGGCCTGTTCCTCATAATCTCAGGAAGAGCCTGTCAAAAAGCCTTACCCACCAACTTCGTCCTTTATTGGAATAAAAATTTGTGAACTCACTGTAGGAGCTGAAAATGTACTAGCTTGAGAAGACTTTGGCAGCTTTAATGGGTATCAGTAGATTTGAAACAGCTCCATAGGCTGTATCGGGTTTTTTCTCACTTATTTGGGGGAAGGTACTGAAGTGAATATTGTTCTTGCTTCCAGCAACTTGGGTTCAATTCTGATTTCCAATGTTCTCTATGGGGGATTTGGATTTTCTCTCCATTACAGGTGTGGATTTATCCCTGGTGATCTGATTTCCAAAAACATGGTGATTGGTAGGTTAAGAGGCTGTTGTAAAATGCCCCTAGTAGAGGTGGTAGCAGGAGGGCAGGACAATCAGGGTGGATGTTATTGAGCATGTTAGAATGAAGAGGGGTTACTGGAAACTAAGAGGATTTAGACTGCTGGGATTGCTTTGAGAGTCTGCACAGATTGGATGCACTGAATGGCCACTTTTTATGTATGTCATAAGAAAACACAAATTATACGAAATATATTTGAAGCAAAAAGCTGCAACGACCAAAAATAATCCCAGCTCCATTGGCCCAGGACCAAGTGCAAATCAGACACAGGCCTTCCTCCTTTATCATAAAATGGGGACAGTGATTTTGAATTTAGAGCCAGTATCACAGCCTAAGAAATGAATCGTAGACAAAATGCATAGACAGGAGAAGCTGTCAAATTCAGTCTATTTTGTGATGCATTTTGGAGATCAAAAGATTAATATACACAGCGAAAGGTAGCAAAGATAAGTCTCTTTAGTTGCTGGAAGTAATATTATTTTACGGTCTTCAATACAAATCACATGTGAAAACAACTGTTGCATAAAGTACAATACCATTATGTGTTTCATGATGATACTGTCAATGAATTTGTAAGGAAGGATTAAGTGACACAATGACTTACATATTACTAAATTTCCAAGGCCTGGGTTTTATAATTCACACAAAACAATAGGATAGATTTAACCCAATTGTATAGGTGAATGTCTTAATGTACATATCATGTACATGTTCAGATGGTATTTTGCCTCCCAGGTGCCAAGGTCCGGGATGTTTCAGATCATGTCCTCGATATCCTGCAGTGGGAGGGAGAACAGCCTGAGGTCATGGTACATATCGGTACCAATGACATAGGTAGGAAAAGGGAAGAGATCCTGAAAACAGACTACAGGGAGTTAGGAAGGAAGTTGAGAAGCAGGACTGCAAAAGTAGTCATCTTGGGATTTCTACCTGTGCCACACGACAGTGAGTATAGGAATAGAATGAGGTGGAGGATAAATGCATGGCTAAGGGATTGGAGCAGAGGGCAGGGATTCAGATTTCTGGATCTCTTTTGGGGCAGGTGTGACCTATACAAAAAGGAAGGGTTTCACATGAATCTCAAGGGGACCAATATCCTGGCGGGGAGTTTTGCTAAGGCTACTGGGGAGAGTTTAAGCTAGAATTGTCGGAGGGGGGGGGGTGTGAACCGAACTGAAGAGACTGGGGAAGAGGTAGTTGGCTCACAAATAGAGAAAGTTTAGAGACAGTGTGTGAGGAAGGATAGGCAGGTGATAGAGAAGGGACGTGCTCAGACGGATAGTTTGAGATGTGTCTATTTTAATGTGAGGAGTGTTGTGAATAAAGCGGCTGAGCTTTGAGCGTGGATCAGTACTTGGAGTAATGATGTGGTGGCCATTACAGAGACTTGGATGGCTCAGGGGCAGGAATTGTTACATCAAGTGCCAGGTTTTAGATGTTTCAGAAAGGACAGGGAGGGAGGCAAAAGAGGTGGGGGTGTGGCACTGCTGATCAGAGATAGAGTCACAGCTGCAGAAAAGGAGGATGTCATGGAGGGATTGTCTATGGAGTCTCTGTGGGTGGAGGTTAGGAACAGCAAGGGGTCAATAATTTTACTGGGTGTTTTTTATAGGCAGCCCAATAATAACAAGAATATCGAGGAGCAGGTAGGGAAACAGATCCTGGAAAAGTGTAATAGTAACAGGGTTGTCGTGGTGGGAAATCTTGATTTCCCAAATATCGATTGGCATCTCCCTAGAGTGAGGGCTTTAGATGGGGTGGAGTTTGTCAGGTGTGTTCAGGAAGGTTTCTTGACACAATATGTAGATGAGCCTACAAGAGGAGAGGCTGTACTTGATCTGGTATTGGGAAATGAACCTGGTCAGGTGTCAGATCTCTCAGTGGGAGAACATTTTGGAGATAGTGATCATAATTCTATCTCCTTTACAATAGCATTGGAGAGAGATAGAAACAGACAAGTTAGAAAAGCGTTTAATTGGAGTAAGGGGAATTATGAAGCTATCAGGCAGGAAATTGGAAGCTTAAATTCGGAACAGATGTTCTCAGGGAAAAGTACAGAAGAAATGTGACAAATGTTCAGGGGCTATTTGTGTGGAGTTCTGCATAGGTACATTCCAATGAGACAGGGAAATTATGGTAGGGTAGAGGAACCGTGATGTACAAAGGCTGCAATAACTCTAGTCAAGAAGAAAAGAAAAGCTTACGAAAGTTTCAGAGAGCTAGGTAGTGTTAGAGATCTGGAAGATTATAAGACTAACAGGAAGGAGCTTAAGAAGGAAGTTAGGAGAGCCAGAATGCGCCATGAGAACTCCATGGCAGGCAGGATTAAGGAAAACCCCAAGGGATTCTACAAGTATGTGAAGAACAAAAAGATAAGTCATGAAATAATAGGATCAATCAAGCATGATGGTGGGAAAGTGCGTATGGAACCAGAGGAAATAGCAGAGGTACTTAATGAATACTTTACTGCAGTATTCACTATGGAAAAGGATCTTGGTGATTGTAGTGATGACTTGCAGCAGATTGAAAAGCTTGAGCATGTAGATATTAAGAAAGAGGATGTGCTGGAGCTTTTGGAAAGCATCAAATTGGATAAGTCGCTGGGACCAGATGAGAGGTACTCCAGGCTACTGCGGGAGGCGAGGGAGAAGATTGTTGAGCCTCTGACGATGATCTTTGCATCATCAATGGGGAGGGGGCAGGTTCCCGAGGACTGGAGGGTTGTGGATATTGTTCCTTTATTCAAGAAAGGGAGTAGAGATAGCCCAGGAATTTATAGACCAGTGAGTCTTACCTCAGTGGTTGGTAAGTTGATGGAGAGGATCCTGAGAGGCAGGATTTATGAACATTTGGAGAGGTATAATATGATTAGGAGTAGTCAGCATGGCTTTGTCAAGGGAAGGTCGTGCCTTACGAGCCTGATTGAATTTTGTGAGAGTGTGACTAAACACTTTGATGAAGGAAGAACAGTAGATGTAGTGTATATGGATTTTAGCAAGGCATTTGATAAGGTACCCCATGCAAGGCTTATTGAAAAAGTAAGGAGGCATGGGATCCAAGGGGACATTGCTTTGTGGATCCAGAACTGGCTTGCCCACAGAAGGCAACGGGTAGACGGGTCATATTCTGCATGGAGGTCAGTCACCAGTGGAGTCCCTCAGGGATCTTTTCTGGGAACCCTACTCTTCGTGATTTTTATAAATGACCTGGATGAGGAAGTGGAGGGATGGGTTAGTAAATTTGCTGATGACACAAAGGTTGGAGGTTTTGTGGATAGTGTGGAGGGCTGTCAGAGGTTACAGCGGGACATTGATAGGATACAAAACTGAGCTGAGAAGTGGCAGATAGAGTTCAACCCAGATAGATGTGAAGTGGTTCATTTTGGTAGATCAATAATGATGGCAGAATATAATATTAATGGTAAGACTCTTGGCAATGTGGAGGATCAGAGGGATCTTGGGGCTGCGCAGGTTGACTCTGTGGTTAAGAAGGCATACAGTGTATTGGCCTTCATCCATCATGGAATTGAATTTACGAGCCGAGAGGTAATGCTGCAGCTATGTAGGACCCTGGTCAGACCCCACTTGGAGTACTGTGCTACAGGAAAGGTGTGGAAACTATAGAAAGGATACTGAGGAGATTTCCAAGGATGTTGCCTGGATTGGGGAGCATGCCTTATGAAAACAGGTTGAGTGATCTCGGCCTTTTCTCCTTGGAGCGACAGAGAATGAGAGGTGACCTGATAGAGGTGTATAAGATGATGAGAGGCATTGATCATGTGAATAGTCAGAGGCTTTTTCCCAGGGCTGAAATGGTTGCCACAAGAGGACACAGGTTTAAGGTGCTGGGGAGTAGGTAGAGAGGAGATGTCAGGGGTAAGTTTTTTCACACAGAGAGTGGTGAGTGCGCGGAATGGGCTGCCGGCAACGGTGGTGGAGGTGGATACGATAAGGTCTTTTAAGAGACTTTTGGATAGGTACATGGAGCTTAGGAAAATAGAGGGCTATGGGTAAGCCTAGTAATTTCTAAGGTAGGGGCATGTTCGGCACAACTTTGTGGGCTGAATGGCCTGTATTGTGCTGTGGGTTTTCTGTGTTTCTATGTGTAGGAGACTATTTCTCAGGAGATGGCCAAATTTATAAGCGACTCCTTCACATTTTTGCATAAAAACAAATTTGCCTGGACTTTTCTAAAACAGAGAATTTTGAAGTGTACTTTACCAGACAGATTACTTGTTCAAGATTGTTTTGATTTTGAACTGCTTTGCTTGGAAGCGTGAACCAATAAAAATGCAATCAGGACAATGAGATATCTGGACCTTGGTGATAAACAGAATGAAAGGAATGTCCTCAAAGTCTGAAACTGATGAATTAAAACATAAACCAAAGAATACCAAGGAGAAGGAATCAAAATAAGTGGGGATTTTGGGATATTGTAGGTGGGAGGAGACTGGTGCTTGTGAGTAACAAGGTGAACTACTCAGCAACCAAAATATCCTGAGATATGCAAATTTAGGAGCAATTGTAGGTACCTCGAATTTACTGTACCTGCAGCAAGATTAAGGTTTATCTAATTGTAATCTGAACTCCACATGTCCACCTACCCAAAGTGACATCTCTCCTTTTAGCAAGCATCCATCTTGAAAATATTTCATCTGGATGATTTAAAATTTATTAAAAGACTTGTGAGACATTGTGGCGGTATGCTACATGCAGCGCTGCAATAACGACACGGAGCCGGTGAGCTGCAGTTACAAAAGAGGTTTATTCAAACTTCGCAGCCTCGCTTTAAAGCCTTCCTGATCCCGCCCTCCCCAGGCGGGAATGCTGTAGGGGGCGCGTATTCACAGTCCTATCCTGCGCGCGAGCCTTTCCCATTGCTGGAGAAGCAGGCTTGATGCCCTCTTTGGGACCTGCCTCAATGCCGGCGCGCGTCACTTTGTGAGCCCGTTCGAGTGCGCTGGGAAGTGGGTCACCACATAACCCCCCCCCCCCCCCCAGCAGAACCGGCAATACACCCCCCCAATGTCCACAGTCTGGGCCGGACCCTGTTTGGGAGGTCGGCCTTTGCACCGCGGTGCCGGAAACTCGACCGGCTGCGTCACATCCACGTGGGCTGGTTTGAGTCGGTCCACCGTGTACACATCCTCTTTCCCCCCAATGTCCAGCACGAATGTAGATCCGTTGTTTCTGATCGCCGTAAAACGGCCCCTCGTAGGGCTGCTGTAGCGGTGCCCAATGTCTGCCCCGTCGTACAAAAACGAACTTACAGTTTTGCAGGTCTTTGGGTACGTAGGTCGGGTTCTGCCCGTGCTGTGAAGTAGGTATGGGGGCCAGGTCACCGAGCCTCTCGCATAGTCTGCCCAGGACTGCTGCGGGTTCTTCCTCTTGCCCCCTTGGGGCTGGTATGAACTCTCCTGGGATGACCAGGGGTGCACCGTACACCAACTCGGCCGACGAGGTATGCAGATCCTCTTTGGGTGCCGTGCGGATTCTGAGCAGGACCCAGGGAAGCTCGTCCACCCAGTTAGGCCCTTTGAGGCGGGCCATGAGAGCCGACTTCAGGTGACGGTGGAAATGCTCCACTAGTCCGTTCGACGGTGGGTGGTAGGCAGTTGTGTGGTGCAGCTGTGTCCCCAACAGACTGGCCACAGCTGACCACAGGCTGGAGGTGAACTGGGCGCCTCTGTCGGAGGTAATGTGGGCCGGTACACCAAAGCGAGGTATCCAGGTGGCGATCAGGGCTCGGGCGCAGGATTCGGAGGTGGTGTCGGTGAGCGGGATCGCCTCCGGCCATCTTGTGAACCGGTTCACGATAGTCAGGAGGTGCCGTGCTCCTCGCGACACTGGCAAGGGGCCCACGGTATCCACATGAATGTGGTCAAAATGCCGGTGGGTGGGTTCGAACTGCTGCGGTGGGGCTTTGGTGCGCCGCTGCACCTTGGCTGTTTGGCACTGCATGCACGTTTTGGCCCATTCACTGACCTGCTTGCGGAGTCCGTGCCAACCAAACCTGTTGGAGACCATCCGGACCGTTGTCCTGATGGAGGGGTGTGCTAAGTTGTGAATGGAGTCGAAAACACGCCGCAGACAGACTGCCGGGACGACGGGGTGGGGTTGGCAGGTGGTGACGTCACAGAGTAGGGTCCTCTCACCTGGGCCTATGGGGAGGTCCTGGAGCTGCAAACCAGAGACTGCGGTTCTGTAACTAGGGATCTCCTCGTCTGCCTGCTGCGCCTCCGCCAGCACTTCATAGTCTACCCCCGGGACAGGGCTTGGATGTTAGAGCAGGAGAGGGCGTCCGCCACGACATTGTCCTTTCCCGAGACATGCTGGACATCCGTCGTGTATTCGGAGATGTAGGATAGATGTCGCTGCTGGTGGGACAACCATGGGTCGGACACTTTCGTGAACAGAAAGGTAAGAGGTTTGTGGTCCGTGAACACAGTGAAAGGCCTACCTTCTAAGAAGTACCTGAAATGCTGGATTGCCAGGTAGAGCGCCAACAGTTCCCAGTTGAAAGCACTGTATTTGAGCTCGGGTGGTCGTAGGTGTTTGCTGAAAAACGCATGGGGGTTACCAACGACCCTCGATGAGTTGTTCCAGCACCCCACCGACTGCTGTGTTAGATGCGTCCACTGTGAGGGTGGTAGGGACGTCCGTTCTGGGGTGCACTAGCATTGCGGCGTCCGCCAAGGCTTCTTTGGTTTTAACAAAAGCTGCCATGAACTGCGACGTCAGAACCGATGGGAAATCCGCCAGGACTCTGGTGAAGTCGTTGTCGGACAGGCTGATGGAGTCTAGGTGCGGGGCCGGCAACTGGGCTTCACCCAGGGAGAACGTTTGAAAGGTCTCGGCGTGGACCGGTCTCTTCTTGGGCAGGTTGATCAGTAGGCTGTGAGCTTGCAACAAATCTGCTCCCAGGAGTGGTTGGGCTATAGCGGCCAGTATGAAGTCCCACGTGAACCGGCTGGAGCCAAACTGTAGCCGCACCGTACGGGTCATGTAGGTCCTTACTGTGCTGCCGTTCGTGGCCCTCAGGGTGGGACCCGGTTCTCTGTTGCAGGTGTCGTAACTCGTCCGAGGTAAGACACTGATCTCGGCTCCGGTGTCGACCAAAAAGCAGCGTCCTGACCGCCTGTTCCACACATACAGGAGGCTATCCCGATGGCCAGCCACCATAGCCATCAGCGGCGGTTGGTCCTGGCGTTTCCCGGGTACTTGCAGGGCGGGCTACAGCGGCGGGCTTCTGCGCCTCACCGCTGGTGGTAGAAGCACCATTGTTTGTTGGTCTCCTCACCCCTGCCTCTGGGGTTAGTGGGCTCTGTGACTGGGCCCGGTCTGATCTGGTGCTGGGAGCATGGCCTGGTGATCTGTGTGACGGACGCCCCACTCTCCTTCTTGGCTTTCCACAGCACGTCTGCCCGGGCCACCACCTTCCGGGGGTCGCTGAAATCCGTGTCGGACAGCAGCAGGCGTATGTATGTCCTCGGGCAGCTGCTCTAGGAATGCCTGCTCAAACATGAGGCAGGGCTTGTGTCCTTCAGCCAGGGCCAGCATCTCGTTCATCAAAGCCGATGGCGGTCTGTCACCCAAACCATCCAGGTGCAGTAAGCGGGCAGCTCGCTCGCGCCGTGAGAGTCCGAAAGTCCTTATGAGCAGGGCTTTGAATTCTGTGTATTTGCCGTCTGCTGGGGGTGACTGTATGAACTCCTCAACCTGGGCCGCTGTGTTCTGGTCGAGGGAGCTCACCACGTAGTAGTAACGTGTGGAATCCGAGGTTACCTGCGGAATGTGGAATTGGGCTTCTGCTTGCTGGAACCATAGGTGAGGTTGCAGCGCCCAGAAGCTTGGCAGTTTTAATGAAACTGCATGAACAGATACGGCGTCGTTCATCTCCGGTCCAAATATTGTTTGGGCCGTCGGGGTCACCAATTGTAGCGGTGTGCTATATGCAGCGCTGCAATAATGACACGGAGTCAGTGAGCTGCAGTTGCGAAAGATGTTTATTCAAACTTCGCAGCCTCGCTTTAAAGCCTTCCTGATCCCGCCCTCCCCGGGCAGGAATACTGTAGGGGGTGCGTATTCATAGTCCCGTCCCACGCGTGGGCTTTTCCCCTTGCTGGTGAAGCAGGCTTGGCACCCTCTTTGGGACCGGCCTCAATGCCAGCGCGCGCCACTTTATGAGCCGGTTCGAGTGCACTGGGAAGTGGGTCGCTACAACATGTCCATTCTTCACCAAAATCAGTACTAATTATGCAATCCAAAACCAAATCCTTTTGTAAAACATGAATATGATATACATTTCCTCATATGCTTTGGCAGAAGATCAGCAAAGTTGCACCAGCTAGTTTTGACGATAATTTTCATTCAGATGTAGATGATCCAACGTGTCTTCCAACTGAAGTGACTGTATAAGCCAAAACGTTCTGGCCCTTCGAGCCATGCCACCCAGGAATCTGAGCTGAATCACGGGAAATCTTACAAAAAACAAAAAAGCCTACCAACCAGACTGTGTGAGAAAACCAAAGCACCCGGAGGAAGCCCACGTTGTTACGGGGAGAACGTACAACCTCCTTACAGGCAGCAGTGGGAAATGAAGCTGGGCCAGCAATACTGTGAAGCGTTGAGCTGATCTCCAAGACTTGACCTTTAAAGTCACACAGATTAGAGTTATTTAGCTCATTGTAATAGTAGGTACATTATTGTATCTAAAAGAAGAGTTCTCATAAGATACAGAGAACAATTTTTCAGCAATGCATCATTAGTGAGTTGCCATAGAAGTCATTGGGGCAAAACAGGGGAAACTGGGGACCTTACAGTTAGTTAGTTTTGAACTTGATCTGAAGAAATGACTCAGAATACAGGACGAAGTAAAGTCAATGGGGCCATGCTGCATCTGGGTTGTAGCACTTATGCTCCAAAACCATTTGTACCTCTGGCCAAAACTTCCAATTAAATTGCAACACACTGGAAGATTTAAAATACTGCAGAAGCTGGAAATACGAAATAAAAACAGAAAATGCCAGAAAAATTCAGGCAACATCTGACAAAGGGATTTGAATGTAAGGTATTAACTGTTTCTCTTTCCTCACGTACTGCCCAGACTGCTGTTTCCAGCATTATCTGCTTCTTCTTTAATCTGGCATCTACACATTATTCATTCTAGCATCTGTCCAATCAGCCTACCCTCAATGATCAGCACTGTGATGGACAGTGTCACTGACTGTGTGTCAAGGGCTAAACTAGAATTTGCTCACTGATGCCCAGTACAGGTTTTGAACCACCACTAGGTTACATACCATGTCACAGCTTTAATCCAATCATAGCCCAAGGAATTAAATTCCAGAAAGTGCTTTTGGCTGATTGTGGCATTAATGCCCTTTGTACAAGTCAAGTCAATTGGGCATCAAGGGAAAACTCTCCAGTGGCTGGACTCACACATTGCAGAGGGAAAGGGGCTTGTGCTTATTGGGATGAGGCAGGATAGGGAAGCATGAGGGGATGTGGTGAACTACGTGTGCCTGTCTGGACACGCCCCCTGCTGACCGCTCCTGTGGCTCCTCCCACAGACCCCTGTGGACACGCCCCCTGCTGACTGCTCCTGTGGCTCCTCCCACAGACCCCTGTGGACACGCCCCCTGCTGACTGCTCCTGTGGCTCCTCCCACAGACCCCTGTGGACACGCCCCCTGCTGACTGCTCCTGTGGCTCCTCCCACAGACCCCTGTGGACACGCCCCCTGCTGACTGCTCCTGTGGCTCCTCCCACAGACCCCGGTATAAAGGCAATTGAGGCCTGAGCCCGGCCTCATTTTCCAGGATGTAGTATGGTGGTCACTCACTGCTGGTTCCTTCTTCCAGTCAATAAAAGCCGATATCTCGACTTCACGTCTCAGAGAGAGTTATTGATGGTGCATGTCAAACATCTCAGGCTCAGTCGAACAATACAGCTTTTCCTCTGGGCAGTGTCCTGGTCCAATTCATCTACATTTGACCTTCGTTCAATCATAACGTCAGAAGTGGTTATCCTCACTGATGAGTGCACAGTTGTCAATTTCATTTACAACTCCTGAGCAAATAAATCAGTCCATACTTGTATGCAGCAACATCTAGACATAACAAAAAAGACAGGAGCAGCGTAGGTAATCGGGCCTTTCAAGCCTGTCATAGCTGATCTATGTTGGCCTCTATTCTGCCAGCGCCATTTGGAGGCTGTGTCCTTGGGCATGTGATACAATTGCTGGCATCCAAAACCTTTCTACGTTCAACAAAGCACATCAGAATTAGGTTAAAGTACTCTCCACTTGTCTGGACTGCACCTCCAATAGTATTCTAGGAGCTGGAAACCATCCAAGACAAAGCTGTCTGCTTAACAAGCATGTCTAATTGTTCATTCCCTCCAACAGCAGGGCACTACTGCAGCAGTTTTTGCCATCTACCAAAAGCACTACAGTTACACGCCAAGGCTGCTCTGAAAGAACATCCCAACTCACAACCTTTACCACTAGGAAGTGCAAGCAGAATTGGTGCATGGGATCTCCAGCACCTGCAGATTCAGCTCCAAGTCACACACCAGCTCCACTTTGAAATGTATTGTCAATACTTCATAGTCACTTGATCTAAATGATCCTCAGAATAAGGCACCCTGCTGATTTATCAAGTACTTGACATTTACTCCCACATTAAAATTTCCAGGTCAAAACGTAGGAATTTTTGCACTTACTGTTATTTTAATAGTTAAATTCAAATACTGACTGGGTTATGCATTAACAAATTGTTCTTAACGCAACAAAAATACGTAAATTCAGTAAATTCAACAAACAATTTACAAACAATTTTAGACATGATTATATATGTAATAATAATTTTTATCCTAATAATAACATATTCATAGAGAACTTTTCATACAGACAATTAATTCAAAGTACTTCAGAATGGGATAAGTACAAATATGAAAATAAAATAAAAAATGAAAGTTAAAATAAACATGAAAATAAAAGACAAAAAGATATTACTTAAAAGCAAGGTTAAATACATGGGTTTTAAGATGGCATCAACTGAGTCTGCATCCCTTATAGTTTTGGATACTGAATTCCACAGTTTAGGAGTGTATTTTGAAGAAGCTGGCCTGCCAATTATCTTTTGAGGGAGTTTGTTTAATTTTGAGAAACCGGCAGAAGAAGCCAGTTCAGTATGTGTGATTGAAAAACAAAATATTATGTTGATTAATATTGAACAAGTGAGTTCCATGGAACATAGAGTTATATAGTCGTAGGTTCCTAGAGCATGAAAACTGGTCCTTTGGCCCACTGAGGTTGTCCAGCTGTCAAGCACCGATACTACTCAAACTTATTTTGTGCTCTCTGCATTTCAGTAACCCTTTGTCCCACAAGATTCTACTGCTCACCAACACGCTCGGGGCCATTTACAATGCCAATTAACCTACCAATCCCTGATGCCTTTAGGATGTGGGAAGACCAAGAAAACCTGAAAAAAAAAACCCACACAGTCACAAGGAGACTGCAGACTTCATACCAATAGTACTGGAGGTCAGGTTGAGTGGGATCTGGAACCAGCCATGGTGGAATGGCAGAGCAGGCTCGATGGGCTGAATGGCCTAAATCTGCTCCTCTGTCTTAACCCAAGCTGCTGAAGTTGTAAGGCTAGCTGTGTTGCTGTGCTGTCTCTCACCCTTGTGAGAAAAATACAGATTATATTAAATGTTGAGCTATTCATAGTCCAAATAATAGCATTTTCAGCTTAGGGTATATAACGTTATTCTGTTATGCAAGGGAATGGATTATACTTCTGAACTATTTAAGTAACAATGCACAACAGACCTTTTGTTGCTTTGTTTCTTTCAGTAAACATTAACCAAAAAATTCAGAAACAAAAGGTGAACTGAAAGAAAAAAGGCCCACCCAATATAGAGCGAAAGCAAATTCCTCTCTTAAGAGAAATTACCTAAAAATGTAAGAGATAACATATGGCCTTCTGACGTTGATACAAAGCTGCTTCCTTCCTTATAAAAGTCTGGTAGATTTGACCCTCTAAATCTGAACCCATAATCTTCAACTATGACCCCAGAACATGTGATATGAGATAAAGTTATTTCAAATAACTGCAAAAACTAACTTGCTGGACATTCTCAGAATGCCAGACAGCAACTATTGAGGCAGTCTTTGATTTTCTCTCTCCAGAAATGTTATTTGTTCTGCTGAGTAGTCCCTGCATTGTCTGGTTTTAAATTTGCTGCAACTGGCACAAAATTAATTTGCTTAACAGTTAATGTAATCTCCCATTTGTACCTTGGCTCAATAGAATATGATAGAAAGCAATTCTGCAAAAAGAGAAATGCACTTGTTGATAAAAAAAAAATTCATAATCTACTGAAGACACAAGAAACTGCAGGTGCTGACTGGAGCAACACACAAGGAGCTGGAGAAGTAGTGGAACTATTCTAAGGTACACTGTTCTCTCTGGTCAAATTCCATCTTCTTCACTCCTCGTCACTTCCACCTATCCCAGCTTCTTACATCATTCCACTCTCCCCTATTCTCACCTGCCTTTCATTCCCTCACCTGGATTCACCTCTACCCTTTGCCCCTAACTTTTTATACTGGCCATCTCCCCTCTTTCTTTCTAGTCCTGATGAAGGGCCATGACTCAAAATGTTATTTGTTCACTTCCATCCATGGATGCTTCCTGACCCTTTAACTTCCTCCAGCTCCATTGTGTGATGCTCATAATCCAACGAGATCATTTGTGTCAATTATTATAAATTTTACTGACAGCTTGGGAAACCTCTCAATATAAATGGAAAATCAACTAAACGTCATGGAGAAGCATTCAAATATATTAAAAGTGCTTTTGTAACAGATTCTTTAAAATATCTGTTTTTTTAGATCTGTTTCAGATTTGTTTATTCCCATGTGAATGAAAATTGGCCATAGTAACTTCACCATTCTGATTTATTCCAGGGATAAGGGGGAAAATTGGACATGATGGACAGTTGGGTGATAAAGGAGATAAAGGACCAGCTGGGAAAGCGGGAATTCGAGGACAGAGTGGCTTGAAAGGAAAATCAGGACCCACAGGATCTTCAGGACCTAAAGGAAGCAAAGGACAGAAAGGAGACCCTGGACCCCCTGGTGTTTGTAAATGTGGGAGCTTGATACTCAAATCTGCCTTCTCTGTTGGCATAACTACCAGTTACCCAACAGAGAGAACACCCATTATATTCAATAAAATCCTCTTAAATGAGGGTGGCCATTACACCCCTTCTTCTGGAAAGTTTATCTGTGCCATTCCAGGGATTTATTACTTTTCTTATGAGATTACCCTGGGTAACAAACATCTTGCACTTGCACTAGTGCATAATGGTGAATATCGTATAAGGACCTTTGACGCTAACACGGGAAATCATGACGTATCTTCAGGATCTACTGTTATGTACCTGAAGCCAGAAGATGAAGTGTGGCTGGAGATCTTTGAATATGAACAGAATGGTCTATTTTCTGATCCTAACTGGACTGACAGTTTATTTTCCGGCTTTTTGCTTTATGCTGATGCTGATTACCTGGACGCTTTGGCAGAAGATGAACTATAGTACAAAACGGGCCAAATATTTCAGTTTGATTACCAAGTCATTTGTCAAGGTACATCATAAGTATTTAATGGTAAAATTTAGGCATGTTTGAAATACATGAAATTGTTCCATTTCTCACTGGGTGCTCTACTTTGGAATTCAAATGGAATTTGCCTACCAAATATTGCCCAATCTTGTTTCATTTTCTAATGGACTTAATTAGAAGTGGTGTATGTGGAATAAACCCTGATAATGATATTTCACATATCCAGTTCACAAATACAGGCACAATTACAAGTTTTCACATTAGTATGGCTCAGAAGTTTTCAAGGACAGTGTGAACAGCCCTGATATCCTGAATATCCAAAACTTAAATATCATTCGATTGAAAGTACATTTTATGTTTTTGTTTATTGATATCATTTGAATTAGGTTTTAGTTTGATTTAGGGCATACATTACTCCAATTACAATTTTTTAATTGTAGCTAATTTGGCAAGTTCTCCAATGACTGAAATTTGCTTTTCTTTATATATAAAACAATCATGAATTTTGTTTTTCCCAATAGATACATACATTGAATTCTCTTAACACCATTTGTTAATTTGGTAGTAGCAACTCTATTTTAATAAATTATGCCATATTTTCTGCAAACCCATATTTTATGAAAAGGTGGCAACTGGGCTCTCTATCCAATATATATGATGCTAATGTGTGTTCTATTCATCACACCAAAAGCAGAGTCACAAGGGTTTCATTTTTCTCATTTCCATGGTTATAAAAAACAGCAGATATCATCAATCAGATATCAGCAAGTAAAATGCACAAAAGAAATTCAAGTGTGGGAAATCACACATCTATATTGAATTCTATCAGGACACTTTTCAATTAACGGTATTTTACAACTCAGCAGAAAAGACAAATCAGGATCTCTTGAACTGATAGCTTGGAATTTTTCCTCAATTACCTTGAGGAGTCAGCTTGAATTGTTGCAGGGTAGTAGATTCCCTGTCCCATAACTCATAATGGAGCAGTGCAATCAGTGGTGGATAGGTTGGAAACAGGTATCAAACTATGCTGTTTTGATACTCTCACTCTGTCTGCAAACTCCCACTGGCAGCTAGGGTTGGTGAAATTTGTTCATAAGTTTTGATTCAAAATGCTAATCAATTATACGATGAAAATAATATTTCAATGATATACGATGAGAGAATGGCTTTTCATATTTAAACAATTGCAAATAAAGTTTAATATTTTTAAGAATATGCATTAGTAATTGTAACAAAGAAGGTAATTGTTATATTTTATTAAATGAAATTGATTTAGCTCAGTGACAGCACTCTGCTCCTCTTTAAGTTATGCCTTCATAGTCAAAAGCAAAGACAAGGCTGAAGTTTCAGTACAGGACTGAAGGAGGACTTTTCAATCAGGAATACTATTTTTAATTAAGGGTATTTATAGGAAATCATGTCACTAACACAAGGGCAGGTTAAAGATGGCCTAGCACTATTGAGCAAGAAAATCTCCCAGGTATTTTCACCAATATTTTTCTCTCAACCATCTTCACCAAAAGAAAATGCAAAGGACATCTTTGTCTTTGGTCACTAGAGGCTTTGAGAGGAAGAACTGCAGGATGTACCAGTCTCCTGTAATTCTATTGATAATCTAATTATTTCATTCATTGATGCTAGTTCTTTGATACTTTTGCAATACATTTTCTTCATTCATTCATGTGACAGTGGGGGTTTTCCTTGGCAAATTATTGCCCTTCTGATTGCCTATGGAAAAGTGCTTATGAGCCATCTTCACAGATATCTGTGTGGTAAAGTTTATTAGGTTACCTAACCATGTTTCCATGTTTGGGAGATGTGTCAAAAAAGCATTAGTGAGTTGCTGCATTTCACCTTGTAGATGATTTCTATATACTGGACCGTGTTTCAGTCAGTCGGCTGTGTTCAACTGAATGATTTCTTCTTAAGTGCTCTGGAGCTGCAGTCATCCAGGCAAGGGTAAATACTCTACAAGATTTTTGATTAGTGCATAGTTCATAGAGAAATTACTTTTGGGAATCCGGGTATTTTACTCACTATATAATAATTTGGTTCAAACCCATTCCTACATTTAGTAGCTGACAACCTCCCCCCACCCCCCACACACACTTAATTGCTGACCCACAAATTTCTTATGAGTGGTCGCTTGCAGATGGCTGAAGATGGGTAACTCAATAACAGTGCGAAGATGAAAATGATAAGGTCGTATGTACTTGGAAACACTGATTGCCTGACACAAATTTTAATTGTTAGTTATCAAGTCAAGTCAAGTCAAATCACTTTTATTGTCATTTCAATCATAACTGCTGGTACAGTACATAGTAAAAATGAGACAATGGTTTTCAGGACCATGGTGTTACTTGACACAGTACAAAAACTAGACTGAACTATGTAAAAAACAACACAGAGAAAAAAAAACAACTACACTAGACTACAGACCTACCCAGGACTGCATAAAGTGCACAAAACAGAGCAGGCATTACAATAAATAATAAACAGGACAATAGGGCAGTAAAGTGTCAGTCCAGGCTCTGGGTATTGAGGAGTCTGATAGCTTGGGGGAAGAAACTGTTATATAGTCTGGTCGTGAGAGCCCGAATGCTTCAGTGCCTTTTCCCAGATGGCAGGAGGGAGAAGAGTTTGTATGAAGGGTGTGTGGGGTCCTTCATAATGCTGTTTGCTTTGCGGATGCAGCGTGTAGTGTAAATGTCCATGATGGTGGAAAGAGAGACCCCGATGATCTTCTCAGCTGACCTCACTACCATACACATTAGCATCTGTCAATATGGCTCGTGACTGGTGTGTCTCTGAAATATAGATGACAATGAATAAATGTTCTTTGCCCGAAAACTAATTCTTTAGCAGGATCACTCAAGTCTTATATGTTGGAATTCCCAACTATATCTGTTATTGTCACAGCCACAGATTCAGCAGCGCAGTAGATATAGCAATTGTGCTTGTGAATTTGCATGTGTCAGCTAATTATTAGTTAATCGTGATAGTAATTAACTTCGTACTTGTCTTCATAGCGCTTGTCGAGACTGGGACAGAGCACAGTAATGCTTCGCTGCCTGTTGGCTTTTGGCCTTCCCTGAGAAAATTGGACTTTCAAGTCAACTGACTCCGAAGACTAGTGGCATTCATTTAATGTTTAGTCTTTCTTTTCAGCCGCAGTGTTGGCTTCATTTCCCATTTGAGAGTTTAAGTCAATGGCCCTATTTGGCCTTGTGTTTATTGTTTTGTTTTCCCTTTAATGCTGTTCGCATTGACCTGTATCAGTGTCTCTCACTCTGCACTTGGGCCATATCCGAACATGGTAATGGTTATATGTTGTAACTCCAAAACAAAAAATTAATTGAACAAAAGAAAACATTGAGCTGGAAGATGTGTGTGTTAGTTTTGTTTTACTTTTAGTGAGGCGCAAACATACGATGTGGTGATGTGCTGAGGTATGCCATTCACATATTTTTGCATATAACCCATAATGAAATATTGAATTAAACAATATGCTTACAAAATTACTCAAATAGTACTGAAGTATTAAATACACAGCATGCCTCCCTGGTTAGCTATGAACTTCAACTCAATATAGAATGCATCTCAGCTTTTATATATATGCGTATATGAAGGTCACAGGCAAGCTTCACTGGACAACATGGATTATAATGTGTGAGTACAGTATCTGACATCGCCATTTCTTTTGTCTTTTGGAAAGCCACCTCACACTGCTTAGTCCATTGCTATTTCTTCCCGATCTGTGGTAATGAGTTCAAGAGATGGAACACCAAGTTTAGCAGAAACCTGTTATACTAATTTACAATTTCTAAAAAGGTCCACAGCTGTGACACATCCTATGGCCTTGGGGCCTACACCACTGCTTGAATTTTCTCAGTACATTTGTGTAATCCTTATGTGTCCATCATGTGAACACAATAAATGATACTTAGTTTAAAGAATTCACACTTGTTAGACCATAAGACATAAGAGCAGAATTAGGCCATTTTGTCCATGGAGTCCGCTCTGCCATTTCATCATGGCTGATCCCAGATCCCATTCGACCCCATATATCTACCCTCTCACCAGATCCCTTGATGCCCCAACCAATCAGGAATCTATCAACTTCTGCTTTAAATATACCAACGGACTTGGTCCCCACCACAGTCTGTGGCTGAGCATTCCACAAATTCATCACTCTTTTGCTGAAAAAAGTTTGTCCTTACTTCTGTTCTAAAAGGTCGCTCCTCAATTTTGAGGTTGTGCCCTCTAGTATTGGACACCCCCATCAGAGGATACGTCTCCACATCCACCCTATCTAGTCCTTTCAACATTTGATAGGTTTCAATGCATTCTTCTAAATTCCAGTGAGTACACGCACAAAGATGCCTTCATTCCTGAAATCATCCTCGTAAACTTCCACTGGACTCTCTCCAATGTCAATACATCCTTTCTGAGATATGGAGCCAAAAACTGTTGACAATACTCCAGATGTAGCCTAACTAGTGCCTTATTAAGACTCAGCATTATAGAAACATAGAAAACCTACAGCACAATACAAGCCCTTTGGCCCACAAAGCTGTGCCAAACATGTCCCTACCTTAGAACTACCTAGACTTTACCCATAGCCCTCTATTTTTCTGAGCTCCACGTACCCATCCAGGAGTCTCTTAAAAGACCCCATCGTTTCCGCCTCTCCCAACGCCGCCGGCAGCCCATTCCATGCACTCACCACTCTCAGCATAAAAAAACTTACCCCTGGCATCTCCTCTGTACCTACTTCCAAGCACCTTAAAACTATTGCCCTCACACGCTAGCCATTTCAGCCCTGGGGAAAATCCTCTGACTATCCACATGATCAATGCTTCTCATTATCTTGAACACCTCTATCAGGTCACCTCTCATCCTCCATCACTCCAAGGAGAAAAGGCCGAGTTCACTCAACATATTCTCATAAGGCGTGCTCCCCAATCCAAGCAACATCCTTGTAAATCTCCTCTGCAGTCTTTCTGTGGTTTCCATGTCCTTCCTATAGAGAGGCAACCAGAACTGAGCACAGTACTCCAAGTGGGGTCTGACCAGGATCCTGTATAGCTGCAACATTACCTCTCGGCTCTTAAACTCAATCCCACGATTGATGAAAGCCAATGCACCATACGCCTTCTTAATCACAGAGTCAACCTGCGTAGCAGTTTTGAGTGTCCTAT
Source organism: Hypanus sabinus (assembly GCF_030144855.1). NCBI lineage: Eukaryota > Metazoa > Chordata > Chondrichthyes > Myliobatiformes > Dasyatidae > Hypanus > Hypanus sabinus. The sequence goes on from NC_082719.1 coordinate 26,291,757, forward strand.
GGACTCGGACCCCAAGATCCCTCTGATCTTCCACGCTGCCGAGAGTCTTACCATTAATGCTATATTCTGCCATCATATTTGACCTACCAAAATAAACCACCTCACAGTTATCTGGGTTGAACTCCATCTGCCAATTCTCAGCCCAGTTTTCTTCTTACTTTTATATTCTATTCTCCTTGAAATAAACATCAGCATTGCATTTGCCTTCTTTACCACAGACTCAACCTGTGAATTAACCTTCTGGGAGTCTTGCAAGAGGACTCATAAGTCTCTCTACACCTCTGATGTTTGAATTTTCTCCCCATTTATATAATAGTCTGCACTACTGTTCCTTTTACCAAAATGCATTTTCATACATTTCCCAACACTGTATTCCATCTGCCACTTTTTTGCCCATTCTTCCAATTTGTCTATCCAGTTGCAATCACTTTGCTTCCTCAACACTATCTACCCCTCCACCTATCTTTGTATCATCCACAAACTTTGCTACAAAGCCATCAATACCACTATCTAAGTTATTGACAAATAATGTGAAAAATAGCAGTCCCAATATTGACCCCTGAGGAACACCACTGGTCACTGGTAGCCAACCAGAAAAGACCCTCTTTTTTCCCACTCACTGCCTCCTGCCTGTCAGCCATTCCTCTATCCATGCCAGTATATCTCCTGAAACACCATAAGATTTATTTTGTTAAGCAGCCTCATGTGAGGCAACTTATCAAATGCCTCTGCAAATCCAAGAAAATGACAACCACTGCATCTCCGTTGTCCACCCTGCTTGTTACTTCCTCGAAGAACTTTTCCAGATTTATCAGGCAAGATTTCCCTTTACAGAAACCATGCTGACTTTCACGTACTTTATCATTAGTCTCCAAGCACCCCGAAACCTCGTCCTTAATAATGGACTCCAAAACTTTCCCAACCACTGAGGTTAGTCTAACCAGCCTATAATTTCCTCTCTTTTGTTTTCCTCTCTTATTTTTCATTCCTCCAGGACCATGCCAGAATCAAGGGATTCTTGAAAGATCATGACCAATGCATCAGCAACCTCTCTCAGGACTCAGGGATGTAGTCCATCTGGCCCAGGTGACTTATCTACCTTAAGACCTTTAAGTTTGTCTAGCACTTTTTTCCTTTGTAATAACAATGGCACTCACTGCTGGTCTCCGACACCCATGGACCTCTGGCACACTGCTAGTGTCTTCCATTGTAAAGACTGAAGCAAAGTACTTATGAAGTTAAGCTGCCACTTCTTTGTCCTCATTACTACCTCACCAGCATAACTTTCCAGTGGTCCAATATGAACTCTCACCTCCCTTATACTCTTTATATAACTGAAAAAAAATTTAGTTTCCTGCTTCATACTATTGGCTAGTTAGTCCTCATATTTCATCTTTTCCCTTCTTATAGCTTTTTTAGTTGTCTTTTGTTGGATTTTTAAAACTTCCCACTCACTTTTGCTACTTTATATGCCCTCTTCTTCAGCTTTATGCAGTCCATACATTCCCTTGTCAGCCACGGTTGCCTACCCCTGCCATTTGAGAACTTCTTCTTCTGTGGCACATATCTATCCTGCATCTTGTGAACTATTCCCAGAAACTTCAGGCATCTCTGATCTGCAGTCATCCCTGGCAGTATCCCTCTCCAATCTACCTTGGCAAGCTCCTCCCTCATGCCTCTGTATTTCCCTTTATTCCTCTGCGATACTGATACATGTGACTTATTCTTCTCCCTGTCAGATTGCAGTATGAGTTCAATGATATTATAGACAATAGACAATAGGTGCAGAAGTAGACCATTCGGCCCTTCGAGCCTGCACCGCCATTCTGAGATCATGGCTGATCATCTACTAACAATACCCGGTTCCTGCCTTGTCCCCATATCCCTTGATTCCCCTATCCGTAAGATACCTATGATCACTACCTCCTAAGGGTTCCTTTACATTAAGATGGCTTATAAAATCTGGGTTATTACACAACACCCAATCTAAGCTAGCCTTTCCCAGAATAGGGTCAAGCACAAGCTGCTCTAAAAAGCCATCTCATAGACATTCAACAAATTCCCTCTCTTGAGATCCAACACCAACCTGATTTCCCCAATCCCGTTGCATATTGAAATCCCCCATTACAATTGTGACATTACCCTTATTACATGTCCTTTCCAGCTCCCTTTGCAATCTTGACCCCATAGCTTCACTACTATTTGGAGGCCTGTATATGATTCCCATAATATTTTTTTAACCATTGTAATTTCTTAACTCCACCCACAAATATCGAATATTTTTTGACCCTATGTCACCTCTTTCAAAAGATGTAATTCCATCTTACCAATAGAGCCACACCACTGTCTATGCCTTCCAGCCTGAACCTTTAACACAAAGTATATCCTTTGATGTTAAACTTCCAACTATGACCTTCTTTCAGCCACGACTCAGTAATGCCCATAATGTCATACCGCCCAATCTCTAATTGCGCCATGAGTTCATCCACTTATTCTGAATGCTACACGCATTCAAATGCAGCACCTTCAGTCCTGAATTCTTTGCCCTTATGAATTTTGCCTCTGTGGTACAACTTAACTCTTTGCTCTGTCTGCAGTTGTACTCCATCATTGTTGGTCCTTCCTTCCATTCATATTACATATTACATATTCATCTACTTGTATTGCTGCTGGCTCATCCTCATCTCTAACATACTGGTTCCCATCCCCTTGCCATATTAGTTATTGTTCCACGCTCTGAGCACACAATATTCCAATGTTCTTTGCACTGTCTTGACGTTTTGAGAGTGATGTCATCCAGGTAACACTGAGTGCCTGGGCAGTGTTAAAGTACTTGGTCCATAGCTTTCTGCCAGAGTGCAGATGTTACTCCAAAAATAAGCCTATTATGGCAATAAAGCTCTTTCTGAGTGTTTATGGTGAGAAACACTTCGGACTCTTCTTCCATATCCCTCAGCTAAACCCACTTTTCTGAAGCGTTTCCCTCCAGAAAGGTTTGAAAAGGCATCCTCTATTCTTTTGTACTGAGTTGATGATGACTTTAAAGTCACCGTCATTCCTGATAGACCCACTCTTCCTGGCATTGCCCATGGACACCTCTCAACTTTGGAAAGAATCCCTTCAGCCTCCATGCATTCTAGCTCACTGGCTACGTAAAAACAGATGGCAGAAGGAACTAAACAGGTCTTGTAAAACATGGGTGTGGCATTTTCATTTAACACTATTTTACTCTTGATAGTTTGATTATTTCATTCCATCCTTGAATACTGCTGTAACAACATCCAGTACCTTTATTAACTCACTGTCAGTTGACTTTATTCAGGGGATGTGACGTGCAAATGGTGGATTGATGTCCAATCAAGTTGGAGTTGTTTCAGCAATCCCATCCCGACTAGCACTCCATTTCAGCAGGGCCTCCTGTTCTTTCCTCACACCAGCCCAATGTGATTTGTTGATTGCTGTATCTCACTGTTACCAATGTCATTCCCACAGGAGTAACCTGTTCTCCGTATGAGTTCTTAGTTGGATATCTGCAGGCTTCAGTCCACTATCTTTGAAATGCCGTGTAAACTCATATTCTGGGATGACTGAAACAGCCAAACCAATTCCATTTTAATTAATTTGCCATTTTCTTCTGAAGTAAGATGTATTGCTTGTCTATTGTTAGTTTTCACATTGTAAATCCCAAGGTTAACCAGTCCCGCATCACTCTCATCGTTATCAGATTTTTCATCAACAGCAGGCAGATAAGTACTCATTATGAAACAGCAACTTGACTTTTAACATCTTTCTCTTCCCTGTGCAGCTCATTCAGTTCTGTCTGCCTGGCATGCTCTTTGTATGTGTTCTACTTTGTTGCATTTTCTGCAGGTTTTGCCTTTAAATCTACATTGGTCTGGTTTATGTGAGCCCTTGTCACAATGGTAACACAATTTGTTCAGCCAAACCAGTTTTTGTTTAGATGTTGCTGTTTTGTTCACACTCTCTTTCATTCCTGACTTCAACTCAATTGCACTTCTGCCTGCTGTTTCCATTGATACAATGATTTCAACTGCTTTAAATCTGAGCTGTATTTCAGTTATGAGCTGTTTTGAATGTTTTCTTGCAAGATTTCACAATCTAAGCAATCTCCCTGTGCATCATTAAGTCCATTACTGAACTGGCAATGCTAAGACTATCTCTTCAATTCAGTTACATAAACTGAAATGGACTCCCCTCCCTTTTGATTCCACTTATGAAACGTAAAGTGTTTTGCAATCAGCAATGGTTTTGGCTCTAAATGTTCCTACATTACTTTCACAATATCAGCAGGGATCATTTTGGCTGGTTTGGTTGGAGCAGTCAAACTTCTAAGCAAACTGTATGTTCTTCCACCGAGTACACTCGGGTAAACTGGCAGTCGCTCCTCATTGGTTATTCCGTTTGCTTTAAAAAACTGCTCAATTTGCTCAGTATAAAATATCCAGTTATCACTTCTAAATTTGAACAAGTTTATCTTTCCAATGTAGCCATTTCTGCTTATTTTTAGTTTCTGATTATTATCACCTGATTGCCTGATTATGAACCCATGAATTCACCATTTTCTGTCCATTGTTAACTCCACCATCTCTGTCCCTTCTCGAGGAATCATGAGCTGCACTATGGTTTTTACTGGACTGTTTCTTGGTGCACTTTTTTAAACTCAAACATCTCGCTGCGCTTCAACATGTAGGTAGTCATCTCGAGTTTGTTTAAAACTTTCTCGTCACCACTGTCATGTCTTGTAACCCTGAAACATAAAAGTAATTGAAAGAAAAAAAATCACAGAGCTGAGAGATGCGTGTGCTTGGTTTCATTTTCCTTTTATGAAGTGCACACATATGACATGGTCGCATGATGACATCTGCCTTTCACGTACTTCTACATATAACCCATAATTAATTATTTAAACAACCAAATAATGCTTAATCAAATAAGATATTTACAATATTACTCAGATATTAAACAATAATATCCTCTCAGCTTTTAATTTCCTTCATTGTCTGATTTATTCTTCAGAGCCCAACTTTCAGTAAGTTAAGCTGAAATTTCAAAATATAAAGACTGCTAGAAATGGACCCTGGAGCCTTGTTTAGGGCAAGTTCTTTATGTTCTTGTGGCTCCGCAAGTAGCTCAGTCTGGGATATCTGCCATGCCAGCAGTTACACTTGAGTTAATTCTGGAAGCTGGATGGTGCATCCAGTCAGCTGCTAGTTGTTTTGGGGTTAACCCTGAGAATCCTAAACTTGGTCAGCAACCCATCTCCTGTTGCTTACACAATAATTTATTTTACTTGAATGAGGTGGAGGTGGTCCCAGGATACTTCCTCAAAAAATATATTTGCAGGTCAACATATTGCAAAATAGTTCTGCTTTGCATCTGTTGTCAACTAGCAGATGAAGCAAACCCAAAGTTTTATATGGACAATGCTTGATACAATGCATACTGCCAAATTACTCACACTGGAATAACCGCCCTGTTACATCTTAAATTGCATTGGAAATCTGCTTCCAAATATTAGATCCTCCAGGGCTGTAATGCAAACAAGGAACTATTTCATTTACAAGCTAATCTTTCAATACAGCTTTCCAATATCCAGAACTAAAATTGCTTTAAACGTTTACAGAAACTACTGTCAAGTTAGGATCATGACAGAAATCTGAGTCTCCATACTACACTTATCTCATTAAATAACATTGAATGAGGGCATCTTGCTGGGAACTGAAAGTAGGCAGGTTGCTCTGAAACAAGACAGACCAGCCAAACTCTAAATTTGGCTTCTTGGCTGCAGCTTTTGAACATAATATAAATGGAACCCATCATTTTCACTTGATCAAATCTCCTACTTTAATAAGTTTGTTTTGCTGATATCTATGGATTATAATCATTCTGATCTAGGGTTAGATAATGCTGGCAGGTTCTTCTTTTAACGTTGCACTGAAATGATGATAGCAAAATATATGTTCCTGCACTGTACCTCCTTCTGCGAGAGATTGCCTGTTTCCACAAACTTCAGAGATACGATCGGTCAGAATGCCACATTGTTTATTCACTGGGATCCATTGTAATTTGTCTTCCATTTAATTTTACACAAAATAAAAGCAGATTTTGGATCTACACACACATATGTTATAGCTTTCATTTCTGATGATGTGATGTTTTCAGTATCAGAATACATCCAGCTGTAGAATGTGATTGAAAACAGCAACATGAGTTACAAACACAGAACAGGAAACTGAGCATGATGATTTGATTTCAGACTAAAAGAGATAGATCTATGAAATTTGTGAAACATCTGTTAAAAGTAATAAATATCTGATGGAAATGTGCTTTGTTTAAGTCGCAGCTACAATTATAGAGAAAGTCAATTGCCTAAAGTGTTTGAGAAAGGAGAGAGCACATCGCCCATCAATCATACAAACCATCCATATTTTGCACCACTGAAATCATTTTTTAAGGTAACAGGAAGAGTGGGCATTTTCTGCAGAAGGTTACTGTCTAGAGAGCGAGTCTGTAAAATGTTCTACTGCTTACCTTTATTTTTAAGGTAAATGATTGCTCTATTCTATTTAGTAAGTCATGGTGGCAAAATGGTTTTATGCGATTATCATTTCTCTATTATCAGAAATGACATGGTTTTCCAAGTCCAATGAGATCATTTGAAAATCTGTTTGAATCCCTAGCAAGTTTCAGATGAGGAGAAGGTTAGGGAAGCACAGTTTTCAACTCTTTATTTCAGTCCAAAAGTACTTCATGTTATGAGGTGGGGGCAAGGGTGCTGGGACGGGACCCACAAGCAGGACACAAACACGTCTTTCTTGAGTTCAATAAAATAGTGTTTATTACTCGCTACATAGAGAACTGGGAAATCAAGGAGGACAAAAAGGAACATGAACCTCGGACTAGGAGACTAGGGACTTGGATCACCGCAGACCTTGGACTTGGAAACTGGGAACATGGACCGCCGCAGACCTTGTACTTGGACATTGGGAACTTAGATCGTCGTGCTCATGACTGGGACCCTGGAGACTGGGACCGCCACAGACCTTGGACCTGGAGACAGGGAATTTGGACCTTGGGAAATTGGATCATCGCAGACCTAGGACTTGGAGACGAGGACCTTGGACCACCGCAGCCAGAACGTGGACACCAAGGATCGCCGCAGCCAAAAACATGGACGCCAAACACAGGACAGGAACATCGAGCCAGGATTCCGCCTTCAACTCAGGCACCGAGCCGGGACTCTTCTTCGAGGGACAGACACGGACTCTGGGCATGAACATCAAGCCAGGACTCCGCCTTCAACTCACCCCTGGCAGGTTGACCTTGCCCAGACCCACTCTGGCGAAGGAAGGCAAATTGTCAGCACTCCGATGCGGGCTGGATAATTCTGGCTTGTGGTAGCGACGGCGACTTGCTAATACTTCCTAACACTCTTGCTCCGAACGGCTAAAGCCAGGGGCTTATAAGCTGTTGGTTCGGGTCGAGAGTAGATTACCTTAATAGCCAAGCTCAAGGGACACATGAAACGGAATTAGAAGGGAACAAAGAGTCAATGGTCTGGATCATAATGCAACCTAACTAAATTCAAAGGGGAACCGATCCGGACCATGACACTTCAGTTCTTCAATTTCATACACAGTATCTGCTATCCACCTGAAATGTATGTAAAGTGGTAGATAGGATATCCCCTCTTTGAGGCTGATCCCATGCTCCTCTTCTACAATTACAGTGTAAACATTTACACCTTCTCTTGATTGCTGCCGACTGACCTACTGGTTATTTGCAGTATATTCTGCTTTTATTTGTCATCTGCTGCTATTTGTTCTTGAGCTAATGCTGCTCTCCTGTGCAAATGACCCTGAAGCCATTTGTGATTTCTGTACTATTTGTTCAGCTGGGATCACTTAATTGAAAATAGGACAGTTAGTGTGCCTTCGCAACATTTCTATCTAAGAAACATAGGAACATAGAAAACCTACAGCACAATACAGGCCCTTCAGCCCACAATGTTGTGCTGAACATGTCCTTACATTAGAAATTATGTAGGGTCACCTATAGCCCTCCATTTTCTGACCTCCATGTACCTGTCCAGAAATCTCTAAAAAGACCCTATCGTTTCCGCCTCCATCACCGTCGCCGGCAGCCCATTCCATGCACTCACCACTCTCTGTGTAAAAAACTTACCCCGACATCTCCTCTGTACCTATTTACAAGCACCTTAAAACTGTGCCCTCTCATGCTAGCCATTTCAGCCCTGGGAAAAAAGCCTCTGTCTATCCACATGATCAATGCCTCTCATCATCTTATACACCTCCATCAGGTCACCCCTCATCCTCTGTTGCTCCAAGGAGAAAAGGCTGAGTTCACAGTTTCAGTAGCTTTTGTACTATCTGTACAGTTTCACCTTTAATCTCATATTATATGAAAACAAGGAAGTATTTTTATTCACCCACATCCCTATCCCTAAAATCCTAACCTAACCCCTAACTCTGCTTTCAGTCCCCAAAACTATCCTCACAAACCCAAAAAGAAACACTCTAAAAATCGATTAAAACTGAGCAGCTGCTTCAATGGAGGTCACAGCTCAGCACCATCTTAAACCATCTTGCCTTGACTTCGTCATGCATCTTCTGCAATGTTTTCGTTTGGTTGCTCTAAAAGTTTTCATCTTACAAATAACCCTTGAAGATTTTTTTAAATCATTTGTCAACAAATTCTGTTGACATTTGTTTGCTACTTGAGTAGACGCATTAGACCCGAATTACTTATGACAAAATAGCTCAGAGAAAGATTGCGAGAAAAAGTGTTACGTTTTTGACTACTAATATTTGCAATAGTAATTTCTAGATGTAATTCAATATACAGCAACCTTATTTAAAACGTTCTTTGGCATAGTCTCTTATTTAAAATGTATTTTAATTCCTGGAGTTTTAATTTTACAAGATGATATTAACTTTTCTCCACTAAAAATCTGGAAATTATGGTATTTTTATCCCAGTAGCCTATAGAGGTATTTCCCATGAAGAACACCTTAATGCCAGAAGTTGTCTATGATAGACCAGACAAATAATCATGAATGGTTGGTGCATTAACTGTCAAGTAGGACCTATGGTTCCATAAGAGACAATCTCACCTAGTCCCTCAACACCACCTCTCTGGTCAAGAAAGCACAATAGTGTATCCAATTGCTGAGGAGATTGAGGTGAGTGAGGCTCCCCATCCCTACTATTTTAACCGACTGTTTACAGGAGCACCATTGAGTCTGACCTAACCAGCTGCATCACAGAGTTGCTAGGCATCTGACAGTCAGTCCCTACAAAGGATTGCAAGGACTGCTGAGAGGATCATTGGGATCCTCTTCCGCTTGCTAGAGATATTTAGCAGGAACACGGCATACACAAGACCCTTAGCAGTCAATGATTCCGCCCATCCGTCCAACAATCTCTTTGACCCCCTACCATTAGGACAAGAACTGATAAGATGGGAAATGACTTATTTCCCCAGGCCATAAGACTCCTAAACTCCTTGTGACCACCAAGGTCCCATCACATCTGAAGTGCCAGTAGTGTTATATTATTTACTTTTTAACATGTATCATATATTAACCCTATGATTTGTTAATTTAATAATTATTTTAGGTGTTATTTGTGTGAGTTATGTGTTGCCTTGGTCCAGAGGAACATTGCATCATATATGTGTTTGGTTGAATGACAATAAACAGAAATTCAAGTTGAACTTGAACTTCATAGCTATGTTGCGGAATCCTGTGATTGATAGGTCAACGGTATTTCTGGTAAAAAGTTATCTCATAACGCAGAGCAACAGACACAAAATGCTGAAGGAACTCAGCAAGTTAGGCAGCATCTATAGAGAGGAATAAGCCATTGTGTTTTGAATCAAGACCCTTCATTGGGACTGGAAAGGAATGGGGCAGGTCAGAACAAGAAAGTGAGGTGAAAGGAAGGAGTACAAGCTAGTAAGTAGTTCGGTGAGAGCAGAAGAGTAGATGGGCAAGAGGGATTTGGTGAACTACATATATCTGTCTGGACATGCCCCCCTGCTGACTGCTTCTGTGGCTCCTCCCATAGACCCCTGTATAAAGGCGATTGGAGGCATTGCTCCTCCCTCAGTCTCCAGGATGGTGTGTGATGGTCTCTTGAGGCTGATAGTACTCTCTTCCAGCTAATAAAAGCCTATCTCTCGCCTCACATCTCCGAGAGTTATTGATGGTGCATCAAGGGAATGAAGTAAGAAGCTAGGAGGGCAAAAATTGAACAGGTAAAGAGCAGAAGAAGAAGGAATCTAATAGGAGAGGACAATGGACCATGATAGATAGAGAAATTGCACTCGAACACACTGGTGAAAAGAAGTTGACAGCATTTGAGATGTGGACATACAGACGGATCTTCAGGGTATCATATATTGAAAGGAGATCCAACAATTTCATCCTAGAAAAGATTGGCATGAAACCAATACTTCTGGAAACTGTTATCCAAAGAAAACACATCTCAAGAACATGACACATTGGAACGCACTGTGCTCGAAGACAGAGTAGAAGGAAGCTGCTCCCGAGGCAGACAGAGGACAACCTGGATCGACAACATCAAGAAGTGGACCAGCCTCACCGCCAGAGGTTTGACTGCCGACGAATCGCAGTGGAAAAATGTGGTCGCCAAGGTTCTGGTTGAGTTTGGCACACGGTGATGATGATGAATGGACCATGAAACAAAGGGAAGGAGAAGGGGAGCCAGAGGGAGGCGTTGGGCTGGAGTTGAGTAAAAGAAGAGATGAGAGCATAACCAGAACGGGGAATGAGAAAAAGAGAAAAGGAGTAAGGAGGGAGAAATTCTTGGAAGTTAAAGAAATCAATATTCATGCCATCAGATTAAAGGCTATACAGATGGAATATGAGTTGTTGCTCCTCCAACCTGAAATTGTCATAGTCTGGATCAGTTCCCCTTTAAATTTAGTTAGGTTGCAATCCAGACCATTGACTCCTTGTTCCCTTCTAATCCGTTTCAGGCATCCCTTGAGCTTGGCAATCAAGGTAATCTACCCTCGACCCAAACCGGCAGCTTATAATCCCCTAGCTCTAGCCATTCGGGGCAAGGGTGTTAAGAAGCCTTCGCAAGTCGCCGCCACTCCCACAACAAACCTGAGTCATCCAGACCGCATCGGAGTGCCAGCAATTCGCCTTCCTGTGCCAGAGTGTAGTCCAGGCTCCTCAGCGAAGGGAAAGGGAAGCAGAGCCTATTGAACAGAGGCTGCCCCCAAGTAATGATTGGCTTCTGCTGTCGTTGCTTGCGGGAAGAGGTCATGCCCCTGATTCTGCTGCAAGGAGTGACTCGAGATCATCAGGAAACATAAACTACTCACCAGCGTTCTTCACTAAACTGGAAAACACTTCCCCAATGGTGAAGTCAAAGAAACAGCAGATATTTCATAAGTTGTATTCCTCTGGCGGCAAGGAGTCTGACATTGCTAATGCTCAACCTGGGACCGAGATATTTAACCTTCCTGCGGTTACCTCATCAGGTGTGGTTTCATACAAGACAGGCAGAGTCCTGACTCAACGTTCATGCCCCTTGTCCATGTCTACCCCTCGAAGAGTCCTGGCTTGATGTTCCTGCCCATTGTCTGTGTCGACCCCTTGAAGAGTCCTGGCTTGATGTTCCTGCCCATTGTCTGTGTCGACCCCTTGAAGAGTCCTGGCTCCATGCCTGATTTGGAGGTGGAATCCTGGCTTGATGTTCCTGCCCATTGTCTGTGTCGACCCCTTGAAGAGTCCTGGCTCCATGCCTGATTTGGAGGTGGAATCCTGGCTTGATGTTCCTGCCCATTGTCTGTGTCGACCCCTTGAAGAGTCCTGGCTCCATGCCTGATTTGGAGGTGGAATCCTGGCTTGATGTTCCTGCCCATTGTCTGTGTCTACCCCTTGAAGAGTCCTGGCTTGATGTTCCTGCCCATTGTCTGTGTCGACCCCTTGAAGAGTCCTGGCTTGATGTTCCTGCCCATTGTCTGTGTCGACCCCTTGAAGAGTCCTGGCTTGATGTTCCTGCCCATTGTCTGTGTCGACCCCTTGAAGAGTCCTGGCTCCATGCCTGATTTGGAGGTGGAATCCTGGCTTGATGTTCCTGCCCATTGTCTGTGTCGACCCCTTGAAGAGTCCTGGCTTGATGTTCCTGCCCATTGTCTGTGTCGACCCCTTGAAGAGTCCTGGCTTGATGTTCCTGCCCATTGTCTGTGTCGACCCCTTGAAGAGTCCTGGCTCCATGCCTGATTTGGAGGTGGAATCCTGGCTTGATGTTCCTGCCCATTGTCTGTGTCGACCCCTTGAAGAGTCCTGGCTTGATGTTCCTGCCCATTGTCTGTGTCGACCCCTTGAAGAGTCCTGGCTTGATGTTCCTGCCCATTGTCTGTGTCGACCCCTTGAAGAGTCCTGGCTTGATGTTCCTGCCCATTGTCTGTGTCGACCCCTTGAAGAGTCCTGGCTCCATGCCTGATTTGGAGGTGGAATCCTGGCTTGATGTTCCTGCCCATTGTCTGTGTCGACCCCTTGAAGAGTCCTGGCTCCATGCCTGATTTGGAGGTGGAATCCTGGCTTGATGTTCCTGCCCATTGTCTGTGTCGACCCCTTGAAGAGTCCTGGCTCCATGCCTGATTTGGAGGTGGAATCCTGGCTTGATGTTCCTGCCCATTGTCTGTGTCGACCCCTTGAAGAGTCCTGGCTCCATGCCTGATTTGGAGGTGGAATCCTGGCTTGATGTTCCTGCCCATTGTCTGTGTCTACCCCTTGAAGAGTCCTGGCTTGATGTTCCTGCCCATTGTCTGTGTCGACCCCTTGAAGAGTCCTGGCTTGATGTTCCTGCCCATTGTCTGTGTCGACCCCTTGAAGAGTCCTGGCTTGATGTTCCTGCCCATTGTCTGTGTCGACCCCTTGAAGAGTCCTGGCTCCATGCCTGATTTGGAGGTGGAATCCTGGCTTGATGTTCCTGCCCATTGTCTGTGTCGACCCCTTGAAGAGTCCTGGCTTGATGTTCCTGCCCATTGTCTGTGTCGACCCCTTGAAGAGTCCTGGCTTGATGTTCCTGCCCATTGTCTGTGTCGACCCCTTGAAGAGTCCTGGCTCCATGCCTGATTTGGAGGTGGAATCCTGGCTTGATGTTCCTGCCCATTGTCTGTGTCGACCCCTTGAAGAGTCCTGGCTTGATGTTCCTGCCCATTGTCTGTGTCGACCCCTTGAAGAGTCCTGGCTTGATGTTCCTGCCCATTGTCTGTGTCGACCCCTTGAAGAGTCCTGGCTTGATGTTCCTGCCCATTGTCTGTGTCGACCCCTTGAAGAGTCCTGGCTCCATGCCTGATTTGGAGGTGGAATCCTGGCTTGATGTTCCTGCCCATTGTCTGTGTCGACCCCTTGAAGAGTCCTGGCTTGATGTTCCTGCCCATTGTCTGTGTCGACCCCTTGAAGAGTCCTGGCTTGATGTTCCTGCCCATTGTCTGTGTCGACCCCTTGAAGAGTCCTGGCTTGATGTTCCTGCCCATTGTCTGTGTCGACCCCTTGAAGAGTCCTGGCTCCATGCCTGATTTGGAGGTGGAATCCTGGCTTGATGTTCCTGCCCATTGTCTGTGTCGACCCCTTGAAGAGTCCTGGCTTGATGTTCCTGCCCATTGTCTGTGTCGACCCCTTGAAGAGTCCTGGCTTGATGTTCCTGCCCATTGTCTGTGTCGACCCCTTGAAGAGTCCTGGCTTGATGTTCCTGCCCATTGTCTGTGTCGACCCCTTGAAGAGTCCTGGCTTGATGTTCCTGCCCATTGTCTGTGTCGACCCCTTGAAGAGTCCTGGCTTGATGTTCCTGCCCATTGTCTGTGTCGACCCCTTGAAGAGTCCTGGCTTGATGTTCCTGCCCATTGTCTGTGTCGACCCCTTGAAGAGTCCTGGCTTGATGTTCCTGCCCATTGTCTGTGTCTACCCCTTGAAGAGTCCTGGCTTGATGCCTGATCTGAAGGAGGAGTCCCAGTTCAATATTTGTTGTCCTGTGTTTTGGTATCCATGTTTCTGGCTGTGGTGAATCAAGGTCCTAGTCACCTAGTCCAGGTTCCACGTTTCTGGCTGCGGCAATCCATGGATTTCAGTCTCCAAGTCCAAGGACCATAGCGGTCCCAATCCCCAGGGACCCAGTCATGGCTCCAATGATCCATGTTCCACTGTCTGAGTCCAAGGGCCATGGCTGTCCATGTTCCACTGACCGAGTCCAAGGACTCTGGCTGTCCATGTTCCACAGACCGAGTCCAAGGACTCTGGCTGTCCATGTTCCACTGACCGAGTCCAAGGGCCACGGTTGTCCAAGTTCCACTGTCTGAGTCCAAGTGCCGCGGCTGTCCATGTTCCACTGTCTGAGTCCAAGGGCCGCGGCTGTCCATATTCCCACCCTCTGAGTCCAAGGGCGGTGGCTGTCCATGTTCCACTGTCTGAGTCCAAGGGCGGTGGCTGTCCATGTTCCCGCTGTCTGAGTCCAAGGGCCGCGGCTGTCCATGTTCCCACCCTCTGAGTCCAAGGGCGGTGGCTGTCCATGTTCCACTGTCTGAGTCCAAGGGCGGTGGCTGTCCATGTTCCCGCTGTCTGAGTCCAAGGGCGGTGGCTGTCCATGTTCCCGCTGTCTGAGTCCAAGGGCGGTGGCTGTCCATGTTCCACTGTCTGAGTCAATGGGCCGTGGCTGTCCAGGTTCCCACAGTCTGAGTCCAAGTGCCGCGGCTGTCCATGTTCCCAACCTCTGAGTCCAAGGGCGGTGGCTGTCCATGTTCCCGCTGTCTGAGTCCAAGGGCGGTGGCTGTCCATGTTCCACTGTCAGAGTTCAAGGGCCGCGGCTGTCCATGTTCCCACTGTCTGAGTCCAAGGGCGGTGGCTGTCCATGTTCCCACTGTCTGAGTCTAAGGGCGGTGGCTGTCCATGTTCCCACTGTCTGAGTCCAAGGGCGGTGGCTGTCCATGTTCCCGCTGTCTGAGTCCAAGGGCGGTGGCTGTCCATGTTCCACTGTCAGAGTTCAAGGGCCGCGGCTGTCCATGTTCCACTGTCTGAGTCCAAGGGCCGCGGTTGTCCATGTTCCACTGTCTGAGTCCAAGGGCCGCGGTTGTCCTTGTTCCCACTGTCTGAGTCCAAGTGCGGTGGCTGTCCATGTTCCACTGGCTGAGTCCATGGGCCGTGGCTGTCCATGTTCCCACAGTCTGAGTCCAAGTGCCGCGATTGTCCATGTTCCACTGTCTGATTCCAAGGGCCGTGGCTGTCCATGTTCTCACTGTCTGAGTCCAAGGGCCGCGGCTGTCCATGTTCCACTGTCTGATTCCAAGGGCCGTGGCTGTCCATGTTCTCACTGTCTGAGTCCAAGGGCCGCGGCTGTCCATGTTCCCACTGTCTGAGTTCAAAGGCGGTGGCTGTCCATGTTCCATTGTCTGAGTCCAAGGGTGGTGGCTGTCCATGTTCCAATGACTGAGTCCAAGGGCCGCGGTTGTCCATGTTCTACTGTCTGAGTCCAAGTGCCGTGGCTGTCCATGTTCCACTGTTTGAGTCCAAGTGCCGTGGCTGTCCATGTACCACAGTCTGAGTCCAAGGGCTGCGGTTGTCCATGTTCCCACTGTCTGAGTCCAAGGGCCACGGTTGTCCATGTTCCACTGTCTGAGTCCAAGGGCGGTGGCTGTCCATGTTCCCACTGAGTCCAAGGGCGGTGGCTGTCCATGTTCCCACTGTCTGAGTCCAAAGGCCGCGGTTGTCCTTGTTCCCACTGTCTGAGTCCAAGTGCGGTGGCAGTCCATATTCCACTGTCTGAGTCCAAGGCCGACGGTTGTCCATGTTCCCACTGACTGAGTCCAAGGGCTGCAGTTGTCCATGTTCCCACTGTCTGAGTCCAAGGGCCGCGGCTGTCCATGTTCCCACTGTCTGAGTCCAAGGGCGGTGGCTGTCCATGTTCCCGCTGTCTGAGTCCAATTGCGGTGGCTGTCCATGTCCCACTGTCTGAGTCCATGGGCCGTGGCTGTCCAGGTTCCCACAGTCTGAGTCCAAGTGCCGCGGCTGTCCATGTTCCCAACCTCTGAGTCCAAGGGCGGTGGCTGTCCATGTTCCCGCTGTCTGAGTCCAAGGGCGGTGGCTGTCCATGTTCCACTGTCAGAGTTCAAGGGCCGCGGCTGTCCATGTTCCCACTGTCTGAGTCCAAGGGCGGTGGCTGTCCATGTTCCCACTGTCTGAGTCTAAGGGCGGTGGCTGTCCATGTTCCCACTGTCTGAGTCCAAGGGCGGTGGCTGTCCATGTTCCCACTGTCTGAGTCCAAGGGCCGTGGCTGTCCATTTTCCCACTGAGTCCAAGGGCGGTGGCTGTCCATGTTCCACTGTCTGAGTCCAAGGGCCGCGGTTGTCCTTGTTCCCACTGTCTGAGTCCAAGTGCGGTGGCTGTCCATGTTCCACTGGCTGAGTCCATGGGCCGTGGTTGTCCATGTTCCCACAGTCTGAGTCCAAGTGCCGCGATTGTCCATGTTCCCACCCTCTGCGTCCAAGGGCCGTGGCTGTCCATGTTCTCACTGTCTGAGTCCAAGGGCTGCGGCTGTCCATGTTCCCACTGTCTGAGTTCAAAGGCGGTGGCTGTCCATGTTCCATTGTCTGAGTCCAAGGGTGGTGGCTGTCCATGTTCCAATGACTGAGTCCAAGGGCCGCGGTTGTCCATGTTCTACTGTCTGAGTCCAAGTGCCGTGGCTGTCCATGTTCCACTGTTTGAGTCCAAGTGCCGTGGCTGTCCATGTTCCACTGTTTGAGTCCAAGTGCCGTGGCTGTCCATGTTCCACTGTTTGAGTCCATGGTCCGCGGTTGTCCATGTTCCCACTGTCTGAGTCCAAGGGCGGTGGCTGTCCATGTTCCCACTGAGTCCAAGGGCGGTGGCTGTCCATGTTCCCACTGTCTGAGTCCAAGGGCCACGGCTGTCCATGTTCCACTCTCTGAGTCCAAGGGCCGCGATTGTCCATGTTTTCACTGTCTGAGTCCAAGGGCCGTGGCTGTCCATGTTCCCACCCTCTGAGTCCAAGGGCCGTGTCTGTCCATGTTCCCACACTCTGAGTCCAAGGGCGGTGGCTGTCCAGGTTCCCGCTGTCTGAGTCCAAGGGCAGCGGCTGTCCATGTTCTCACTGTCTGAGTCCAAGTGCCGCGGCTGTCCATGTTCCCACCCTCTGAGTCCAAGGGCAGTGGCTGTCCATGTTCCCGCTGTCTGAGTCCAAGGGCGGTGGCTGTCCATGTTCCACTGTCAGAGTTCAAGGGCCGCGGCTGTCCATGTTCCCACTGTCTGAGTCCAAGGGCCGTGGCTGTCCATGTTCCCACAGTCTGAGTCCAAGGGCGGTGGCTGTCTATGTTTCCACTGTCTGAGTCCAAGTGCGGTGGCTGTCCATGTCCCGCTGTCAGAGTCCAAGGGCCGCGGTTGTCCATGTTCCCACTGTCTGAGTCCAAGGGCGGTGGCTGTCCATGTTCCCACTGTCTGAGTCCAAGGGCCGTGGCTGTCCATGTTCCCACTGTCTGAGTCCAAGGGCCGTGGCTGTCCATGTTCCACTGTCTGAGTCCAAGGGCGGTGGCTGTCCATGTCCCACTGTCTGAGTCCATGGGCCGTGGCTGTCCAGGTTCCCACAGTCTGAGTCCAAGTGCCGCGGCTGTCCATGTTCCCACCCTCTGAGTCCAAGGGCGGTGGCTGTCCATGTTCCCACCCTCTGAGTCCATGGGCCGTGGCTGTCCATGTTCCCGCTGTCTGAGTCCAAGGGCGGTGGCTGTCCATGTTCCACTGTCTGAGTCCAAGGGTGGTGGCTGTCCATGTTCCCACTGTCTGAGTCCAAGGGTGGTGGCTGTCCATGTTCCCACTGTCTGAGTCCAAGGGCGGTGGCTGTCCATTTTCCCACTGAGTCCAAGGGCGGTGGCTGTCCATGTTCCACTGTCTGAGTCCAAGGGCCGCGGTTGTCCTTGTTCCCACTGTCTGAGTCCAAGTGCGGTGGCTGTCCATGTTCCACTGTCTGAGTCCATGGGCCGTGGCTGTCCATGTTCCCACAGTCTGAGTCCAAGTGCCGCGATTGTCCATGTTCCCACCCTCTGCGTCCAAGGGCCACGGCTGTCCATGTTCCACTGTCTGAGTCCAAGGGCCGTGGCTGTCCATGTTCCACTGTCTGAGTCCAAGGGCCGCGGCTGTCCATGTTCCACTGTCTGAGTCCAAGGGCCGTGGCTGTCCATGTTCTCACTGTCTGAGTCCAAGTGCCACGGCTGTCCATGTTCCCACTGTCTGAGTCCAAGGGCCGTGGCTGTCCATGTTCCACTGTCTGAGTCCAAGGGCCGCGGTTGTACATGTTCTCAATGTCTGAGTCCAAGGGCCGCGGTTGTCCATGTTCCCACTGTCTGAGTTCAAAGGCGGTGGCTATCCATGTTCCATTGTCTGAGTCCAAGGGTGGTGGCTGTCCATGTTCCAATAACTGAGTCCAAGGGCCGCGGTTGTCCATGATCCACTGTCTGAGTCCAAGTGCCGTGGCTGTCCATGTTCCACTGTTTGAGTCCAAGTGCCGTGGCTGTCCATGTTCCCACAGTCTGAGTCCAAGGGCTGCGGCTGTCCATGTTCCACAGTCTGAGTCCAAGGGCTGCGGTTGTCCACGTTCTCACTGTCTGAGTCCAAGGGCAGCGAATGTCCATGTTCCCACTGTCTGAGTCCAAGGGCCGCGGTTGTCCATGTTCCACTGTCTGAGTCCAAGGGCGGTGGCTGTCCATGTTCCCACTGAGTCCAAGGGCGGTGGCTGTCCATGTTCCCACTGTCTGAGTCCAAAGGCCGCGGTTGTCCTTGTTCCCACTGTCTGAGTCCAAGTGCGGTGGCTGTCCATGTTCCACTGTCTGAGTCCAAGGCCGACGGTTGTCCATGTTCCCACTGTCTGAGTCCAAGGGCCGCAGTTGTCCATGTTCCCACTGTCTGAGTCAAAGTGCGGTGGCTGTCCATGTTCCACTGTCTGAGTCCAAGGGCCGTGGCTGTCCATATTCCACTATCTGAGTCCAAGGGCCACGGCTGTCCATGTTCCACTCTCTGAGTCCAAGGGCTGCGGTTGTCCATGTTCCACTGTCTGAGTCCAAGGGCCGCGATTGTCCATGTTTTCTCTGTCTGAGTCCAAGGGCCGTGGCTGTCCATGTTCCCACCCTCTGAGTCCAAGGGCCGTGTCTGTCCATGTTCCCACACTCTGAGTCCAAGGGCAGTGGCTGTCCATGTTCCCGCTGTCTGAGTCCAAGGGCGGCGGCTGTCCATGTTCTCACTCTCTGAGTCCAAGTGCCGCGGCTGTCCATGTTCCCACCCTCTGAGTCCAAGGGCGGTGGCTGTCCAGGTTCCCGCTGTCTGAGTCCAAGGGCGGTGGCTGTCCATGTTCCACTGTCAGAGTTCAAGGTCCACGGTTGTCCATGTTCCCACTGTCTGAGTCCAAGGGCCGTGGCTGTCCATGTTCCCACAGTCTGAGTCCAAGGGCGGTGGCTGTCCATGTTTCCACTGTCTGAGTCCAAGGGCGGTGGCTGTCCATGTCCCACTGTCAGAGTCCAAGGGCCGCGGTTGTCCATGTTCCCACAGTCTGAGTCCAAGTGCCGCTGCTGTCCATGTTCCCACCGTCTGAGTCCAAGGGCCGTGGCTGTCCACGTTCCCACAGTCTGAGTCCAAGTGCCGTGGCTGTCCATGTTCCACTGTTTGAGTCCAAGTGCCGTGGCTGTCCATGTACCACAGTCTGAGTCCAAGGGCTGCGGTTGTCCATGTTCCCACTGTCTGAGTCCAAGGGCCGCGGTTGTCCATGTTCCACTGTCTGAGTCCAAGGGCGGTGGCTGTCCATGTTCCCACTGAGTCCAAGGGCGGTGGCTGTCCATGTTCCCACTGTCTGAGTCCAAAGGCCGCGGTTGTCCTTGTTCCCACTGTCTGAGTCCAAGTGCGGTGGCAGTCCATATTCCACTGTCTGAGTCCAAGGCCGACGGTTGTCCATGTTCCCACTGACTGAGTCCAAGGGCTGCAGTTGTCCATGTTCCCACTGTCTGAGTCCAAGGGCCGCGGCTGTCCATGTTCCCACTGTCTGAGTCCAAGGGCGGTGGCTGTCCATGTTCCCGCTGTCTGAGTCCAATTGCGGTGGCTGTCCATGTCCCACTGTCTGAGTCCATGGGCCGTGGCTGTCCAGGTTCCCACAGTCTGAGTCCAAGTGCCGCGGCTGTCCATGTTCCCAACCTCTGAGTCCAAGGGCGGTGGCTGTCCATGTTCCCGCTGTCTGAGTCCAAGGGCGGTGGCTGTCCATGTTCCACTGTCAGAGTTCAAGGGCCGCGGCTGTCCATGTTCCCACTGTCTGAGTCCAAGGGCGGTGGCTGTCCATGTTCCCACTGTCTGAGTCTAAGGGCGGTGGCTGTCCATGTTCCCACTGTCTGAGTCCAAGGGCGGTGGCTGTCCATGTTCCCACTGTCTGAGTCCAAGGGCCGTGGCTGTCCATTTTCCCACTGAGTCCAAGGGCGGTGGCTGTCCATGTTCCACTGTCTGAGTCCAAGGGCCGCGGTTGTCCTTGTTCCCACTGTCTGAGTCCAAGTGCGGTGGCTGTCCATGTTCCACTGGCTGAGTCCATGGGCCGTGGTTGTCCATGTTCCCACAGTCTGAGTCCAAGTGCCGCGATTGTCCATGTTCCCACCCTCTGCGTCCAAGGGCCGTGGCTGTCCATGTTCTCACTGTCTGAGTCCAAGGGCTGCGGCTGTCCATGTTCCCACTGTCTGAGTTCAAAGGCGGTGGCTGTCCATGTTCCATTGTCTGAGTCCAAGGGTGGTGGCTGTCCATGTTCCAATGACTGAGTCCAAGGGCCGCGGTTGTCCATGTTCTACTGTCTGAGTCCAAGTGCCGTGGCTGTCCATGTTCCACTGCTTGAGTCCAAGTGCCGTAGCTGTCCATGTTCCACTGTTTGAGTCCAAGTGCCGTGGCTGTCCATGTTCCACTGTTTGAGTCCATGGTCCGCGGTTGTCCATGTTCCCACTGTCTGAGTCCAAGGGCGGTGGCTGTCCATGTTCCCACTGAGTCCAAGGGCGTTGGCTGTCCATGTTCCCACTGTCTGAGTCCAAGGGCCACGGCTGTCCATGTTCCACTCTCTGAGTCCAAGGGCCGCGATTGTCCATGTTTTCACTGTCTGAGTCCAAGGGCCGTGGCTGTCCATGTTCCCACCCTCTGAGTCCAAGGGCCGTGTCTGTCCATGTTCCCACACTCTGAGTCCAAGGGCGGTGGCTGTCCAGGTTCCCGCTGTCTGAGTCCAAGGGCAGCGGCTGTCCATGTTCTCACTGTCTGAGTCCAAGTGCCGCGGCTGTCCATGTTCCCACCCTCTGAGTCCAAGGGCAGTGGCTGTCCATGTTCCCGCTGTCTGAGTCCAAGGGCGGTGGCTGTCCATGTTCCACTGTCAGAGTTCAAGGGCCGCGGCTGTCCATGTTCCCACTGTCTGAGTCCAAGGGCCGTGGCTGTCCATGTTCCCACAGTCTGAGTCCAAGGGCGGTGGCTGTCTATGTTTCCACTGTCTGAGTCCAAGTGCGGTGGCTGTCCATGTCCCGCTGTCAGAGTCCAAGGGCCGCGGTTGTCCATGTTCCCACTGTCTGAGTCCAAGGGCGGTGGCTGTCCATGTTCCCACTGTCTGAGTCCAAGGGCCGTGGCTGTCCATGTTCCCACTGTCTGAGTCCAAGGGCCGTGGCTGTCCATGTTCCACTGTCTGAGTCCAAGGGCGGTGGCTGTCCATGTCCCACTGTCTGAGTCCATGGGCCGTGGCTGTCCAGGTTCCCACAGTCTGAGTCCAAGTGCCGCGGCTGTCCATGTTCCCACCTTCTGAGTCCAAGGGCGGTGGCTGTCCATGTTCCCACCCTCTGAGTCCATGGGCCGTGGCTGTCCATGTTCCCGCTGTCTGAGTCCAAGGGCGGTGGCTGTCCATGTTCCACTGTCTGAGTCCAAGGGTGGTGGCTGTCAATGTTCCCACTGTCTGAGTCCAAGGGTGGTGGCTGTCCATGTTCCCACTGTCTGAGTCCAAGGGCGGTGGCTGTCCATTTTCCCACTGAGTCCAAGGGCGGTGGCTGTCCATGTTCCACTGTCTGAGTCCAAGGGCCGCGGTTGTCCTTGTTCCCACTGTCTGAGTCCAAGTGCGGTGGCTGTCCATGTTCCACTGTCTGAGTCCATGGGCCGTGGCTGTCCATGTTCCCACAGTCTGAGTCCAAGTGCCGCGATTGTCCATGTTCCCACCCTCTGCGTCCAAGGGCCACGGCTGTCCATGTTCCACTGTCTGAGTCCAAGGGCCGTGGCTGTCCATGTTCCACTGTCTGAGTCCAAGGGCCGCGGCTGTCCATGTTCCACTGTCTGAGTCCAAGGGCCGTGGCTGTCCATGTTCTCACTGTCTGAGTCCAAGTGCCACGGCTGTCCATGTTCCCACTGTCTGAGTCCAAGGGCCGTGGCTGTCCATGTTCCACTGTCTGAGTCCAAGGGCCGCGGTTGTACATGTTCTCAATGTCTGAGTCCAAGGGCCGCGGTTGTCCATGTTCCCACTGTCTGAGTTCAAAGGCGGTGGCTATCCATGTTCCATTGTCTGAGTCCAAGGGTGGTGGCTGTCCATGTTCCAATAACTGAGTCCAAGGGCCGCGGTTGTCCATGATCCACTGTCTGAGTCCAAGTGCCGTGGCTGTCCATGTTCCACTGTTTGAGTCCAAGTGCCGTGGCTGTCCATGTTCCCACAGTCTGAGTCCAAGGGCTGCGGCTGTCCATGTTCCACAGTCTGAGTCCAAGGGCTGCGGTTGTCCACGTTCTCACTGTCTGAGTCCAAGGGCAGCGAATGTCCATGTTCCCACTGTCTGAGTCCAAGGGCCGCGGTTGTCCATGTTCCACTGTCTGAGTCCAAGGGCGGTGGCTGTCCATGTTCCCACTGAGTCCAAGGGCGGTGGCTGTCCATGTTCCCACTGTCTGAGTCCAAAGGCCGCGGTTGTCCTTGTTCCCACTGTCTGAGTCCAAGTGCGGTGGCTGTCCATGTTCCACTGTCTGAGTCCAAGGCCGACGGTTGTCCATGTTCCCACTGTCTGAGTCCAAGGGCCGCAGTTGTCCATGTTCCCACTGTCTGAGTCAAAGTGCGGTGGCTGTCCATGTTCCACTGTCTGAGTCCAAGGGCCGTGGCTGTCCATATTCCACTGTCTGAGTCCAAGGGCCACGGCTGTCCATGTTCCACTCTCTGAGTCCAAGGGCTGCGGTTGTCCATGTTCCACTGTCTGAGTCCAAGGGCCGCGATTGTCCATGTTTTCTCTGTCTGAGTCCAAGGGCCGTGGCTGTCCATGTTCCCACCCTCTGAGTCCAAGGGCCGTGTCTGTCCATGTTCCCACACTCTGAGTCCAAGGGCAGTGGCTGTCCATGTTCCCGCTGTCTGAGTCCAAGGGCGGCGGCTGTCCATGTTCTCACTCTCTGAGTCCAAGTGCCGCGGCTGTCCATGTTCCCACCCTCTGAGTCCAAGGGCGGTGGCTGTCCAGGTTCCCGCTGTCTGAGTCCAAGGGCGGTGGCTGTCCATGTTCCACTGTCAGAGTTCAAGGTCCACGGTTGTCCATGTTCCCACTGTCTGAGTCCAAGGGCCGTGGCTGTCCATGTTCCCACAGTCTGAGTCCAAGGGCGGTGGCTGTCCATGTTTCCACTGTCTGAGTCCAAGGGCGGTGGCTGTCCATGTCCCACTGTCAGAGTCCAAGGGCCGCGGTTGTCCATGTTCCCACAGTCTGAGTCCAAGTGCCGCTGCTGTCCATGTTCCCACCGTCTGAGTCCAAGGGCCGTGGCTGTCCATGTTCCCACAGTCTGAGTCCAAGGGCGGTGGCTGTCTATGTTTCCACTGTCTGAGTCCAAGTGCGGTGGCTGTCCATGTCCCGCTGTCAGAGTCCAAGGGCCGCGGTTGTCCATGTTCCCACTGTCTGAGTCCAAGGGCGGTGGCTGTCCATGTTCCCACTGTCTGAGTCCAAGGGCCGTGGCTGTCCATGTTCCCACTGTCTGAGTCCAAGGGCCGTGGCTGTCCATGTTCCACTGTCTGAGTCCAAGGGCGGTGGCTGTCCATGTCCCACTGTCTGAGTCCATGGGCCGTGGCTGTCCAGGTTCCCACAGTCTGAGTCCAAGTGCCGCGGCTGTCCATGTTCCCACCCTCTGAGTCCAAGGGCGGTGGCTGTCCATGTTCCCACCCTCTGAGTCCATGGGCCGTGGCTGTCCATGTTCCCGCTGTCTGAGTCCAAGGGCGGTGGCTGTCCATGTTCCACTGTCTGAGTCCAAGGGTGGTGGCTGTCCATGTTCCCACTGTCTGAGTCCAAGGGTGGTGGCTGTCCATGTTCCCACTGTCTGAGTCCAAGGGCGGTGGCTGTCCATTTTCCCACTGAGTCCAAGGGCGGTGGCTGTCCATGTTCCACTGTCTGAGTCCAAGGGCCGCGGTTGTCCTTGTTCCCACTGTCTGAGTCCAAGTGCGGTGGCTGTCCATGTTCCACTGTCTGAGTCCATGGGCCGTGGCTGTCCATGTTCCCACAGTCTGAGTCCAAGTGCCGCGATTGTCCATGTTCCCACCCTCTGCGTCCAAGGGCCACGGCTGTCCATGTTCCACTGTCTGAGTCCAAGGGCCGTGGCTGTCCATGTTCCACTGTCTGAGTCCAAGGGCCGCGGCTGTCCATGTTCCACTGTCTGAGTCCAAGGGCCGTGGCTGTCCATGTTCTCACTGTCTGAGTCCAAGTGCCACGGCTGTCCATGTTCCCACTGTCTGAGTCCAAGGGCCGTGGCTGTCCATGTTCCACTGTCTGAGTCCAAGGGCCGCGGTTGTACATGTTCTCAATGTCTGAGTCCAAGGGCCGCGGTTGTCCATGTTCCCACTGTCTGAGTTCAAAGGCGGTGGCTATCCATGTTCCATTGTCTGAGTCCAAGGGTGGTGGCTGTCCATGTTCCAATGACTGAGTCCAAGGGCCGCGGTTGTCCATGATCCACTGTCTGAGTCCAAGTGCCGTGGCTGTCCATGTTCCACTGTTTGAGTCCAAGTGCCGTGGCTGTCCATGTTCCCACAGTCTGAGTCCAAGGGCTGCGGCTGTCCATGTTCCACAGTCTGAGTCCAAGGGCTGCGGTTGTCCACGTTCTCACTGTCTGAGTCCAAGGGCAGCGAATGTCCATGTTCCCACTGTCTGAGTCCAAGGGCCGCGGTTGTCCATGTTCCACTGTCTGAGTCCAAGGGCGGTGGCTGTCCATGTTCCCACTGAGTCCAAGGGCGGTGGCTGTCCATGTTCCCACTGTCTGAGTCCAAAGGCCGCGGTTGTCCTTGTTCCCACTGTCTGAGTCCAAGTGCGGTGGCTGTCCATGTTCCACTGTCTGAGTCCAAGGCCGACGGTTGTCCATGTTCCCACTGTCTGAGTCCAAGGGCCGCAGTTGTCCATGTTCCCACTGTCTGAGTCAAAGTGCGGTGGCTGTCCATGTTCCACTGTCTGAGTCCAAGGGCCGTGGCTGTCCATATTCCACTGTCTGAGTCCAAGGGCCACGGCTGTCCATGTTCCACTCTCTGAGTCCAAGGGCTGCGGTTGTCCATGTTCCACTGTCTGAGTCCAAGGGCCGCGATTGTCCATGTTTTCTCTGTCTGAGTCCAAGGGCCGTGGCTGTCCATGTTCCCACCCTCTGAGTCCAAGGGCCGTGTCTGTCCATGTTCCCACACTCTGAGTCCAAGGGCGGTGGCTGTCCAGGTTCCCGCTGTCTGAGTCCAAGCGCGGTGGCTGTCCATGTTCCACTGTCAGAGTTCAAGGTCCACGGTTGTCCATGTTCCCACTGTCTGAGTCCAAGGGCCGTGGCTGTCCATGTTCCCACAGTCTGAGTCCAAGGGCGGTGGCTGTCCATGTTTCCACTGTCTGAGTCCAAGGGCGGTGGCTGTCCATGTCCCACTGTCAGAGTCCAAGGGCCGCGGTTGTCCATGTTCCCACAGTCTGAGTCCAAGTGCCGCTGCTGTCCATGTTCCCACCGTCTGAGTCCAAGGGCGGTGTCTGTCCATGTTCCCACCCTCTGAGTCCAAGGGCGGTGGCTGTCCATGTTCCCGCTGTCTGAGTCCAAGGGCGGTGGCTGTCCATGTTCCACTGTCTGAGTCCAAGGGCGGTGGCTGTCCATGTTCCACTGTCTGAGTCCAAGGGCGGAGGCTGTCCATGTTCCACTGTCTGAGTCCAAGGGCCGCGGTTGTCCATGTTCCCACAGTCTGAGTCCAAGTGCCGCAGCTGTCCACGTTCCCACTGTCTGAGTCCAAGGGCGGTGGCTGTCCATGTTCCACTGTCTGAGTCCAAGGGACGCGGTTGTCCTTGTTCCCACTGTCTGAGTCCAATTGCGGTGGCTGTCCATGTCCCACTGTCTGAGTCCATGGGCCGTGGCTGTCCAGGTTCCCACAGTCTGAGTCCAAGTGCCGCGGCTGTCCATGTTCCCACCCTCTGAGTCCAAGGGCGGTGGCTGTCCATGTTCTCACTGTCTGAGTCCAAGGGCGGTGGCTGTCCATGTTCTCACTGTCTGAGTCCAAGGGCGGTGGCTGTCCATGTTCCCGCTGTCTGAGTCCAAGGGCGGTGGCTGTCCATGTTCCACTGTCAGAGTTCAACGGCGGTGGCTGTCCATGTTCCCACTGTTGAGTCCAAGGGCGGTGGCTGTCCATGTTCCCGCTGTCTGAGTCCAAGGGCGGTGGCTCTCCATGTTCCACTGTCAGAGTTCAACGGCGGTGGCTGTCCATGTTCCCACTGTTGAGTCCAAGGGCGGTGGCTGTCAATGTTCCCACTGTCTGAGTCCAAGTGCGGTGGCTGTCCATGTCCCACTGTCAGAGTCCAAGGGCCGCGGTTGTCCATGTTCCCACAGTCTGAGTCCAAGTGCCGCGATTGTCCATGTTCCCACCCTCTGCGTCCAAGGGCCACGGCT
Source organism: Hypanus sabinus (assembly GCF_030144855.1). Lineage (NCBI taxonomy): Eukaryota > Metazoa > Chordata > Chondrichthyes > Myliobatiformes > Dasyatidae > Hypanus > Hypanus sabinus. The sequence continues at coordinate 26,318,713 of NC_082719.1, forward strand.
GTCCATGTTCCACTGTCTGAGTCCAAGGGCCGTGGCTGTCCATGTTCCACTGTCTGAGTCCAAGGGCCGCGGCTGTCCATGTTCCACTGTCTGAGTCCAAGGGCCGTGGCTGTCCATGTTCTCACTGTCTGAGTCCAAGTGCCACGGCTGTCCATGTTCCCACTGTCTGAGTCCAAGGGCCGTGGCTGTCCATGTTCCACTGTCTGAGTCCAAGGGCCGCGGTTGTACATGTTCTCAATGTCTGAGTCCAAGGGCCGCGGTTGTCCATGTTCCCACTGTCTGAGTTCAAAGGCGGTGGCTATCCATGTTCCATTGTCTGAGTCCAAGGGTGGTGGCTGTCCATGTTCCAATGACTGAGTCCAAGGGCCGCGGTTGTCCATGATCCACTGTCTGAGTCCAAGTGCCGTGGCTGTCCATGTTCCACTGTTTGAGTCCAAGTGCCGTGGCTGTCCATGTTCCCACAGTCTGAGTCCAAGGGCTGCGGCTGTCCATGTTCCACAGTCTGAGTCCAAGGGCTGCGGTTGTCCACGTTCTCACTGTCTGAGTCCAAGGGCAGCGAATGTCCATGTTCCCACTGTCTGAGTCCAAGGGCCGCGGTTGTCCATGTTCCACTGTCTGAGTCCAAGGGCGGTGGCTGTCCATGTTCCCACTGAGTCCAAGGGCGGTGGCTGTCCATGTTCCCACTGTCTGAGTCCAAAGGCCGCGGTTGTCCTTGTTCCCACTGTCTGAGTCCAAGTGCGGTGGCTGTCCATGTTCCACTGTCTGAGTCCAAGGCCGACGGTTGTCCATGTTCCCACTGTCTGAGTCCAAGGGCCGCAGTTGTCCATGTTCCCACTGTCTGAGTCAAAGTGCGGTGGCTGTCCATGTTCCACTGTCTGAGTCCAAGGGCCGTGGCTGTCCATATTCCACTGTCTGAGTCCAAGGGCCACGGCTGTCCATGTTCCACTCTCTGAGTCCAAGGGCTGCGGTTGTCCATGTTCCACTGTCTGATTCCAAGGGCCGCGATTGTCCATGTTTTCTCTGTCTGAGTCCAAGGGCCGTGGCTGTCCATGTTCCCACCCTCTGAGTCCAAGGGCAGTGGCTGTCCATGTTCCCGCTGTCTGAGTCCAAGGGCGGCGGCTGTCCATGTTCTCACTCTCTGAGTCCAAGTGCCGCGGCTGTCCATGTTCCCACCCTCTGAGTCCAAGGGCGGTGGCTGTCCAGGTTCCCGCTGTCTGAGTCCAAGGGCGGTGGCTGTCCATGTTCCACTGTCAGAGTTCAAGGGCCGCGGTTGTCCATGTTCCCACTGTCTGAGTCCAAGGGCCGTGGCTGTCCATGTTCCCACAGTCTGAGTCCAAGGGCGGTGGCTGTCCATGTTTCCACTGTCTGAGTCCAAGGGCGGTGGCTGTCCATGTCCCACTGTCAGAGTCCAAGGGCCGCGGTTGTCCATGTTCCCACAGTCTGAGTCCAAGTGCCGCTGCTGTCCATGTTCCCACTGTCTGAGTCCAAGGGCGGTGTCTGTCCATGTTCCCACCCTCTGAGTACAAGGGCGGTGGCTGTCCATGTTCCCGCTGTCTGAGTCCAAGGGCGGTGGCTGTCCATGTTCCACTGTCTGAGTCCAAGGGCGGTGGCTGTCCATGTTCCACTGTCTGAGTCCAAGGGCGGTGGCTGTCCATGTTCCACTGTCTGAGTCCAAGGGCCGCGGTTGTCCATGTTCCCACAGTCTGAGTCCAAGTGCCGCGGCTGTCCACGTTCCCACTGTCTGAGTCCAAGGGCGGTGGCTGTCCATGTTCCACTGTCTGAGTCCAAGGGACGCGGTTGTCCTTGTTCCCACTGTCTGAGTCCAATTGCGGTGCCTGTCCATGTCCCACTGTCTGAGTCCATGGGCCGTGGCTGTCCAGGTTCCCACAGTCTGAGTCCAAGTGCCGCGGCTGTCCATGTTCCCACCCTCTGAGTCCAAGGGCGGTGGCTGTCCATGTTCTCACTGTCTGAGTCCAAGGGCGGTGGCTGTCCATGATTTCACTGTCTGAGTCCAAGGGCGGTGGCTGTCCATGTTCCCGCTGTCTGAGTCCAAGGGCGGTGGCTGTCCATGTTCCACTGTCAGAGTTCAACGGCGGTGGCTGTCCATGTTCCCACTGTTGAGTCCAAGGGCGGTGGCTGTCCATGTTCCCGCTGTCTGAGTCCAAGGGCGGTGGCTGTCCATGTTCCACTGTCAGAGTTCAACGGCGGTGGCTGTCCATGTTCCCACTGTTGAGTCCAAGGGCGGTGGCTGTCAATGTTCCCACTGTCTGAGTCCAAGTGCGGTGGCTGTCCATGTCCCACTGTCAGAGTCCAAGGGCCGCGGTTGTCCATGTTCCCACAGTCTGAGTCCAAGTGCCGCGGCTGTCCATGTTCCCACTGTCTGAGTCCAAGGGCGGTGTCTGTCCATGTTCCCACCCTCTGAGTCCAAGGGCGGTGGCTGTCCATGCTCCCACTGTATGAGTCCATGGGCCGTGGCTGTCCAGGTTCCCACAGTCTGAGTCCAAGGGCCGCGGCTGTCCATGTTCCCAACCTCTGAGTCCAAGGGCGGTGGCTGTCCATGTTCCCGCTGTCTGAGTCCAAGGGCGGTGGCTGTCCATGTTCCACTGTTTGAGTCCATGGGCCGTGGCTGTCCAGGTTCCCACAGTCTGAGTCCAAGTGCCGTGGCTGTCCATGTTCCCACCCTCTGAGTCCAAGGGCGGTGGCTGTCCATGTTCCCGCTGTCTGAGTCCAAGGGCGGTGGCTGTCCATGTTCCACTGTCAGAGTTCAAGGGCGGTGGCTGTCCATGTTCCCACTGTCTGAGTCCAAGGGCGGTGGCTGTCCATGTTCCCACTGTCTGAGTCCAAGGGCGGTGGCTGTCCATTTTCCCACTGAGTCCAAGGGCGGTGGCTGTCCATGTTCCACTGTTTGAGTCCAAGTGCCGTGGCTGTCCATGTTCCCACTGTCTGAGTTCAAAGGCGGTGGCTATCCATGTTCCATTGTCTGAGTCCAAGGGTGGTGGCTGTCCATGTTCCAATGACTGAGTCCAAGGGCCGCGGTTGTCCATGATCCACTGTCTGAGTCCAAATGCTTTGGCTGTCCATGTTCCACTGTTTGAGTCCAAGTGCCGTGGCTGTCCATGTTCCCACAGTCTGAGTCCAAGGGCTGCGGCTGTCCATGTTCCACAGTCTGAGTCCAAGGGCTGCGGTTGTCCACGTTCTCACTGTCTGAGTCCAAGGGCAGCGAATGTCCATGTTCCCACTGTCTGAGTCCAAGGGCCGCGGTTGTCCATGTTCCATTGTCTGAGTCCAAGGGCGGTGGCTGTCCATGTTCCCACTGAGTCCAAGGGCGGTGGCTGTCCATGTTCCCACTGTCTGAGTCCAAAGGCCGCGGTTGTCCTTGTTCCCACTGTCTGAGTCCAAGTGCGGTGGCTGTCCATGTTCCACTGTCTGAGTCCAAGGCCGACGGTTGTCCATGTTCCCACTGTCTGAGTCCAAGGGCCGCAGTTGTCCATGTTCCCACTGTCTGAGTCAAAGTGCGGTGGCTGTCCATGTTCCACTGTCAGAGTTCAAGGGCCGTGTCTGTCCATGTTCCCGCTGTCTGAGTCCAAGGGCCGCAGCTGTCCATGTCCCACTGTCTGAGTCCATGGGCCGTGGCTGTCCAGGTTCCCGCTGTCTGAGTCCAAGGGCGGTGGCTGTCCATGTTCCACTGTCAGAGTTCAACGGCGGTGGCTGTCCATGTTCCCACTGTTGAGTCCAAGGGCGGTGGCTGTCAATGTTCCCACTGTCTGAGTCCAAGTGCGGTGGCTGTCCATGTCCCACTGTCAGAGTCCAAGGGCCGCGGTTGTCCATGTTCCCACAGTCTGAGTCCAAGTGCCGCGGCTGTCCATGTTCCCACTGTCTGAGTCCAAGGGCGGTGTCTGTCCATGTTCCCACCCTCTGAGTCCAAGGGCGGTGGCTGTCCATGTTCCCACTGTCTGAGTCCATGGGCCGTGGCTGTCCAGGTTCCCACAGTCTGAGTCCAAGGGCCGCGGCTGTCCATGTTCCCAACCTCTGAGTCCAAGGGCGGTGGCTGTCCATGTTCCCGCTGTCTGAGTCCAAGGGCGGTGGCTGTCCATGTTCCACTGTCAGAGTTCAAGGGCCGCGGCTGTCCAGGTTCCCACAGTCTGAGTCCAAGGGCGGTGGCTGTCCATTTTCCCACAGTCTGAGTCCAAGTGCCGCGGCTGTCCACGTTCCACTGGCTGAGTCCATGGGCCGTGGCTGTCCATGTTCCCACCCTCTGAGTCCAAGGGCCACGGCTGTCCATGTTCCACTGTCTGAGTCCAAGGGCGGTGGCTGTCCATGTTCCCACTGTTCTGAGTCCAAGGGCGGTGGCTGTCCATGTTCCACTGTCAGAGTTCAAGGGCCGTGTCTGTCCATGTTCCCGCTGTCTGAGTCCAAGGGCCGCGGCTGTCCATGTCCCACTGTCTGAGTCCATGGGCCGTGGCTGTCCAGGTTCCCACAGACTGAGTCCAAGTGCCGCGGCTGTCCATGTTCCCACCCTCTGAGTCCAAGGGCGGTGGCTGTCCATGTTCCCGCTGTCTGAGTCCAAGGGCGGTGGCTGTCCATGTTCCACTGTCAGAGTTCAAGGGCGGTGGCTGTCCATGTTCCCACTGTCTGAGTCCAAGGGCGGTGGCTGTCCATGTTCCCACTGTCTGAGTCCAAGGGCGGTGGCTGTCCATTTTCCCACTGAGTCCAAGGGCGGTGGCTGTCCATGTTCCACTGTCTGAGTCCAAGGGCCGCGGTTGTCCTTGTTCCCACTGTCTGAGTCCAAGTGCGGTGGCTGTCCATGTTCCACTGTCTGAGTCCATGGGCCGTGGCTGTCCATGTTCCCACAGTCAGAGTCCAAGTGCCGCGATTGTCCATGTTCCCACCCTCTGCGTCCAAGGGCCACGGCTGTCCATGTTCCACTGTCTGAGTCCAAGGGCCGTGGCTGTCCATGTTCCACTGTCTGATTCCAAGGGCCGTGGCTGTTCATGTTCCACTGTCTGAGTCCAAGGGCCGTGGCTGTCCATGTTCCACTGTCTGAGTCCAAGGGCCGTGGCTGTCCATGTTCTCACTGTCTGAGTCCAAGTGCGACGGCTGTCCATGTTCCCACTGTCTGAGTCCAAGGGCCGTGGCTGTCCATGTTCTCACTGTCTGAGTCCAAGGGCCGCGGTTGTACATGTTCTCAATGTCTGAGTCCAAGGGCCGCGGTTGTCCATGTTCTCACTGTCTGAGTCCAAGGGCCGCGGCTGTCCATGTTCCCACTGTCTGAGTTCAAAGGCGGTGGCTATCCATGTTCCATTGTCTGAGTCCAAGGGTGGTGGCTGTCCATGTTCCAATGACTGAGTCCAAGGGCCGCGGTTGTCCATGATCCACTGTCTGAGTCCAAGTGCCGTGGCTGTCCATGTTCCACTGTTTGAGTCCAAGTGCCGTGGCTGTCCATGTTCCCACAGTCTGAGTCCAAGGGCTGCGGCTGTCCATGTTCCACAGTCTGAGTCCAAGGGCTGCGGTTGTCCAAGTTCTCACTGTCTGAGTCCAAGGGCAGCGAATGTCCATGTTCCCACTGTCTGAGTCCAAGGGCCGCGGTTGTCCATGTTCCACTGTCTGAGTCCAAGGGCGGTGGCTGTCCATGTTCCCACTGAGTCCAAGGGCGGTGGCTGTCCATGTTCCCACTGTCTGAGTCCAAAGGCCGCGGTTGTCCTTGTTCCCACTGTCTGAGTCCAAGTGCGGTGGCTGTCCATGTTCCACTGTCTGAGTCCAAGGCCGACGGTTGTCCATGTTCCCACTGTCTGAGTCCAAGGGCCGCAGTTGTCCATGTTCCCACTGTCTGAGTCCAATGGAGGTGGCTCTCCATGTTCCCACTGTCTGAGTCAAAGTGCGGTGGCTGTCCATGTTCCACTGTCTGAGTCCAAGGGCCGTGGCTGTCCATATTCCACTGTCTGAGTCCAAGGGCCACGGCTGTCCATGTTCCACTCTCTGAGTCCAAGGGCTGCGGTTGTCCATGTTCCACTGTCTGAGTCCAAGGGCCGCGATTGTCCATGTTTTCTCTGTCTGAGTCCAAGGGCCGTGGCTGTCCATGTTCCCACCCTCTGAGTACAAGGGCCGTGTCTGTCCATGTTCCCACACTCTGAGTCCAAGGGCAGTGGCTGTCCATGTTCCCGCTGTCTGAGTCCAAGGGCGGCGGCTGTCCATGTTCTCACTCTCTGAGTCCAAGTGCCGCGGCTGTCCATGTTCCCACCCTCTGAGTCCAAGGGCGGTGGCTGTCCATGTTCCCGCTGTCTGAGTCCAAGGGCGGTGGCTGTCAATGTTCCACTGTCAGAGTTCAAGGGCCGCGGTTGTCCATGTTCCCACTGTCTGAGTCCAAGGGCCGTGGCTGTCCATGTTCCCACAGTCTGAGTCCAAGGGCGGTGGCTGTCCATGTTTCCACTGTCTGAGTCCAAGGGCGGTGGCTGTCCATGTCCCACTGTCAGAGTCCAAGGGCCGCGGTTGTCCATGTTCCCACAGTCTGAGTCCAAGTGCCGCGGCTGTCCATGTTCCCACTGTCTGAGTCCAAGGGTGGTGTCTGTCCATGTTCCCACCCTCTGAGTCCAAGGGCGGTGGCTGTCCATGTTCCCGCTGTCTGAGTCCAAGGGCGGTGGCTGTCCATGTTCCACTGTCTGAGTCCAAGGGCGGTGGCTGTCCATGTTCCACTGTCTGAATCCAAGGGCGGTGGCTGTCCATGTTCCACTGTCTGAGTCCAAGGGCCGCGGTTGTCCATGTTCCCACAGTCTGAGTCCAAGTGCCGCGGCTGTCCACGTTCCCACTGTCTGAGTCCAAGGGCGGTGGCTGTCCATGTTCCCACCCTCTGAGTCCAAGGGCGGTGGCTGTCCATGTTCCACTGTCTGAGTCCAAGGGACGCGGTTGTCCTTGTTCCCACTGTCTGAGTCCAATTGCGGTGGCTGTCCATGTCCCACTGTCTGAGTCCATGGGCCGTGGCTGTCCAGGTTCCCACAGTCTAAGTCCAAGTGCCGCGGCTGTCCATGTTCCCGCTGTCTGAGTCCAAGGGCGGTGGCTGTCCATGTTCCACTGTCAGAGTTCAACGGCGGTGGCTGTCCATGTTCCCACTGTTGAGTCCAAGGGCGGTGGCTGTCCATGTTCCCACTGTCTGAGTCCAAGTGCGGTGGCTGTCCATGTCCCACTGTCAGAGTCCAAGGGCCGCGGTTGTCCATGTTCCCACAGTCTGAGTCCAAGTGCCGCGGCTGTCCATGTTCCCACTGTCTGAGTCCAAGGGCGGTGGCTGTCCATGTTCCAACCCTCTGAGTCCAAGGGCGGTGGCTGTCCATGTTCCCACTGTCTGAGTCCATGGGCCGTGGCTGTCCAGGTTCCCACAGTCTGAGTCCAAGTGCCGCGGCTGTCCATGTTCCCAACCTCTGAGTCCAAGGGCGGTGGCTGTCCATGTTCCACTGTCAGAGTTCAAGGGCCGCGGTTGTCCATGTTCCCACTGTCTGAGTCCAAGGGCCGTGGCTGTCCATGTTCCCACAGTCTGAGTCCAAGGGCGGTGGCTGTCCATGTTTCCACTGTCTGAGTCCAAGGGCGGTGGCTGTCCATGTCCCACTGTCAGAGTCCAAGGGCCGCGGTTGTCCATGTTCCCACAGTCTGAGTCCAAGTGCCGCGGCTGTCCATGTTCCCACTGTCTGAGTCCAAGGGCGGTGTCTGTCCATGTTCCCACCCTCTGAGTCCAAGGGCGGTGGCTGTCCATGTTCCCGCTGTCTGAGTCCAAGGGCGGTGGCTGTCCATGTTCCACTGTCTGAGTCCAAGGGCGGTGGCTGTCCATGTTCCACTGTCTGAGTCCAAGGGCGGTGGCTGTCCATGTTCCACTGTCTGAGTCCAAGGGCCGCGGTTGTCCATGTTCCCACAGTCTGAGTCCAAGTGCCGCAGCTGTCCACGTTCCCACTGTCTGAGTCCAAGGGCGGTGGCTGTCCATGTTCCCACCCTCTGAGTCCAAGGGCGGTGGCTGTCCATGTTCCACTGTCTGAGTCCAAGGGACGCGGTTGTCCTTGTTCCCACTGTCTGAGTCCAATTGCGGTGGCTGTCCATGTCCCACTGTCTGAGTCCATGGGCCGTGGCTGTCCAGGTTCCCACAGTCTGAGTCCAAGTGCCGCGGCTGTCCATGTTCCCGCTGTCTGAGTCCAAGGGCGGTGGCTGTCCATGTTCCACTGTCAGAGTTCAACGGCGGTGGCTGTCCATGTTCCCACTGTTGAGTCCAAGGGCGGTGGCTGTCCATGTTCCCACTGTCTGAGTCCAAGTGCGGTGGCTGTCCATGTCCCACTGTCAGAGTCCAAGGGCCGCGGTTGTCCATGTTCCCACAGTCTGAGTCCAAGTGCCGCGGCTGTCCATGTTCCCACTGTCTGAGTCCAAGGGCGGTGGCTGTCCATGTTCCCACCCTCTGAGTCCAAGGGCCGTGGCTGTCCATGTTCCCACTGTCTGAGTCCATGGGCCGTGGCTGTCCAGGTTCCCACAGTCTGAGTCCAAGTGCCGCGGCTGTCCATGTTCCCAACCTCTGAGTCCAAGGGCGGTGGCTGTCCATGTTCCCGCTGTCTGAGTCCAAGGCCGGTGGCTGTCCATGTTCCACTGTCAGAGTTCAAGGGCCGCGGCTGTCCATGTTCCCACTGTCTGAGTCCAAGGGCGGTGGCTGTCCATGTTCTCACTGTCTGAGTCCAAGGGCCGCGGTTGTCCATGTTCTCACTCTCTGAGTCCAAGGGGCGCGGTTGTCCATGTTCTCACTGTCTGAGTCCAAGGGACGCGGCTGTCCATGTTCCCACTGTCTGAGTTCAAAGGCGGTGGCTATCCATGTTCCATTGTCTGAGTCCAAGGGTGGTGGCTGTCCATGTTCCAATGACTGAGTCCAAGGTCCGCGGTTGTCCATGTTCCACTGTCTGAGTCCAAGTGCTGTGGCTGTCCATGTTCCACTGTTTGAGTCGAAGTGCCTTGGCTGTCCATGTTCCCACAGTCTGAGTCCAAGGGCTGCGGTTGTCCATGTTCCACTGTCTGAGTCCAAGGGCGGTGGCTGTCCATTTTCCCACTGAGTCCAAGGGCGGTGGCTGTCCATGTTCCCACTGTCTGAGTCCAAAGACCGCGGTTTTCCTTGTTCCCACTGTCTGAGTCCAAGGGCCGCAGTTGTCCATGTTCCCACTGTCTGAGTCCAAGGGAGGTGGCTCTCCATGTTCCCACTGTCTGAGTCAAAGTGCAGTGGCTGTCCATGTTCCAATGTCTGAGTCCAAGGCCGACGGTTGTCCATGTTCCCACTGTCTGAGTCCAAGGGCCGTGGCTGTCCATGTTCCACTGTCTGAGTCCAAGGGCCGCGATTGTCCATGTTCTCACTGTCTGAGTCCAAGGGCCGTGGCTGTCCATGTTCCCACCCTCTGAGTCCAAGGGCCGTGTCTGTCCATGTTCCCACCCTCTGAGTCCAAGGACCGCGGCTGTCCATGTTCTCACTGTCTGAGTCCAAGTGCCGCGGCTGTCCATGTTCCCACCCTCTGAGTCCAAGGGCGGTGGCTGTCCATGTTCCACTGTCTGAGTCCAAGGGCGGTGGCTGTCCATGTTCCCACTGAGTCCAAGGGCGGTGGCTGTCCATGTTCCCACTGTCTGAGTCCAAAGGCCGCGGTTGTCCTTGTTCCCACTGTCTGAGTCCAAGTGCGGTGGCTGTCCATGTTCCACTGTCTGAGTCCAAGGCCGACGGTTGTCCATGTTCCCACTGTCTGAGTCCAAGGGCCGCAGTTGTCCATGTTCCCACTGTCTGAGTCCAAGGGAGGTGGCTTTCCATGTTCCCACTGTCTGAGTCAAAGTGCGGTGGCTGTCCATGTTCCACTGTCAGAGTTCAAGGGCCGCGATTGTCCATGTTCTCACTGTCTGAGTCCAAGGGCCGCGATTGTCCATGTTTTCACTGTCTGAGTCCAAGGGCCGTGGCTGTCCATGTTCCCACCCTCTGAGTCCAAGGGCCGTGTCTGTCCATGTTCCCACCCTCTGAGTCCAAGGACCGCGGCTGTCCATGTTCTCACAGTCTGAGTCCAAGTGCCGCGGCTGTCCATGTTCCCACCCTCTGAGTCCAAGGGCGGTGGCTGTCCATGTTCCCACTGAGTCCAAGTGCCGCGGCTGTCCACGTTCCCACTGTCTGAGTCCAAGGGTGGTGGCTGTCCATGTTCCACTGTCTGAGTCCAAGGGCGGTGGCTGTCCATGTTCCACTGTCTGAGTCCAAGGGCAGCGGTTGTCCTTGTTCCCACTGTCTGAGTCCAATTGCGGTGGCTGTCCATGTCCCACTGTCTGAGTCCATGGGCCGTGGCTGCCCAGGTTCCCACAGTCTGAGTCCAAGTGCCGCGGCTGTCCATGTTCCCACCCTCTGAGTCCAAGGGCGGTGGCTGTCCATGTTCCCGCTGTCTGAGTCCAAGGGCGGTGGCTGTCCATGTTCCACTGTCAGAGTTCAAGGGCGGTGGCTGTCCATGTTCCCACTGTCTGAGTCCAAGGGCGGTGGCTGTCCATGTTCCCACTGTCTGAGTCCAAGGGCGGTGGCTGTCCATGTTCCCACTGTCTGAGTCCAAGGGCAGTGGCTGTCCATTTTCCCACTGAGTCCAAGGGCGGTGGCTGTCCATGTTCCACTGTCTGAGTCCAAAGGCCGCGGCTGTCCATGTTCCACTGTCTGATTGCAAGGGCCGTGGCTGTCCATGTTCCACTGTCTGTGTCCAAGGGCCGTGGCTGTCCATGTTCTCACTGTCTGAGTCCAAGTGCCACGGCTATCCATGTTCCCACTGTCTGAGTCCAAGAGCCGTGGCTGTCCATGTTCCCACTGTCTGAGTCCAAAGGCCGCGGTTGTCCTTGTTCCCACTGTCTGAGTCCAAGTGCGGTGGCTGTCCATGTTCCACTGTCTGATTCCAAGGCCGACGGTTGTCCATGTTCCCACTGTCTGAGTCCAAGGGCCGCAGTTGTCCATGTTCCCACTGTCTGAGTCCAAGGGAGGTGGCTCTCCATGTTCCCACTGTCTGAGTCAAAGTGCGGTGGCTGTCCATGTTCCACTGTCTGAGTCCAAGGGCCGTGGCTGTCCATATTCCCACAGTCTGAGTCCAAGTGCCGCGGCTGTCCATGTTCCCACTGTCTGAGTCCAAGGGCGATGGCTGTCCATGTTCCACTGTCTGAGTCCAAGGGCGGTGGCTGTCCATGTTCCACTGTCTGAGTCCAAGGGCGGTGGCTGTCGATGTTCCACTGTCTGAGTCCAAGGGCCGCGGTTGTCCATGTTCCCGCAGTTAGAGTCCAAGTGCCGCGGCTGTCCACGTTCCCACTGTCTGAGTCCAAGGGCGGTGGCTGTCCATGTTCCCACCCTCTGAATCCAAGGGCGGTGGCTGTCCATGTTCCACTGTCTGAGTCCAAGGGCCGCGGTTGTCCTTGTTCCCACTGTCTGAGTCCAATTGCGGTGGCTGTCCATGTCCCACTGTCTGAGTCCATGGACCGTGGCTGTCCAGGTTCCCACCCTCTGAGTCCAAGGGCGGTGGCTGTCCATGTTCTCGCTGTCTGAGTCCAAGGGCGGTGGCTGTCCATGTTCCACTGTCAGAGTTCAAGGGCGGTGGCTGTCCATGTTCCCACTGTCTGAGTCCAAGGGCGGTGGCTGTCCCTGTTCCCACTGTCTGAGTCCAAGGGCAGTGGCTGTCCATTTTCCCACTGAGTCCAAGGGCGGTGGCTGTCCATGTTCCACTGTCTGAGTCCAAAGGCCGCGGCTGTCCATGTTCCACTGTCTGAGTCGAAGGGCGGTGGCTGTCCATGTTCTCACTGTCTGAGTCCAAGTGCCACGGCTATCCATGTTCCCACTGTCTGAGTCCAAGGGCCGTGGCTGTCCATGTACTCACTGTCTGAGTCCAAGGGCCGCGGTTGTCCATGTTCTCACTGTCTGAGTCCAAGGGGCGCGGTTGTCCATCTTCTCTCTGTCTGAGTCCAAGGGCCGCGGCTGACCATGTTCCCACTGTCTGAGTTCAAAGGCGGTGGCTATCCATGTTCCATTGTCTGAGTCCAAGGGTGGTGGCTGTCCATGTTCCAATGACTGAGTCCAAGGGTAGCGGTTGTCCATGTTCCACTGTCTGAGTCCAAGTGCCGTGGCTGTCCATGTTCCACTGTTTGAGTCCAAGTGCCGTGGCTGTCCATGTTCCCACAGTCTGAGTCCAAGGGCTGCGGCTGTCCATGTTCCACAGTCTGAGTCCAAGGGCTGCGGTAGTCCATGTTCTCACTGTCTGAGTCCAAGGGCAGCGAATGTCCATGTTCCCACTGTCTGAGTCCAAGGGCCGCGGTTGTCCATTTTCCACTGTCTGAGTCCAAGGGCGGTGGCTGTCCATTTTCCCACTGAGTCCAAGGGCGGTGGCTGTCCATGTTCCCACTGTCTGAGTCCAAAGGCCGCGGTTGTCCTTGTTCCCACTGTCTGAGTTCAAAGGCCGCGGTTGTCCATGTTCCCACTGTCTGAGTCCAAGGGTGATGGCTGTCCATGTTCCAATGACTGAGTCCAAGGGCCGCGGTTGTCCATGTTCCACTGTCTGAGTCCAAGTGCCGTGGCTGTCCATGTTCCACTGTTTGAGTCCAAGTGCCGTGGCTGTCCATGTTCCCACAGTCTGAGTCCAAGGGCTGCGGCTGTCCATATTCCCACAGTCTGAGTCCAAGTGCCGCGGCTGTCCATGTTCCCACTGTCTGAGTCCAAGGGCGATGGCTGTCCATGTTCCACTGTCTGAGTCCAAGGGCGGTGGCTGTCCATGTTCCACTGTCTGAGTCCAAGGGCGGTGGCTGTCGATGTTCCACTGTCTGAGTCCAAGGGCCGCGGTTGTCCATGTTCCCGCAGTTAGAGTCCAAGTGCCGCGGCTGCCCACGTTCCCACTGTCTGAGTCCAAGGGCGGTGGCTGTCCATGTTCCCACCCTCTGAATCCAAGGGCGGTGGCTGTCCATGTTCCACTGTCTGAGTCCAAGGGCCGCGGTTGTCCTTGTTCCCACTGTCTGAGTCCAATTGCGGTGGCTGTCCATGTCCCACTGTCTGAGTCCATGGACCGTGGCTGTCCAGGTTCCCACCCTCTGAGTCCAAGGGCGGTGGCTGTCCATGTTCTCGCTGTCTGAGTCCAAGGGCGGTGGCTGTCCATGTTCCACTGTCAGAGTTCAAGGGCGGTGGCTGTCCATGTTCCCACTGTCTGAGTCCAAGGGCGGTGGCTGTCCCTGTTCCCACTGTCTGAGTCCAAGGGCAGTGGCTGTCCATTTTCCCACTGAGTCCAAGGGCGGTGGCTGTCCATGTTCCACTGTCTGAGTCCAAAGGCCGCGGCTGTCCATGTTCCACTGTCTGAGTCGAAGGGCGGTGGCTGTCCATGTTCTCACTGTCTGAGTCCAAGTGCCACGGCTATCCATGTTCCCACTGTCTGAGTCCAAGGGCCGTGGCTGTCCATGTACTCACTGTCTGAGTCCAAGGGCCGCGGTTGTCCATGTTCTCACTGTCTGAGTCCAAGGGGCGCGGTTGTCCATCTTCTCTCTGTCTGAGTCCAAGGGCCGCGGCTGTCCATGTTCCCACTGTCTGAGTTCAAAGGCGGTGGCTATCCATGTTCCATTGTCTGAGTCCAAGGGTGGTGGCTGTCCATGTTCCAATGACTGAGTCCAAGGGTAGCGGTTGTCCATGTTCCACTGTCTGAGTCCAAGTGCCGTGGCTGTCCATGTTCCACTGTTTGAGTCCAAGTGCCGTGGCTGTCCATGTTCCCACAGTCTGAGTCCAAGGGCTGCGGCTGTCCATGTTCCACAGTCTGAGTCCAAGGGCTGCGGTAGTCCATGTTCTCACTGTCTGAGTCCAAGGGCAGCGAATGTCCATGTTCCCACTGTCTGAGTCCAAGGGCCGCGGTTGTCCATGTTCCACTGTCTGAGTCCAAGGGCGGTGGCTGTCCATTTTCCCACTGAGTCCAAGGGCGGTGGCTGTCCATGTTCCCACTGTCTGAGTCCAAAGGCCGCGGTTGTCCTTGTTCCCACTGTCTGAGTTCAAAGGCCGCGGTTGTCCATGTTCCCACTGTCTGAGTCCAAGGGTGATGGCTGTCCATGTTCCAATGACTGAGTCCAAGGGCCGCGGTTGTCCATGTTCCACTGTCTGAGTCCAAGTGCCGTGGCTGTCCATGTTCCACTGTTTGAGTCCAAGTGCCGTGGCTGTCCATGTTCCCACAGTCTGAGTCCAAGGGCTGCGGCTGTCCATGTTCCCACTGTCTGAGTCCAAGGGCCGCGGTTGTCCATGTTCCACTGTCTGAGTCCAAGGGCGGTGGCTGTCCATTTTCCCACTGAGTCCAAGAGCGGTGGCTGTCCATGTTCCCACTGTCTGAGTCCAAAGACCGCGGTTGTCCTTGTTCCCACTGTCTGAGTCCAAGGGCCGCAGTTGTCCATGTTCCCACTGTCTGAGTCCAAGGGAGGTGGCTCTCCATGTTCCCACTGTCTGAGTCAAAGTGCGGTGGCTGTCCATGTTCCACTGTCTGAGTCCAAGGGCCGTGGCTGTCCATATTCCACTGTCTGAGTCCAAGGGCCACGGCTGTCCATGTTCCACTCTCTGAGTCCAAGGGCTGCGGTTGTCCATGTTTTCACTGTCTGAGTCCAAGGGCCATGTCTGTACATGTTCCCACACTCTGAGTCCAAGGGCGGTGGCTGTCCATGTTCCACTGTCAGAGTTCAAGGGCCGCGGCTGTCCATGTTCCCACTGTCTGAGTCCAAGGGCCGTGGCTGTCCATGTTCCCACAGTCTGAGTCCAAGGGCGGTGGCTGTCCATGTTTCCACTGTCTGAGTCCAAGGGAGGTGGCTGTCCATATTCCACTGTCTGAGTCCAAGGGCCGCGGTTGTCCTTGTTCCCACTGTCTGAGTCCAAGTGCCGCGGCTGTCCATGTTCCCACTGTCTGAGTCCAAGGGCGATGGCTGTCCATGTTCCCACCCTCTGAGTCCAAGGGCGGTGGCTGTCCATGTTCCCGCTGTCTGAGTCCAAGGGCGGTGGCTGTCCATGTTCCACTGGCTGAGTCCAAGGGCGGTGGCTGTCTATGTTCCACTGTCTGAGTCCAAGGGCGGTGGCTGTCCATGTTCCACTGTCTGAGTCCAAGGGCCGCAGTTGTCCATGTTCCCGCAGTCTGAGTCCAAGTGCCGCGGCTGTCCACGTTCCCACTGTCTGAGTCCAAGGGCGGTGGCTGTCCATGTCCCACTGTCTGAGTCCAAGTGCCGCGGCTGTCCATGTTCCCACCCTCTGAGTCCAAGGGCGGTGGCTGTCCATGTTCCCGCTGTCTGAGTCCAAGGGCGGTGGCTGTCCATGTTCCCACCCTCTGAGTCCAAGGGCGGTGGCTGTCCATGTTCCACTGTCTGAGTCCAAGGGCCGCGGTTGTCCTTGTTCCCACTGTCTGAGTCCAATTGCGGTGGCTGTCCATGTCCCACTGTCTGAGTCCATGGGCCGTGGCTGTCCAGGTTCCCACAGTCTGAGTCCAAGTGCCGCGGCTGTCCATGTTCCCACCCTCTGAGTCCAAGGGCGGTGGCTGTCCATGTTCCCGCTGTCTGAGTCCAAGGGCGGTGGCTGTCCATGTTCCACTGTCAGAGTTCAAGGGCGGTGGCTGTCCATGTTCTCACTGTCTGAGTCCAAGGGCGGTGGCTGTCCATGTTCCCACTGTCTGAGTCCAAAGGCCGCGGTTGTCCTTGTTCCCACTGTCTGAGTTCAAAGGCCGCGGTTGTCCATGTTCCCACTGTCTGAGTCCAAGGGTGATGGCTGTCCATGTTCCAATGACTGAGTCCCAGGGCCGCGGTTGTCCATGTTCCACTGTCTGAGTCCACGTGCCGTGGCTGTCCATGTTCCACTGTTTGAGTCCAAGTGCCGTGGCTGTCCATGTTCCCACAGTCTGAGTCCAAGGGCTGCGGCTGTCCATGTTCCACAGTCTGAGTCCAAGGGCTGCGGTTGTCCATGTTCTCACTGTCAAAGTCCAAGGTCAGCGAATATCCATGTTCCCACTGTCTGAGTCCAAGGGCCGCGGTTGTCCATGTTCCACTGTCTGAGTCCAAGGGCGGTGGCTGTCCATGTTCCCACTGAGTCCAAGGGCGGTGGCTGTCCATGTTCCCACTGTCTGAGTCCAAAGGCCGCGGTTGTCCTTGTTCCCACTGTCTGAGTCCAAGTGCGGTGGCTGTCCATGTTCCAATGTCTGAGTCCAAGGCCGACGGTTCTCCATGTTCCCACTGTCTGAGACCAAGGGCCGCAGTTGTCCATGTTCCCACTGTCTGAGTCCAAGTGCGGTGGCTGTCCATGTTCCACTGTCTGAGTCCAAGGCCGACGGTTGTCCATGTTCCCACTGTCTGAGTCCAAGGGAGGTGGCTCTCCATGTTCCCACTGTCTGACTCAAAGTGCGGTGGCTGTCCATGTTCCACTGTCTGAGTCCAAGGGCCGTGGCTGTCCATATTCCCACAGTCTGAGTCCAAGTGCCGCGGCTGTCCATGTTCCCACTGTCTGAGTCCAAGGGTGATGGCTGTCCATGTTCCCACCCTCTGAGTCCAAGGGCGGTGGCTGTCCATGTTCCACTGTCTGAGTCCAAGGGTGGTGGCTGTCCATGTTCCACTGTCTGAGTCCAAGGGCGGTGGCTGTCCATGTTCCACTGTCTGAGTCCAAGGGCGATGGCTGTCCATGTTCCCACCCTCTGAGTCCAAGGGCGGTGGCTGTCCATGTTCCTCTGTCTGAGTCCAAGGGCGGTGGCTGTCCATGTTCCACTGTCTGAGTCCAAGGGCGGTGGCTGTCCATGTTCCACTGTCTGAGTCCAAGGGCGGTGGCTGTCCATGTTCCACTGTCTGAGTCCAAGGGCGATGGCTGTCCATGTTCCCACCCTCTGAGTCCAAGGGCGGTGGCTGTCCATGTTCCACTGTCTGAGTCCAAGGGCGGTGGCTGTCCATGTTCCACTGTCTGAGTCCAAGGGCGGTGGCTGTCCATGTTCCACTGTCTGAGTCCAAGGGCCGTGGCTGTCCAGGTTCCCACAGTCTGAGTCCAAGTGCCGCGGCTGTCCATGTTCCCACCCTCTGAGTCCAAGGGCGGTGGCTGTCCATGTACCCGCTGTCTGAGTCCAAGGGCGGTGGCTGTCCATGTTCCACTGTCAGAGTTCAAGGGCGGTGGCTGTCCATGTTCCCACTGTCGGAGTCCAAGGGCGGTGGCTGTCCATGTTCCCACTGTCTGAGTCCAAGGGCAGTGGCTGTCCATTTTCCCACTGAGTCCAAGGGCGGTGGCTGTCCATGTTCTCACTGTCTGAGTCCAAGGGCCGTGGCTGTCCATGTACTCACTGTCTGAGTCCAAGGGGAGCGGTTGTCCATGTTCCACTGTCTGAGTCCAAGTGCCGTGGCTGTCCATGTTCCACTGTTTGAGTCCAAGTGCCGTGGCTGTCCATGTTCCCACAGTCTGAGTCCAAGGGCTGCGGCTGTCCATGTTCCACAGTCTGAGTCCAAGGGCTGCGGTAGTCCATGTTCCCACTGTCTGAGTCCAAGGGCAGCGAATGTCCATGTTCCCACTGTCTGAGTCCAAGGGCCGCGGTTGTCCATGTTCCACTGTCTGAGTCCAAGGGCGGTGGCTGTCCATTTTCCCACTGAGTCCAAGGGCGGTGGCTGTCCATGTTCCCACTGTCTGAGTCCAAAGGCCGCGGTTGTCCTTGTTCCCACTGTCTGAGTTCAAAGGCCGCGGTTGTCCATGTTCCCACTGTCTGAGTCCAAGGGTGATGGCTGTCCATGTTCCACTGTTTGAGTCCAAGTGCCGTGGCTGTCCATGTTCCCACAGTCTGAGTCCAAGGGCTGCGGCTGTCCATGTTCCACAGTCTGAGTCCAAGGGCTGCGGTTGTCCATATTCTCACTGTCTGAGTCCAAGGGCTGCGGTTGTCCATATTCTCACTGTCTGAGTCCAAGGGCAGCGAATGTCCATGTTCCCACTGTCTGAGTCCAAGGGCCGCGGTTGTCCATGTTCCACTGTCTGAGTCCAAGGGCGGTGGCTGTCCATGTTCCCACTGAGTCCAAGGGCGGTGGCTGTCCATGTTCCCACTGTCTGAGTCCAACGGCCGCGGTTGTCCTTGTTCCCACTGTCTGAGTCCAAGTGCGGTGGCTGTCCATGTTCCACTGTCTGAGTCCAAGGCCGACGGTTGTCCATGTTCCCACTGTCTGAGTCCAAGGGCCGCAGCTGTCCATGTTCCCACTGTCTGAGTCCAAGGGAGGTGGCTCTCCATGTTCCCACTGTCTGAGTCCAAGGGCGGTGGCTGTCCATGTTTCCACTGTCTGAGTCCAAGTGCCGTGGCTGTCCATGTTCCCACCCTCTGAGTCCAAGGGCGGTGGCTGTCCATGTCCAACTGTCTGAGTCCATGGGCCGTGGCTGTCCAGGTTCCCACAGTCTGAGTCCAAGTGCCGCGGCTGTCCATGTTCCCACCCTCTGAGTCCAAGGGCGGTGGCTGTCCATGTTCCCGCTGTCTGAGTCCAAGGGCGGTGGCTGTCCATGTTCCACTGTCTGAGTCCAAGGCCGACGGTTGTCCATGTTCCCACTGTCTGAGTCCAAGGGCCGCAGTTGTCCATGTTCCCACTGTCTGAGTCCAAGGGAGGTGGCTCTCCATGTTCCCACTGTCTGAGTCCAAGGGCCACGGCTGTCCATGTTCCACTCTCTGAGTCCAAGGGCTGCGGTTGTCCATGTTTTCACTGTCTGAGTCCAAGGTCCGCAGTTGTCCATGTTCCCACTGTCTGAGTCCAAGGGAGGTGGCTCTCCATGTTCCCACTGTCTGAGTCAAAGTGCGGTGGCTTTCCATGTTCCACTGTCTGAGTCCAAGGGCCGTGGCGGTCCATATTCCACTGTCTGAGTCCAAGGGCCACGGCTGTCCATGTTCCACTCTCTGAGTCCAAGGGCTGCGGTTGTCCATGTTTTCACTGTCTGAGTCCAAGGGCCGTGGCTGTCCATGTTCCCACCCTCTGAGTCCAAGGGCCGTGTCTGTACATGTTCCCACACTCTGAGTCCAAGGGCGGTGGCTGTCCATGTTCCACTGTCAGAGTTCAAGGGCCGCGGCTGTCCATGTTCCCACTGTCTGAGTCCAAGGGCGGTGGCTGTCCATGTTTCCACTGTCTGAGTCCAAGTGCCGTGGCTGTCCATGTTCCCACCCTCTGAGTCCAAGGGCCGTGTCTGTCCATGTTCCCACCCTCTGAGTCCAAGGACCGCGGCTGTCCATGTTCTCACTGTCTGAGTCCAAGTGCCGCGGCTGTCCATGTTCCCACCCTCTGAGTCCAAGGGCGGTGGCTGTCCATGTTCCACTGTCTGAGTCCAAGGGCGGTGGCTGTCCATGTTCCACTGTCTGAGTCCAAGGGCCGTGGCTGTCCATGTTCCACTGTCTGAGTCCAATGGCCACAGCTGTCCATGTTCCACTCTCTGAGTCCAAGGGCTGCGGTTGTCCATGTTTTCACTGTCTGAGTCCAAGGGCCGTGGCTGTCCATGTTCCCACACTCTGAGTCCAAGGGCCATGTCTGTACATGTTCCCACACTCTGAGTCCAAGGGCGGTGGCTGTCCATGTTCCACTGTCAGAGTTCAAGGGCCGCGATTGTCCATGTTCTCACTGTCTGAGTCCAAGGGCCGTGGCTGTCCATGTTCCCACACTCTGAGTCCAAGGGCCATGTCTGTACATGTTCCCACACTCTGAGTCCAAGGGCGGTGGCTGTCCATGTTCCACTGTCAGAGTTCAAGGGCCGCGATTGTCCATGTTTTCACTGTCTGAGTCCAAGGGCCGTGGCTGTCCATGTTCCCACACTCTGAGTCCAAGGGCCATGTCTGTACATGTTCCCACACTCTGAGTCCAAGGGCGGTGGCTGTCCATGTTCCACTGTCAGAGTTCAAGGGCCGCGATTGTCCATGTTCTCACTGTCTGAGTCCAAGGGCAGCGATTGTCCATGTTTTCACTGTCTGAGTCCAAGGTCCGCAGTTGTCCATGTTCCCACTGTCTGAGTCCAAGGGAGGTGGCTCTCCATGTTCCCACTGTCTGAGTCAAAGTGCGGTGGCTGTCCATGTTCCACTGTCTGAGTCCAAGGGCCGTGGCTGTCCATGTTCCCACTGTCTGAGTCCAAGGGCCGTGGCTGTCCATGTTCCCACAGTCTGAGTCCAAGGGCGGTGGCTATCCATATTCCACTGTCTGAGTCCAAGGGCCGCGGTTGTCCTTGTTCCCACTGTCTGAGTCCAAGTGCGGTGGCTGTCCATGTCCCACTGTCAGAGTCCAAGGGCCGCGGTTGTCCATGTTCCCACAGTCTGAGTCCAAGTGCCGCGGCTGTCCATGTTCCCACTGTCTGAGTCCAAGGGCGATGGCTGTCCATGTTCCCACCCTCTGAGTCCAAGGGCGGTGGCTGTCCATGTTCCCGCTGTCTGAGTCCAAGGGCGGTGGCTGTCCATGTTCCACTGTCTGAGTCCAAGGGCGGTGGCTGTCCATGTTCCACTGTCTGAGTCCAAGGGCGGTGGCTGTCCATGTTCCACTGTCTGAGTCCAAGGGCCGCGGTTGTCCATGTTCCCGCAGTCTGAGTCCAAGTGCCGCGGCTGTCCACGTTCCCACTGTCTGAGTCCAAGGGCGGTGGCTGTCCATGTTCCCACCCTCTGAGTCCAAGGGCGGTGGCTGTCCATGTTCCACTGTCTGAGTCCAAGGGCCGCGGTTGTCCTTGTTCCCACTGTCTGAGTCCAATTGCGGTGGCTGTCCATGTTCCAGCTGTCTGAGTCCAAGGGCGGTGGCTGTCCATGTTCCACTGTCTGAGTCCAAGGGCGGTGGCTGTCCATGTTCCACTGTCTGAGTCCAAGGGCCGCGGTTGTCCATGTTCCCGCAGTCTGAGTCCAAGTGCCGCGGCTGTCCACGTTCCCACCCTCTGAGTCCAAGGGCCGCGGTTGTCCATGTTCCACTGTCTGAGTCCAAGGGCGGTGGCTGTCCATGTCCCACTGTCTGAGTCCATGGGCCGTGGCTGTCCAGGTTCCCACAGTCTGAGTCCAAGTGCCGCGGCTGTCCATGTTCCCACCCTCTGAGTCCAAGGGCGGTGGCTGTCCATGTTCCCGCTGTCTGAGACCAAGGGCGGTGGCTGTCCATGTTCCACTGTCAGAGTTCAAGGGCGGTGGCTGTCCATGTTCCCACTGTCTGAGTCCAAGGGCGGTGGCTGTCCATGTTCCCACTGTCTGAGTCCAAGGGCGGTGGCTGTCCATGTTCCCACTGTCTGAGTCCAAGGGCAGTGGCTGTCCATTTTCCCACTGAGTCCAAGGGCGGTGGCTGTCCATGTTCCACTGTCTGAGTCAAAAGGCCGCGGCTGTCCATGTTCCACTGTCTGATTGCAAGGGCCGTGGCTGTCCATGTTCCACTGTCTGTGTCCAAGGGCCGTGGCTGTCCATGTTCTCACTGTCTGAGTCCAAGTGCCACGGCTATCCATGTTCCCACTGTCTGAGTCCAAGGGCCATGGCTGTCCATGTACTCACTGTCTGAGTCCAAGGGCCGCGGTTGTCCATGTTCTCACTGTCTGAGTCCAAGGGCCGCGGTTGTCCATGTTCCACTGTCTGAGTCCAAGGGCGGCGGCTGTCCATGTTCCCACTGAGTCCAAGGGCGGTGGCTGTCCATGTTCCCACTGTCTGAGTCCAAAGGCCGCGGTTGTCCTTGTTCCCACTGTCTGAGTCCAAGTGCGGTGGCTGTCCATGTTCCACTGTCTGATTCCAAGGCCGACGGTTGTCCATGTTCCCACTGTCTGAGTCCAAGGGCCGCAGTTGTCCATGTTCCCACTGTCTGAGTCCAAGGGAGGTGGCTCTCCATGTTCCCACTGTCTGAGTCAAAGTGCGGTGGCTGTCCATGTTCCACAGTCTGAGTCCAAGTGCCGCGGCTGTCCATGTTCCCACTGTCTGAGTCCAAGGGCGATGGCTGTCCATGTTCCCACCCTCTGAGTCCAAGGGCAGTGGCTGTCCATGTTCCCGCTGTCTGAGTCCAAGGGCGGTGGCTGTCCATGTTCCACTGTCTGAGTCCAAGGGCGGTGGCTGTCCATGTTCCACTGTCTGAGTCCAAGGGCGGTGGCTGTCCATGTTCCACTGTCTGAGTCCAAGTGCCGCGGCTGTCCATGTTCCCACTGTCTGAGTCCAAGGGCGATGGCTGTCCATGTTCCCACCCTCTGAGTCCAAGGGCAGTGGCTGTCCATGTTCCCGCTGTCTGAGTCCAAGGGCGGTGGCTGTCCATGTTCCACTGTCTGAGTCCAAGGGCGGTGGCTGTCCATGTTCCACTGTCTGAGTCCAAGGGCGGTGGCTGTCCATGTTCCACTGTCTGAGTCCAAGGGCCGCGGTTGTCCATGTTCCGGCAGTCTGTCCAAGTGCCGCGGCTGTCCACGTTCCCACTGTCTGAGTCCAAGGGCGGTGGCTGTCCATGTCCAACTGTCTGAGTCCATGGGCCGTGGCTGTCCAGGTTCCCACAGTCTGAGTCCAAGTGCCGCGGCTGTCCATGTTCCCACCCTCTGAGTCCAAGGGCGGTGGCTGTCCATGTTCCCGCTGTCTGAGTCCAAGGGCGGTGGCTGTCCATGTTCCACTGTCAGAGTTCAAGGGCGGTGGCTGTCCATGTTCCCACTGTCTGAGTCCAAGGGCGGTGGCTGTCCATGTTCCCACTGTCTGAGTCCAAAGGCCGCGGTTGTCCATTTTCCCACTGAGTCCAAGGGCGGTGGCTGTCCATGTTCCACTGTCTGAGTCCAAAGGCCGCGGCTGTCCATGTTCCACTGTCTGATTCCAAGGGCAGTGGCTGTCCATGTTCCACTGTCTGTGTCCAAGGGCCGTGGCTGTCCATGTTCTCACTGTCTGAGTCCAAGTGCCACGGCTATCCATGTTCCCACTGTCTGAGTCCAAGGGCCGTGGCTGTCCATGTACTCACTGTCTGAGTCCAAGGGCCGCGGTTGTCCATGTTCTCACTGTCTGAGTCCAAGGGGCGCGGTTGTCCATCTTCTCACTGTCTGAGTCCAAGGGCCGCGGCTGTCCATGTTCCCACTGTCTGAGTTCAAAGGCGGTGGCTATCCATGTTCCATTGTCTGAGTCCAAGGGTGGTGGCTGTCCATGTTCCAATGACTGAGTCCAAGGGTAGCGGTTGTCCATGTTCCACTGTCTGAGTCCAAGTGCCGTGGCTGTCCATGTTCCACTGTTTGAGTCCAAGTGCCGTGGCTGTCCATGTTCCCACAGTCTGAGTCCAAGGGCTGCGGCTGTCCATGTTCCACAGTCTGAGTCCAAGGGCTCCGGTAGTCCATGTTCTCACTGTCTGAGTCCAAGGGCTGCGGCTGTCCATGTTCCCACTGTCTGAGTCCAAGGGCCGCGGTTGTCCATGTTCCACTGTCTGAGTCCAAGGGCGGTGGCTGTCCATTTTCCCACTGAGTCCAAGGGCGGTGGCTGTCCATGTTCCCACTGTCTGAGTCCAAAGACCGCGGTTGTCCTTGTTCCCACTGTCTGAGTCCAAGGGCCGCAGTTGTCCATGTTCCCACTGTCTGAGTCCAAGGGAGGTGGCTCTCCATGTTCCCACTGTCTGAGTCAAAGTGCAGTGGCTGTCCATGTTCCACTGTCTGAGTCCAAGGCCGACGGTTGTCCATGTTCCCACTGTCTGAGTCCAAGGGCCGTGGTTGTCCATATTCCACTGTCTGAGTCCAAGGGCCGCGATTGTCCATGTTCTCACTGTCTGAGTCCAAGGGCCGCGATTGTCCATGTTTTCACTGTCTGAGTCCAAGGGCCGTGGCTGTCCATGTTCCCACCCTCTGAGTCCAAGGGCCGTGTCTGTCCATGTTCCCACCCTCTGAGTCCAAGGACCGCGGCTGTCCATGTTCCCACCCTCTGAGTCCAAGGGCGGTGGCTGTCCATGTTCCACTGTTTGAGTCCAAGGGCGGTGGCTGTCCATGTTCCCACTGAGTCCAAGGGCGGTGGCTGTCCATGTTCCCACTGTCTGAGTCCAAAGGCCACGGTTGTCCTTGTTCCCACTGTCTGAGTCCAAGTGCGGTGGCTGTCCATGTTCCACTGTCTGAGTCCAAGGCCGACGGTTGTCCATGTTCACACTGTCTGAGTCCAAGGGCCGCAGTTGTCCATGTTCCCAGTGTCTGAGTCCAAGGGAGGTGGCTCTCCATGTTCCCACTGTCTGAGTCAAAGTGCGGTGGCTGTCCATGTTCCACTGTCTGAGTCCAAGGGCCGTGGCTGTCCATATTCCACTGTCTGAGTCCAAGGGCCACGGCTGTCCATGTTCCACTCTCTGAGTCCAAGGGCTGCGGTTGTCCATGTTTTCACTGTCTGAGTCCAAGGGCCGTGGCTGTCCATGTTCCCACACTCTGAGTCCAAGGGCCATGTCTGTTCATGTTCCCACACTCTGAGTCCAAAGGCCGCGGTTGTCCTTGTTCCCACTGTCTGAGTCCAAGTGCGGAGGCTGTCCATGTTCCACTGTCTGATTCCAAGGCCGACGGTTGTCCATGTTCCCACTGTCTGAGTCCAAGGGCCGCAGTTGTCCATGTTCCCACTGTCTGAGTCCAAGGGAGGTGGCTCTCCATGTTCCCACTGTCTGAGTCAAAGTGCGGTGGCTGTCCATGTTCCACAGTCTGAGTCCAAGTGCCGCGTCTGTCCATATTCCCACTGTCTGAGTCCAAGGGCGATGGCTGTCCATGTTCCCACCCTCTGAGTCCAAGGGCAGTGGCTGTCCATGTTCCCGCTGTCTGAGTCCAAGGGCGGTGGCTGTCCATGTTCCACTGTCTGAGTCCAAGGGCGGTGGCTGTCCATGTTCCACTGTCTGAGTCCAAGGGCGGTGGCTGTCCATGTTCCACTGTCTGAGTCCAAGGGCCGCGGTTGTCCATGTTCCCGCAGTCTGAGTCCAAGTGCCGCGGCTGTCCACGTTCCCACTGTCTGAGTCCAAGGGCGGTGGCTGTCCATGTTCCCACCCTCTGAGTCCAAGGGCGGTGGCTGTCCATGTCCAACTGTCTGAGTCCATGGGCCGTGGCTGTCCAGGTTCCCACAGTCTGAGTCCAAGTGCCGCGGCTGTCCATGTTCCCACCCTCTGAGTCCAAGGGCGGTGGCTGTCCATGTTCCCGCTGTCTGAGTCCAAGGGCGGTGGCTGTCCATGTTCCACTGTCAGAGTTCAAGGGCGGTGGCTGTCCATGTTCCCACTGTCTGAGTCCAAGGGCGGTGGCTGTCCATGTTCCCACTGTCTGAGTCCAAAGGCCGCGGTTGTCCATTTTCCCACTGAGTCCAAGGGCGGTGGCTGTCCATGTTCCACTGTCTGAGTCCAAAGGCCGCGGCTGTCCATGTTCCACTGTCTGATTCCAAGGGCAGTGGCTGTCCATGTTCCACTGTCTGTGTCCAAGGGCCGTGGCTGTCCATGTTCTCACTGTCTGAGTCCAAGTGCCACGGCTATCCATGTTCCCACTGTCTGAGTCCAAGGGCCGTGGCTGTCCATGTACTCACTGTCTGAGTCCAAGGGCCGCGGTTGTCCATGTTCTCACTGTCTGAGTCCAAGGGGCGCGGTTGTCCATCTTCTCACTGTCTGAGTCCAAGGGCCGCGGCTGTCCATGTTCCCACTGTCTGAGTTCAAAGGCGGTGGCTATCCATGTTCCATTGTCTGAGTCCAAGGGTGGTGGCTGTCCATGTTCCAATGACTGAGTCCAAGGGTAGCGGTTGTCCATGTTCCACTGTCTGAGTCCAAGTGCCG
This sequence comes from Hypanus sabinus, assembly GCF_030144855.1. Classification (NCBI taxonomy): domain Eukaryota; kingdom Metazoa; phylum Chordata; class Chondrichthyes; order Myliobatiformes; family Dasyatidae; genus Hypanus; species Hypanus sabinus. The sequence goes on from NC_082719.1 coordinate 26,344,393, forward strand.
TGGCTGTCCATGTTCCACTGTTTGAGTCCAAGTGCCGTGGCTGTCCATGTTCCCACAGTCTGAGTCCAAGGGCTGCGGCTGTCCATGTTCCACAGTCTGAGTCCAAGGGCTCCGGTAGTCCATGTTCTCACTGTCTGAGTCCAAGGGCAGCGAATGTCCATGTTCCCACTGTCTGAGTCCAAGGGCCGCGGTTGTCCATGTTCCACTGTCTGAGTCCAAGGGCGGTGGCTGTCCATTTTCCCACTGAGTCCAAGGGCGGTGGCTGTCCATGTTCCCACTGTCTGAGTCCAAAGGCCGCGGTTGTCCTTGTTCCCACTGTCTGAGTTCAAAGGCCGCGGTTGTCCATGTTCCCACTGTCTGAGTCCAAGGGTGATGGCTGTCCATGTTCCAATGACTGAGTCCAAGGGCCGCTGTTGTCCATGTTCCACTGTCTGAGTCCAAGTGCCGTGGCTGTCCATGTTCCACTGTTTGAGTCCAAGTGCCGTGGCTGTCCATGTTCCCACAGTCTGAGTCCAAGGGCTGCGGCTGTCCATGTTCCACTGTCTGAGTCCAAGGGCGGTGGCTGTCCATGTTCCACTGTCTGAGTCCAAGGGCCGTGGCTGTCCATGTTCCACTGTCTGAGTCCAATGGCCACAGCTGTCCATGTTCCACTCTCTGAGTCCAAGGGCTGCGGTTGTCCATGTTTTCACTGTCTGAGTCCAAGGGCCGTGGCTGTCCATGTTCCCACACTCTGAGTCCAAGGGCCATGTCTGTACATGTTCCCACACTCTGAGTCCAAGGGCGGTGGCTGTCCATGTTCCACTGTCAGAGTTCAAGGGCCGCGATTGTCCATGTTCTCACTGTCTGAGTCCAAGGGCCGTGGCTGTCCATGTTCCCACACTCTGAGTCCAAGGGCCATGTCTGTACATGTTCCCACACTCTGAGTCCAAGGGCGGTGGCTGTCCATGTTCCACTGTCAGAGTTCAAGGGCCGCGATTGTCCATGTTTTCACTGTCTGAGTCCAAGGGCCGTGGCTGTCCATGTTCCCACACTCTGAGTCCAAGGGCCATGTCTGTACATGTTCCCACACTCTGAGTCCAAGGGCGGTGGCTGTCCATGTTCCACTGTCAGAGTTCAAGGGCCGCGATTGTCCATGTTCTCACTGTCTGAGTCCAAGGGCAGCGATTGTCCATGTTTTCACTGTCTGAGTCCAAGGTCCGCAGTTGTCCATGTTCCCACTGTCTGAGTCCAAGGGAGGTGGCTCTCCATGTTCCCACTGTCTGAGTCAAAGTGCGGTGGCTGTCCATGTTCCACTGTCTGAGTCCAAGGGCCGTGGCTGTCCATGTTCCCACTGTCTGAGTCCAAGGGCCGTGGCTGTCCATGTTCCCACAGTCTGAGTCCAAGGGCGGTGGCTATCCATATTCCACTGTCTGAGTCCAAGGGCCGCGGTTGTCCTTGTTCCCACTGTCTGAGTCCAAGTGCGGTGGCTGTCCATGTCCCACTGTCAGAGTCCAAGGGCCGCGGTTGTCCATGTTCCCACAGTCTGAGTCCAAGTGCCGCGGCTGTCCATGTTCCCACTGTCTGAGTCCAAGGGCGATGGCTGTCCATGTTCCCACCCTCTGAGTCCAAGGGCGGTGGCTGTCCATGTTCCCGCTGTCTGAGTCCAAGGGCGGTGGCTGTCCATGTTCCACTGTCTGAGTCCAAGGGCGGTGGCTGTCCATGTTCCACTGTCTGAGTCCAAGGGCGGTGGCTGTCCATGTTCCACTGTCTGAGTCCAAGGGCCGCGGTTGTCCATGTTCCCGCAGTCTGAGTCCAAGTGCCGCGGCTGTCCACGTTCCCACTGTCTGAGTCCAAGGGCGGTGGCTGTCCATGTTCCCACCCTCTGAGTCCAAGGGCGGTGGCTGTCCATGTTCCACTGTCTGAGTCCAAGGGCCGCGGTTGTCCTTGTTCCCACTGTCTGAGTCCAATTGCGGTGGCTGTCCATGTTCCAGCTGTCTGAGTCCAAGGGCGGTGGCTGTCCATGTTCCACTGTCTGAGTCCAAGGGCGGTGGCTGTCCATGTTCCACTGTCTGAGTCCAAGGGCCGCGGTTGTCCATGTTCCCGCAGTCTGAGTCCAAGTGCCGCGGCTGTCCACGTTCCCACCCTCTGAGTCCAAGGGCCGCGGTTGTCCATGTTCCACTGTCTGAGTCCAAGGGCGGTGGCTGTCCATGTCCCACTGTCTGAGTCCATGGGCCGTGGCTGGCCAGGTTCCCACAGTCTGAGTCCAAGTGCCGCGGCTGTCCATGTTCCCACCCTCTGAGTCCAAGGGCGGTGGCTGTCCATGTTCCCGCTGTCTGAGACCAAGGGCGGTGGCTGTCCATGTTCCACTGTCAGAGTTCAAGGGCGGTGGCTGTCCATGTTCCCACTGTCTGAGTCCAAGGGCGGTGGCTGTCCATGTTCCCACTGTCTGAGTCCAAGGGCGGTGGCTGTCCATGTTCCCACTGTCTGAGTCCAAGGGCAGTGGCTGTCCATTTTCCCACTGAGTCCAAGGGCGGTGGCTGTCCATGTTCCACTGTCTGAGTCAAAAGGCCGCGGCTGTCCATGTTCCACTGTCTGATTGCAAGGGCCGTGGCTGTCCATGTTCCACTGTCTGTGTCCAAGGGCCGTGGCTGTCCATGTTCTCACTGTCTGAGTCCAAGTGCCACGGCTATCCATGTTCCCACTGTCTGAGTCCAAGGGCCATGGCTGTCCATGTACTCACTGTCTGAGTCCAAGGGCCGCGGTTGTCCATGTTCTCACTGTCTGAGTCCAAGGGCCGCGGTTGTCCATGTTCCACTGTCTGAGTCCAAGGGCGGCGGCTGTCCATGTTCCCACTGAGTCCAAGGGCGGTGGCTGTCCATGTTCCCACTGTCTGAGTCCAAAGGCCGCGGTTGTCCTTGTTCCCACTGTCTGAGTCCAAGTGCGGTGGCTGTCCATGTTCCACTGTCTGATTCCAAGGCCGACGGTTGTCCATGTTCCCACTGTCTGAGTCCAAGGGCCGCAGTTGTCCATGTTCCCACTGTCTGAGTCCAAGGGAGGTGGCTCTCCATGTTCCCACTGTCTGAGTCAAAGTGCGGTGGCTGTCCATGTTCCACAGTCTGAGTCCAAGTGCCGCGGCTGTCCATGTTCCCACTGTCTGAGTCCAAGGGCGATGGCTGTCCATGTTCCCACCCTCTGAGTCCAAGGGCAGTGGCTGTCCATGTTCCCGCTGTCTGAGTCCAAGGGCGGTGGCTGTCCATGTTCCACTGTCTGAGTCCAAGGGCGGTGGCTGTCCATGTTCCACTGTCTGAGTCCAAGGGCGGTGGCTGTCCATGTTCCACTGTCTGAGTCCAAGTGCCGCGGCTGTCCATGTTCCCACTGTCTGAGTCCAAGGGCGATGGCTGTCCATGTTCCCACCCTCTGAGTCCAAGGGCAGTGGCTGTCCATGTTCCCGCTGTCTGAGTCCAAGGGCGGTGGCTGTCCATGTTCCACTGTCTGAGTCCAAGGGCGGTGGCTGTCCATGTTCCACTGTCTGAGTCCAAGGGCGGTGGCTGTCCATGTTCCACTGTCTGAGTCCAAGGGCCGCGGTTGTCCATGTTCCGGCAGTCTGTCCAAGTGCCGCGGCTGTCCACGTTCCCACTGTCTGAGTCCAAGGGCGGTGGCTGTCCATGTCCAACTGTCTGAGTCCATGGGCCGTGGCTGTCCAGGTTCCCACAGTCTGAGTCCAAGTGCCGCGGCTGTCCATGTTCCCACCCTCTGAGTCCAAGGGCGGTGGCTGTCCATGTTCCCGCTGTCTGAGTCCAAGGGCGGTGGCTGTCCATGTTCCACTGTCAGAGTTCAAGGGCGGTGGCTGTCCATGTTCCCACTGTCTGAGTCCAAGGGCGGTGGCTGTCCATGTTCCCACTGTCTGAGTCCAAAGGCCGCGGTTGTCCATTTTCCCACTGAGTCCAAGGGCGGTGGCTGTCCATGTTCCACTGTCTGAGTCCAAAGGCCGCGGCTGTCCATGTTCCACTGTCTGATTCCAAGGGCAGTGGCTGTCCATGTTCCACTGTCTGTGTCCAAGGGCCGTGGCTGTCCATGTTCTCACTGTCTGAGTCCAAGTGCCACGGCTATCCATGTTCCCACTGTCTGAGTCCAAGGGCCGTGGCTGTCCATGTACTCACTGTCTGAGTCCAAGGGCCGCGGTTGTCCATGTTCTCACTGTCTGAGTCCAAGGGGCGCGGTTGTCCATCTTCTCACTGTCTGAGTCCAAGGGCCGCGGCTGTCCATGTTCCCACTGTCTGAGTTCAAAGGCGGTGGCTATCCATGTTCCATTGTCTGAGTCCAAGGGTGGTGGCTGTCCATGTTCCAATGACTGAGTCCAAGGGTAGCGGTTGTCCATGTTCCACTGTCTGAGTCCAAGTGCCGTGGCTGTCCATGTTCCACTGTTTGAGTCCAAGTGCCGTGGCTGTCCATGTTCCCACAGTCTGAGTCCAAGGGCTGCGGCTGTCCATGTTCCACAGTCTGAGTCCAAGGGCTCCGGTAGTCCATGTTCTCACTGTCTGAGTCCAAGGGCAGCGAATGTCCATGTTCCCACTGTCTGAGTCCAAGGGCCGCGGTTGTCCATGTTCCACTGTCTGAGTCCAAGGGCGGTGGCTGTCCATTTTCCCACTGAGTCCAAGGGCGGTGGCTGTCCATGTTCCCACTGTCTGAGTCCAAAGGCCGCGGTTGTCCTTGTTCCCACTGTCTGAGTTCAAAGGCCGCGGTTGTCCATGTTCCCACTGTCTGAGTCCAAGGGTGATGGCTGTCCATGTTCCAATGACTGAGTCCAAGGGCCGTGGCTGTCCATGTTCCACTGTTTGAGTCCAAGTGCCGTGGCTGTCCATGTTCCCACAGTCTGAGTCCAAGGGCTGCGGCTGTCCATGTTCCCACTGTCTGAGTCCAAGGGCCGCGGTTGTCCATGTTCCACTGTCTGAGTCCAAGGGCGGTGGCTGTCCATTTTCCCACTGAGTCCAAGGGCGGTGGCTGTCCATGTTCCCACTGTCTGAGTCCAAAGACCGCGGTTGTCCTTGTTCCCACTGTCTGAGTCCAAGGGCCGCAGTTGTCCATGTTCCCACTGTCTGAGTCCAAGGGAGGTGGCTCTCCATGTTCCCACTGTCTGAGTCAAAGTGCAGTGGCTGTCCATGTTCCACTGTCTGAGTCCAAGGCCGACGGTTGTCCATGTTCCCACTGTCTGAGTCCAAGGGCCGTGGTTGTCCATATTCCACTGTCTGAGTCCAAGGGCCGCGATTGTCCATGTTCTCACTGTCTGAGTCCAAGGGCCGCGATTGTCCATGTTTTCACTGTCTGAGTCCAAGGGCCGTGGCTGTCCATGTTCCCACCCTCTGAGTCCAAGGGCCGTGTCTGTCCATGTTCCCACCCTCTGAGTCCAAGGACCGCGGCTGTCCATGTTCCCACCCTCTGAGTCCAAGGGCGGTGGCTGTCCATGTTCCACTGTTTGAGTCCAAGGGCGGTGGCTGTCCATGTTCCCACTGAGTCCAAGGGCGGTGGCTGTCCATGTTCCCACTGTCTGAGTCCAAAGGCCACGGTTGTCCTTGTTCCCACTGTCTGAGTCCAAGTGCGGTGGCTGTCCATGTTCCACTGTCTGAGTCCAAGGCCGACGGTTGTCCATGTTCACACTGTCTGAGTCCAAGGGCCGCAGTTGTCCATGTTCCCAGTGTCTGAGTCCAAGGGAGGTGGCTCTCCATGTTCCCACTGTCTGAGTCAAAGTGCGGTGGCTGTCCATGTTCCACTGTCTGAGTCCAAGGGCCGTGGCTGTCCATATTCCACTGTCTGAGTCCAAGGGCCACGGCTGTCCATGTTCCACTCTCTGAGTCCAAGGGCTGCGGTTGTCCATGTTTTCACTGTCTGAGTCCAAGGGCCGTGGCTGTCCATGTTCCCACACTCTGAGTCCAAGGGCCATGTCTGTTCATGTTCCCACACTCTGAGTCCAAAGGCCGCGGTTGTCCTTGTTCCCACTGTCTGAGTCCAAGTGCGGTGGCTGTCCATGTTCCACTGTCTGATTCCAAGGCCGACGGTTGTCCATGTTCCCACTGTCTGAGTCCAAGGGCCGCAGTTGTCCATGTTCCCACTGTCTGAGTCCAAGGGAGGTGGCTCTCCATGTTCCCACTGTCTGAGTCAAAGTGCGGTGGCTGTCCATGTTCCACAGTCTGAGTCCAAGTGCCGCGTCTGTCCATATTCCCACTGTCTGAGTCCAAGGGCGATGGCTGTCCATGTTCCCACCCTCTGAGTCCAAGGGCAGTGGCTGTCCATGTTCCCGCTGTCTGAGTCCAAGGGCGGTGGCTGTCCATGTTCCACTGTCTGAGTCCAAGGGCGGTGGCTGTCCATGTTCCACTGTCTGAGTCCAAGGGCGGTGGCTGTCCATGTTCCACTGTCTGAGTCCAAGGGCCGCGGTTGTCCATGTTCCCGCAGTCTGAGTCCAAGTGCCGCGGCTGTCCACGTTCCCACTGTCTGAGTCCAAGGGCGGTGGCTGTCCATGTTCCCACCCTCTGAGTCCAAGGGCGGTGGCTGTCCATGTCCAACTGTCTGAGTCCATGGGCCGTGGCTGTCCAGGTTCCCACAGTCTGAGTCCAAGTGCCGCGGCTGTCCATGTTCCCACCCTCTGAGTCCAAGGGCGGTGGCTGTCCATGTTCCCGCTGTCTGAGTCCAAGGGCGGTGGCTGTCCATGTTCCACTGTCAGAGTTCAAGGGCGGTGGCTGTCCATGTTCCCACTGTCTGAGTCCAAGGGCGGTGGCTGTCCATGTTCCCACTGTCTGAGTCCAAAGGCCGCGGTTGTCCATTTTCCCACTGAGTCCAAGGGCGGTGGCTGTCCATGTTCCACTGTCTGAGTCCAAAGGCCGCGGCTGTCCATGTTCCACTGTCTGATTCCAAGGGCAGTGGCTGTCCATGTTCCACTGTCTGTGTCCAAGGGCCGTGGCTGTCCATGTTCTCACTGTCTGAGTCCAAGTGCCACGGCTATCCATGTTCCCACTGTCTGAGTCCAAGGGCCGTGGCTGTCCATGTACTCACTGTCTGAGTCCAAGGGCCGCGGTTGTCCATGTTCTCACTGTCTGAGTCCAAGGGGCGCGGTTGTCCATCTTCTCACTGTCTGAGTCCAAGGGCCGCGGCTGTCCATGTTCCCACTGTCTGAGTTCAAAGGCGGTGGCTATCCATGTTCCATTGTCTGAGTCCAAGGGTGGTGGCTGTCCATGTTCCAATGACTGAGTCCAAGGGTAGCGGTTGTCCATGTTCCACTGTCTGAGTCCAAGTGCCGTGGCTGTCCATGTTCCACTGTTTGAGTCCAAGTGCCGTGGCTGTCCATGTTCCCACAGTCTGAGTCCAAGGGCTGCGGCAGTCCATGTTCCACAGTCTGAGTCCAAGGGCTCCGGTAGTCCATGTTCTCACTGTCTGAGTCCAAGGGCAGCGAATGTCCATGTTCCCACTGTCTGAGTCCAAGGGCCGCGGTTGTCCATGTTCCACTGTCTGAGTCCAAGGGCGGTGGCTGTCCATTTTCCCACTGAGTCCAAGGGCGGTGGCTGTCCATGTTCCCACTGTCTGAGTCCAAAGGCCGCGGTTGTCCTTGTTCCCACTGTCTGAGTTCAAAGGCCGCGGTTGTCCATGTTCCCACTGTCTGAGTCCAAGGGTGATGGCTGTCCATGTTCCAATGACTGAGTCCAAGGGCCGCTGTTGTCCATGTTCCACTGTCTGAGTCCAAGTGCCGTGGCTGTCCATGTTCCACTGTTTGAGTCCAAGTGCCGTGGCTGTCCATGTTCCCACAGTCTGAGTCCAAGGGCTGCGGCTGTCCATGTTCCCACTGTCTGAGTCCAAGGGCCGCGGTTGTCCATGTTCCACTGTCTGAGTCCAAGGGCGGTGGCTGTCCATTTTCCCACTGAGTCCAAGGGCGGTGGCTGTCCATGTTCCCACTGTCTGAGTCCAAAGACCGCGGTTGTCCTTGTTCCCACTGTCTGAGTCCAAGGGCAGCAGTTGTCCATGTTCCCACTGTCTGAGTCCAAGGGAGGTGGCTCTCCATGTTCCCACTGTCTGAGTCAAAGTGCAGTGGCTGTCCATGTTCCACTGTCTGAGTCCAAGGCCGACGGTTGTCCATGTTCCCACTGTCTGAGTCCAAGGGCCGTGGTTGTCCATATTCCACTGTCTGAGTCCAAGGGCCGCGATTGTCCATGTTCTCACTGTCTGAGTCCAAGGGCCGCGATTGTCCATGTTTTCACTGTCTGAGTCCAAGGGCCGTGGCTGTCCATGTTCCCACCCTCTGAGTCCAAGGGCCGTGTCTGTCCATGTTCCCACCCTCTGAGTCCAAGGACCGCGGCTGTCCATGTTCTCACTGTCTGAGTCCAAGTGCCGCGGCTGTCCATGTTCCCACCCTCTGAGTCCAAGGGCGGTGGCTGTCCATGTTCCACTGTCTGAGTCCAAGGGCGGTGGCTGTCCATGTTCCCACTGAGTCCAAGGGCGGTGGCTGTCCATGTTCCCACTGTCTGAGTCCAAAGGCCGCGGTTGTCCTTGTTCCCACTGTCTGAGTCCAAGTGCGGTGGCTGTCCATGTTCCACTGTCTGAGTCCAAGGCCGACGGTTGTCCATGTTCACACTGTCTGAGTCCAAGGGCCGCAGTTGTCCATGTTCCCACTGTCTGAGTCCAAGGGAGGTGGCTCTCCATGTTCCCACTGTCTGAGTCAAAGTGCGGTGGCTGTCCATGTTCCACTGTCTGAGTCCAAGGGCCGTGGCTGTCCATATTCCACTGTCTGAGTCCAAGGGCCACGGCTGTCCATGTTCCACTCTCTGAGTCCAAGGGCTGCGGTTGTCCATGTTTTCACTGTCTGAGTCCAAGGGCCGTGGCTGTCCATGTTCCCACACTCTGAGTCCAAGGGCCATGTCTGTACATGTTCCCACACTCTGAGTCCAAGTGCGGTGGCTGTCCATGTTCCACTGTCAGAGTTCAAGGGCCGCGGCTGTCCATGTTCCCACTGTCTGAGTCCAAGGGCCATGGCTGTCCATGTTCCCACAGTCTGAGTCCAAGGGCGGTGGCTGTCCATGTTTCCACTGTCTGAGTCCAAGGGCGGTGGCTGTCCATATTCCACTGTCTGAGTCCAAGGGCCGCGGTTGTCCTTGTTCCCACTGTCTGAGTCCAAGTGCCGCGGCTGTCCATGTTCCCACTGTCTGAGTCCAAGGGCGATGGCTGTCCATGTTCCCACCCTCTGAGTCCAAGGGCGGTGGCTGTCCATGTTCCCGCTGTCTGAGTCCAAGGGCGGTGGCTGTCCATGTTCCACTGTCTGAGTCCAAGGGCGGTGGCTGTCCATGTTCCACTGTCTGAGTCCAAGGGCGGTGGCTGTCCATGTTCCACTGTCTGAGTCCAAGGGCGGTGGCTGTCCATGTTCCACAGTTTGAGTCCAAGTGCCGTGGCTGTCCATGTTCCCACAGTCTGAGTCCAAGGGCTGCGGCTGTCCATGTTCCACAGTCTGAGTCCAAGGGCTGCGGTTGTCCATGTTCTCACTGTCTGAGTCCAAGGGCAGCGAATATCCATGTTCCCACTGTCTGAGTCCAAGGGCCGCGGTTGTCCATGTTCCACTGTCTGAGTCCAAGGGCGGTGGCTGTCCATGTACCCACTGAGTCCAAGGGCGGTGGCTGTCCATGTTCCCACTGTCTGAGTCCAAAGGCCGCTGTTGTCCTTGTTTCCACTGTCTGAGTCCAAGTGCGGTGGCTGTCCATGTTCCACTATCTGAGTCCAAGGCCGACGGTTGTCCATGTTCCCACTGTCTGAGTCCAAGGGCCGCAGTTGTCCATGTTCCCACTGTCTGAGTCCAAGTGCGGTGGCTGTCCATGTTCCACTGTCTGAGTCCAAGGCCGACGGTTGTCCATGTTCCCACTGTCTGAGTCCAAGGGAGGTGGCTCTCCATGTTCCCACTGTCTGAGTCAAAGTGCGGTGGCTGTCCATATTCCCACAGTCTGAGTCCAAGTGCCGCGGCTGTCCATGTTCCCACTGTCTGAGTCCAAGGGCGATAGCTGTCCATGTTCCCACCCTCTGAGTCCAAGGGCGGTGGCTGTCCATGTTCCCGCTGTCTGAGTCCAAGGGCGGTGGCTGTCCATGTTCCACTGTCTGAGTCCAAGGGCGGTGGCTGTCCATGTTCCACTGTCTGAGTCCAAGTGCCGCGGCTGTCCACGTTCCCACTGTCTGAGTCCAAGGGCGGTGGCTGTCCATGTTCCCACCCTCTGAGTCCAAGGGCGGTGGCTGTCCATGTTCCACTGTCTGAGTTCAAGGGCCGCGGTTGTCCTTGTTCCCACTGTCTGAGTCCAATTGCGGTGGCTGTCCATGTCCCACTGTCTGAGTCCATGGGCCGTGGCTGTCCAGGTTCCCACAGTCTGAGTCCAAGTGCCGCGGCTGTCCATGTTCCCACCCTCTGAGTCCAAGGGCGGTGGCTGTCCATGTTCCCGCTGTCTGAGTCCAAGGGCGGTGGCTGTCCATGTTCCACTGTCAGAGTTCAAGGGCGGTGGCTGTCCATGTTCCCACTGTCTGAGTCCAAGGGCAGTGGCTGTCCATGTTCCCACTGTCTGAGTCCAAGGGCCGTGGCTGTCCATGTACTCACTGTCTGAGTCCAAGGGGAGCGGTTGTCCATGTTCTCACTGTCTGAGTCCAAGTGCCGTGGCTGTCCATGTTCCACTGTTTGAGTCCAAGTGCCGTGGCTGTCCATATTCCCACAGTCTGAGTCCAAGGGCTGCGGCTGTCCATGTTCCACAGTCTGAGTCCAAGGGCTGCGGTAGTCCATGTTCTCACTGTCTGAGTCCAAGGGCAGCGAATGTCCATGTTCCCACTGTCTGAGTCCAAGGGCCGCGGTTGTCCATGTTCCACTGTCTGAGTCCAAGGGCGGTGGCTGTCCATTTTCCCACTGAGTCCAAGGGCGGTGGCTGTCCATGTTCCCACTGTCTGAGTCCAAAGGCCGCGGTTGTCCTTGTTCCCACTGTCTGAGTTCAAAGGCCGCGGTTGTCCATGTTCCCACTGTCTGAGTCCAAGGGTGATGGCTGTCCATGTTCCAATGACTGAGTCCAAGGGCCGCGGTTGTCCATGTTCCACTGTCTGAGTCCAAGTGCCGTGGCTGTCCATGTTCCACTGTTTGAGTCCAAGTGCCGTGGCTGTCCATGTTCCCACAGTCTGAGTCCAAGGGCTGCGGCTGTCCATGTTCCACAGTCTGAGTCCAAGGGCTGCGGTTGTCCATATTCTCACTGTCTGAGTCCAAGGGCAGCGAATGTCCATGTTCCCACTGTCTGAGTCCAAGGGCCGCGGTTGTCCATGTTCCACTGTCTGAGTCCAAGGGCGGTGGCTGTCCATGTTCCCACTGAGTCCAAGGGCGGTGGCTGTCCATGTTCCCACTGTCTGAGTCCAAAGGCCGCGGTTGTCCTTGTTCCCACTGTCTGAGTCCAAGTGCGGTGGCTGTCCATGTTCCACTGTCTGAGTCCAAGGCCGACGGTTGTCCATGTTCCCACTGTCTGAGTCCAAGGGCCGCAGTTGTCCATGTTCCCACTGTCTGAGTCCAAGGGAGGTGGCTCTCCATGTTCCCACTGTCTGAGTCAAAGTGCGGTGGCTGTCCATGTTCCACTGTCTGAGTCCAAGGGCCGTGGCTGTCCATATTCCACTGTCTGAGTCCAAGGGCCACGGCTGTCCATGTTCCACTCTCTGAGTCCAAGGGCTGCGGTTGTCCATGTTTTCACTGTCTGAGTCCAAGGGCCGTGGCTGTCCATGTTCCCACCCTCTGAGTCCAAGGGCCGTGTCTGTACATGTTCCCACACTCTGAGTCCAAGGGCAGTGGCTGTCCATGTTCCACGATCAGAGTTCAAGGGCCGCGGCTGTCCATGTTCCCACTGTCTGAGTCCAAGGGCCGTGGCTGTCCATGTTCCCACAGTCTGAGTCCAAGGGCGGTGGCTGTCCATGTTTCCACTGTCTGAGTCCAAGGGCGGTGGCTGTCCATGTTCCACTGTCAGAGTTCAAGGGCGGTGGCTGTCCATGTTCCCACTGTTGAGTCCAAGGGCGGTGGCTGTCCATGTTCCCACTGTCTGAGTCCAAGTGCCACGGCTATCCATGTTCCCACTGTCTGAGTCCAAGGGCCGTGGCTGTCCATGTTCTCACTGTCTGAGTCCAAGGGCCGCGGTTGTCCATGTTCTCACTCTCTGAGTCCAAGGGGCGCGGTTGTCCATGTTCTCACTGTCTGAGTCCAAGGGCCGCGGCTGTCCATGTTCCCACTGTCTGAGTTCAAAGGCGGTGGCTATCCATGTTCCATTGTCTGAGTCCAAGGGTGGTGGCTGTCCATGTTCCAATGACTGAGTCCAAGGGCCGCGGTTGTCCATGTTCCACTGTCTGAGTCCAAGTGCCGTGGCTGTCCATGTTCCACTGTTTGAGTCCAAGTGCCTTGGCTGTCCATGTTCCCACAGTCTGAGTCCAAGGGCTGCGGTAGTCCATGTTCTCACTGTCTGAGTCCAAGGGCAGCGAATGTCCATGTTCCCACTGCTGAGTCCAAGGGCCGCGGTTGTCCATGTTCCACTGTCTGAGTCCAAGGGCGGTGGCTGTCCATTTTCCCACTGAGTCCAAGGGCGGTGGCTGTCCATGTTCCCACTGTCTGAGTCCAAAGACCGCGGTTGTCCTTGTTCCCACTGTCTGAGTCCAAGGGCCGCAGTTGTCCATGTTCCCACCCTCTGAGTCCAAGGGCCGCGGCTGTCCATGTTCCCACCCTCTGAGTCCAAGGGCGGTGGCTGTCCATGTTCCACTGTCTGAGTCCAAGGGCGGTGGCTGTCCATGTTCCCACTGAGTCCAAGGGCGGTGGCTGTCCATGTTCCCACTGTCTGAGTCCAAAGGCCGCGGTTGTCTTTGTTCCCACTGTCTGAGTCCAAGTGCGGTGGCTGTCCATGTTCCACTGTCTGAGTCCAAGGCCGACGGTTGTCCATGTTCCCACTGTCTGAGTCCAAGGGCCGCAGTTGTCCATGTTCCCACTGTCTGATTCCAAGGGCCGTGGCTGTCCATGTTCCCGCAGTCTGAGTCCAAGTGCCGCGGCTGTCCACGTTCCCACTGTCTGAGTCCAAGGGCGGTGGCTGTCCATGTTCCCACCCTCTGAGTCCAAGGGCGGTGGCTGTCCATGTTCCACTGTCTGAGTCCAAGGGCCGCGGTTGTCCTTGTTCCCACTGTCTGAGTCCAATTGCGGTGGCTGTCCATGTTCCAGCTGTCTGAGTCCAAGGGCGGTGGCTGTCCATGTTCCACTGTCTGAGTCCAAGGGCGGTGGCTGTCCATGTTCCACTGTCTGAGTCCAAGGGCCGCGGTTGTCCATGTTCCCGCAGTCTGAGTCCAAGTGCCGCGGCTGTCCACGTTCCCACCCTCTGAGTCCAAGGGCGGCGGCTGTCCATGTTCCCACTGAGTCCAAGGGCGGTGGCTGTCCATGTTCCCACTGTCTGAGTCCAAAGGCCGCGGTTGTCCTTGTTCCCACTGTCTGAGTCCAAGTGCGGTGGCTGTCCATGTTCCACTGTCTGATTCCAAGGCCGACGGTTGTCCATGTTCCCACTGTCTGAGTCCAAGGGCCGCAGTTGTCCATGTTCCCACTGTCTGAGTCCAAGGGAGGTGGCTCTCCATGTTCCCACTGTCTGAGTCAAAGTGCGGTGGCTGTCCATGTTCCACAGTCTGAGTCCAAGTGCCGCGGCTGTCCATGTTCCCACTGTCTGAGTCCAAGGGCGATGGCTGTCCATGTTCCCACCCTCTGAGTCCAAGGGCAGTGGCTGTCCATGTTCCCACTGTCTGAGTTCAAGGGCGGTGGCTGTCCATGTTCCCACTGTCTGAGTCCAAGGGCAGTGGCTGTCCATTTTCCCACTGAGTCCAAGGGCGGTGGCTGTCCATGTTCCACTGTCTGAGTCCAAAGGCCGCGGCTGTCCATGTTCCACTGTCTGATTCCAAGGGCCGTGGCTGTCCATGTTCCACTGTCTGTGTCCAAGGGCCGTGGCTGTCCATGTTCTCACTGTCTGAGTCCAAGTGCCACGGCTATCCATGTTCCCACTGTCTGAGTACAAGGGCCGTGACTGTCCATGTACTCACTGTCTGAGTCCAAGGGCCGCGGCTGTCCATGTTCCCACTGTCTGAGTCCAAGGGCGATGGCTGTCCATGTTCCCACCCTCTGAGTCCAAGGGCGGCGGCTGTCCATGTTCCCACTGAGTCCAAGGGCGGTGGCTGTCCATGTTCCCACTGTCTGAGTCCAAAGGCCGCGGTTGTCCTTGTTCCCACTGTCTGAGTCCAAGTGCGGTGGCTGTCCATGTTCCACTGTCTGATTCCAAGGCCGACGGTTGTCCATGTTCCCACTGTCTGAGTCCAAGGGCCGCAGTTGTCCATGTTCCCACTGTCTGAGTCCAAGGGAGGTGGCTCTCCATGTTCCCACTGTCTGAGTCAAAGTGCGGTGGCTGTCCATGTTCCACAGTCTGAGTCCAAGTGCCGCGGCTGTCCATGTTCCCACTGTCTGAGTCCAAGGGCGATGGCTGTCCATGTTCCCACCCTCTGAGTCCAAGGGCAGTGGCTGTCCATGTTCCCGCTGTCTGAGTCCAAGGGCGGTGGCTGTCCATGTTCCACTGTCTGAGTCCAAGGGCGGTGGCTGTCCATGTTCCACTGTCTGAGTCCAAGGGCGGTGGCTGTCCATGTTCCACTGTCTGAGTCCAAGGGCCGCGGTTGTCCATGTTCCCGCAGTCTGTCCAAGTGCCGCGGCTGTCCACGTTCCCACTGTCTGAGTCCAAGGGCGGTGGCTGTCCATGTTCCCACCCTCTGAGTCCAAGGGCGGTGGCTGTCCATGTCCAACTGTCTGAGTCCATGGGCCGTGGCTGTCCATGTTCCCGCTGTCTGAGTCCAAGGGCGGTGGCTGTCCATGTTCCACTGTCAGAGTTCAAGGGCGGTGGCTGTCCATGTTCCCACTGTCTGAGTCCAAGGGCGGTGGCTGTCCATGTTCCCACTGTCTGAGTCCAAAGGCCGCGGTTGTCCATTTTCCCACTGAGTCCAAGGGCGGTGGCTGTCCATGTTCCACTGTCTGAGTCCAAAGGCCGCGGCTGTCCATGTTCCACTGTCTGATTCCAAGGGCAGTGGCTGTCCATGTTCCACTGTCTGTGTCCAAGGGCCGTGGCTGTCCATGTTCTCACTGTCTGAGTCCAAGTGCCACGGCTATCCATGTTCCCACTGTCTGAGTCCAAGGGCCGTGGCTGTCTATGTACTCACTGTCTGAGTCCAAGGGCCGCGGTTGTCCATGTTCTCACTGTCTGAGTCCAAGGGGCGCGGTTGTCCATCTTCTCACTGTCTGAGTCCAAGGGCAGCGAATGTCCATGTTCCCACTGTCTGAGTCCAAGGGCCGCGGTTGTCCATGTTCCACTGTCTGAGTCCAAGGGCGGTGGCTGTCCATTTTCCCACTGAGTCCAAGGGCGGTGGCTGTCCATGTTCCCACTGTCTGAGTCCAAAGGCCGCGGTTGTCCTTGTTCCCACTGTCTGAGTTCAAAGGCCGCGGTTGTCCATGTTCCCACTGTCTGAGTCCAAGGGTGATGGCTGTCCATGTTCCAATGACTGAGTCCAAGGGCCGCTGTTGTCCATGTTCCACTGTCTGAGTCCAAGTGCCGTGGCTGTCCATGTTCCACTGTTTGAGTCCAAGTGCCGTGGCTGTCCATGTTCCCACAGTCTGAGTCCAAGGGCTGCGGCTGTCCATGTTCCCACTGTCTGAGTCCAAGGGCCGCGGTTGTCCATGTTCCACTGTCTGAGTCCAAGGGCGGTGGCTGTCCATTTTCCCACTGAGTCCAAGGGCGGTGGCTGTCCATGTTCCCACTGTCTGAGTCCAAAGACCGCGGTTGTCCTTGTTCCCACTGTCTGAGTCCAAGGGCCGCAGTTGTCCATGTTCCCACTGTCTGAGTCCAAGGGAGGTGGCTCTCCATGTTCCCACTGTCTGAGTCAAAGTGCAGTGGCTGTCCATGTTCCACTGTCTGAGTCCAATGCCGACGGTTGTCCATGTTCCCACTGTCTGAGTCCAAGGGCCGTGGTTGTCCATATTCCACTGTCTGAGTCCAAGGGCCGCGATTGTCCATGTTCTCACTGTCTGAGTCCAAGGGCCGCGATTGTCCATGTTTTCACTGTCTGAGTCCAAGGGCCGTGGCTGTCCATGTTCCCACCCTCTGAGTCCAAGGGCCGTGTCTGTCCATGTTCCCACCCTCTGAGTCCAAGGACCGCGGCTGTCCATGTTCCCACCCTCTGAGTCCAAGGGCGGTGGCTGTCCATGTTCCACTGTTTGAGTCCAAGGGCGGTGGCTGTCCATGTTCCCACTGAGTCCAAGGGCGGTGGCTGTCCATGTTCCCACTGTCTGAGTCCAAAGGCCGCGGTTGTCCTTGTTCCCACTGTCTGAGTCCAAGTGCGGTGGCTGTCCATGTTCCACTGTCTGAGTCCAAGGCCGACGGTTGTCCATGTTCACACTGTCTGAGTCCAAGGGCCGCAGTTGTCCATGTTCCCAGTGTCTGAGTCCAAGGGAGGTGGCTCTCCATGTTCCCACTGTCTGAGTCAAAGTGCGGTGGCTGTCCATGTTCCACTGTCTGAGTCCAAGGGCCGTGGCTGTCCATATTCCACTGTCTGAGTCCAAGGGCCACGGCTGTCCATGTTCCACTCTCTGAGTCCAAGGGCTGCGGTTGTCCATGTTTTCACTGTCTGAGTCCAAGGGCCGTGGCTGTCCATGTTCCCACACTCTGAGTCCAAGGGCCATGTCTGTACATGTTCCCACACTCTGAGTCCAAAGGCCGCGGTTGTCCTTGTTCCCACTGTCTGAGTCCAAGTGCGGTGGCTGTCCATGTTCCACTGTCTGATTCCAAGGCCGACGGTTGTCCATGTTCCCACTGTCTGAGTCCAAGGGCCGCAGTTGTCCATGTTCCCACTGTCTGAGTCCAAGGGAGGTGGCTCTCCATGTTCCCACTGTCTGAGTCAAAGTGCGGTGGCTGTCCATGTTCCACAGTCTGAGTCCAAGTGCCGCGGCTGTCCATATTCCCACTGTCTGAGTCCAAGGGCGATGGCTGTCCATGTTCCCACCCTCTGAGTCCAAGGGCAGTGGCTGTCCATGTTCCCGCTGTCTGAGTCCAAGGGCGGTGGCTGTCCATGTTCCACTGTCTGAGTCCAAGGGCGGTGGCTGTCCATGTTCCACTGTCTGAGTCCAAGGGCGGTGGCTGTCCATGTTCCACTGTCTGAGTCCAAGGGCCGCGGTTGTCCATGTTCCCGCAGTCTGAGTCCAAGTGCCGCGGCTGTCCACGTTCCCACTGTCTGAGTCCAAGGACGGTGGCTGTCCATGTTCCCACCCTCTGAGTCCAAGGGCGGTGGCTGTCCATGTCCAACTGTCTGAGTCCATGGGCCGTGGCTGTCCAGGTTCCCACAGTCTGAGTCCAAGTGCCGCGGCTGTCCATGTTCCCACCCTCTGAGTCCAAGGGCGGTGGCTGTCCATGTTCCCGCTGTCTGAGTCCAAGGGCGGTGGCTGTCCATGTTCCACTGTCAGAGTTCAAGGGCGGTGGCTGTCCATGTTCCCACTGTCTGAGTCCAAGGGCGGTGGCTGTCCATGTTCCCACTGTCTGAGTCCAAAGGCCGCGGTTGTCCATTTTCCCACTGAGTCCAAGGGCGGTGGCTGTCCATGTTCCACTGTCTGAGTCCAAAGGCCGCGGCTGTCCATGTTCCACTGTCTGATTCCAAGGGCAGTGGCTGTCCATGTTCCACTGTCTGTGTCCAAGGGCCGTGGCTGTCCATGTTCTCACTGTCTGAGTCCAAGTGCCACGGCTATCCATGTTCCCACTGTCTGAGTCCAAGGGCCGTGGCTGTCCATGTACTCACTGTCTGAGTCCAAGGGCCGCGGTTGTCCATGTTCTCACTGTCTGAGTCCAAGGGGCGCGGTTGTCCATCTTCTCACTGTCTGAGTCCAAGGGCCGCGGCTGTCCATGTTCCCACTGTCTGAGTTCAAAGGCGGTGGCTATCCATGTTCCATTGTCTGAGTCCAAGGGTGGTGGCTGTCCATGTTCCAATGACTGAGTCCAAGGGTAGCGGTTGTCCATGTTCCACTGTCTGAGTCCAAGTGCCGTGGCTGTCCATGTTCCACTGTTTGAGTCCAAGTGCCGTGGCTGTCCATGTTCCCACAGTCTGAGTCCAAGGGCTGCGGCTGTCCATGTTCCACAGTCTGAGTCCAAGGGCTCCGGTAGTCCATGTTCTCACTGTCTGAGTCCAAGGGCAGCGAATGTCCATGTTCCCACTGTCTGAGTCCAAGGGCCGCGGTTGTCCATGTTTTCACTGTCTGAGTCCAAGGGCCGCGATTGTCCATGTTTTCACTGTCTGAGTCCAAGGGCCGTGGCTGTCCATGTTCCCACCCTCTGAGTCCAAGGGCCGTGTCTGTCCATGTTCCCACCCTCTGAGTCCAAGGACCGCGGCTGTCCATGTTCTCACTGTCTGAGTCCAAGTGCCGCGGCTGTCCATGTTCCCACCCTCTGAGTCCAAGGGCGGTGGCTGTCCATGTTCCACTGTCTGAGTCCAAGGGCGGTGGCTGTCCATGTTCCCACTGAGTCCAAGGGCGGTGGCTGTCCATATTCCCACTGTCTGAGTCCAAAGGCCGCGGTTGTCCTTGTTCCCACTGTCTGAGTCCAAGTGCGGTGGCTGTCCATGTTCCACTGTCTGAGTCCAAGGCCGACGGTTGTCCATGTTCACACTGTCTGAGTCCAAGGGCCGCAGTTGTCCATGTTCCCACTGTCTGAGTCCAAGGGAGGTGGCTCTCCATGTTCCCACTGTCTGAGTCAAAGTGCGGTGGCTGTCCATGTTCCACTGTCTGAGTCCAAGGGCCGTGGCTGTCCATATTCCACTGTCTGAGTCCAAGTGCCACGGCTATCCATGTTCCCACTGTCTGAGTCCAAGGGCCGTGGCTGTCCATGTACTCACTGTCTGAGTCCAAGGGCCGCGGTTGTCCATGTTCTCACTGTCTGAGTCCAAGGGGCGCGGTTGTCCATCTTCTCACTGTCTGAGTCCAAGGGCCGCGGCTGTCCATGTTCCCACTGTCTGAGTTCAAAGGCGGTGGCTATCCATGTTCCATTGTCTGAGTCCAAGGGTGGTGGCTGTCCATGTTCCAATGACTGAGTCCAAGGGTAGCGGTTGTCCATGTTCCACTGTCTGAGTCCAAGTGCCGTGGCTGTCCATGTTCCACTGTTTGAGTCCAAGTGCCGTGGCTGTCCATGTTCCCACAGTCTGAGTCCAAGGGCTGCGGCTGTCCATGTTCCACAGTCTGAGTCCAAGGGCTCCGGTAGTCCATGTTCTCACTGTCTGAGTCCAAGGGCAGCGAATGTCCATGTTCCCACTGTCTGAGTCCAAGGGCCGCGGTTGTCCATGTTTTCACTGTCTGAGTCCAAGGGCCGCGATTGTCCATGTTTTCACTGTCTGAGTCCAAGGGCCGTGGCTGTCCATGTTCCCACCCTCTGAGTCCAAGGGCCGTGTCTGTCCATGTTCCCACCCTCTGAGTCCAAGGACCGCGGCTGTCCATGTTCTCACTGTCTGAGTCCAAGTGCCGCGGCTGTCCATGTTCCCACCCTCTGAGTCCAAGGGCGGTGGCTGTCCATGTTCCACTGTCTGAGTCCAAGGGCGGTGGCTGTCCATGTTCCCACTGAGTCCAAGGGCGGTGGCTGTCCATATTCCCACTGTCTGAGTCCAAAGGCCGCGGTTGTCCTTGTTCCCACTGTCTGAGTCCAAGTGCGGTGGCTGTCCATGTTCCACTGTCTGAGTCCAAGGCCGACGGTTGTCCATGTTCACACTGTCTGAGTCCAAGGGCCGCAGTTGTCCATGTTCCCACTGTCTGAGTCCAAGGGAGGTGGCTCTCCATGTTCCCACTGTCTGAGTCAAAGTGCGGTGGCTGTCCATGTTCCACTGTCTGAGTCCAAGGGCCGTGGCTGTCCATATTCCACTGTCTGAGTCCAAGGGCCACGGCTGTCCATGTTCCACTCTCTGAGTCCAAGGGCTGCGGTTGTCCATGTTTTCACTGTCTGAATCCAAGGGCCGTGGCTGTCCATGTTCCCACACTCTGAGTCCAAGGGCCATGTCTGTACATGTTCCCACACTCTGAGTCCAAGGGCGGTGGCTGTCCATGTTCCACTGTCAGAGTTCAAGGGCCGCGGCTGTCCATGTTCCCACTGTCTGAGTCCAAGGGCCATGGCTGTCCATGTTCCCACAGTCTGAGTCCAAGGGCGGTGGCTGTCCATGTTTCCACTGTCTGAGTCCAAGGGCGGTGGCTGTCCATATTCCACTGTCTGAGTCCAAGGGCCGCGGTTGTCCTTGTTCCCACTGTCTGAGTCCAAGTGCCGCGGCTGTCCATGTTCCCACTGTCTGAGTCCAAGGGCGATGGCTGTCCATGTTCCCACCCTCTGAGTCCAAGGGCGGTGGCTGTCCATGTTCCCGCTGTCTGAGTCCAAGGGCGGTGGCTGTCCATGTTCCACTGTCTGAGTCCAAGGGCGGTGGCTGTCCATGTTCCACTGTCTGAGTCCAAGGGCGGTGGCTGTCCATGTTCCACTGTCTGAGTCCAAGGGCCGCGGTTGTCCATGTTCCCGCAGTCTGAGTCCAAGTGCCGCGGCTGTCCACGTTCCCACTGTCTGAGTCCAAGGGCGGTGGCTGTCCATGTTCCCACCCTCTGAGTCCAAGGGCGGTGGCTGTCCATGTTCCACTGTCTGAGTCCAAGGGCCGCGGTTGTCCTTGTTCCCACTGTCTGAGTCCAATTGCGGTGGCTGTCCATGTCCCACTGTCTGAGTCCATGGGCCGTGGCTGTCCAGGTTCCCACAGTCTGAGTCCAAGTGCCGCGGCTGTCCATGTTCCCACCCTCTGAGTCCAAGGGCGGTGGCTGTCCATGTTCCACTGTCAGAGTTCAAGGGCGGTGGCTGTCCATGTTCTCACTGTCTGAGTCCAAGTGCCGTGGCTGTCCATGTTCCACAGTTTGAGTCCAAGTGCCGTGGCTGTCCATGTTCCCACAGTCTGAGTCCAAGGGCTGCGGCTGTCCATGTTCCACAGTCTGAGTCCAAGGGCTGCGGTTGTCCATGTTCTCACTGTCTGAGTCCAAGGGCAGCGAATATCCATGTTCCCACTGTCTGAGTCCAAGGGCCGCGGTTGTCCATGTTCCACTGTCTGAGTCCAAGGGCGGTGGCTGTCCATGTACCCACTGAGTCCAAGGGCGGTGGCTGTCCATGTTCCCACTGTCTGAGTCCAAAGGCCGCTGTTGTCCTTGTTTCCACTGTCTGAGTCCAAGTGCGGTGGCTGTCCATGTTCCACTATCTGAGTCCAAGGCCGACGGTTGTCCATGTTCCCACTGTCTGAGTCCAAGGGCCGCAGTTGTCCATGTTCCCACTGTCTGAGTCCAAGTGCGGTGGCTGTCCATGTTCCACTGTCTGAGTCCAAGGCCGACGGTTGTCCATGTTCCCACTGTCTGAGTCCAAGGGAGGTGGCTCTCCATGTTCCCACTGTCTGAGTCAAAGTGCGGTGGCTGTCCATATTCCCACAGTCTGAGTCCAAGTGCCGCGGCTGTCCATGTTCCCACTGTCTGAGTCCAAGGGCGATAGCTGTCCATGTTCCCACCCTCTGAGTCCAAGGGCGGTGGCTGTCCATGTTCCCGCTGTCTGAGTCCAACGGCGGTGGCTGTCCATGTTCCACTGTCTGAGTCCAAGGGCGGTGGCTGTCCATGTTCCACTGTCTGAGTCCAAGTGCCGCGGCTGTCCACGTTCCCACTGTCTGAGTCCAAGGGCGGTGGCTGTCCATGTTCCCACCCTCTGAGTCCAAGGGCAGTGGCTGTCCATGTTCCACTGTCTGAGTTCAAGGGCCGCGGTTGTCCTTGTTCCCACTGTCTGAGTCCAATTGCGGTGGCTGTCCATGTCCCACTGTCTGAGTCCATGGGCCGTGGCTGTCCAGGTTCCCACAGTCTGAGTCCAAGTGCCGCGGCTGTCCATGTTCCCACCCTCTGAGTCCAAGGGCGGTGGCTGTCCATGTTCCCGCTGTCTGAGTCCAAGGGCGGTGGCTGTCCATGTTCCACTGTCAGAGTTCAAGGGCGGTGGCTGTCCATGTTCCCACTGTCTGAGTCCAAGGGCAGTGGCTGTCCATGTTCCCACTGTCTGAGTCCAAGGGCCGTGGCTGTCCATGTACTCACTGTCTGAGTCCAAGGGGAGCGGTTGTCCATGTTCTCACTGTCTGAGTCCAAGTGCCGTGGCTGTCCATGTTCCACTGTTTGAGTCCAAGTGCCGTGGCTGTCCATATTCCCACAGTCTGAGTCCAAGGGCTGCGGCTGTCCATGTTCCACAGTCTGAGTCCAAGGGCTGCGGTAGTCCATGTTCTCACTGTCTGAGTCCAAGGGCAGCGAATGTCCATGTTCCCACTGTCTGAGTCCAAGGGCCGCGGTTGTCCATGTTCCACTGTCTGAGTCCAAGGGCGGTGGCTGTCCATTTTCCCACTGAGTCCAAGGGCGGTGGCTGTCCATGTTCCCACTGTCTGAGTCCAAAGGCCGCGGTTGTCCTTGTTCCCACTGTCTGAGTTCAAAGGCCGCGGTTGTCCATGTTCCCACTGTCTGAGTCCAAGGGTGATGGCTGTCCATGTTCCAATGACTGAGTCCAAGGGCCGCGGTTGTCCATGTTCCACTGTCTGAGTCCAAGTGCCGTGGCTGTCCATGTTCCACTGTTTGAGTCCAAGTGCCGTGGCTGTCCATGTTCCCACAGTCTGAGTCCAAGGGCTGCGGCTGTCCATGTTCCACAGTCTGAGTCCAAGGGCTGCGGTTGTCCATATTCTCACTGTCTGAGTCCAAGGGCAGCGAATGTCCATGTTCCCACTGTCTGAGTCCAAGGGCCGCGGTTGTCCATGTTCCACTGTCTGAGTCCAAGGGCGGTGGCTGTCCATGTTCCCACTGAGTCCAAGGGCGGTGGCTGTCCATGTTCCCACTGTCTGAGTCCAAAGGCCGCGGTTGTCCTTGTTCCCACTGTCTGAGTCCAAGTGCGGTGGCTGTCCATGTTCCACTGTCTGAGTCCAAGGCCGACGGTTGTCCATGTTCCCACTGTCTGAGTCCAAGGGCCGCAGTTGTCCATGTTCCCACTGTCTGAGTCCAAGGGAGGTGGCTCTCCATGTTCCCACTGTCTGAGTCAAAGTGCGGTGGCTGTCCATGTTCCACTGTCTGAGTCCAAGGGCCGTGGCTGTCCATATTCCACTGTCTGAGTCCAAGGGCCACGGCTGTCCATGTTCCACTCTCTGAGTCCAAGGGCTGCGGTTGTCCATGTTTTCACTGTCTGAGTCCAAGGGCCGTGGCTGTCCATGTTCCCACCCTCTGAGTCCAAGGGCCGTGTCTGTACATGTTCCCACACTCTGAGTCCAAGGGCAGTGGCTGTCCATGTTCCACGATCAGAGTTCAAGGGCCGCGGCTGTCCATGTTCCCACTGTCTGAGTCCAAGGGCCGTGGCTGTCCATGTTCCCACAGTCTGAGTCCAAGGGCGGTGGCTGTCCATGTTTCCACTGTCTGAGTCCAAGGGCGGTGGCTGTCCATGTTCCACTGTCAGAGTTCAAGGGCGGTGGCTGTCCATGTTCCCACTGTTGAGTCCAAGGGCGGTGGCTGTCCATGTTCCCACTGTCTGAGTCCAAGTGCCACGGCTATCCATGTTCCCACTGTCTGAGTCCAAGGGCCGTGGCTGTCCATGTTCTCACTCTCTGAGTCCAAGGGGCGCGGTTGTCCATGTTCTCACTGTCTGAGTCCAAGGGCCGCGGCTGTCCATGTTCCCACTGTCTGAGTTCAAAGGCGGTGGCTATCCATGTTCCATTGTCTGAGTCCAAGGGTGGTGGCTGTCCATGTTCCAATGACTGAGTCCAAGGGCCGCGGTTGTCCATGTTCCACTGTCTGAGTCCAAGTGCCGTGGCTGTCCATGTTCCACTGTTTGAGTCCAAGTGCCTTGGCTGTCCATGTTCCCACAGTCTGAGTCCAAGGGCTGCGGCTGTCCATGTTCCACAGTCTGAGTCCAAGGGCTGCGGTAGTCCATGTTCTCACTGTCTGAGTCCAAGGGCAGCGAATGTCCATGTTCCCACTGCTGAGTCCAAGGGCCGCGGTTGTCCATGTTCCACTGTCTGAGTCCAAGGGCGGTGGCTGTCCATTTTCCCACTGAGTCCAAGGGCGGTGGCTGTCCATGTTCCCACTGTCTGAGTCCAAAGACCGCGGTTGTCCTTGTTCCCACTGTCTGAGTCCAAGGGCCGCAGTTGTCCATGTTCCCACCCTCTGAGTCCAAGGGCCGCGGCTGTCCATGTTCCCACCCTCTGAGTCCAAGGGCGGTGGCTGTCCATGTTCCACTGTCTGAGTCCAAGGGCGGTGGCTGTCCATGTTCCCACTGAGTCCAAGGGCGGTGGCTGTCCATGTTCCCACTGTCTGAGTCCAAAGGCCGCGGTTGTCTTTGTTCCCACTGTCTGAGTCCAAGTGCGGTGGCTGTCCATGTTCCACTGTCTGAGTCCAAGGCCGACGGTTGTCCATGTTCCCACTGTCTGAGTCCAAGGGCCGCAGTTGTCCATGTTCCCACTGTCTGAGTCCAAGGGAGGTGGCTCTCCATGTTCCCACTGTCTGAGTCAAAGTGCGGTGGCTGTCCATGTTCCACTGTCTGAGTCCAAGGGCCGTGGCTGTCCATATTCCACTGTCTGAGTCCAAGGGCCACGGCTGTCCATGTTCCACTCTCTGAGTCCAAGGGCTGCGGTTGTCCATGTTTTCACTGTCTGAGTCCAAGGGCCGGGGCTGTCCATGTTCCCACACCCTGAGTCCAAGGGCCATGTCTGTACATGTTCCCACACTCTGAGTCCAAGGGCGGTGGCTGTCCATGTTCCACTGTCAGAGTTCAAGGGCCGCGGCTGTCCATGTTCCCACTGTCTGAGTTCAAAGGCGGTGGCTATCCATGTTCCATTGTCTGAGTCCAAGGGTGGTGGCTGTCCATGTTCCAATGACTGAGTCCAAGGGCCGCGGTTGTCCATGTTCCACTGTCTGAGTCCAAGTGCCGTGGCTGTCCATGTTCCACTGTTTGAGTCCAAGTGCCTTGGCTTTCCATGTTCCCACAGTCTGAGTCCAAGGGCTGCGGCTGTCCATGTTCCACAGTCTGAGTCCCAGGGCTGCGGTAGTCCATGTTCTCACTGTCTGAGTCCAAGGGCAGCGAATGTCCATGTTCCCACTGCTGAGTCCAAGGGCCGCGGTTGTCCATGTTCCACTGTCTGAGTCCAAGGGCGGTGGCTGTCCATTTTCCCACTGAGTCCAAGGGCGGTGGCTGTCCATGTTCCCACTGTCTGAGTCCAAAGACCGCGGTTGTCCTTGTTCCCACTGTCTGAGTCCAAGGGCCGCAGTTGTCCATGTTCCCACCCTCTGAGTCCAAGGGCCGCGGCTGTCCATGTTCCCACCCTCTGAGTCCAAGGGCGGTGGCTGTCCATGTTCCACGGTCTGAGTCCAAGGGCGGTGGCTGTCCATGTTCCCACTGAGTCCAAGGGCGGTGGCTGTCCATGTTCCCACTGTCTGAGTCCAAAGGCCGCGGTTGTCCTTGTTCCCACTGTCTGAGTCCAAGTGCGGTGGCTGTCCATGTTCCACTGTCTGAGTCCAAGGCCGACGGTTGTCCATGTTCCCACTGTCTGCGTCCAAGGGCCGCAGTTGTCCATGTTCCCACTGTCTGAGTCCAAGGGAGGTGGCTCTCCATGTTCCCACTGTCTGAGTCAAAGTGCGGTGGCTGTCCATGTTCCACTGTCTGAGTCCAAGGGCCGTGGCTGTCCATATTCCACTGTCTGAGTCCAAGGGCCACGGCTGTCCATGTTCCACTCTCTGAGTCCAAGGGCTGCGGTTGTCCATGTTTTCACTGTCTGTGTCCAAGGGCCGTGGCTGTCCATGTTCCCACACTCTGAGTCCAAGGGCCATGTCTGTACATGTTCCCACACTCTGAGTCCAAGGGCGGTGGCTGTCCATGTTCCACTGTCAGAGTTCAAGGGCCGCGGCTGTCCATGTTCCCACTGTCTGAGTCCAAGGGCCGTGGCTGTCCATGTTCCCACAGTCTGAGTCCAAGGGCGGTGGCTGTCCATGTTTCCACTGTCTGAGTCCAAGGGCGGTGGCTGTCCATGTTCCCACCCTCTGAGTCCAAGGGCGGTGGCTGTCCATGTTCCCGCTGTCTGAGTCCAAGGGCGGTGGCTGTCCATGTTCCACTGTCTGAGTCCAAGGGCGGTGGCTGTCCATGTTCCACTGTCTGAGTCCAAGGGCCGCGGTTGTCCATGTTCCCACAGTCTGAGTCCAAGTGCCGCGGCTGTCCACGTTCCCACTGTCTGAGTCCAAGGGCGGTGGCTGTCCATGTTCCCACCCTCTGAGTCCAAGGGCGGTGGCTGTCCATGTTCCACTGTCTGAGTCCAAGGGCAGCGGTTGTCCTTGTTCCCACTGTCTGAGTCCAATTGCGGTGGCTGTCCATGTCCCACTGTCTGAGTCCATGGGCCGTGGCTGTCCAGGTTCCCACAGTCTGAGTCCAAGTGCCGCGGCTGTCCATGTTCCCACCCTCTGAGTCCAAGGGCGGTGGCTGTCCATGTTCCCGCTGTCTGAGTCCAAGGGCGGTGGCAGTCCATGTTCCACTGTCAGAGTTCAAGGGCGGTGGCTGTCCATGTTCCCACTGTCTGAGTCCAAGGGCGGTGGCTGTCCATGTTCCCACTGACTGAGTCCAAGGGCGGTGGTTGTCCATGTTCCCACACTCTGAGTCCAAGGGCGGTGGCTGTCCATGTTCCCACTGTCTGAGTTCAAGGGCGGTGGCTGTCCATGTTCCCACTGTCTGAGTCCAAGGGCAGTGGCTGTCCATTTTCCCACTGAGTCCAAGGGCGGTGGCTGTCCATGTTCCACTGTCTGAGTCCAAAGGCCGCGGCTGTCCATGTTCCACTGTCTGATTCCAAGGGCCGTGGCTGTCCATGTTCCACTGTCTGTGTCCAAGGGCCGTGGCTGTCCATGTTCTCACTGTCTGAGTCCAAGTGCCACGGCTATCCATGTTCCCACTGTCTGAGTACAAGGGCCGTGACTGTCCATGTACTCACTGTCTGAGTCCAAGGGCCGCGGTTGTCCATGTTCTCACTGTCTGAGTCCAAGGTGCGCGGTTGTCCATGTTCTCACTGTCTGAGTCCAAGGGCCGCGGCTGTCCATGTTCCCACTGTCTGAGTTCAAAGGCGGTGGCTGTCCATGTTCCCACAGTCTGAGTCCAAGGGCTGCGGCTGTCCATGTTCCACAGTCTGAGTCCAAGGGCTGCGGTAGTCCATTTTCTCACTGTCTGAGTCAAAGTGCGGTGGCTGTCCATGTTCCACTGTCTGAGTCCAAGGGCCGCGGTTGTCCATGTTCCACTGTCTGAGTCCAAGGGCGGTGGCTGTCCATTTTCCCACTGAGTCCAAGGGCGGTGGCTGTCCATGTTCCCACTGACTGAGTCCAAAGGCCGCGGTTGTCCTTGTTCCCACTGTCTGAGTCCAAGTGCGGTGGCTGTCCATGTTCCACTGTCTGAGTCCAAGGCCGACGGTTGTCCATGTTCCCACTGTCTGAGTCCAAGGGCCGCAGTTGTCCATGTTCCCACTGTCTGAGTCCAAGGGAGGTGGCTCTCCATGTTCCCACTGTCTGAGTCAAAGTGCGGTGGCTGTCCATGTTCCACTGTCTGAGTCCAAGGCCGACGGTTGTCCATGTTCCCACTGTCTGAGTCCAAGGGCCGTGGTTGTCCATATTCCACTGTCTGAGTCCAAGGGCCGCGATTGTCCATGTTCTCACTGTCTGAGTCCAAGGGCCGCGATTGTCCATGTTTTCACTGTCTGAGTCCAAGGGCCGTGGCTGTCCATGTTCCCACCCTCTGAGTCCAAGGGCCGTGTCTGTCCATGTTCCCACCCTCTGAGTCCAAGGGCCGTGGCTGTCCATGTTCCCGCTGTCTGAGTCCAAGGGAGGTGGCTGTCCATGTTCCACTGTCTGAGTCCAAGGGCCGCGGCTGTCCATGATCCCACTGTCTGAGTCCAAGGGCCGTGGCGGTCCATGTTTCCACTGTCTGAGTCCAAGGGCGGTGGCTGTCCATATTCCACTGTCTGAGTCCAAGGGCCACGGTTGTCCTTGTTCCCACTGTCTGAGTCCAAGTGAGGTGGCTGTCCATGTCCCACAGTCTGAGTCCAAGGGCTGCGGTAGTCCATTTTCTCACTGTCTGAGTCAAAGTGCGGTGGCTGTCCATGTTCCACTGTCTGAGTCCAAGGGCCGCGGTTGTCCATGTTCCACTGTCTGAGTCCAAGGGCGGTGGCTGTCCATTTTCCCACTGAGTCCAAGGGCGGTGGCTGTCCATGTTCCCACTGACTGAGTCCAAAGGCCGCGGTTGTCCTTGTTCCCACTGTCTGAGTCCAAGTGCGGTGGCTGTCCATGTTCCACTGTCTGAGTCCAAGGCCGACGGTTGTCCATGTTCCCACTGTCTGAGTCCAAGGGCCGCAGTTGTCCATGTTCCCACTGTCTGAGTCCAAGGGAGGTGGCTCTCCATGTTCCCACTGTCTGAGTCAAAGTGCGGTGGCTGTCCATGTTCCACTGTCTGAGTCCAAGGCCGACGGTTGTCCATGTTCCCACTGTCTGAGTCCAAGGGCCGTGGTTGTCCATATTCCACTGTCTGAGTCCAAGGGCCGCGATTGTCCATGTTCTCACTGTCTGAGTCCAAGGGCCGCGATTGTCCATGTTTTCACTGTCTGAGTCCAAGGGCCGTGGCTGTCCATGTTCCCACCCTCTGAGTCCAAGGGCCGTGTCTGTCCATGTTCCCACCCTCTGAGTCCAAGGACCGCGGCTGTCCATGTTTTCACTGTCTGAGTCCAAGTGCCGCGGCTGTCCATGTTCCCACCCTCTGAGTCCAAGGGCCGTGGCTGTCCATGTTCCCGCTGTCTGAGTCCAAGGGAGGTGGCTGTCCATGTTCCACTGTCTGAGTCCAAGGGCCGCGGCTGTCCATGATCCCACTGTCTGAGTCCAAGGGCCGTGGCGGTCCATGTTTCCACTGTCTGAGTCCAAGGGCGGTGGCTGTCCATATTCCACTGTCTGAGTCCAAGGGCCACGGTTGTACTTGTTCCCACTGTCTGAGTCCAAGTGAGGTGGCTGTCCATGTCCCACTGTCAGAGTCCAAGGGCCGCGGTTGTCCGTGTTCCACAGTCTGTGTCCAAGGGCCACGGTTGTCCTTGTTCCCACTGTCTGAGTCCAAGTGAGGTGGCTCTCCATGTTCCCACTGAGTCCAAGGGCCGCGGTTGTCCGTGTTCCACAGTCTGTGTCCAAGGGCCACGGTTGTCCATGTTCCCACTGTCTGAGTACAAGGGAGGTGGCTCCCCATGTTCCCACTGTCTGAGTCAAAGTGCGGTGGCTGTCCATGTTCCGCTGTCTGAGTCCAAGGCCGACGATTGTCCATGTTCCCACTGTCTGAGTCCAAGGGCCGCGGTTGTCCATGTTCCCACTGTCTGAGTCCAAGGGAGGTGGCTCTCCATGTTCCCACTGTCTGAGTCAAAGTGCGGTGGCTGTCCATGTTCCACTGTCTGAGTCCAAGTCCGACGGTTGTCCATGTTCCCACTGTCTGAGTCCAAGGGCCGTGGCTGTCCATATTCCACTGTCTGAGTCCAAGGGCCGCGGTTGTCCATGTTTTCACTGTCTGAGTCCAAAGGCCGTGGCTGTCCATGTTCCACTGTCTGAGTCCAAGGCCGACGGTTGTCCATGTTCCCACTGTCTGAGTCCAAGGGCCGCAGTTGTCCATATTCCACTGTCTGAGTCCAAGGGCCGCGATTGTCCATGTTCTCACTGTCTGAGTCCAAGGGCCGCGATTGTCCATGTTTTCACTGTCTGAGTCCAAGGGCCGTGGCTGTCCATGTTCCCACCCTCTGAGTCCAAGGGCCGTGTCTGTCCATGTTCCCACCCTCTGAGTCCAAGGACCGCGGCTGTCCATGTTTTCACTGTCTGAGTCCAAGTGCCGCGGCTGTCCATGTTCCCACCCTCTGAGTCCAAGGGCCGTGGCTGTCCATGTTCCCGCTGTCTGAGTCCAAGGGAGGTGGCTGTCCATGTTCCACTGTCTGAGTCCAAGGGCCGCGGCTGTCCATGATCCCACTGTCTGAGTCCAAGGGCCGTGGCGGTCCATGTTTCCACTGTCTGAGTCCAAGGGCGGTGGCTGTCCATATTCCACTGTCTGAGTCCAAGGGCCACAGTTGTCCTTGTTCCCACTGTCTGAGTCCAAGTGAGGTGGCTGTCCATGTCCCACTGTCAGAGTCCAAGGGCCGCGGTTGTCCGTGTTCCACAGTCTGTGTCCAAGGGCCACGGTTGTCCTTGTTCCCACTGTCTGAGTCCAAGTGAGGTGGCTCTCCATGTTCCCACTGAGTCCAAGGGCCGCGGTTGTCCGTGTTCCACAGTCTGTGTCCAAGGGCCACGGTTGTCCATGTTCCCACTGTCTGAGTACAAGGGAGGTGGCTCCCCATGTTCCCACTGTCTGAGTCAAAGTGCGGTGGCTGTCCATGTTCCGCTGTCTGAGTCCAAGGCCGACGATTGTCCATGTTCCCACTGTCTGAGTCCAAGGGCCGCGGTTGTCCATGTTCCCACTGTCTGAGTCCAAGGGAGGTGGCTCTCCATGTTCCCACTGTCTGAGTCAAAGTGCGGTGGCTGTCCATGTTCCACTGTCTGAGTCCAAGGCCGACGGTTGTCCATGTTCCCACTGTCTGAGTCCAAGGGCCGTGGCTGTCCATATTCCACTGTCTGAGTCCAAGGGCCGCGGTTGTCCATGTTTTCACTGTCTGAGTCCAAAGGCCGTGGCTGTCCATGTTCCCACCCTCTGAGTCCAAGGGCCGTGTCTGTCCATGTTCCCACACTCTGAGTCCAAGGACCGCGGCTGTCCATGTTCCACTGTCTAAGTCCAAGGGCCGCGGCTGTCCATGTTCTCACTGCCTGAGTCCAAGGGCGGTGGCTGTCCATGTTCTCACTGTCTGAGTCCAAGGGCCGCGGCTGTCCATGTTCCACTGTCTGAGTCCAAGGGCCGCGGCTGTCCATGTTCTCACTGCCTGAGTCCAAGGGCGGTGGCTGTCCATGTTCTCACTGCCTGAGTCCAAGGGCGGTGGCTGTCCATGTTCTCATTGCCTGAGTCCAAGGGCCGCGGCTGTCCATGTTCCCACCCTCTGAGTCCAAGGAACGTGGCTGTCCATATTCCACTGTCTGAGTCCAAGGGCCTTGGTTGTCCATGTTCCACTGTCTGAGTTCAAGGGTGGTGGCTGGCCATGTTCCACTGTCTGAGTTCAAGGGCGTTGGCTGTCCATGTTCCACTGTCTGAGTCCAAGTGCCGCGGCTGTCCATGTTCCACTGTCTGAGTCCAAGTGCCGCGGCTGTCCATGTTCCACTGTCTGAGTCCAAGTGCCGCGGTTGTCCATGTTCCACTGTCTGAGTCCAAGGACCGCGGCTGTCCCTGTTCCCACCCTCTGAGACCAAGGGCGGTGGCTGTCCATGTTCCCGCTGTCTGAGTCCAAGGGCGGTGGCTGTCCATGTTCCACTGTCAGAGTTCAAGGGCCGCGGCTGTCCATGTTCCCACTGTCTGAGTCCAAGGGCCGTGGCTGTCCATGTTCCCACAGTCTTAGTCCAAGGGCGGTGGCTGTCCATGTTTCCACTGTCTGAGTCCAAGGGCGGTGGCTGTCCATATTCCACTGTCTGAGTCCAAGGGCAGCGGTTGTCCTTGTTCCCACTGTCTGAGTCCAAGTGCGGTGGCTGTCCATGTCCCACTGTCAGAGTCCAAGGGCCGCGGTTGTCCATGTTCCCACAGTCTGAGTCCAAGGGCGGTGGCTGTCCATGTTCCCGCTGTCTGAGTCCAAGGGCGGTGGCTGTCCATGTTCCACTGTCAGAGTTCAAGGGCGGTGGCTGTCCATGTTCCCACTGTCTGAGTCCAAGGGCGGTGGCTGTCCATGTTCCCACTGTCTGAGTCCAAGGGCAGTGGCTGTCCATTTTCCCACTGAGTCCAAGGGCGGTGGCAGTCCATGTTCTCACTGTCTGAGTCCAAGGGCCGTGGCTGTCCATGTACTCACTGTCTGAGTCCAAGGGCCGCGGTTGTCCATGTTCTCACTGTCTGAGTCCAAGGGGAGCGGTTGTCCATGTTCTCACTGTCTGAGTCCAAGGGCCGCGGCTGTCCATGTTCCCACTGTCTGAGTTCAAAGGCGGTGGCTATCCATGTTCCATTGTCTGAGTCCAAGGGTGGTGGCTGTCCATGTTCCAATGACTGAGTCCAAGGGTAGCGGTTGTCCATGTTCCCGCAGTCTGAGTCCAAGTGCCGCGGCTGTCCACGTTCCAACTGTCTGAGTCGAAGGGCGGTGGCTGTCCATGTTCCACTGTCTGAGTCCAAGTGCCGTGGCTGTCCATGTTCCCACAGTCTGAGTCCAAGGGCTGCGGCTGTCCATGTTCCACAGTCTGAGTCCAAGGGCTGCGGTAGTCCATGTTCTCACTGTCTGAGTCCAAGGGCAGCGAATGTCCATGTTCCCACTGTCTGAGTCCAAGGGCCGCGGTTGTCCATGTTCCACTGTCTGAGTCCAAGGGCGGTGGCTGTCCATTTTCCCACTGAGTCCAAGGGCGGTGGCTGTCCATGTTCCCACTGTCTGAGTCCAAAGGCCGCGGTTGTCCTTGTTCCCACTGTCTGAGTTCAAAGGCCGCGGTTGTCCATGTTCCCACTGTCTGAGTCCAAGGGTGATGGCTGTCCATGTTCCAATGACTGAGTCCAAGGGCCGCGGTTGTCCATGTTCCACTGTCTGAGTCCAAGTGCCGTGGCTGTCCATGTTCCACTGTTTGAGTCCAAGTGCCGTGGCTGTCCATGTTCCCACAGTCTGAGTCCAAGGGCTGCGGCTGTCCATGTTCCACAGTCTGAGTCCAAGGGCTGCGGTTGTCCATATTCTCACTGTCTGAGTCCAAGGGCAGCGAATGTCCATGTTCCCACTGTCTGAGTCCAAGGGCAGCGAATGTCCATGTTCCCACTGTCTGAGTCCAAGGGCCGCGGTTGTCCATGTTCCACTGTCTGAGTCCAAGGGCAGCGAATGTCCATGTTCCCACTGTCTGAGTCCAAGGGCCGCGGTTGTCCATGTTCCACTGTCTGAGTCCAAGGGCGGTGGCTGTCCATGTTCCCACTGAGTCCAAGTGCGGTGGCTGTCCATGTTCCACTGTCTGAGTCCAAGGCCGACGGTTGTCCATGTTCCCACTGTCTGAGTCCAAGGGCCGCAGTTGTCCATGTTCCACTGTCTGAGTCCAAGGGAGGTGGCTCTCCATGTTCCCACTGTCTGAGTCAAAGTGCGGTGGCTGTCCATGTTCCACTGTCTGAGTCCAAGGGCCGTGGCTGTCCATATTCCACTGTCTGAGTCCAAGGGCCACGGCTGTCCATGTTCCACTCTCTGAGTCCAAGGGCTGCGGTTGTCCATGTTTTCACTGTCTGAGTCCAAGGGCCGTAGCTGTCCATGTTCCCACCCTCTGAGTCCAAGGGCCGTGTCTGTACATGTTCCCACACTCTGAGTCCAAGGGCGGTGGCTGTCCATGTTCCACTGTCAGAGTTCAAGGGCCGCGGCTGTCCATGTTCCCACTGTCTGAGTCCAAGGGCCGTGGCTGTCCATGTTCCCACAGTCTGAGTCCAAGGGCGGTGGCTGTCCATGTTTCCACTGTCTGAGTCCAAGGGCGGTGGCTGTCCATATTCCACTGTCTGAGTCCAAGGGCCGCGGTTGTCCTTGTTCCCACTGTCTGAGTCCAAGTGCGGTGGCTGTCCATGTTCCACTGTCAGAGTCCAAGGGCCGCGGTTGTCCATGTTCCCACAGTCTGAGTCCAAGTGCCGCGGCTGTCCATGTTCCCACTATCTGAGTCCAAGGCCGTGGCTGTCCATGTTCCCACCCTCTGAGTCCAAGGGCGGTGGCTGTCCATGTTCCCGCTGTCTGAGTCCAAGGGCGGTGGCTGTCCATGTTCCACTGTCTGAGTCCAAGGGCGGTGGCTGTCCATGTTCCACTGTCTGAATCCAAGGGCGGTGGCTGTCCGTGTTCCACTGTTTGAGTCCAAGGGCCGCGGTTGTCCATGTTCCCACAGTCTGAGTCCAAGTGCCGCGGCTGTCCACGTTCCCACTGTCTGAGTCCAAGGGCGGTGGCTGTCCATGTTCCCACCCTCTGAGTCCAAGGGCGGTGGCTGTCCATGTTCCACTGTCTGAGTCCAAGGGCCGCGGTTGTCCTTGTTCCCACTGTCTGAGTCCAATAGCGGTGGCTGTCCATGTCCCACTGTCTGAGTCCATGGGCCGTGGCTGTCCAGGTTCCCACTGTCTGAGTCCAAGGGCGGTGACTGTCCATGTTCCCCTGTCTGAGTCCAAGGGAGGTGGCTCTCCATGTTCCCACTGTCTGAGTCAAAGTGCGGTGGCTGTCCATGTTCCACTGTCTGAGTCCAAGGGCCGTGGCTGTCCATGTTCCCGCTGTCTGAGTCCAAGGGCGGTGGCTGTCCATGTTCCACTGTCAGAGTTCAAGGGCGGTGGCTGTCCATGTTCCCACTGTCTGAGTCCAAGGGCGGTGGCTGTCCATGTTCCCACTGTCTGAGTCCAAGGGCAGTGGCTGTCCATTTTCCCACTGAGTCCAAGGGCGGTGGCTGTCCATGTTCTCACTGTCTGAGTCCAAGGGCCGTGGCTGTCCATGTACTCACTGTCTGAGTCCAAGGGCCGCGGTTGTCCATTTTTTCACTGTCTGAGTCCAAGGGGAGCGGTTGTCCATGTTCTCACTGTCTGAGTCCAAGGGCCGCGGCTGTCCATGTTCCCACTGTCTGAGTTCAAAGGCGGTGGCTATCCATGTTCCATTGTCTGAGTCCAAGGGTGGTGGCTGTCCATGTTCCAATGACTGAGTCCAAGGGTAGCGGTTGTCCATGTTCCCGCAGTCTGAGTCCAAGTGCCGCGGCTGTCCACGTTCCAACTGTCTGAGTCCAAGTGCCGTGGCTGTCCATGTTCCACTGTTTGAGTCCAAGTGCCGTGGCTGTCCATGTTCCCACAGTCTGAGTCCAAGGGCTGCGGCTGTCCATGTTCCACAGTCTGAGTCCAAGGGCTGCGGTAGTCCATGTTCTCACTGTCTGAGTCCAAGGGCAGCGAATGTCCATGTTCCCACTGTCTGAGTCCAAGGGCCGCGGTTGTCCATGTTCCACTGTCTGAGTCCAAGGGCGGTGGCTGTCCATTTTCCCACTGAGTCCAAGGGCGGTGGCTGTCCATGTTCCCACTGTCTGAGTCCAAAGGCCGCGGTTGTCCTTGTTCCCACTGTCTGAGTTCAAAGGCCGCGGTTGTCCATGTTCCCACTGTCTGAGTCCAAGGGTGATGGCTGTCCATGTTCCAATGACTGAGTCCAAGGGCCGCGGTTGTCCATGTTCCACTGTCTGAGTCCAAGTGCCGTGGCTGTCCATGTTCCACTGTTTGAGTCCAAGTGCCGTGGCTGTCCATGTTCCCACAGTCTGAGTCCAAGGGCTGTGGCTGTCCATGTTCCACAGTCTGAGTCCAAGGGCTGCGGTTGTCCATATTCTCACTGTCTGAGTCCAAGGGCAGCGAATGTCCATGTTCCCACTGTCTGAGTCCAAGGGCAGCGAATGTCCATGTTCCCACTGTCTGAGTCCAAGGGCCGCGGTTGTCCATGTTCCACTGTCTGAGTCCAAGGGCAGCGAATGTCCATGTTCCCACTGTCTGAGTCCAAGGGCCGCGGTTGTCCATGTTCCACTGTCTGAGTCCAAGTGCGGTGGCTGTCCATGTTCCCACTGAGTCCAAGTGCGGTGGCTGTCCATGTTCCACTGTCTGAGTCCAAGGCCGACGGTTGTCCATGTTCCCACTGTCTGAGTCCAAGGGCCGCAGTTGTCCATGTTCCACTGTCTGAGTCCAAGGGAGGTGGCTCTCCATGTTCCCACTGTCTGAGTCAAAGTGCGGTGGCTGTCCATGTTCCACTGTCTGAGTCCAAGGGCCGTGGCTGTCCATATTCCACTGTCTGAGTCCAAGGGCCACGGCTGTCCATGTTCCACTCTCTGAGTCCAAGGGCTGCGGTTGTCCATGTTTTCACTGTCTGAGTCCAAGGGCCGTGGCTGTCCATGTTCCCACCCTCTGAGTCCAAGGGCCGTGTCTGTACATGTTCCCACACTCTGAGTCCAAGGGCGGTGGCTGTCCATGTTCCACTGTCAGAGTTCAAGGGCCGCGGCTGTCCATGTTCCCACTGTCTGAGTCCAAGGGCCGTGGCTGTCCATGTTCCCACAGTCTGAGTCCAAGGGCGGTGGCTGTCCATGTTTCCACTGTCTGAGTCCAAGGGCGGTGGCTGTCCATATTCCACTGTCTGAGTCCAAGGGCCGCGGTTGTCCTTGTTCCCACTGTCTGAGTCCAAGTGCGGTGGCTGTCCATGTTCCACTGTCAGAGTCCAAGGGCCGCGGTTGTCCATGTTCCCACAGTCTGAGTCCAAGTGCCGCGGCTGTCCATGTTCCCACTGTCTGAGTCCAAGGGCGATGGCTGTCCATGTTCCCACCCTCTGAGTCCAAGGGCGGTGGCTGTCCATGTTCCCGCTGTCTGAGTCCAAGGGCGGTGGCTGTCCATGTTCCACTGTCTGAATCCAAGGGCGGTGGCTGTCCGTGTTCCACTGTTTGAGTCCAAGGGCCGCGGTTGTCCATGTTCCCACAGTCTGAGTCCAAGTGCCGCGGCTGTCCACGTTCCCACTGTCTGAGTCCAAGGGCGGTGGCTGTCCATGTTCCCACCCTCTGAGTCCAAGGGCGGTGGCTGTTCATGTTCCACTGTCTGAGTCCAAGGGCCGCGGTTGTCCTTGTTCCCACTGTCTGAGTCCAATAGCGGTGGCTGTCCATGTCCCACTGTCTGAGTCCATGGGCCGTGGCTGTCCAGGTTCCCACAGTTGAGTCCAAGTGCCGCGGCTGTCCATGTTCCCAACCTCTGAGTCCAAGGGCGGTGGCTGTCCATGTTCCACTGTCAGAGTTCAAGGGCCGCGGCTGTCCATGTTCCCACTGTCTGAGTCCAAGGGCGGTGGCTGTCCATGTTCTCACTGTCTGAGTCCAAGGGCCGCGGTTGTCCATGTTCTCACTCTCTGAGTCCAAGGGGCGCGGTTGTCCATGTTCTCACTGTCTGAGTCCAAGGGCCGCGGCTGTCCATGTTCCCACTGTCTGAGTTCAAAGGCGGTGGCTATCCATGTTCCATTGTCTGAGTCCAAGGGTGGTGGCTGTCCATGTTCCAATGACTGAGTCCAAGGGCCGCGGTTGTCCATGTTCCACTGTCTGAGTTCAAGTGCTGTGGCTGTCCATGTTCCACTGTTTGAGTCCAAGTGCCTTGGCTGTCCATGTTCCCACAGTCTGAGTCCAAGGGCTGCGGCTGTCCATGTTCCACAGTCTGAGTCCAAGGGCTGCGGTAGTCCATGTTCTCACTGTCTGAGTCCAAGGGCAGCGAATGTCCATGTTCCCACTGTCTGAGTCCAAGGGCCGCGGTTGTCCATGTTCCACTGTCTGAGTCCAAGGGCGGTGGCTGTCCATTTTCCCACTGAGTCCAAGGGCGGTGGCTGTCCATGTTCCCACTGTCTGAGTCCAAAGACCGCGGTTGTCATTGTTCCCACTGTCTGAGTCCAAGGGCCGCAGTTGTCCATGTTCCCACTGTCTGAGTCCAAGGGAGACGGCTCTCCATGTTCCCACTGTCTGAGTCAAAGTGCAGTGGCTGTCCATGTTCCACTGTCTGAGTCCAAGGCCGACGGTTGTCCATGTTCCCACTGTCTGAGTCCAAGGGCCGTGGCTGTCCATGTTTCACTGTCTGAGTCCAAGGGCCGCGATTGTCCATGTTCTCACTGTCTGAGTCCAAGGGCCGCGATTGTCCATGTTTACACTGTCTGAGTCCAAGGGCCGTGGCTGTCCATGTTCCCACCCTCTGAGTCCAAGGGCCGTGTCTGTCCATGTTCCCACCCTCTGAGTCCAAGGACCGCGGCTGTCCATGTTCTCACTGTCTGAGTCCAAGTGCCGCGGCTGTCCATGTTCCCACCCTCTGAGTCCAAGGGCGGTGGCTGTCCATGTTCCACTGTCTGAGTCCAAGGGCGGTGGCTGTCCATGTTCCCACTGAGTCCAAGGGCGGTGGCTGTCCATGTTCCCACTGTCTGAGTCCAAAGGCCGCGGTTGTCCTTGTTCCCACTGTCTGAGTCCAAGTGCGGTGGCTGTCCATGTTCCACTGTCTGAGTCCAAGGCCGACGGTTGTCCATGTTCCCACTGTCTGAGTCCAAGGGCCGCAGTTGTCCATGTTCCCACTGTCTGAGTCCATGGGAGGTGGCTCTCCATGTTCCCACTGTCTGAGTCAAAGTGCGGTGGCTGTCCATGTTCCACTCTCTGAGTCCAAGGGCCGTGGCTGTCCATATTCCACTGTCTGAGTCCAAGGGCCACGGCTGTCCATGTTCCACTCTCTGAGTCCAAGGGCGGTGGCTGTCCATGTTCCCGCTGTCTGAGTCCAAGGCGGTGGCTGTCCATGTTCCACTGTCAGAGTTCAAGGGCGGTGGCTGTCCATGTTCCCACTGTTGAGTCCAAGGGCGGTGGCTGTCCATGTTCCCACTGTCTGAGTCCAAGTGCCACGGCTATCCATGTTCCCACTGTCTGAGTCCAAGGGCCGTGGCTGTCCATGTTCTCACTGTCTGAGTCCAAGGGCCGCGGTTGTCCATGTTCTCACTGTCTGAGTCCAAGGGGCGCGGTTGTCCATGTTCTCACTGTCTGAGTCCAAGGGCCGCGGCTGTCCATGTTCCCACTGTCTGAGTCCAAGGGCGTTGGCTGTCCATGTTCCATTGTCTGAGTCCAAGGGTGGTGGCTGTCCATGTTCCAATGACTGAGTCCAAGGGCCGCGGTTGTCCATGTTCCACTGTCTGAGTCCAAGTGCCGTGGCTGTCCATGTTCCACTGTTTGAGTCCAAGTGCCTTGGCTGTCCATGTTCCCACAGTCTGAGTCCAAGGGCTGCGGCTGTCCATGTTCCACAGTCTGAGTCCAAGGGCTGCGGTAGTCCATGTTCTCACTGTCTGAGTCCAAGGGCAGCGAATGTCCATGTTCCCACTGCTGAGTCCAAGGGCCGCGCTTGTCCATGTTCCACTGTCTGAGTCCAAGGGCGGTGGCTGTCCATTTTCCCACTGAGTCTAAGGGCGGTGGCTGTCCATGTTCCCACTGTCTGAGTCCAAAGACCGCGGTTGTCCTTGTTCCCACTGTCTGAGTCCAAGGGCCGCAGTTGTCCATGTTCCCACCCTCTGAGTCCAAGTGCCGCGGCTGTCCATGTTCCCACCCTCTGAGTCCAAGTGCGGTGGCTGTCCATGTTCCACTGTCTGAGTCCAAGGGCGGTGGCTGTCCATGTTCCCACTGAGTCCAAGGGCCGTGGCTGTCCATGTTCCCACTGTCTGAGTCCAAGGGCCGCAGTTGTCCATGTTCCCACTGTCTGAGTCCAAGGGAGGTGGCTCTCCATGTTCCCACTGTCTGAGTCCAAGGGCCACGGCTGTCCATGTTCCACTCTCTGAGTCCAAGGGCTGCGGTTGTCCATGTTTTCACTGTCTGAGTCCAAGGGCCGTGGCTGTCCATGTTCCCACACTCTGAGTCCAAGGGCCATGTCTGTACATGTTCCCACACTCTGAGTCCAAGGGCGGTGGCTGTCCATGTTCCACTGTCAGAGTTCAAGGGCCGCAGCTGTCCATGTTCCCACTGTCTGAGTTCAAAGGCGGTGGCTATCCATGTTCCATTGTCTGAGTCCAAGGGTGGTGGCTGTCCATGTTCCAATGACTGAGTCCAAGGGCCGCGGTTGTCCATGTTCCACTGTCTGAGTCCAAGTGCCGTGGCTGTCCATGTTCCACTGTATGAGTCCAAGTGCCTTGGCTTTCCATGTTCCCACAGTCTGAGTCCAAGGGCTGCGGTAGTCCATGTTCTCACTGTCTGAGTCCAAGGGCAGCGAATGTCCATGTTCCCACTGCTGAGTCCAAGGGCCGCGGTTGTCCATGTTCCACTGTCTGAGTCCAAGGGCGGTGGCAGTCCATTTTCCCACTGAGTCCAAGGGCGGTGGCTGTCCATGTTCCCACTGTCTGAGTCCAAGGGCCGCGGTTGTCCATGTTCCACTGTCTGAGTCCAAGGGTGGTGGCTGTCCATGTTCCCACTGAGTCCAAGGGCGGTGGCTGTCCATGTTCCCACTGTCTGAATCCAAAGGCCGCGGTTGTCCTTGTTCCCACTGTCTGAGTCCAAGTGCGGTGGCTGTCCATGTTCCACTGTCTGAGTCCAAGGCCGACGGTTGTCCATGTTCCCACTGTCTGAGTCCAAGGGCCGCAGTTGTCCATGTTCCACTGTCTGAGTCCAAGGGAGGTGGCTCTCCATGTTCCCACTGTCTGAGTCAAAGTGCGGTGGCTGTCCATGTTCCGCTGTCTGAGTCCAAGGGCCGTGGCTGTCCATATTCCACTGTCTGAGTCCAAGGGCCACGGCTGTCCATGTTCCACTCTCTGAGTCCAAGGGCTGCGGTTGTCCATGTTTTCACTGTCTGAGTCCAAGGGCCGTGGCTGTCCATGTTCCCACCCTCTGAGTCCAAGGGCGGTGGCTGTCCATGTTCCACTGTCAGAGTTCAAGGGCCGCGGCTGTCCATGTTCCCACTGTCTGAGTCCAAGGGCGGTGGCTGTCCATGTTTCCACTGTCTGAGTCCAAGGGCGGTGGCTGTCCATATTCCACTGTCTGAGTCCAAGGGCCGCGGTTGTCATTGTTCCCACTGTCTGAGTCCAAGTGCGGTGGCTGTCCATGTTCCACTGTCAGAGTCCAAGGGCCGCGGTTGTCCATGTTCCCACAGTC
Source organism: Hypanus sabinus (assembly GCF_030144855.1). NCBI lineage: Eukaryota > Metazoa > Chordata > Chondrichthyes > Myliobatiformes > Dasyatidae > Hypanus > Hypanus sabinus. The sequence continues at coordinate 26,385,206 of NC_082719.1, forward strand.
TGAGTCCAAGTGCCGCGGCTGTCCATGTTCCCACTGTCTGAGTCCAAGGGCGATGGCTGTCCATGTTCCCACCCTCTGAGTCCAAGGGCGGTGGCTGTCCATGTTCCCGCTGTCTGAGTCCAAGGGGCGGTGGCTGTCCATGTTCCACTGTCTGAGTCCCAGGGCGGTGGCTGTCCATGTTCCACTGTCTGAATCCAAGGGCGGTGGCTGTCCGTGTTCCACTGTTTGAGTCCAAGGGCCGCGGTTGTCCATGTTCCCACAGTCTGAGTCCAAGTGCCGCGGCTGTCCACGTTCCCACTGTCTGAGTCCAAGGGCGGTGGCTGTCCATGTTCCCACCCTCTGAGTCCAAGGGCGGTGGCTGTCCATGTTCCACTGTCTGAGTCCAAGGGCCGCGGTTGTCCTTGTTCCCACTGTCTGAGTCCAATAGCGGTGGTTGTCCATGTCCCACTGTCTGAGTCCATGGGCCGTGGCTGTCCAGGTTCCCACAGTCTGAGTCCAAGTGCCGCGGCTGTCCATGTTCCCACCCTCTGAGTCCAAGGGCGGTGGCTGTCCATGTTCCCGCTGTCTGAGTCCAAGGGCGGTGGCTGTCCATGTTCCATTGTCAGAGTTCAAGGGCGGTGGCTGTCCATGTTCCCACTGTTGAGTCCAAGGGCGGTGGCTGTCCATGTTCCCACTGTCTGAGTCCAAGTGCCACAGCTATCCATGTTCCCACTGTCTGAGTCCAAGGGCCGTGGCTGTCCATGTTCTCACTGTCTGAGTCCAAGGGCCGCGGTTGTCCATGTTCTCACTGTCTGAGTCCAAGGGGCGCGGTTGTCCATGTTCTCACTGTCTGAGTCCAAGGGCCGCGGCTGTCCATGTTCCCACTGTCTGAGTTCAAAGGCGGTGGCTATCCATGTTCCATTGTCTGAGTCCAAGGGTGGTGGCTGTCCATGTTCCAATGACTGAGTCCAAGGGCCGCGGTTGTCCATGTTCCACTGTCTGAGTCCAAGTGCCGTGGCTGTCCATGTTCCACTGTTTGAGTCCAAGTGCCTTGGCTGTCCATGTTCCCACAGTCTGAGTCCAAGGGCTGCGGCTGTCCATGTTCCACAGTCTGAGTCCAAGGGCTGCGGTAGTCCATGTTCTCACTGTCTGAGTCCAAGGGCAGCGAATGTCCATGTTCCCACTGTCTGAGTCCAAGGGCCGCGGTTGTCCATGTTCCACTGTCTGAGTCCAAGGGCGGTGGCTGTCCATTTTCCCACTGAGTCCAAGGGCGGTGGCTGTCCATGTTCCCACTGTCTGAGTCCAAAGACCGCGGTTGTCCTTGTTCCCACTGTCTGAGTCCAAGGGCCGCAGTTGTCCATGTTCCCACTGTCTGAGTCCAAGGGAGGTGGCTCTCCATGTTCCCACTGTCTGAGTCAAAGTGCGGTGGCTGTCCATGTTCCACTGTCTGAGTCCAAGGCCGACGGTTGTCCATGTTCCCACAGTCTGAGTCCAAGTGCCGCGGCTGTCCACGTTCCCACTGTCTGAGTCCAAGGGCGGTGGCTGTCCATGTTCCACTGTCTGAGTCCAAGGGCCGTGGTTGTCGATGTTCCACTGTCTGAGACCGAGGGCGGTGGCTGGCCATGTTCCACTGTCTGAGTCCAAGGGCGGTGGCTGTCCATGTTCCACTGTCTGAGTCCAAGGGCGGTGGCTGTCCATGTTCCCACCCTCTGAGTCCAAGGGCGGTGGCTGTCCATGTTCCACTGTCTGAGTCCAAGGGCCGCGGTTGTCCTTGTTCCCACTGTCTGAGTCCAATTGCGGTGGCTGTCCATGTCCCACTGTCTGAGTCCATGGGCCGTGGCTGTCCAGGTTCCCACAGTCTGAGTCCAAGTGCCGCGGCTGTCCATGTTCCCACCCTCTGAGTCCAAGGGCGGTGGCTGTCCATGTTCCCGCTGTCTGAGTCCAAGGGCGGTGGCTGTCCATGTTCCACTGTCAGAGTTCAAGGGCGGTGGCTGTCCATGTTCCCACCCTCTGAGTCCAAGGGCCGTGGCTGTCCATGTTCCACTGTCTGAGTCCAAGGGCCGCGGTTGTCCTTGTTCCCACTGTCTGAGTCCAATAGCGGTGGTTGTCCATGTCCCACTGTCTGAGTCCATGGGCGGTGGCTGTCCATGTTCCCGCTGTCTGAGTCCAAGGGCGGTGGCTGTCCATGTTCCATTGTCAGAGTTCAAGGGCGGTGGCTGTCCATGTTCCCACTGTTGAGTCCAAGGGCGGTGGCTGTCCATGTTCCCACTGTCTGAGTCCAAGTGCCACGGCTATCCATGTTCCCACTGTCTGAGTCCAAGGGCCGTGGCTGTCCATGTTCTCACTGTCTGAGTCCAAGGGCCGCGGTTGTCCATGTTCTCACTGTCTGAGTCCAAGGGGCGCGGTTGTCCATGTTCTCACTGTCTGAGTCCAAGGGCCGCGGCTGTCCATGTTCCCACTGTCTGAGTTCAAAGGCGGTGGCTATCCATGTTCCATTGTCTGAGTCCAAGGGTGGTGGCTGTCCATGTTCCAATGACTGAGTCCGAGGGCCGCGGTTGTCCATGTTCCACTGTCTGAGTCCAAGTGCCGTGGCTGTCCATGTTCCACTGTTTGAGTCCAAGTGCCTTGGCTGTCCATGTTCCCACAGTCTGAGTCCAAGGGCTGCGGCTGTCCATGTTCCACAGTCTGAGTCCAAGGGCTGCGGTAGTCCATGTTCTCACTGTCTGAGTCCAAGGGCAGCGAATGTCCATGTTCCCACTGTCTGAGTCCAAGGGCCGCGGTTGTCCATGTTCCACTGTCTGAGTCCAAGGGCGGTGGCTGTCCATTTTCCCACTGAGTCCAAGGGCGGTGGCTGTCCATGTTCCCACTGTCTGAGTCCAAAGACCGCGGTTGTCCTTGTTCCCACTGTCTGAGTCCAAGGGCCGCAGTTGTCCATGTTCCCACTGTCTGAGTCCAAGGGAGGTGGCTCTCCATGTTCCCACTGTCTGAGTCAAAGTGCGGTGGCTGTCCATGTTCCACTGTCTGAGTCCAAGGCCGACGGTTGTCCATGTTCCCACAGTCTGAGTCCAAGTGCCGCGGCTGTCCACGTTCCCACTGTCTGAGTCCAAGGGCGGTGGCTGTCCATGTTCCACTGTCTGAGTCCAAGGGCCGTGGTTGTCGATGTTCCACTGTCTGAGACCGAGGGCGGTGGCTGGCCATGTTCCACTGTCTGAGTCCAAGGGCGGAGGCTGTCTATGTTCCACTGTCTGAGTCCAAGGGCGGTGGCTGTCCATGTTCCCACCCTCTGAGTCCAAGGGCGGTGGCTGTCCATGTTCCACTGTCTGAGTCCAAGGGCCGCGGTTGTCCTTGTTCCCACTGTCTGAGTCCAATTGCGGTGGCTGTCCATGTCCCACTGTCTGAGTCCATGGGCCGTGGCTGTCCAGGTTCCCACAGTCTGAGTCCAAGTGCCGCGGCTGTCCATGTTCCCACCCTCTGAGTCCAAGGGCGGTGGCTGTCCATGTTCCCGCTGTCTGAGTCCAAGGGCGGTGGCTGTCCATGTTCCACTGTCAGAGTTCAAGGGCGGTGGCTGTCCATGTTCCCACTGTCTGAGTCCAAGGGCCGTGGCTGTCCATGTTCCCACTGTCTGAGTCCAAGGGCCGTGGCTGTCCATGTTCCCACTGTCTGAGTCCAAGGGCGGTGGCTGTCCATGTTCCACTGTCAGAGTTCAAGGGCGGTGGCTGTCCATGTTCCCACTGTCTGAGTCCAAGGGCCGTGGCTGTCCATGTTCCCACTGTCTGAGTCCAAGGGCGGTGGCTGTCCATGTTCCCACTGTCTGAGTCCAAGGGCGGTGGCTGTCCATGTTCCCACTGTCTGAGTCCAAGGGCGGTGGCTGTCCATGTTCCCACTGAGTACAAGGGCGGTGGCTGTCCATTTTCCCACTGAGTCCAAGGGCAGTGGCTGTCCATTTTCCCACTGAGTCCAAGGGCCGTGGCTGTCCGTGTTCCACTGTCTGAGTCCAAAGGCCGCGGCTGTCCATGTTCCACTGTCTGATTCCAAGGGCCGTGGCTGTCCATGTTCCACTGTCTGTGTCCAAGGGCCGTGGCTGTCCATGTTCTCACTGTCTGAGTCCAAGTGCCATGGCTGTCCATGTTCCACTGTCTGAGTCCAAGGGCCGTGGCTGTCCATGTTCCCACTGTCTGAGTCCAAGGGCCGTGACTGTCCATGTACTCACTGTCTGAGTCCAAGGGCCGCGGTTGTCCATGTTCTCACTGTCTAAGTCCAAGGTGCGCGGTTGTCCATGTTCTCACTGTCTGATACCAAGGGCCGCGGCTGTCCATGTTCCCACTGTCTGAGTTCAAAGGCGGTGGCTATCCATGTTCCATTGTCTGAGTCCAAGGGTGGTGGCTGTCCATGTTCCAATGACTGAGTCCAAGGGCAGCGGTTGTCCATGTTCCACTGTCTGAGTCCAAGTGCCGTGGCTGTCCATGTTCCACTGTTTGAGTCCAAGTGCCGTGGCTGTCCATGTTCCCACAGTCTGAGTCCAAGGGCTGCGGCTGTCCATGTTCCACAGTCTGAGTCCAAAGGCCGCGGTTGTCCTTGTTCCCACTGTCTGAGTCCAAGTACGGTGGCTGTCCATGTTCCACTGTCTGAGTCCAAGGCCGACGGTTGTCCATGTTCCCACTGTCTGAGTCCAAGGGCTGCGGCTGTCCATGTTCCACAGTCTGAGTCCAAGGGCTGCAGTAGTCCATGTTCCCACTGTCTGAGTCCAAGGGCTGCGGCTGTCCATGTTCCACTGTCTGAGTCCAAGGGCGGTGGCTGTCCATTTTCCCACTGAGTCCAAGGGCGGTGGCTGTCCATGTTCCCACCCTCTGAGTCCAAGGGCGGTGGCTGTCCATGTTCCACTGTCTGAGTCCAAGGGCCGTGGCTGTCCATGTTCCCACTGTCTGAGTCCAAGGGCGGTGGCTGTCCATGTTCCCACTGTCTGAGTCCATGGGCCGTGGCTGTCCAGGTTCCCACAGTCTGAGTCCAAGTGCCGCGGCTGTCCATGTTCCCACCCTCTGAGTCCAAGGGCGGTGGCTGTCCATGTTCCCGCTGTCTGAGTCCAAGGGCGGTGGCTGTCCATGTTCCACTGTCAGAGTTCAAGGGCGGTGGCTGTCCATGTTCCCACTGTCTGAGTCCAAGGGCCGTGGCTGTCCATGTTCCCACTGTCTGAGTCCAAGGGCCGTGGCTGTCCATGTTCCCACTGTCTGAGTCCAAGGGCGGTGGCTGTCCATGTTCCACTGTCAGAGTTCAAGGGCGGTGGCTGTCCATGTTCCCACTGTCTGAGTCCAAGGGCCGTGGCTGTCCATGTTCCCACTGTCTGAGTCCAAGGGCGGTGGCTGTCCATGTTCCCACTGTCTGAGTCCAAGGGCGGTGGCTGTCCATGTTCCCACTGTCTGAGTCCAAGGGCGGTGGCTGTCCATGTTCCCACTGTCTGAGTCCAAGGGCAGTGGCTGTCCATTTTCCCACTGAGTACAAGGGCGGTGGCTGTCCATTTTCCCACTGAGTCCAAGGGCAGTGGCTGTCCATTTTCCCACTGAGTCCAAGGGCCGTGGCTGTCCATGTTCCACTGTCTGAGTCCAAAGGCCGCGGATGTCCATGTTCCACTGTCTGATTCCAAGGGCCGTGGCTGTCCATGTTCCACTGTCTGTGTCCAAGGGCCGTGGCTGTCCATGTTCTCACTGTCTGAGTCCAAGTGCCACGGCTGTCCATGTTCCACTGTCTGAGTCCAAGGGCCGTGGCTGTCCATGTTCCCACTGGCTGAGTCCAAGGGCCGTGACTGTCCATGTACTCACTGTCTGAGTCCAAGGGCCGCGGTTGTCCATGTTCTCACTGTCTAAGTCCAAGGTGCGCGGTTGTCCATGTTCTCACTGTCTGATACCAAGGGCCGCGGCTGTCCATGTTCCCACTGTCTGAGTTCAAAGGCGGTGGCTATCCATGTTCCATTGTCTGAGTCCAAGGGTGGTGGCTGTCCATGTTCCAATGCCTGAGTCCAAGGGCAGCGGTTGTCCATGTTCCACTGTCTGAGTCCAAGTGCCGTGGCTGTCCATGTTCCACTGTTTGAGTCCAAGTGCCGTGGCTGTCCATGTTCCCACAGTCTGAGTCCAAGGGCTGCGGCTGTCCATGTTCCACAGTCTGAGTCCAAGGGCTGCAGTAGTCCATGTTCTCACTGTCTGAGTCCAAGGGCCGCGGTTGTCCATGTTCCACTGTCTGAGTCCAAGGGCGGTGGCTGTCCATTTTCCCACTGAGTCCAAGGGCGGTGGCTGTCCATGTTCCACTGTCTGAGTCCAAGGCCGACGGTTGTCCATGTTCCCACTGTCTGAGTCCAAGGGCTGCGGCTGTCCATGTTCCACAGTCTGAGTCCAAGGGCTGCAGTAGTCCATGTTCTCACTGTCTGAGTCCAAGGGCCGCGGTTGTCCATGTTCCACTGTCTGAGTCCAAGGGCGGTGGCTGTCCATTTTCCCACTGAGTCCAAGGGCGGTGGCTGTCCATGTTCCCACTGTCTGAGTCCAAGGGCCGCAGTTGTCCATGTTCCCACTGTCTGAGTCCAAGTGCGGTGGCTGTCCATGTTCCACTGTCTGAGTCCAAGGCCGACGGTTGTCCATGTTCCCACTGTCTGAGTCCAAGGGAGGTGGCTCTCCATGTTCCCACTGTCTGAGTCAAAGTGCGGTGGCTGTCCATGTTCCACTGTCTGAGTCCAAGGCCGACGGTTGTCCATGTTCCCACTGTCTGAGTCCAAGGGCCGTGGCTGTCCATATTCCCACCCTCTGAGTCCAAGGGCCGTGTCTGTCCATGTTCCCACACTCTGAGTCCAAGGACCGCGGCTGTCCATGTTCTCACTGTCTGAGTCCAAGGGCCGCGGCTGTCCATGTTCCCACCCTCTGAGTTCAAGGGCCGCGATTGTCAATGTTCTCACTGTCTGAGTCCAAGGGCCGCGATTGTCCATGTTCCCACCCTCTGAGTCCAAGGGCCGTGTCTGTCCATGTTCCCACCCTCTGAGTCCAAGGACCGCGGCTGTCCATGTTTTCACTGTCTGAGTCCAAGTGCTGCGGCTGCCCATGTTCCCACCCTCTGAGTCCAAGGGCGGTGGCTGTCCATGTTCCCGCTGTCTGAGTCCAAGGGAGGTGGCTGTCCATGTTTCCACTGTCTGAGTCCAAGGGAGGTGGCTGTCCATGTTCCACTGTCAGAGTCCAAGGGCCGTGGCTGTCCATGTTTCCACTGTCTGAGTCCAAGGGCGGTGGCTGTCCATATTCCACTGTCTGAGTCCAAGGGCGGTGGATGTCCATGTTTCCACTGTCTGAGTCCAAGGGCGGTGGCTGTCCATGTTCCCACAGTCTGAGTCCAAGGGCGGTGGCTGTCCATGTTTCCACTGTCTGAGTCCAAGCACGGTGGCTGTCCATATTCCACTGTCTGAGTCCAAGGGCCACGGTTGTCCTTGTTCCCACTGTCTGAGTCCAAGTGAGGTGGCTGTCCATGTCCCACTGTCAGAGTCCAAGGGCCGCGGTTGTCCAGGTTCTCACTGTCTGAGTCCAAGGGCGGTCGCTGTCCATATTCCACTGTCTGAGTCCAAGGGCGGTCGCTGTCCATGTTCTCACTGTCTGAGTCCAAGGGCGGTGGCTGTCCATGTTCCCACTGAGTCCAAGGGCGGTGGCTGTCCATGTTCCCACAATCTGAGTCCAAGGACGGTGGCTGTCCATGTTCCCACTGTCTGAGTCAAAGTGCGGTGGCTGTCCATGTTCCACTGTCTGAGTCCAAGGGCCGTGGCTGTCCATATTCCACTGTCTGAGTCCAAAGGCCGCGGTTGTCCTTGTTCCCACTGTCTGAGTCCAAGGGAGGTGGCTCTCCATGTTCCCACTGTCTGAGTCAAAGTGTGGTGGCTGTCCATGTTCCGCTGTCTGAGTCCAAGGCCGACGATTGTCCATGTTCCCACTGTCTGAGTCCAAGGGCCGCGGTTGTCCATGTTCCCACTGTCTGAGTCCAAGGGAGGTGGCTCTCCATGTTCCCACTGTCTGAGTCAAAGTGCGGTGGCTGTCCATGTTCCACTGTCTGAGTCCAAGGGCCGTGGCTGTCCATATTCCACACTCTGAGTCCAAGGGCCGCGATTGTCCATGTTCTCACTGTCTGAGTCCAAGGGCCGCGATTGTCCATGTTTTCACTGTCTGAGTCCAAAGGCCGTGGCTGTCCATGTTCCCACCCTCTGAGTCCAAGGGCCGTGTCTGTCCATGTTCCCACACTCTGAGTCCAAGGACCGCGGCTGTCCATGTTCTCACTGCCTGAGTCCAAGGGCCGCGGCTGTCCATGTTCCCACCCTCTGAGTCCAAGGAACGTGGCTGTCCATATTCCACTGTCTGAGTCCAAGGGCCTTGGTTGTCCATGTTCCACTGTCTGAGTCCAAGTGCCGCGGCTGTCCATGTTCCACTGTCTGAGTCCAAGTGCCGCGGCTGTCCATGTTCCACTGTCTGAGTCCAAGTGCCGCGGTTGTCCATGTTCCACTGTCTGAGTCCAAGGACCGCGGCTGTCCCTGTTGCCACCCTCTGAGACCAAGGGCGGTGGCTGTCCATGTTCCCGCTGTCTGAGTCCAAGGGCGGTGGCTGTCCATGTTCCACTGTCAGAGTTCAAGGGCCGCGGCTGTCCATGTTCCCACTGTCTGAGTCCAAGGGCGGTGGCTGTCCATGTTTCCACTGTCTGAGTCCAAGGGCGGTGGCTGTCCATATTCCACTGTCTGAGTCCAAGGGCAGCGGTTGTCCTTGTTCCCACTGTCTGAGTCCAAGTGCGGTGGCTGTCCATGTCCCACTGTCAGAGTCCAAGGGCCGCGGTTGTCCATGTTCCCACAGTCTGAGTCCAAGTGCCGCGGCTGTCCATGTTCCCACTGTCTGAGTCCAAGGGCGGTGGCTGTCCATGTTCCACTGTCTGAGTCCAAGGGCCGTGGCTGTCCATGTTCCCGCTGTCTGAGTCCAAGGGCGGTGGCTGTCCATGTTCCACTGTCAGAGTTCAAGGGCCGCGGCTGTCCATGTTCCCACTGTCTGAGTCCAAGGGAGGTGGCTCTCCATGTTCCCACTGTCTGAGTCAAAGTGCGGTGGTTGTCCATGTTCCACTGTCTGAGTAAAAGGCCGACGGTTGTCCATGTTCCCACTGTCTGAGTCCAAGGGCCGTGGCTGTCCATATTCCACTGTCTGAGTCCAAGGGCCGCGATTGTCCATGTTCTCACTGACTGAGTACAAGGGCCGCGATTGTCCATGTTTTCACTGTCTGAGTCCAAGGGCCGTGGCTGTCCATGATCCCACCCTCTGAGTCCAAGGGCCGTGTCTGTCCATGTTCCCACACTCTGAGTCCAAGGACCGCGGCTGTCCATGTTCTCACTGTCTGAGTCCAAGGGCCGCGGCTGTCCATGCTCCCACCCTCTGAGTCCAAGGGACGTGGCTGTCCATATTCCACTGTCTGAGTCCAATGGCCACGGTTGTCCATGTTCCACTGTCTGAGTCCAAGGGTGGTGGCTGGCCATGTTCCACTGTCTGAGTTCAAGGGCGTTGGCTGTCCATGTTCCACTGTCTGAGTCCAAGTGCCGCGGCTGTCCATGTTCCACTGTCTGAGTCCAAGGGCCGTGTCTGTCCATGTTCCCACCCTCTGAGTCCAAGGACCGCGGCTGTCCATGTTCTCACTGTCTGAGTTCAAGTGCCGCGGCTGTCCCTGTTCCCACCCTCTGAGACCAAGGGCGGTGGCTGTCCATGTTCCCGCTGTCTGAGTCCAAGGGCCGTGGCGGTCCATGTTCCCACAGTCTGAGTCCAAGTGCCGTGGCTGTCCATGTTCCCACAGTCTGAGTCCAAGGGCTGCGGCTGTCCATGTTCCACAGTCTGAGTCCAAGGGCTGCAGTAGTCCATGTTCTCACTGTCTGAGTCCAAGGGCCGCGGTTGTCCATGTTCCACTGTCTGAGTCCAAGGGCGGTGGTTGTCCATTTTCCCACTGAGTCCAAGGGCGGTGGCTGTCCATGTTCCCACTGTCTGAGTCCAAAGGCCGCGGTTGTCCTTGTTCCCACTGTCTGAGTCCAAGTGCGGTGGCTGTCCATGTTCCACTGTCTGAGTCCAAGGCCGACGGTTGTCCATGTTCCCACTGTCTGAGTCCAAGGGCCGCAGTTGTCCATGTTCCCACTGTCTGAGTCCAAGGGAGGTGGCTCTCCATGTTCCCACTGTCTGAGTCAAAGTGCGGTGGCTGTCCATGTTCCACTGTCTGAGTCCAAGGCCGACGGTTGTCCATGTTCCCACTGTCTGAGTCCAAGGGCCGTGGCTGTCCATATTCCCACCCTCTGAGTCCAAGGGCCGTGTCTGTCCATGTTCCCACACTCTGAGTCCAAGGACCGCGGCTGTCCATGTTCTCACTGTCTGAGTCCAAGGGCCGCGGCTGTCCATGTTCCCACCCTCTGAGTTCAAGGGCCGCGATTGTCCATGTTCTCACTGTCTGAGTCCAAGGGCCGCGATTGTCCATGTTCCCACCCTCTGAGTCCAAGGGCCGTGTCTGTCCATGTTCCCACCCTCTGAGTCCAAGGACCGCGGCTGTCCATGTTTTCACTGTCTGAGTCCAAGTGCTGCGGCTGTCCATGTTCCCACCCTCTGAGTCCAAGGGCGGTGGCTGTCCATGTTCCCGCTGTCTGAGTCCAAGGGAGGTGGCTGTCCATGTTTCCACTGTCTGAGTCCAAGGGAGGTGGCTGTCCATGTTCCACTGTCAGAGTCCAAGGGCCGTGGCTGTCCATGTTTCCACTGTCTGAGTCCAAGGGCGGTGGCTGTCCATATTCCACTGTCTGAGTCCAAGGGCGGTGGATGTCCATGTTCCCACAGTCTGAGTCCAAGGGCGGTGGCTGTCCATGTTTCCACTGTCTGAGTCCAAGCACGGTGGCTGTCCATATTCCACTGTCTGAGTCCAAGGGCCACGGTTGTCCTTGTTCCCACTGTCTGAGTCCAAGTGAGGTGTCTGTCCATGTCCCACTGTCAGAGTCCAAGGGCCGCAGTTGTCCATGTTCTCACTGTCTGAGTCCAAGGGCGGTCGCTGTCCATGTTCTCACTGTCTGAGTCCAAGGGCGGTGGCTGTCCATGTTCCCACTGAGTCCAAGGGCGGTGGCTGTCCATGTTCCCACAATCTGAGTCCAAGGACGGTGGCTGTCCATGTTCCCACTGTCTGAGTCAAAGTGCGGTGGCTGTCCATGTTCCACTGTCTGAGTCCAAGGGCCGTGGCTGTCCATATTCCACTGTCTGAGTCCAAAGGCCGCGGTTGTCCTTGTTCCCACTGTCTGAGTCCAAGGGAGGTGGCTCTCCATGTTCCCACTGTCTGAGTCAAAGTGCGGTGGCTGTCCATGTTCCGCTGTCTGAGTCCAAGGCCGACGATTGTCCATGTTCCCACTGTCTGAGTCCAAGGGCCGCGGTTGTCCATGTTCCCACTGTCTGAGTCCAAGGGAGGTGGCTCTCCATGTTCCCACTGTCTGAGTCAAAGTGCGGTGGCTGTCCATGTTCCACTGTCTGAGTCCAAGGGCCGTGGCTGTCCATATTCCACACTCTGAGTCCAAGGGCCGCGATTGTCCATGTTCTCACTGTCTGAGTCCAAGGGCCGCGATTGTCCATGTTTTCACTGTCTGAGTCCAAGGGCCGTGGCTGTCCATGTTCCCACCCTCTGAGTCCAAGGGCCGTGTCTGTCCATGTTCCCACACTCTGAGTCCAAGGACCGCGGCTGTCCATGTTCTCACTGCCTGAGTCCAAGGGCCGCGGCTGTCCATGTTCCCACCCTCTGAGTCCAAGGAACGTGGCTGTCCATATTCCACTGTCTGAGTCCAAGGGCCTTGGTTGTCCATGTTCCACTGTCTGAGTTCAAGGGTGGTGGCTGGCCATGTTCCACTGTCTGAGTTCAAGGGCGTTGGCTGTCCATGTTCCACTGTCTGAGTCCAAGTGCCGCGGCTGTCCATGTTCCACTGTCTGAGTCCAAGTGCCGCGGCTGTCCATGTTCCACTGTCTGAGTCCAAGTGCCGCGGTTGTCCATGTTCCACTGTCTGAGTCCAAGGACCGCGGCTGTCCCTGTTCCCACCCTCTGAGACCAAGGGCGGTGGCTGTCCATGTTCCCGCTGTCTGAGTCCAAGGGCGGTGGCTGTCCATGTTCCACTGTCAGAGTTCAAGGGCCGCGGCTGTCCATGTTCCCACTGTCTGAGTCCAAGGGCGGTGGCTGTCCATGTTTCCACTGTCTGAGTCCAAGGGCGGTGGCTGTCCATATTCCACTGTCTGAGTCCAAGGGCAGCGGTTGTCCTTGTTCCCACTGTCTGAGTCCAAGTGCGGTGGCTGTCCATGTCCCACTGTCAGAGTCCAAGGGCCGCGGTTGTCCATGTTCCCACAGTCTGAGTCCAAGTGCCGCGGCTGTCCATGTTCCCACGGTCTGAGTCCAAGGGCGGTGGCTGTCCATGTTCCACTGTCTGAGTCCAAGGGCCGTGGCTGTCCATGTTCCCGCTGTCTCAGTCCAAGGGCGGTGGCTGTCCATGTTCCACTGTCAGAGTTCAAGGGCCGCGGCTGTCCATGTTCCCACTGTCTGAGTCCAAGGGAGGTGGCTCTCCATGTTCCCACTGTCTGAGTCAAAGTGCGGTGGTTGTCCATGTTCCACTGTCTGAGTCCAAGGCCGACGGTTGTCCATGTTCCCACTGTCTGAGTCCAAGGGCCGTGGCTGTCCATATTCCACTGTCTGAGTCCAAGGGCCGCGATTGTCCATGTTCTCACTGACTGAGTACAAGGGCCGCGATTGTCCATGTTTTCACTGTCTGAGTCCAAGGGCCGTGGCTGTCCATGTTCCCACCCTCTGAGTCCAAGGGCCGTGTCTGTCCATGTTCCCACACTCTGAGTCCAAGGACCGCGGCTGTCCATGTTCTCACTGTCTGAGTCCAAGGGCCGCGGCTGTCCATGCTCCCACCCTCTGAGTCCAAGGGACGTGGCTGTCCATATTCCACTGTCTGAGTCCAAGGGCCACGGTTGTCCATGTTCCACTGTCTGAGTCCAAGGGTGGTGGCTGGCCATGTTCCGCTGTCTGAGTTCAAGGGCGTTGGCTGTCCATGTTCCACTGTCTGAGTCCAAGTGCCGCGGCTGTCCATGTTCCACTGTCTGAGTCCAAGGGCCATGTCTGTCCATGTTCCCACCCTCTGAGTCCAAGGACCGCGGCTGTCCATGTTCTCACTGTCTGAGTTCAAGTGCCGCGGCTGTCCCTGTTCCCACCCTCTGAGACCAAGGGCGGTGGCTGTCCATGTTCCCGCTGTCTGAGTCCAAGGGCCGTGGCGGTCCATGTTCCCACAGTCTGAGTCCAAGGGCGGTGGCTGTCCATGTTTCCACTGTCTGAGTCCAAGGGCGGTGGCTGTCCATGCTCCAGTGTCTGAGACCAAGGGCCATGGCTGTCCATGTTCCACTGTCTGAGTCCAAGGGCCGTGGCTGTCCATGTTCCACTGTCTGAGTCCAAGGGCCGCGGCTGTCCATGTTCTCACTGTCTGAGTCCAAGTGCCACGGCTGTCCATGTTCCCACTGTCTGAGTCCAAGGGCCGTGGCTGTCCATGTTCTCACTGTCTGAGTCCAAGGGCCGCGGTTGTACATGTTCTCACTGTCTGAGTCCAAGGGCCGCTGTTGTCCATGTTCTCACTGTCTGAGTCCAAGTGCCACAGCTGTCCATGTTCCCACTGTCTGAGTCCAAGTGCCGCAGTTTTCCATGTTCCCACACTCTGGTTCCAAGGGCCGCGGCTGTCCATGTTCCCACTGTCTGAGTTCAAAGGCGGTGGCTGTCCATGTTTTCACTGTCTCAGTCCAAGGGCCGTGGCTGTCCAAGTTCCCACCCTCTGAGTCCAAGGACCACGGCTGTCCAAGTTCCCACCCTCTGAGTCCAAGGGCCGCTGTTGTCCATGTTCCCACACTCTGTCCAAGGGCCATGGTTGTCCATGTTCCACTGTCTGAGTACGAGGGCGGGGGCTGTCCATGTTCCACTGTCTGAGTCCGAGGGCCATGGCTGTCCATGTTCCACTGTCTGAGTCCAAGGGCCACGGCTGTCCATGTTCCACTGTCTGAGTCCAAGGGCGGTGGCTGTGCATGTTCCCACTGTCTGAGTCCAAGGGCGGTGGTTGTCCATGTTCCCACTGAGTCCAAGGGAGGTGGCTGTCCATGTTCCACTGTCTGAGTCCAAGGGCCACGGCTGTCCATGTTCCACTGTCTGAGTCCATGGGCCGTGGCTGTCCATCTTCCACTGTCTGAGTCCAAGGGCCGCGGCTGTCCATGTTCCACTGTCTGAGTACAAGGGCCGCGGCTGTCCATGTTCTACTGTCTGAGTCCAAGAGCCGTGGCTGTCCATATTCCACTGTCTGAGTCCAAGGGCCATGGCTGTCCATGCTCCACTGTCTGAGTCCAAGGGCCTCGGTTGTCCCTGTTCCACTGTCTGAGTCCAATGGCCATGGCTGTCCATGTTCTCACTGTCTGAGTCCAAGGGCCGCGGTTGTCAATGTTCCCACTGTCTGAGTCCAAGTGCCGTGCTTGTCCATGTTCCCACCCTCTGTCCAAGGGCCGCGGCTGTCCATGTTCCCACTGTCTGAGTCCAAGGGCGGTGGCTGGCCATGTTCCACTATCTGAGTCCAAGGGCGTTGGCTGTCCATGTTCCACTGTCTGAGTCCAAGGGCCGCGGTTGTCCCTGTTCCACTGTCTGAGTCCAAGAGCCGCGGTTGTCCATGTTCCCACTGTCTGAGTCCAAGGGCCGCGGCTGTCCATGTTCCGACTGTCTGAGTCCAAGGGCCGCGGCTGTCCATGTTCCACTGTCTGAGTCCAAGGGCCGTGGTTGTCGATGTTCCACTGTCTGAGACCGAGGGCGGTGGCTGGCCATGTTCCACTGTCTGGGTCCAAGGGCGTTGGCTGTCCATGTTCCACTGTCTGAGTCCAAGGGCCGCGGCTGTCCATGTTCCACTGTCTGAGTCCAAGGGCCGCGGTTGTCAAGGTTTTCACTGTCTGAGTCCAAGGGCCGTGGCTGTCCAAGTTCCCACCCTCTGAGTCCAAGGGCCGCGGTTTTCCATGTTCCCACTGTCTGAATCCAAGGGCCGTGGCTGTCCATGTTCCACTGACTGAGTCCAAGGGCGGTGGCTGTCCATGTTCCACTGTCTGAGTCCAAGGGCCGTGGCTGTCCATGTTCCCAGAGTCTGAGTCCAAGGGCCGCGGTTGTCCATGTTCTCACTGTCTGAGTCCAAGTGCCGTGGCTGTCCATGTTCCCACAGTCTGAGTCCAAGGGCCACGGCTGTCCATGTTCCACTGTCTGAGTCCAAGGGCTGCGGTTGTCCATGTTCCACTGTCTGAGTCCAAGGGCCGCGATTGTCCATGTTCTTACTGTCTGAGTCCAAGGGCCGCGATTGTCCATGTTTTCACTGTCTGAGTCCAAGGACCGCGGCTGTCCAAGTTCCCACCCTCTGAGTCCAATGGCCGCGGTTGTCCATGTTCCTACACTCTGAGTCCAAGGGCCATGGTTGTCCATGTTCCACTGTCTGAGTACAAGGGCCGCGGCTGTCCATGTTCTACTGTCTGAGTCCAAGAGCCGTGGCTGTCCATATTCCACTGTCTGAGTCCAAGGGCCATGGCTGTCCATGCTCCACTGTCTGAGTCCAAGGGCCTCGGTTGTCCCTGTTCCACTGTCTGAGTCCAATGGCCATGGCTGTCCATGTTCTCACTGTCTGAGTCCAAGGGCCGCGGTTGTCAATGTTCCCACTGTCTGAGTCCAAGTGCCGTGCTTGTCCATGTTCCCACCCTCTGTCCAAGGGCCGCGGCTGTCCATGTTCCCACTGTCTGAGTCCAAGGGCGGTGGCTGGCCATGTTCCACTATCTGAGTCCAAGGGCGTTGGCTGTCCATGTTCCACTGTCTGAGTCCAAGGGCCGCGGTTGTCCCTGTTCCACTGTCTGAGTCCAAGAGCCGCGGTTGTCCATGTTCCCACTGTCTGAGTCCAAGGGCCGCGGCTGTCCATGTTCCGACTGTCTGAGTCCAAGGGCCGCGGCTGTCCATGTTCCACTGTCTGAGTCCAAGGGCCGTGGTTGTCGATGTTCCACTGTCTGAGACCGAGGGCGGTGGCTGGCCATGTTCCACTGTCTGGGTCCAAGGGCGTTGGCTGTCCATGTTCCACTGTCTGAGTCCAAGGGCCGCGGCTGTCCATGTTCCACTGTCTGAGTCCAAGGGCCGCGGTTGTCAAGGTTTTCACTGTCTGAGTCCAAGGGCCGTGGCTGTCCAAGTTCCCACCCTCTGAGTCCAAGGGCCGCGGTTTTCCATGTTCCCACTGTCTGAATCCAAGGGCCGTGGCTGTCCATGTTCCACTGACTGAGTCCAAGGGCGGTGGCTGTCCATGTTCCACTGTCTGAGTCCAAGGGCCGTGGCTGTCCATGTTCCCAGAGTCTGAGTCCAAGGGCCGCGGTTGTCCATGTTCTCACTGTCTGAGTCCAAGTGCCGTGGCTGTCCATGTTCCCACAGTCTGAGTCCAAGGGCCACGGCTGTCCATGTTCCACTGTCTGAGTCCAAGGGCTGCGGTTGTCCATGTTCCACTGTCTGAGTCCAAGGGCCGCGATTGTCCATGTTCTTACTGTCTGAGTCCAAGGGCCGCGATTGTCCATGTTTTCACTGTCTGAGTCCAAGGACCGCGGCTGTCCAAGTTCCCACCCTCTGAGTCCAATGGCCGCGGTTGTCCATGTTCCTACACTCTGAGTCCAAGGGCCATGGTTGTCCATGTTCCACTGTCTGAGTACGAGGGCGGTGGCTGTCCATGTTCCACTGTCTGAGTCCGAGGGCCATGGCTGTCCATGTTCCACTGTCTGATTCCAAGGGCTACGGCTGTCCATGTTCCACTGTCTGAGTCCAAGGGCGGTGGCTGTCCATATTCCACTGTCTGAGTCCAAGGGCCACAGCTGTCCATGTTCCTCTGTCTGAGTCCAAGGGCCGCGGCTGTGCATGTTCCCACTGTCTGAGTCCAAGGGCGGTGGCTGTCCATGTTCCCACTGAGTCCAAGGGCGGTGGCTGTCCATGTTCCACTGTCTGAGTCCAAGGGCCACGGATGTCCATGTTCTTACTGTCTGAGTCCAAGGGCCGCGATTGTCCATGTTTTCACTGTCTGAGTCCAAGGGCCGCGGCTGTCCATGTTCCCACTGTCTGAGTCCAAGGGCGGTGGCTGGCCATGTTCCACTATCTGAGTCCAAGGGCATTGGCTGTCCATGTTCCACTGTCTGAGTCCAAGGGCCGCGGTTGTCCCTGTTCCACTGTCTGAGTCCAAGAGCCGCGGTTGTCCATGTTCCCACTGTCTGAGTCCAAGGGCCGCGGCTGTCCATGTTCCGACTGTCTGAGTCCAAGGGCCGCGGCTGTCCATGCTCCCACCCTCTGAGTCCAAGGGACGTGGCTGTCCATATTCCACTGTCTGAGTCCAATGGCCACGGTTGTCCATGTTCCACTGTCTGAGTCCAAGGGTGGTGGCTGGCCATGTTCCACTGTCTGAGTTCAAGGGCGTTGGCTGTCCATGTTCCACTGTCTGAGTCCAAGTGCCGCGGCTGTCCATGTTCCACTGTCTGAGTCCAAGGGCCGTGTCTGTCCATGTTCCCACCCTCTGAGTCCAAGGACCGCGGCTGTCCATGTTCTCACTGTCTGAGTTCAAGTGCCGCGGCTGTCCCTGTTCCCACCCTCTGAGACCAAGGGCGGTGGCTGTCCATGTTCCCGCTGTCTGAGTCCAAGGGCCGTGGCGGTCCATGTTCCCACAGTCTGAGTCCAAGTGCCGTGGCTGTCCATGTTCCCACAGTCTGAGTCCAAGGGCTGCGGCTGTCCATGTTCCACAGTCTGAGTCCAAGGGCTGCAGTAGTCCATGTTCTCATTGTCTGAGTCCAAGGGCCGCGGTTGTCCATGTTCCACTGTCTGAGTCCAAGGGCGGTGGTTGTCCATTTTCCCACTGAGTCCAAGGGCGGTGGCTGTCCATGTTCCCACTGTCTGAGTCCAAAGGCCGCGGTTGTCCTTGTTCCCACTGTCTGAGTCCAAGTGCGGTGGCTGTCCATGTTCCACTGTCTGAGTCCAAGGCCGACGGTTGTCCATGTTCCCACTGTCTGAGTCCAAGGGCCGCAGTTGTCCATGTTCCCACTGTCTGAGTCCAAGGGAGGTGGCTCTCCATGTTCCCACTGTCTGAGTCAAAGTGCGGTGGCTGTCCATGTTCCACTGTCTGAGTCCAAGGCCGACGGTTGTCCATGTTCCCACTGTCTGAGTCCAAGGGCCGTGGCTGTCCATATTCCCACCCTCTGAGTCCAAGGGCCGTGTCTGTCCATGTTCCCACACTCTGAGTCCAAGGACCGCGGCTGTCCATGTTCTCACTGTCTGAGTCCAAGGGCCGCGGCTGTCCATGTTCCCACCCTCTGAGTTCAAGGGCCGCGATTGTCCATGTTCTCACTGTCTGAGTCCAAGGGCCGCGATTGTCCATGTTCCCACCCTCTGAGTCCAAGGGCCGTGTCTGACCATGTTCCCACCCTCTGAGTCCAAGGACCGCGGCTGTCCATGTTTTCACTGTCTGAGTCCAAGTGCTGCGGCTGTCCATGTTCCCACCCTCTGAGTCCAAGGGCGGTGGCTGTCCATGTTCCCGCTGTCTGAGACCAAGGGAGGTGGCTGTCCATGTTTCCACTGTCTGAGTCCAAGGGAGGTGGCTGTCCATGTTCCACTGTCAGAGTCCAAGGGCCGTGGCTGTCCATGTTTCCACTGTCTGAGTCCAAGGGCGGTGGCTGTCCATATTCCACTGTCTGAGTCCAAGGGCGGTGGATGTCCATGTTTCCACTGTCTGAGTCCAAGGGCGGTGGCTGTCCATGTTCCCACAGTCTGAGTCCAAGGGCGGTGGCTGTCCATGTTTCCACTGTCTGAGTCCAAGCACGGTGGCTGTCCATATTCCACTGTCTGAGTCCAAGGGCCACGGTTGTCCTTGTTCCCATTGTCTGAGTCCAAGTGAGGTGGCTGTCCATGTCCCACTGTCAGAGTCCAAGGGCCGCGGTTGTCCATGTTCTCACTGTCTGAGTCCAAGGGCGGTCGCTGTCCATATTCCACTGTCTGAGTCCAAGGGCGGTCGCTGTCCATGTTCTCACTGTCTGAGTCCAAGGGCGGTGGCTGTCCATGTTCCCACTGAGTCCAAGGGCGGTGGCTGTCCATGTTCCCACAATCTGAGTCCAAGGACGGTGGCTGTCCATGTTCCCACTGTCTGAGTCAAAGTGCGGTGGCTGTCCATGTTCCACTGTCTGAGTCCAAGGGCCGTGGCTGTCCATATTCCACTGTCTGAGTCCAAAGGCCGCGGTTGTCCTTGTTCCCACTGTCTGAGTCCAAGGGAGGTGGCTCTCCATGTTCCCACTGTCTGAGTCAAAGTGCGGTGGCTGTCCATGTTCCGCTGTCTGAGTCCAAGGCCGACGATTGTCCATGTTCCCACTGTCTGAGTCCAAGGGCCGCGGTTGTCCATGTTCCCACTGTCTGAGTCCAAGGGAGGTGGCTCTCCATGTTCCCACTGTCTGAGTCAAAGTGCGGTGGCTGTCCATGTTCCACTGTCTGAGTCCAAGGGCCGTGGCTGTCCATATTCCACACTCTGAGTCCAAGGGCCGCGATTGTCCATGTTCTCACTGTCTGAGTCCAAGGGCCGCGATTGTCCATGTTTTCACTGTCTGAGTCCAAGGGCCGTGGCTGTCCATGTTCCCACCCTCTGAGTCCAAGGGCCGTGTCTGTCCATGTTCCCACACTCTGAGTCCAAGGACCGCGGCTGTCCATGTTCTCACTGCCTGAGTCCAAGGGCCGCGGCTGTCCATGTTCCCACCCTCTGAGTCCAAGGAACGTGGCTGTCCATATTCCACTGTCTGAGTCCAAGGGCCTTGGTTGTCCATGTTCCACTGTCTGAGTTTAAGGGTGGTGGCTGGCCATGTTCCACTGTCTGAGTTCAAGGGCGTTGGCTGTCCATGTTCCACTGTCTGAGTCCAAGTGCCGCGGCTGTCCATGTTCCACTGTCTGAGTCCAAGTGCCGCGGCTGTCCATGTTCCACTGTCTGAGTCCAAGTGCCGCGGTTGTCCATGTTCCACTGTCTGAGTCCAAGGACCGCGGCTGTCCCTGTTCCCACCCTCTGAGACCAAGGGCGGTGGCTGTCCATGTTCCCGCTGTCTGAGTCCAAGGGCGGTGGCTGTCCATGTTCCACTGTCAGAGTTCAAGGGCTGCGGCTGTCCATGTTCCCACTGTCTGAGTCCAAGGGCGGTGGCTGTCCATGTTTCCACTGTCTGAGTCCAAGGGCGGTGGCTGTCCATATTCCACTGTCTGAGTCCAAGGGCAGCGGTTGTCCTTGTTCCCACTGTCTGAGTCCAAGTGCGGTGGCTGTCCATGTCCCACTGTCAGAGTCCAAGGGCCGCGGTTGTCCATGTTCCCACAGTCTGAGTCCAAGTGCCGCGGCTGTCCATGTTCCCACTGTCTGAGTCCAAGGGCGGTGGCTGTCCATGTTCCACTGTCTGAGTCCAAGGGCCGTGGCTGTCCATGTTCCCGCTGTCTGAGTCCAAGGGCGGTGGCTGTCCATGTTCCACTGTCAGAGTTCAAGGGCCGCGGCTGTCCATGTTCCCACTGTCTGAGTCCAAGGGAGGTGGCTCTCCATGTTCCCACTGTCTGAGTCAAAGTGCGGTGGTTGTCCATGTTCCACTGTCTGAGTCCAAGGCCGACGGTTGTCCATGTTCCCACTGTCTGAGTCCAAGGGCCGTGGCTGTCCATATTCCACTGTCTGAGTCCAAGGGCCGCGATTGTCCATGTTCTCACTGACTGAGTACAAGGGCCGCGATTGTCCATGTTTTCACTGTCTGAGTCCAAGGGCCGTGGCTGTCCATGTTCCCACCCTCTGAGTCCAAGGGCCGTGTCTGTCCATGTTCCCACACTCTGAGTCCAAGGACCGCGGCTGTCCATGTTCTCACTGTCTGAGTCCAAGGGCCGCGGCTGTCCATGCTCCCACCCTCTGAGTCCAAGGGACGTGGCTGTCCATATTCCACTGTCTGAGTCCAAGGGCCACGGTTGTCAATGTTCCACTGTCTGAGTCCAAGGGTGGTGGCTGGCCATGTTCCACTGTCTGAGTTCAAGGGCGTTGGCTGTCCATGTTCCACTGTCTGAGTCCAAGTGCCGCGGCTGTCCATGTTCCACTGTCTGAGTCCAAGGGCCATGTCTGTCCATGTTCCCACCCTCTGAGTCCAAGGACCGCGGCTGTCCATGTTCTCACTGTCTGAGTTCAAGTGCCGCGGCTGTCCCTGTTCCCACCCTCTGAGACCAAGGGCGGTGGCTGTCCATGTTCCCGCTGTCTGAGTCCAAGGGCCGTGGCGGTCCATGTTCCCACAGTCTGAGTCCAAGGGCGGTGGCTGTCCATGTTTCCACTGTCTGAGTCCAAGGGCGGTGGCTGTCCATGCTCCAGTGTCTGAGACCAAGGGCCATGGCTGTCCATGTTCCACTGTCTGAGTCCAAGGGCCGTGGCTGTCCATGTTCCACTGTCTGAGTCCAAGGGCCGCGGCTGTCCATGTTCTCACTGTCTGAGTCCAAGTGCCACGGCTGTCCATGTTCCCACTGTCTGAGTCCAAGGGCCGTGGCTGTCCATGTTCTCACTGTCTGAGTCCAAGGGCCGCGGTTGTACATGTTCTCACTGTCTGAGTCCAAGGGCCGCGGTTGTCCATGTTCTCACTGTCTGAGTCCAAGTGCCACAGCTGTCCATGTTCCCACTGTCTGAGTCCAAGTGCCGCAGTTTTCCATGTTCCCACACTCTGGTTCCAAGGGCCGCGGCTGTCCATGTTCCCACTGTCTGAGTTCAAAGGCGGTGGCTGTCCATGTTTTCACTGTCTCAGTCCAAGGGCCGTGGCTGTCCAAGTTCCCACCCTCTGAGTCCAAGGACCGCGGCTGTCCAAGTTCCCACCCTCTGAGTCCAAGGGCCGCTGTTGTCCATGTTCCCACACTCTGTCCAAGGGCCATGGTTGTCCATGTTCCACTGTCTGAGTACGAGGGCGGGGGCTGTCCATGTTCCACTGTCTGAGTCCGAGGGCCATGGCTGTCCATGTTCCACTGTCTGAGTCCAAGGGCCACGGCTGTCCATGTTCCACTGTCTGAGTCCAAGGGCGGTGGCTGTCCATATTCCACTGTCTGAGTCCAAGGGCCACAGCTGTCCATGTTCCTCTGTCTGAGTCCAAGGGCCGCGGCTGTGCATGTTCCCACTGTCTGAGTCCAAGGGCGGTGGTTGTCCATGTTCCCACTGAGTCCAAGGGAGGTGGCTGTCCATGTTCCACTGTCTGAGTCCAAGGGCCACGGCTGTCCATGTTCCACTGTCTGAGTCCATGGGCCGTGGCTGTCCATCTTCCACTGTCTGAGTCCAAGGGCCGCGGCTGTCCATGTTCCACTGTCTGAGTACAAGGGCCGCGGCTGTCCATGTTCTACTGTCTGAGTCCAAGAGCCGTGGCTGTCCATATTCCACTGTCTGAGTCCAAGGGCCATGGCTGTCCATGCTCCACTGTCTGAGTCCAAGGGCCTCGGTTGTCCCTGTTCCACTGTCTGAGTCCAATGGCCACGGCTGTCCATGTTCTCACTGTCTGAGTCCAAGGGCCGCGGTTGTCAATGTTCCCACTGTCTGAGTCCAAGTGCCGTGCTTGTCCATGTTCCCACCCTCTGTCCAAGGGCCGCGGCTGTCCATGTTCCCACTGTCTGAGTCCAAGGGCGGTGGCTGGCCATGTTCCACTATCTGAGTCCAAGGGCGTTGGCTGTCCATGTTCCACTGTCTGAGTCCAAGGGCCGCGGTTGTCCCTGTTCCACTGTCTGAGTCCAAGAGCCGCGGTTGTCCATGTTCCCACTGTCTGAGTCCAAGGGCCGCGGCTGTCCATGTTCCGACTGTCTGAGTCCAAGGGCCGCGGCTGTCCATGTTCCACTGTCTGAGTCCAAGGGCCGTGGTTGTCGATGTTCCACTGTCTGAGACCGAGGGCGGTGGCTGGCCATGTTCCACTGTCTGGGTCCAAGGGCGTTGGCTGTCCATGTTCCACTGTCTGAGTCCAAGGGCCGCGGCTGTCCATGTTCCACTGTCTGAGTCCAAGGGCCGCGGTTGTCAAGGTTTTCACTGTCTGAGTCCAAGGGCCGTGGCTGTCCAAGTTCCCACCCTCTGAGTCCAAGGGCCGCGGTTTTCCATGTTCCCACTGTCTGAATCCAAGGGCCGTGGCTGTCCATGTTCCACTGACTGAGTCCAAGGGCGGTGGCTGTCCATGTTCCACTGTCTGAGTCCAAGGGCCGTGGCTGTCCATGTTCCCAGAGTCTGAGTCCAAGGGCCGCGGTTGTCCATGTTCTCACTGTCTGAGTCCAAGTGCCGTGGCTGTCCATGTTCCCACTGTCTGAGTCCAAGGGCGGTGGCTGTCCATGTTCCACTGTCTGAGTCCAAGGGCTGCGGTTGTCCATGTTCCACTGTCTGAGTCCAAGGGCCGCGATTGTCCATGTTCTTACTGTCTGAGTCCAAGGGCCGCGATTGTCCATGTTTTCACTGTCTGAGTCCAAGGGCCGTGGCTGTCCAAGTTCCCACCCTCTGAGTCCAAGGGCCGCGGCTGTCCATGTTCCCACTGTCTGAGTCCAAGGGCGGTGGCTGGCCATGTTCCACTATCTGAGTCCAAGGGCATTGGCTGTCCATGTTCCACTGTCTGAGTCCAAGGGCCGCGGTTGTCCCTGTTCCACTGTCTGAGTCCAAGAGCCGCGGTTGTCCATGTTCCCACTGTCTGAGTCCAAGGGCCGCGGCTGTCCATGTTCCGACTGTCTGAGTCCAAGGGCCGCGGCTGTCCATGTTCCACGTCTGAGTCCAAGGGCCGTGGTTGTCGATGTTCCACTGTCTGAGACCGAGGGCGGTGGCTGGCCATGTTCCACTGTCTGGGTCCAAGGGCGTTGGCTGTCCATGTTCCACTGTCTGAGTCCAAGGGCCGCGGCTGTCCATGTTCCACTGTCTGAGTCCAAGGGCCGCGGTTGTCAAGGTTTTCACTGTCTGAGTCCAAGGGCCGTGGCTGTCCAAGTTCCCACCCTCTGAGTCCAAGGGCCGCGGTTGTCCATGTTCCCACTGTCTGAGTCCAAGTGCCGCGGTTGTCCATGTTCCCACTGTCTGAATCCAAGGGCCGTGGCTGTCCATGTTCCACTGTCTGAGTCCAAGGGCGGTGGCTGTCCATGTTCCACTGTCTGAGTCCAAGGGCCGTGGCTGTCCATGTTCCCACAGTCTGAGTCCAAGGGCCGCGGTTGTCCATGTTCTCACTGTCTGAGTCCAGGTGCCGTGGCTGTCCATGTTCCACTGTTTGAGTCCAAGTGCCGTGGCTGTCCATGTTCCCACAGTCTGAGTCCAAGGGCCGCGGTTGTCCATGTACTCACTGTCTGAGTCCAAGGGCCGCGGATGTCCATGTTCCACTGTCTGAGTCCAAGGGCCGCGGCTGTCCATGTTCCCACTGAGTCCAAGGGCGGTGGCTGTCCATGTTCCATTGTCTGAGTCCAAGGGCCGCGGTTGTCCACGTTCCCACTGTCTGACTCCAAGGGAGGTGGCTCTCCATGTTCCCTCTGTCTGAGTCCAAGTGCGGTGGCTGTCCATGTTCCACTGTCTGAGTCCAGGGGCCGCGGTTGTCCATATTCCACTATCTGAGTCCAAGGGCGTTGGCTGTCCATGTTCCACTGTCTGAGTCCAAGGGCCGCGGTTGTCCCTGTTCCACTGTCTGAGTCCAAGAGCCGCGGTTGTCCATGTTCCCACTGTCTGAGTCCAAGGGCCGCGGCTGTCCATGTTCCGACTGTCTGAGTCCAAGGGCCGCGGCTGTCCATGTTCCACTGTCTGAGTCCAAGGGCCGTGGTTGTCGATGTTCCACTGTCTGGGTCCAAGGGCGTTGGCTGTCCATGTTCCACTGTCTGAGTCCAAGGGCCGCGGCTGTCCATGTTCCACTGTCTGAGTCCAAGGGCCGCGGTTGTCAAGGTTTTCACTGTCTGAGTCCAAGGGCCGTGGTTGTCCAAGTTCCCACCCTCTGAGTCCAAGGGCCGCGGTTTTCCATGTTCCCACTGTCTGAGTCCAAGTGCCGCGGTTGTCCATGTTCCCACTGTCTGAATCCAAGGGCCGTGGCTGTCCATGTTCCACTGACTGAGTCCAAGGGCGGTGGCTGTCCATGTTCCACTGTCTGAGTCCAAGGGCCGTGGCTGTCCATGTTCCCAGAGTCTGAGTCCAAGGGCCGCGGTTGTCCATGTTCTCACTGTCTGAGTCCAAGTGCCGTGGCTGTCCATGTTCCCACAGTCTGAGTCCAAGGGCCACGGCTGTCCATGTTCCACTGTCTGAGTCCAAGGGCTGCGGTTGTCCATGTTCCACTGTCTGAGTCCAAGGGCCGCGATTGTCCATGTTCTTACTGTCTGAGTCCAAGGGCCGCGATTGTCCATGTTTTCACTGTCTGAGTCCAAGGGCCGTGGCTGTCCAAGTTCCCACCCTGTGAGTCCAAGGACCGCGGCTGTCCAAGTTCCCACCCTCTGAGTCCAATGGCCGCGGTTGTCCATGTTCCTACACTCTGAGTCCAAGGGCCATGGTTGTCCATGTTCCACTGTCTGAGTACGAGGGCGGTGGCTGTCCATGTTCCACTGTCTGAGTCCGAGGGCCATGGCTGTCCATGTTCCACTGTCTGATTCCAAGGGCTACGGCTGTCCATGTTCCACTGTCTGAGTCCAAGGGCGGTGGCTGTCCATATTCCACTGTCTGAGTCCAAGGGCCACAGCTGTCCATGTTCCTCTGTCTGAGTCCAAGGGCCGCGGCTGTGCATGTTCCCACTGTCTGAGTCCAAGGGCGGTGGCTGTCCATGTTCCCACTGAGTCCAAGGGCGGTGGCTGTCCATGTTCCACTGTCTGAGTCCAAGGGCCACGGATGTCCATGTTCTTACTGTCTGAGTCCAAGGGCCGCGATTGTCCATGTTTTCACTGTCTGAGTCCAAGGGCCGTGGCTGTCCAAGTTCCCACCCTCTGAGTCCAAGGGCCGCGGCTGTCCATGTTCCCACTGTCTGAGTCCAAGGGCGGTGGCTGGCCATGTTCCACTATCTGAGTCCAAGGGCATTGGCTGTCCATGTTCCACTGTCTGAGTCCAAGGGCCGCGGTTGTCCCTGTTCCACTGTCTGAGTCCAAGAGCCGCGGTTGTCCATGTTCCCACTGTCTGAGTCCAAGGGCCGCGGCTGTCCATGTTCCGACTGTCTGAGTCCAAGGGCCGCGGCTGTCCATGTTCCACGTCTGAGTCCAAGGGCCGTGGTTGTCGATGTTCCACTGTCTGAGACCGAGGGCGGTGGCTGGCCATGTTCCACTGTCTGGGTCAAAGGGCGTTGGCTGTCCATGTTCCACTGTCTGAGTCCAAGGGCCGCGGCTGTCCATGTTCCACTGTCTGAGTCCAAGGGCCGCGGTTGTCAAGGTTTTCACTGTCTGAGTCCAAGGGCCGTGGCTGTCCAAGTTCCCACCCTCTGAGTCCAAGGGCCGCGGTTGTCCATGTTCCCACTGTCTGAGTCCAAGTGCCGCGGTTGTCCATGTTCCCACTGTCTGAATCCAAGGGCCGTGGCTGTCCATGTTCCACTGTCTGAGTCCAAGGGCGGTGGCTGTCCATGTTCCACTGTCTGAGTCCAAGGGCCGTGGCTGTCCATGTTCCCACAGTCTGAGTCCAAGGGCCGCGGTTGTCCATGTTCTCACTGTCTGAGTCCAAGTGCCGTGGCTGTCCATGTTCCACTGTTTGAGTCCAAGTGCCGTGGCTGTCCATGTTCCCACAGTCTGAGTCCAAGGGCCGCGGTTGTCCATGTTCTCACTGTCTGAGTCCAAGGGCCGCGGATGTCCATGTTCCACTGTCTGAGTCCAAGTGCCGCGGCTGTCCATGTTCCCACTGAGTCCAAGGGCCGTGGCTGTCCATGTTCCATTGTCTGAGTCCAAGGGCCGCGGTTGTCCATGTTCCCACTGTCTGACTCCAAGGGAGGTGGCTCTCCATGTTCCCTCTGTCTGAGTCCAAGTGCGGTGGCTGTCCATGTTCCACTGTCTGAGTCCAGGGGCCGCGGTTGTCCATATTCCACTATCTGAGTCCAAGGGCGTTGGCTGTCCATGTTCCACTGTCTGAGTCCAAGGGCCGCGGTTGTCCCTGTTCCACTGTCTGAGTCCAAGAGCCGCGGTTGTCCATGTTCCCACTGTCTGAGTCCAAAGGCCACGGCTGTCCATGTTCCGACTGTCTGAGTCCAAGGGCCGCGGCTGTCCATGTTCCACTGTCTGAGTCCAAGGGCCGTGGTTGTCGATGTTCCACTGTCTGAGACCGAGGGCGGTGGCTGGCCATGTTCCACTGTCTGGGTCCAAGGGCGTTGGCTGTCCATGTTCCACTGTCTGAGTCCAAGGGCCGCGGCTGTCCATGTTCCACTGTCTGAGTCCAAGGGCCGCGGTTGTCAAGGTTTTCACTGTCTGAGTCCAAGGGCCGTGGTTGTCCAAGTTCCCACCCTCTGAGTCCAAGGGCCGCGGTTGTCCATGTTCCCACTGTCTGAGTCCAAGTGCCGCGGTTGTCCATGTTCCCACTGTCTGAATCCAAGTGCCGTGGCTGTCCATGTTCCGCTGACTGAGTCCAAGGGCGGTGGCTGTCCATGTTCCACTGTCTGCGTCCAAGGACCGTGGCTGTCCATGTTCCCACAGTCTGAGTCCAAGGGCCGCGGTTGTCCATGTTCTCACTGTCTGAGTCCAAGTGCCGTGGCTGACAATGTTCCACTGTTTGAGTCCAAGTGCCGTGGCTGTCCATGTTCCCACAGTCTGAGTCCAAGGGCCGCGGTTGTCCATGTTCTCACTGTCTGAGTCCAAGGGCCGCGGATGTCCATGTTCCACTGTCTGAGTCCAAGGGCCGCGGCTGTCCATGTTCCCACTGAGTCCAAGGGCGGTGGCTGTCCATGTTCCACTGTCTGAGTCCAAGGGCCGCGGTTGTCCATGTTCCCACTGTCTGACTCCAAGGGAGGTGGCTCTCCATGTTCCCTCTGTCTGAGTCCAAGGGCCACGGCTGTCCATGTTCCACTGTCTGAGTCCAAGGGCTGCGGTTGTCCATGTTCCACTGTCTGAGTCCAAGGGCCGCGATTGTCCATGTTCTTACTGTCTGAGTCCAAGGGCCACGATTGTCCATGTTTTCACTGTCTGAGTCCAAGGACCGCGGCTGTCCAAGTTCCCACCTTCTGAGTCCAAGGGCCGCGGTTGTCCCTGTTCCACTGTCTGAGTCCAAGAGCCGCGGTTGTCCATGTTCCCACTGTCTGAGTCCAAGGGCCGCGGCTGTCCATGTTCCGACTGTCTGAGTCCAAGGGCCGCGGCTGTCCATGTTCCACTGTCTGAGTCCAAGGGCCGTGGTTGTCGATGTTCCACTGTCTGAGACCAAGGGCGGTGGCTGGCCATGTTCCACTGTCTGGGTCCAAGGGCGTTGGCTGTCCATGTTCCACTGTCTGAGTCCAAGGGCCGCGGCTGTCCATGTTCCACTGTCTGAGTCCAAGGGCCGCGGTTGTCAAGGTTTTCACTGTCTGAGTCCAAGGGCCGTGGCTGTCCAAGTTCCCACCCTCTGAGTCCAAGGGCCGCGGTCGTCCATGTTCCCACTGTCTGAGTCCAAGTGCCGCGGTTGTCCATGTTCCCACAGTCTGAATCCAAGGGCCGTGGCTGTCCATGTTCCACTGACTGAGTCCAAGGGCGGTGGCTGTCCATGTTCCACTGTCTGAGTCCAAGGGCCGTGGCTGTCCATGTTCCCAGAGTCTGAGTCCAAGGGCCGCGGTTGTCCATGTTCTCACTGTCTGAGTCCAAGTGCCGTGGCTGTCCATGTTCCACTGTTTGAGTCCAAGTGCCGTGGTTGTCCATGTTCCACTGTCTGAGTCCAAGGCCGACGGTTGTCCATGTTCCCACTGTCTGAGTCCAAGGGCCGTGGCTGTCCATATTCCACTGTCTGAGTCCAAGGGCCGCGATTGTCCATGTTCTCACTGTCTGAGTACAAGGGCCGCGATTGTCCATGTTTTCACTGTCTGAGTCCAAGGGCCGTATCTGTCCATGTTCCCACACTCTGAGTCCAAGGACCGCGGCTGTCCATGTTCTCACTGTCTGAGTCCAAGGGCCGCGGCTGTCCATGTTCCCACCCTCTGAGTCCAAGGGACGTGGCTGTCCATATTCCACTGTCTGAGTCCAAGGGCCACAGTTGTCCATGTTCCACTGTCTGAGTCCAAGGGTGGTGGCTGGCCATGTTCCACTGTCTGAGTTCAAGGGCGTTGGCTGTCCATGTTCCACTGTCTGAGTCCAAGTGCCGCGGCTGTCCATGTTCCACTGTCTGAGTCCAAGGCCGACGGTTGTCCATGTTCCCACTGTCTGAGTCCAAGGGCCGTGGCTGTCCATATTCCACTGTTTGAGTCCAAGTGCCGTGGCTGTCCATGTTCCCACAGTCTGAGTCCAAGGGCCGCGGTTGTCCATGTTCTCACTGTCTGAGTCCAAGGGCCGCGGATGTCCATGTTCCACTGTCTGAGTCCAAGGGCCGCGGCTGTCCATGTTCCCACTGAGTCCAAGGGCGGTGGCTGTCCATGTTCCACTGTCTGAGTCCAAGGGCCGCGGTTGTCCATGTTCCCACTGTCTGACTCCAAGGGAGGTGGCTCTCCATGTTCCCTCTGTCTGAGTCCAAGGGCCACGGCTGTCCATGTTCCACTGTCTGAGTCCAAGGGCTGCGGTTGTCCATGTTCCACTGTCTGAGTCCAAGGGCCGCGATTGTCCATGTTCTTACTGTCTGAGTCCAAGGGCCACGATTGTCCATGTTTTCACTGTCTGAGTCTAAGGGCCGTGGCTGTCCAAGTTCCCACCCTCTGAGTCCAAGGACCGCGGCTGTCCAAGTTCCCACCCTCTGAGTCCAAGGGCCGCGGTTGTCCCTGTTCCACTGTCTGAGTCCAAGAGCCGCGGTTGTCCATGTTCCCACTGTCTGAGTCCAAGGGCCGCGGCTGTCCATGTTCCGACTGTCTGAGTCCAAGGGCCGCGGCTGTCCATGTTCCACTGTCTGAGTTCAAGGGCCGTGGTTGTCGATGTTCCACTGTCTGAGACCAAGGGCGGTGGCTGGCCATGTTCCACTGTCTGGGTCCAAGGGCGTTGGCTGTCCATGTTCCACTGTCTGAGTCCAAGGGCCGCGGCTGTCCATGTTCCACTGTCTGAGTCCAAGGGCCGCGGTTGTCAAGGTTTTCACAGTCTGAGTCCAAGGGCCGTGGCTGTCCAAGTTCCCACCCTCTGAGTCCAAGGGCCGCGGTTGTCCATGTTCCCACTGTCTGAGTCCAAGTGCCGCGGTTGTCCATGTTCCCACTGTCTGAATCCAAGGGCCGTGGCTGTCCATGTTCCACTGACTGAGTCCAAGGGCGGTGGCTGTCCATGTTCCACTGTCTGAGTCCAAGGGCCGTGGCTGTCCATGTTCCCAGAGTCTGAGTCCAAGGGCCGCGGTTGTCCATGTTCTCACTGTCTGAGTCCAAATGCCGTGGCTGTCCATGTTCCACTGTTTGAGTCCAAGTGCCGTGGTTGTCCATGTTCCACTGTCTGAGTCCAAGGCCGACGGTTGTCCATGTTCCCACTGTCTGAGTCCAAGGGCCGTGGCTGTCCATATTCCACTGTCTGAGTCCAAGGGCCGCGATTGTCCATGTTCTCACTGTCTGAGTACAAGGGCCGCGATTGTCCATGTTTTCACTGTCTGAGTCCAAGGGCCGTGGCTGTCCATGTTCCCACCCTCTGAGTCCAAGGGCCATGTCTGTCCATGTTCCCACACTCTGAGTCCAAGGACCGCGGCTGTCCATGTTCTCACTGTCTGAGTCCAAGGGCCGCGGCTGTCCATGTTCCCACCCTCTGAGTCCAAGGGACGTGGCTGTCCATATTCCACTGTCTGAGTACAAGGGCCACGGTTGTCCATGTTCCACTGTCTGAGTCCAAGGGTGGTGGCTGGCCATGTTCCACTGTCTGAGTTCAAGGGCGTTGGCTGTCCATGTTCCACTGTCTGAGTCCAAGTGCCGCGGCTGTCCATGTTCCACTGTCTGAGTCCAAGGGCCGTGTCTGTCCATGTTCCCACCCTCTGAGTCCAAGGACCGCGGCTGTCCATGTTCCCGCTGTCTGAGTCCAAGGGCCGTGGCGGTCCATGTTCCCACAGTCTGAGTCCAAGGGCCGCGGCTGTCCATGTTCCCACAGTCTGAGCTCAAGTGCGGTGGCTGTCCATGTCCCACTGTCAGAGTCCAAGGGCGGTGGCTGTCCATGTTCCACTGTCTGAGTCCAAGGGCGGTGGCTGTCCATGTTCCCGCTGTCTGAGTCCAAGGGCGGTGGCTGTCCATGTTCCACTGTCAGAGTTCAAGGGCCGCGGCTGTCCATGTTCCCACAGTCTGAGTCCAAGGGCGGTGGCTGTCCATGTTCCACTGTCTGAGTCCAAGGGTGGTGGCTGTCCATGTTCCACTGTCTGAGTCCAAGGGCGGTGGCTCTCCATGTTCCCGCTGTCTGAGTCCAAGGGCGGTGGCTGTCCATGTTCCACTGTCTGAGTCCAAGGGCGGTGGCTGTCCATGTTCCCACTGTCTAAGGGCGGTGGCTGTCCATGTTCCCACTGTCTGAGTCCAAGGGCGGTGGCTGTCCATGTTCTCACTGTCTGAGTCCAAGGGCGGTGGCTGTCCATTTTCCCACTGAGTCCAAGGGCGGTGGCTGTCCATGTTCCACTGTCTGAGTCCAAGGTCCGCGGTTGTCCTTGTTCCCACTGACTGAGTCCAAGTGCGGTGGCTGTCCATGTTCCACTGTCTGAGTCCAAGGGCGGTGGCTGTCCATGTTCCCACTGTCTGAGTCCAAGGGCCGTGGCTGTCCATGTTCCCACAGTCTGAGTCCAAGTGCTGCGATTGTCCATGTTCCCACCCTCTGAGTCCAAGGGCCACGGCTGTCCATGTTCCACTGTCTGAGTCCAAGGGCCGTGGCTTTCCATGTTCCACTGTCTGAGTCCAAGGGCCGCGGCTGTCCATGCTCCAGTGTCTGAGACCAAGGGCCATGGCTGTCCATGTTCCACTGTCTGAGTCCAAGGGCCGTGGCTGTCCATGTTCCACTGTCTGAGTCCAAGGGCCGCGGCTGTCCATGTTCTCACTGTCTGAGTCCAAGTGCCACGGCTGTCCATGTTCCCACTGTCTGAGTCCAAGGGCCGTGGCTGTCCATGTTCTCACTGTCTGAGTCCAAGGGCCGCGGTTGTACATGTTCTCACTGTCTGAGTCCAAGGGCCGCGGTTGTCCATGTTCTCACTGTCTGAGTCCAAGTGCCACAGCTGTCCATGTTCCCACTGTCTGAGTCCAAGTGCCGCAGTTTTCCATGTTCCCACACTCTGGTTCCAAGGGCCGCGGCTGTCCATGTTCCCACTGTCTGAGTTCAAAGGCGGTGGCTGTCCATGTTTTCACTGTCTCAGTCCAAGGGCCGTGGCTGTCCAAGTTCCCACCCTCTGAGTCCAAGGACCGCGGCTGTCCAAGTTCCCACCCTCTGAGTCCAAGGGCCGCTGTTGTCCATGTTCCCACACTCTGTCCAAGGGCCATGGTTGTCCATGTTCCACTGTCTGAGTACGAGGGCGGGGGCTGTCCATGTTCCACTGTCTGAGTCCGAGGGCCATGGCTGTCCATGTTCCACTGTCTGAGTCCAAGGGCCACGGCTGTCCATGTTCCACTGTCTGAGTCCAAGGGCGGTGGCTGTCCATATTCCACTGTCTGAGTCCAAGGGCCACAGCTGTCCATGTTCCTCTGTCTGAGTCCAAGGGCCGCGGCTGTGCATGTTCCCACTGTCTGAGTCCAAGGGCGGTGGTTGTCCATGTTCTACTGTCTGAGTCCAAGAGCCGTGGCTGTCCATATTCCACTGTCTGAGTCCAAGGGCCATGGCTGTCCATGCTCCACTGTCTGAGTCCAAGGGCCTCGGTTGTCCCTGTTCCACTGTCTGAGTCCAATGGCCGTGGCTGTCCATGTTCTCACTGTCTGAGTCCAAGGGCCGCCGTTGTCAATGTTCCCACTGTCTGAGTCCAAGTGCCGTGCTTGTCCATGTTCCCACCCTCTGTCCAAGGGCCGCGGCTGTCCATGTTCCCACTATCTGAGTCCAAGGGCGGTGGCTGGCCATGTTCCACTATCTGAGTCCAAGGGCGTTGGCTGTCCATGTTCCCAGAGTCTGAGTCCAAGGGCCGCGGTTGTCCATGTTCTCACTGTCTGAGTCCAAATGCCGTGGCTGTCCATGTTCCACTGTTTGAGTCCAAGTGCCGTGGTTGTCCATGTTCCACTGTCTGAGTCCAAGGCCGACGGTTGTCCATGTTCCCACTGTCTGAGTCCAAGGGCCGTGGCTGTCCATATTCCACTGTCTGAGTCCAAGGGCCGCGATTGTCCATGTTCTCACTGTCTGAGTACAAGGGCCGCGATTGTCCATGTTTTCACTGTCTGAGTCCAAGGGCCGTGGCTGTCCATGTTCCCACCCTCTGAGTCCAAGGGCCATGTCTGTCCATGTTCCCACACTCTGAGTCCAAGGACCGCGGCTGTCCATGTTCTCACTGTCTGAGTCCAAGGGCCGCGGCTGTCCATGTTCCCACCCTCTGAGTCCAAGGGACGTGGCTGTCCATATTCCACTGTCTGAGTACAAGAGCCACGGTTGTCCATGTTCCACTGTCTGAGTCCAAGGGTGGTGGCTGGCCATGTTCCACTGTCTGAGTTCAAGGGCGTTGGCTGTCCATGTTCCACTGTCTGAGTCCAAGTGCCGCGGCTGTCCATGTTCCACTGTCTGAGTCCAAGGGCCGTGTCTGTCCATGTTCCCACCCTCTGAGTCCAAGGACCGCGGCTGTCCATGTTCCCGCTGTCTGAGTCCAAGGGCCGTGGCGGTCCATGTTCCCACAGTCTGAGTCCAAGGGCCGCGGCTGTCCATGTTCCCACAGTCTGAGCTCAAGTGCGGTGGCTGTCCATGTCCCACTGTCAGAGTCCAAGGGCGGTGGCTGTCCATGTTCCACTGTCTGAGTCCAATGGCGGTGGCTGTCCATGTTCCCGCTGTCTGAGTCCAAGGGCGGTGGCTGTCCATGTTCCACTGTCAGAGTTCAAGGGCCGCGGCTGTCCATGTTCCCACAGTCTGAGTCCAAGGGCGGTGGCTGTCCATGTTCCACTGTCTGAGTCCAAGGGTGGTGGCTGTCCATGTTCCACTGTCTGAGTCCAAGGGCGGTGGCTGTCCATGTTCCCGCTGTCTGAGTCCAAGGGCGGTGGCTGTCCATGTTCCACTGTCTGAGTCCAAGGGCGGTGGCTGTCCATGTTCCCACTGTCTAAGGGCGGTGGCTGTCCATGTTCCCACTGTCTGAGTCCAAGGGCGGTGGCTGTCCATGTTCTCACTGTCTGAGTCCAAGGGCGGTGCCTGTCCATTTTCCCACTGAGTCCAAGGGCGGTGGCTGTCCATGTTCCACTGTCTGAGTCCAAGGTCCGCGGTTGTCCTTGTTCCCACTGTCTGAGTCCAAGTGCGGTGGCTGTCCATGTTCCACTGTCTGAGTCCAAGGGCGGTGGCTGTCCATGTTCCCACTGTCTGAGTCCAAGGGCCGTGGCTGTCCATGTTCCCACAGTCTGAGTCCAAGTGCTGCGATTGTCCATGTTCCCACCCTCTGAGTCCAAGGGCCACGGCTGTCCATGCTCCAGTGTCTGAGACCAAGGGCCATGGCTGTCCATGTTCCACTGTCTGAGTCCAAGGGCCGTGGCTGTCCATGTTCCACTGTCTGAGTCCAAGGGCCGCGGCTGTCCATGTTCTCACTGTCTGAGTCCAAGTGCCACGGCTGTCCATGTTCCCACTGTCTGAGTCCAAGGGCCGTGGCTGTCCATGTTCTCACTGTCTGAGTCCAAGGGCCGCGGTTGTACATGTTCTCACTGTCTGAGTCCAAGGGCCGCGGTTGTCCATGTTCTCACTGTCTGAGTCCAAGTGCCACAGCTGTCCATGTTCCCACTGTCTGAGTCCAAGTGCCGCAGTTTTCCATGTTCCCACACTCTGGTTCCAAGGGCCGCGGCTGTCCATGTTCCCACTGTCTGAGTTCAAAGGCGGTGGCTGTCCATGTTTTCACTGTCTCAGTCCAAGGGCCGTGGCTGTCCAAGTTCCCACCCTCTGAGTCCAAGGACCGCGGCTGTCCAAGTTCCCACCCTCTGAGTCCAAGGGCCGCTGTTGTCCATGTTCCCACACTCTGTCCAAGGGCCATGGTTGTCCATGTTCCACTGTCTGAGTACGAGGGCGGGGGCTGTCCATGTTCCACTGTCTGAGTCCGAGGGCCATGGCTGTCCATGTTCCACTGTCTGAGTCCAAGGGCCACGGCTGTCCATGTTCCACTGTCTGAGTCCAAGGGCGGTGGCTGTCCATATTCCACTGTCTGAGTCCAAGGGCCACAGCTGTCCATGTTCCTCTGTCTGAGTCCAAAGGCCGCGGCTGTGCATGTTCCCACTGTCTGAGTCCAAGGGCGGTGGTTGTCCATGTTCCCACTGAGTCCAAGGGAGGTGGCTGTCCATGTTCCACTGTCTGAGTCCAAGGGCCACGGCTGTCCATGTTCCACTGTCTGAGTCCATGGGCCGTGGCTGTCCATCTTCCACTGTCTGAGTCCAAGGGCCGCGGCTGTCCATGTTCCACTGTCTGAGTCCAAGGGCCGCGGCTGTCCATGTTCTACTGTCTGAGTCCAAGAGCCGTGGCTGTCCATATTCCACTGTCTGAGTCCAAGGGCCATGGCTGTCCATGCTCCACTGTCTGAGTCCAAGGGCCTCGGTTGTCCCTGTTCCACTGTCTGAGTCCAATGGCCGTGGCTGTCCATGTTCTCACTGTCTGAGTCCAAGGGCCGCCGTTGTCAATGATCCCACTGTCTGAGTCCAAGTGCCGTGCTTGTCCATGTTCCCACCCTCTGTCCAAGGGCCGCGGCTGTCCATGTTCCCACAGTCTGAGTCCAAGGGCGGTGGCTGGCCATGTTCCACTATCTGAGTCCAAGGGCGTTGGCTGTCCATGTTCCACTGTCTGAGTCCAAGGGCCGCGGTTGTCCCTGTTCCACTGTCTGAGTCCAAGAGCCGCGGTTGTCCATGTTCCCACTGTCTGAGTCCAAGGGCCGCGGCTGTCCATGTTCCGACTGTCTGAGTCCAAGGGCCGCGGCTGTCCATGTTCCACTGTCTGAGTCCAAGGGCCGTGGTTGTCGATGTTCCACTGTCTGAGACCGAGGGCGGTGGCTGGCCATGTTCCACTGTCTGGGTCCAAGGGCGTTGGCTGTCCATGTTCCACTGTCTGAGTCCAAGGGCCGCGGCTGTCCATGTTCCACTGTCTGAGTCCAAGGGCCGCGGTTGTCAAGGTTTTCACTGTCTGAGTCCAAGGGCCGTGGCTGTCCAAGTTCCCACCCTCTGAGTCCAAGGGCCGCGGTTTTCCATGTTCCCACTGTCTGAGTCCAAGTGCCGCGGTTGTCCATGTTCCCACTGTCTGAATCCAAGGGCCGTGGCTGTCCATGTTCCACTGACTGAGTCCAAGGGCGGTGGCTGTCCATGTTCCACTGTCTGAGTCCAAGGGCCGCGGTTGTCCATGTTCTCACTGTCTGAGTCCAAGTGCCGTGGCTGTCCATGTTCCCACAGTCTGAGTCCAAGGGCCACGGCTGTCCATGTTCCACTGTCTGAGTCCAAGGGCTGCGGTTGTCCATGTTCCACTGTCTGAGTCCAAGGGCCGCGATTGTCCATGTTCTTACTGTCTGAGTCCAAGGGCCGCGATTGTCCATGTTTTCACTGTCTGAGTCCAAGGGCCGTGGCTGTCCAAGTTCCCACCCTCTGAGTCCAAGGACCGCGGCTGTCCAAGTTCCCACCCTCTGAGTCCAAGGGCCATGGTTGTCCATGTTCCACTGTCTGAGTACGAGAGCGGTGGCTGTCCATGTTCCACTGTCTGAGTCCGAGGGCCATGGCTGTCCATGTTCCACTGTCTGATTCCAAGGGCTACGGCTGTCCATGTTCCACTGTCTGAGTCCAAGGGCGGTGGCTGTCCATATTCCACTGTCTGAGTCCAAGGGCCACAGCTGTCCATGTTCCTCTGTCTGAGTCCAAGGGCCGCGGCTGTGCATGTTCCCACTGTCTGAGTCCAAGGGCGGTGGCTGTCCATGTTCCCACTGAGTCCAAGGGCGGTGGCTGTCCATGTTCCACTGTCTGAGTCCAAGGGCCACGGATGTCCATGTTCTTACTGTCTGAGTCCAAGGGCCGCGATTGTCCATGTTTTCACTGTCTGCGTCCAAGGGCCGTGGCTGTCCAAGTTCCCACCCTCTGAGTCCAAGGGCCGCGGCTGTCCATGTTCCCACTGTCTGAGTCCAAGGGCGGTGGCTGGCCATGTTCCACTATCTGAGTCCAAGGGCATTGGCTGTCCATGTTCCACTGTCTGAGTCCAAGGGCCGCGGTTGTCCCTGTTCCACTGTCTGAGTCCAAGAGCCGCGGTTGTCCATGTTCCCACTGTCTGAGTCCAAGGGCCGCGGCTGTCCATGTTCCGACTGTCTGAGTCCAAGGGCCGCGGCTGTCCATGTTCCACGTCTGAGTCCAAGGGCCGTGGTTGTCGATGTTCCACTGTCTGAGACCGAGGGCGGTGGCTGGCCATGTTCCACTGTCTGGGTCCAAGGGCGTTGGCTGTCCATGTTCCACTGTCTGAGTCCAAGGGCCGCGGCTGTCCATGTTCCACTGTCTGAGTCCAAGGGCCGCGGTTGTCAAGGTTTTCACTGTCTGAGTCCAAGGGCCGTGGCTGTCCAAGTTCCCACCCTCTGAGTCCAAGGGCCGCGGTTGTCCATGTTCCCACTGTCTGAGTCCAAGTGCCGCGGTTGTCCATGTTCCCACTGTCTGAATCCAAGGGCCGTGGCTGTCCATGTTCCACTGTCTGAGTCCAAGGGCGGTGGCTGTCCATGTTCCACTGTCTGAGTCCAAGGGCCGTGGCTGTCCATGTTCCCACAGTCTGAGTCCAAGGGCCGCGGTTGTCCATGTTCTCACTGTCTGAGTCCAAGTGCCGTGGCTGTCCATGTTCCACTGTTTGAGTCCAAGTGCCGTGGCTGTCCATGTTCCCACAGTCTGAGTCCAAGGGCCGCGGTTGTCCATGTTCTCACTGTCTGAGTCCAAGGGCCGCGGATGTCCATGTTCCACTGTCTGAGTCCAAGGGCCGCGGCTGTCCATGTTCCCACTGAGTCCAAGGGCGGTGGCTGTCCATGTTACATTGTCTGAGTCCAAGGGCCGCGGTTGTCCATGTTCCCACTGTCTGACTCCAAGGGAGGTGGCTCTCCATGTTCCCTCTGTCTGAGTCCAAGTGCGGTGGCTGTCCATGTTCCACTGTCTGAGTCCAGGGGCCGCGGTTGTCCATATTCCACTGTCTGAGTCCAAGGGCCGCGGTTGTCAAGGTTTTCACTGTCTGAGTCCAAGGGCCGTGGCTGTCCAAGTTCCCACCCTCTGAGTCCAAGGGCCGCGGTTTTCCATGTTCCCACTGTCTGAGTCCAAGTGCCGCGGTTGTCCATGTTCCCACTGTCTGAATCCAAGGGCCGTGGCTGTCCATGTTCCACTGACTGAGTCCAAGGGCGGTGGCTGTCCATGTTCCACTGTCTGAGTCCAAGGGCCGCGGTTGTCCATGTTCTCACTGTCTGAGTCCAAGTGCCGTGGCTGTCCATGTTCCCACAGTCTGAGTCCAAGGGCCACGGCTGTCCATGTTCCACTGTCTGAGTCCAAGGGCTGCGGTTGTCCATGTTCCACTGTCTGAGTCCAAGGGCCGCGATTGTCCATGTTCTTACTGTCTGAGTCCAAGGGCCGCGATTGTCCATGTTTTCACTGTCTGAGTCCAAGTGCCGTGGCTGTCCAAGTTCCCACCCTCTGAGTCCAAGGACCGCGGCTGTCCAAGTTCCCACCCTCTGAGTCCAAGGGCCATGGTTGTCCATGTTCCACTGTCTGAGTACGAGGGCGGTGGCTGTCCATGTTCCACTGTCTGAGTCCGAGGGCCATGGCTGTCCATGTTCCACTGTCTGATTCCAAGGGCTACGGCTGTCCATGTTCCACTGTCTGAGTCCAAGGGCGGTGGCTGTCCATATTCCACTGTCTGAGTCCAAGGGCCACAGCTGTCCATGTTCCTCTGTCTGAGTCCAAGGGCCGCGGCTGTGCATGTTCCCACTGTCTGAGTCCAAGGGCGGTGGCTGTCCATGTTCCCACTGAGTCCAAGGGCGGTGGCTGTCCATGTTCCACTGTCTGAGTCCAAGGGCCACGGATGTCCATGTTCTTACTGTCTGAGTCCAAGGGCCGCGATTGTCCATGTTTTCACTGTCTGAGTCCAAGGGCCGTGGCTGTCCAAGTTCCCACCCTCTGAGTCCAAGGGCCGCGGCTGTCCATGTTCCCACTGTCTGAGTCCAAGGGCGGTGGCTGGCCATGTTCCACTATCTGAGTCCAAGGGCATTGGCTGTCCATGTTCCACTGTCTGAGTCCAAGGGCCGCGGTTGTCCCTGTTCCACTGTCTGAGTCCAAGAGCCGCGGTTGTCCATGTTCCCACTGTCTGAGTCCAAGGGCCGCGGCTGTCCATGTTCCGACTGTCTGAGTCCAAGGGCCGCGGCTGTCCATGTTCCACGTCTGAGTCCAAGGGCCGTGGTTGTCGATGTTCCACTGTCTGAGACCGAGGGCGGTGGCTGGCCATGTTCCACTGTCTGGGTCCAAGGGCGTTGGCTGTCCATGTTCCACTGTCTGAGTCCAAGGGCCGCGTCTGTCCATGTTCCACTGTCTGAGTCCAAGGGCCGCGGTTGTCAAGGTTTTCACTGTCTGAGTCCAAGGGCCGTGGCTGTCCAAGTTCCCACCCTCTGAGTCCAAGGGCCGCGGTTGTCCATGTTCCCACTGTCTGAGTCCAAGTGCCGCGGTTGTCCATGTTCCCACTGTCAGAATCCAAGGGCCGTGGCTGTCCATGTTCCACTGTCTGAGTCCAAGGGCGGTGGCTGTCCATGTTCCACTGTCTGAGTCCAAGGGCCGTGGCTGTCCATGTTCCCACAGTCTGAGTCCAAGGGCCGCGGTTGTCCATGTTCTCACTGTCTGAGTCCAAGTGCCGTGGCTGTCCATTTTCCACTGTTTGAGTCCAAGTGCCGTGGCTGTCCATGTTCCCACAGTCTGAGTCCAAGGGCCGCGGTTGTCCATGTTCTCACTGTCTGAGTCCAAGGGCCGCGGATGTCCATGTTCCACTGTCTGAGTCCAAGGGCCGCGGCTGTCCATGTTCCCACTGAGTCCAAGGGCGGTGGCTGTCCATGTTCCATTGTCTGAGTCCAAGGGCCGCGGTTGTCCATGTTCCCACTGTCTGACTCCAAGGGAGGTGGCTCTCCATGTTCCCTCTGTCTGAGTCCAAGTGCGGTGGCTGTCCATGTTCCACTGTCTGAGTCCAGGGGCCGCGGTTGTCCATATTCCACTATCTGAGTCCAAGGGCGTTGGCTGTCCATGTTCCACTGTCTGAGTCCAAGGGCCGCGGTTGTCCCTGTTCCACTGTCTGAGTCCAAGAGCCGCGGTTGTCCATGTTCCCACTGTCTGAGTCCAAGGGCCGCGGCTGTCCATGTTCCGACTGTCTGAGTCCAAGGGCCGCGGCTGTCCATGTTCCACTGTCTGAGTCCAAGGGCCGTGGTTGTCGATGTTCCACTGTCTGAGACCGAGGGCGGTGGCTGGCCATGTTCCACTGTCTGGGTCCAAGGGCGTTGGCTGTCCATGTTCCACTGTCTGAGTCCAAGGGCCGCGGCTGTCCATGTTCCACTGTCTGAGTCCAAGGGCC
Organism: Hypanus sabinus; assembly: GCF_030144855.1. Classification (NCBI taxonomy): domain Eukaryota; kingdom Metazoa; phylum Chordata; class Chondrichthyes; order Myliobatiformes; family Dasyatidae; genus Hypanus; species Hypanus sabinus. The sequence continues at coordinate 26,425,973 of NC_082719.1, forward strand.
GCGGTTGTCAAGGTTTTCACTGTCTGAGTCCAAGGGCCGTGGTTGTCCAAGTTCCCACCCTCTGAGTCCAAGGGCCGCGGTTGTCCATGTTCCCACTGTCTGAGTCCAAGTGCCGCGGTTGTCCATGTTCCCACTGTCTGAATCCAAGGGCCGTGGCTGTCCATGTTCCACTGACTGAGTCCAAGGGCGGTGGCTGTCCATGTTCCACTGTCTGCGTCCAAGGACCGTGGCTGTCCATGTTCCCACAGTCTGAGTCCAAGGGCCGCGGTTGTCCATGTTCTCACTGTCTGAGTCCAAGTGCCGTGGCTGACCATGTTCCACTGTTTGAGTCCAAGTGCCGTGGCTGTCCATGTTCCCACAGTCTGAGTCCAAGGGCCGCGGTTGTCCATGTTCTCACTGTCTGAGTCCAAGGGCCGCGGATGTCCATGTTCCACTGTCTGAGTCCAAGGGCCGCGGCTGTCCATGTTCCCACTGAGTCCAAGGGCGGTGGCTGTCCATGTTCCACTCTCTGAGTCCAAGGGCCGCGGTTGTCCATGTTCCCACTGTCTGACTCCAAGGGAGGTGGCTCTCCATGTTCCCTCTGTCTGAGTCCAAGGGCCACGGCTGTCCATGTTCCACTGTCTGAGTCCAAGGGCTGCGGTTGTCCATGTTCCACTGTCTGAGTCCAAGGGCCGCGATTGTCCATGTTCTTACTGTCTGAGTCCAAGGGCCACGATTGTCCATGTTTTCACTGTCTGAGTCCAAGGGCCGTGGCTGTCCAAGTTCCCACCCTCTGAGTCCAAGGACCGCGGCTGTCCAATTTCCCACCCTCTGAGTCCAAGGGCCGCGGTTGTCCCTGTTCCACTGTCTGAGTCCAAGAGCCGCGGTTGTCCATGTTCCCACTGTCTGAGTCCAAGGGCCGCGGCTGTCCATGTTCCGACTGTCTGAGTCCAAGGGCCGCGGCTGTCCATGTTCCACTGTCTGAGTCCAAGGGCCGTGGTTGTCGATGTTCCACTGTCTGAGACCGAGGGCGGTGGCTGGCCATGTTCCACTGTCTGGGTCCAAGGGCGTTGGCTGTCCATGTTCCACTGTCTGAGTCCAAGGGCCGCCGCTGTCCATGTTCCACTGTCTGAGTCCAAGGGCCGTGGCTGTCCAAGTTCCCACCCTCTGAGTCCAAGGGCCGCGGTTGGCCATGTTCCCACTGTCTGAGTCCAAGTGCCGCGGTTGTCCATGTTCCCACTGTCTGAATCCAAGGGCCGTGGCTGTCCATGTTCCACTGTCTGAGTCCAAGGGCCGTGGCTGTCCATGTTCCCAGAGTCTGAGTCCAAGGGCCGCGGTTGTCCATGTTCTCACTGTCTGAGTCCAAGTGCCGTGGCTGTCCATGTTCCACTGTTTGAGTCCAAGGGCCGCGGTTGTCCATGTTCTCACTGTCTGAGTCCATGGGCCGCGGATGTCCATGTTCCACTGTCTGAGTCCAAGGGCCGCGGCTGTCCATGTTCCCACTGAGTCCAAGGGCGGTGGCTGTCCATGTTCCACTGTCTGAGTCCAAGGGCCGCGGTTGTCCATGTTCCCACTGTCTGACTCCAAGGGAGGTGGCTCTCCATGTTCCCTCTGTCTGAGTCCAAGTGCGGTGGCTGTTCATGTTCCACTGTCTGAGTCCAGGGGCCGCGGTTGTCCATATTCCACTGTCTGAGTCCAAGGGCCACGGCTGTCCATGTTCCACTGTCTCTGTCCAAGGGCTGCGGTTGTCCATGTTCCACTGTCTGAGTCCAAGGGCCGCGATTGTCCATGTTCTTACTGTCTGAGTCCAAGGGCCGCGATTGTCCATGTTTTCACTGTCTGAGTCCAAGGGCCGTGGCTGTCCAAGTTCCCACCCTCTGAATCCAAGGACCGCGGCTGTCCAAGTTCCCACCCTCTGAGTCCAAGGGCCGCGGTTGTCCATGTTCCTACACTCTGAGTCCAAGGGCCATGGTTGTCCATGTTCCACTGTCTGAGTACGAGGGCGGTGGCTGTCCATGTTCCACTGTCTGAGTCCGAGGGCCATGGCTGTCCATGTTCCACTGTCTGATTCCAAGGGCCACGGCTGTCCATGTTCCACTGTCTGAGTCCAAGGGCGGTGGCTGTCCATATTCCACTGTCTGAGTCCAAGGGCCACAGCTGTCCATGTTCCTCTGTCTGAGTCCAAGGGCCGCGGCTGTGCATGTTCCCACTGTCTGAGTCCAAGGGCGGTGCCTGTCCATGTTCCCACTGAGTCCAAGGGCCACGGATGTCCATGTTCTTACTGTCTGAGTCCAAGGGCCGCGATTGTCCATGTTTTCACTGTCTGAGTCCAAGGGCCGTGGCTGTCCAAGTTCCCACCCTCTGAGTCCAAGGGCCGCAGCTGTCCATGTTCCCACTGTCTGAGTCCAAGGGCGGTGGCTGGCCATGTTCCACTATCTGAGTCCAAGGGCATTGGCTGTCCATGTTCCACTGTCTGAGTCCAAGGGCCGAGGTTGTCCCTGTTCCACTGTCTGAGTCCAAGAGCCGCGGTTGTCCATGTTCCCACTGTCTGAGTCCAAGGGCCGCGGCTGTCCATGTTCCGACTGTCTGAGTCCAAGGGCCGCGGCTGTCCATGTTCCACTGTCTGAGTCCAAGGGCCGTGGTTGTCGATGTTCCACTGTCTGAGACCGAGGGCGGTGGCTGGCCATGTTCCACTGTCTGGGTCCAAGGGCGTAGGCTGTCCATGTTCCACTGTCTGAGTCCAAGGGCCGCGGCTGTCCATGTTCCACTGTCTGAGTCCAAGGGCCGCGGTTGTCCATGTTCCCACTGTCTGAATCCAAGGGCCGTGGCTGTCCATGTTCCACTGTTTGAGTCCAAGTGCCGTGGCTGTCCATGATCCCACACTCTGAGACCAAGGGCCGCGGTTGTCCATGTTCTCACTGTCTGAGTCCAAGGGCCGCGGATGTCCATGTTCCACTGTCTGAGTCCAAGGGCCGCGGCTGTCCATGTTCCACTGTCTGAGTCCAAGGGCCGCGGTTGTCAAGGTTTTCACTGTCTGAGTCCAAGGGCCGTGGCTGTCCAAGTTCCCACCCTCTGAGTCCAAGGGCCGCGGTTGTCCATGTTCCCACTGTCTGAGTCCAAGTGCCGCGGTTGTCCATGTTCCCACTGTCTGAGTCCAAGTGCCGCGGTTGTCCATGTTCCCACTGTCTGAATCCAAGGGCCGTGGCTGTCCATGTTCCACTGACTGAGTCCAAGGGCGGTGGCTGTCCATGTTCCACTGTCTGAGTCCAAGGGCCGTGGCTGTCCATGTTCCCAGAGTCTGAGTCCAAGGGCCGCGGTTGTCCATGTTCTCACTGTCTGAGTCCAAGTGCCGTGGCTGTCCATGTTCCACTGTTTGAGTCCAAGTGCCGTGGCTGTCCATGTTCCCACAGTCTGAGTCCAAGGGCTGCGGTTGTCCATGTTCTCACTGTCTGAGTCCAAGGGCCGCGGATGTCCATGTTCCACTGTCTGAGTCCAAGGGCCGCGGCTGTCCATGTTCCCACTGAGTCCAAGGGCGGTGGCTGTCCATGTTCCACTGTCTGAGTCCAAGGGCCGCGGTTGTCCATGTTCCCACTGTCTGACTCCAAGGGAGGTGGCTCTCCATGTTCCCTCTGTCTGAGTCCAAGTGCGGTGGCTGTCCATGTTCCACTGTCTGAGTCCAGGGGCCGCGGTTGTCCATATTCCACTGTCTGAGTCCAAGGGCCACGGCTGTCCATGTTCCACTGTCTCAGTCCAAGGCTGCGGTTGTCCATGTTCCACTGTCTGAGTCCAAGGGCCGCGATTGTCCATGTTCTTACTGTCTGAGTCCAAGGGCCGCGATTGTCCATGTTTTCACTGTCTGAGTCCAAGGGCCGTGGCTGTCCAAGTTCCCACCCTCTGAATCCAAGGACCGCGGCTGTCCAAGTTCCCACCCTCTGAGTCCAAGGGCCGCGGTTGTCCATGTTCCTACACTCTGAGTCCAAGGGCCATGGTTGTCCATGTTCCACTGTCTGAGTACGAGGGCGGTGGCTGTCCATGTTCCACTGTCTGAGTCCGAGGGCCATGGCTGTCCATGTTCCACTGTCTGATTCCAAGGGCCACGGCTGTCCATGTTCCACTGTCTGAGTCCAAGGGCGGTGGCTGTCCATATTCCACTGTCTGAGTCCAAGGGCCACAGCTGTCCATGTTCCTCTGTCTGAGTCCAAGGGCCGCGGCTGTGCATGTTCCCACTGTCTGAGTCCAAGGGCGGTGCCTGTCCATGTTCCCACTGAGTCCAAGGGCTACGGATGTCCATGTTCTTACTTTCTGAGTCCAAGGGCCGCGATTGTCCATGTTTTCACTGTCTGAGTCCAAGGGCCGTGGCTGTCCAAGTTCCCACCCTCTGAGTCCAAGGGCCGCGGCTGTCCATGTTCCCACTGTCTGAGTCCAAGGGCGGTGGCTGGCCATGTTCCACTATCTGAGTCCAAGGGCATTGGCTGTCCATGTTCCACTGTCTGAGTCCAAGGGCCGAGGTTGTCCCTGTTCCACTGTCTGAGTCCAAGAGCCGCGGTTGTCCATGTTCCCACTGTCTGAGTCCAAGGGCCGCGGCTGTCCATGTTCCGACTGTCTGAGTCCAAGGGCCGCGGCTGTCCATGTTCCACTGTCTGAGTCCAAGGGCCGTGGTTGTCGATGTTCCACTGTCTGAGACCGAGGGCGGTGGCTGGCCATGTTCCACTGTCTGGGTCCAAGGGCGTTGGCTGTCCATGTTCCACTGTCTGAGTCCAAGGGCCGCGGCTGTCCATGTTCCACTGTCTGAGTCCAAGGGCCGCGGTTGTCCATGTTCCCACTGTCTGAATCCAAGGGCCGTGGCTGTCCATGTTCCACTGTTTGAGTCCAAGTGCCGTGGCTGTCCATGATCCCACACTCTGAGACCAAGGGCCGCGGTTGTCCATGTTCTCACTGTCTGAGTCCAAGGGCCGCGGATGTCCATGTTCCACTGTCTGAGTCCAAGGGCCGCGGCTGTCCATGTTCCCACTGAGTCCAAGGGCGGTGGCTGTCCATGTTCCACTGTCTGAGTCCAAGGGCCGCGGTTGTCCATGTTCCCACTGTCTGACTCCAAGGGAGGTGGCTCTCCATGTTCCCTCTGTCTGAGTCCAAGTGCGGTGGCTGTCCATGTTCCACTGTCTGAGTCCTGGGGCCGCGGTTGTCCATATTCCACTATCTGAGTCCAAGGGCGTTGGCTGTCCATGTTCCACTGTCTGAGTCCAAGGGCCGCGGTTGTCCCTGTTCCACTGTCTGAGTCCAAGAGCCGCGGTTGTCCATGTTCTCACTGTCTGGGTCCAAGGGCGTTGGCTGTCCATGTTCCACTGTCTGAGTCCAAGGGCCGCGGCTGTCCATGTTCCACTGTCTGAGTCCAAGGGCCGCGGTTGTCAAGGTTTTCACTGTCTGAGTCCAAGGGCCGTGGCTGTCCAAGTTCCCACCCTCTGAGTCCAAGGGCCGCGGTTGTCCATGTTCCCACTGTCTGAGTCCAAGTGCCGCGGTTGTCCATGTTCCCACTGTCTGAATCCAAGGGCCGTGGCTGTCCATGTTCCACTGACTGAGTCCAAGGGCGGTGGCTGTCCATGTTCCACTGTCTGCGTCCAAGGGCCGTGGCTGTCCATGTTCCCACAGTCTGAGTCCAAGGGCCGCGGTTGTCCATGTTCTCACTGTCTGAGTCCAAGTGCCGTGGCTGTCCATGTTCCACTCTTTGAGTCCAAGTGCCGTGGCTGTCCATGTTACCACAGTCTGAGTCCAAGGGCCGCGGTTGTCCATGTTCTCACTGTCTGAGTCCAAGGGCCGCGGATGTCCATGTTCCACTGTCTGAGTCCAAGGGCCGCGGCTGTCCATGTTCCCACTAAATCCAAGGGCGGTGGCTGTCCATGTTCCACTGTCTGAGTCCAAGGGCCGCGGTTGTCCATGTTCCCACTGTCTGACTCCAAGGGAGGTGGCTCTCCATGTTCCCTCTGTCTGAGTCCAAGTGCGGTGGCTGTCCATGTTCCACTGTCTGAGTCCAGGGGCCGCGGTTGTCCATATTCCACTGTCTGAGTCCAAGGGCCACGGCTGTCCATGTTCCACTGTCTGAGTCCAAGGGCTGCGGTTGTCCATGTTCCACTGTCTGAGTCCAAGGGCCGCGATTGTCCATGTTCTTACTGTCTGAGTCCAAGGGCCGCGATTGTCCATGTTTTCACTGTCTGAGTCCAAGGGCCGTGGCTGTCCAAGTTCCCACCCTCTGAGTCCAAGGGCCGCGGTTGTCCATGTTCCTACACTCTGAATCCAAGGGCCATGGCTGTCCATGTTCCACTGTCTGAGTACGAGGGCGGTGGCTGTCCATGTTCCACTGTCTGAGTCCGAGGGCCATGGCTGTCCATGTTCCACTGTCTGTGTCCAAGGGCCACGGCTGTCCATGTTCCACTGTCTGAGTCCAAGGGCGGTGGCTGTCCATATACCACTGTCTGAGTCAAAGGGCGGTGGCTGTCCATGTTCCCACTGAGTCCAAGGGCGGTGGCTGTCCATGTTCCACTGTCTTGAGTCCAAGGGCCACGGATGTCCATGTTCGTACTGTCTGAGTCCAAGGGCCGCGATTGTCCATGTTTTCACTGTCTGAGTCCAAGGGCCGTGGCTGTCCAAGTTCCCACCCTCTGAGTCCAAGGACCGCGGCTGTCCAAGTTCCCACCCTCTGAGTCCAAGGGCCGCGGTTGTCCATGTTCCCACACTCTGAGTTCAAGGGCCATGGTTGTCCATGTTCCACTGTCTGAGTACGAGGGCGGTGGCTGTCCATGTTCCACTGTCTGAGTCCAAGGGCCACGGCTGTCCATGTTCCACTGTCTGAGTCCAAGGACGGTGGCTGTCCATATTCCACTGTCTGAATCCAAGGGCCACAGCTGTCCATGTTCCTCTGTCTGAGTCCAAGTGCCGTGGCTGTCCATGTTCCTCTGTCTGAGTCCAAGGGCCGCGGCTGTGCATGTTCCCACTGTCTGAGTCCAAGGGCGGTGGCTGTCCATGTTCCCACGGAGTCCAAGGGCGGTGGCTGTCCATGTTCCACTGTCTGAGTCCAAGGGCCACGGCTGTCCATGTTCCACTGTCTGAGTCCAAGGGCCGTGGCTGTCCATGTTCCCACTGAGTCCAAGGGCGGTGGCTGTCCATGTTCCACTGTCTGAGTCCAAGGGCCGCGGTTGTCCATGTTCCCACTGTCTGACTCCAAGGGAGGTGGCTCTCCATGTTCCCTCTGTCTGAGTCCAAGTGCGGTGGCTGTCCATGTTCCACTGTCTGAGTCCTGGGGCCGCGGTTGTCCATATTCCACTATCTGAGTCCAAGGGCGTTGGCTGTCCATGTTCCACTGTCTGAGTCCAAGGGCCGCGGTTGTCCCTGTTCCACTGTCTGAGTCCAAGAGCCGCGGTTGTCCATGTTCCACTGTCTGAGTCCAAGGGCCGTGGTTGTCGATGTTCCACTGTCTGAGACCGAGGGCGGTGGCTGGCCATGTTCCACTGTCTGGGTCCAAGGGCGTTGGCTGTCCATGTTCCACTGTCTGAGTCCAAGGGCCGCGGCTGTCCATGTTCCACTGTCTGAGTCCAAGGGCCGCGGTTGTCAAGGTTTTCACTGTCTGAGTCCAAGGGCCGTGGCTGTCCAAGTTCCCACCCTCTGAGTCCAAGGGCCGCGGTTGTCCATGTTCCCACTGTCTGAGTCCAAGTGCCGCGGTTGTCCATGTTCTCACTGTCTGAATCCAAGGGCCGCGGTTGTCCCTGTTCCACTGTCTGAGTCCAAGAGCCGCGGTTGTCCATGTTCTCACTGTCTGGGTCCAAGGGCGTTGGCTGTCCATGTTCCACTGTCTGAGTCCAAGGGCCGCGGCTGTCCATGTTCCACTGTCTGAGTCCAAGGGCCGCGGTTGTCAAGGTTTTCACTGTCTGAGTCCAAGGGCCGTGGCTGTCCAAGTTCCCACCCTCTGAGTCCAAGGGCCGCGGTTGTCCATGTTCCCACTGTCTGAGTCCAAGTGCCGCGGTTGTCCATGTTCCCACTGTCTGAATCCAAGGGCCGTGGCTGTCCATGTTCCACTGACTGAGTCCAAGGGCGGTGGCTGTCCATGTTCCACTGTCTGCGTCCAAGGGCCGTGGCTGTCCATGTTCCCACAGTCTGAGTCCAAGGGCCGCGGTTGTCCATGTTCTCACTGTCTGAGTCCAAGTGCCGTGGCTGTCCATGTTCCACTCTTTGAGTCCAAGTGCCGTGGCTGTCCATGTTACCACAGTCTGAGTCCAAGGGCCGCGGTTGTCCATGTTCTCACTGTCTGAGTCCAAGGGCCGCGGATGTCCATGTTCCACTGTCTGAGTCCAAGGGCCGCGGCTGTCCATGTTCCCACTGAATCCAAGGGCGGTGGCTGTCCATGTTCCACTGTCTGAGTCCAAGGGCCGCGGTTGTCCATGTTCCCACTGTCTGACTCCAAGGGAGGTGGCTCTCCATGTTCCCTCTGTCTGAGTCCAAGTGCGGTGGCTGTCCATGTTCCACTGTCTGAGTCCAGGGGCCGCGGTTGTCCATATTCCACTGTCTGAGTCCAAGGGCCACGGCTGTCCATGTTCCACTGTCTGAGTCCAAGGGCTGCGGTTGTCCATGTTCCACTGTCTGAGTCCAAGGGCCGCGATTGTCCATGTTCTTACTGTCTGAGTCCAAGGGCCGCGATTGTCCATGTTTTCACTGTCTGAGTCCAAGGGCCGTGGCTGTCCAAGTTCCCACCCTCTGAGTCCAAGGGCCGCGGTTGTCCATGTTCCTACACTCTGAATCCAAGGGCCATGGCTGTCCATGTTCCACTGTCTGAGTACGAGGGCGGTGGCTGTCCATGTTCCACTGTCTGAGTCCGAGGGCCATGGCTGTCCATGTTCCACTGTCTGTGTCCAAGGGCCACGGCTGTCCATGTTCCACTGTCTGAGTCCAAGGGCGGTGGCTGTCCATATACCACTGTCTGAGTCAAAGGGCGGTGGCTGTCCATGTTCCCACTGAGTCCAAGGGCGGTGGCTGTCCATGTTCCACTGTCTTGAGTCCAAGGGCCACGGATGTCCATGTTCGTACTGTCTGAGTCCAAGGGCCGCGATTGTCCATGTTTTCACTGTCTGAGTCCAAGGGCCGTGGCTGTCCAAGTTCCCACCCTCTGAGTCCAAGGACCGCGGCTGTCCAAGTTCCCACCCTCTGAGTCCAAGGGCCGCGGTTGTCCATGTTCCCACACTCTGAGTTCAAGGGCCATGGTTGTCCATGTTCCACTGTCTGAGTACGAGGGCGGTGGCTGTCCATGTTCCACTGTCTGAGTCCAAGGGCCACGGCTGTCCATGTTCCACTGTCTGAGTCCAAGGACGGTGGCTGTCCATATTCCACTGTCTGAATCCAAGGGCCACAGCTGTCCATGTTCCTCTGTCTGAGTCCAAGTGCCGTGGCTGTCCATGTTCCTCTGTCTGAGTCCAAGGGCCGCGGCTGTGCATGTTCCCACTGTCTGAGTCCAAGGGCGGTGGCTGTCCATGTTCCCACGGAGTCCAAGGGCGGTGGCTGTCCATGTTCCACTGTCTGAGTCCAAGGGCCACGGCTGTCCATGTTCCACTGTCTGAGTCCAAGGGCCGTGGCTGTCCATGTTCCCACTGAGTCCAAGGGCGGTGGCTGTCCATGTTCCACTGTCTGAGTCCAAGGGCCGCGGTTGTCCATGTTCCCACTGTCTGACTCCAAGGGAGGTGGCTCTCCATGTTCCCTCTGTCTGAGTCCAAGTGCGGTGGCTGTCCATGTTCCACTGTCTGAGTCCTGGGGCCGCGGTTGTCCATATTCCACTATCTGAGTCCAAGGGCGTTGGCTGTCCATGTTCCACTGTCTGAGTCCAAGGGCCGCGGTTGTCCCTGTTCCACTGTCTGAGTCCAAGAGCCGCGGTTGTCCATGTTCCACTGTCTGAGTCCAAGGGCCGTGGTTGTCGATGTTCCACTGTCTGAGACCGAGGGCGGTGGCTGGCCATGTTCCACTGTCTGGGTCCAAGGGCGTTGGCTGTCCATGTTCCACTGTCTGAGTCCAAGGGCCGCGGCTGTCCATGTTCCACTGTCTGAGTCCAAGGGCCGCGGTTGTCAAGGTTTTCACTGTCTGAGTCCAAGGGCCGTGGCTGTCCAAGTTCCCACCCTCTGAGTCCAAGGGCCGCGGTTGTCCATGTTCCCACTGTCTGAGTCCAAGTGCCGCGGTTGTCCATGTTCTCACTGTCTGAATCCAAGGGCCGTGGCTGTCCATGTTCCACTGACTGAGTCCAAGGGCCGCGGCTGTCCATGTTCCGACTGTCTGAGTCCAAGGGCCGCGGCTGTCCATGTTCCACTGTCTGAGTCCAAGGGCCGTGGTTGTCGATGTTCCACTGTCTGAGACCGAGGGCGGTGGCTGGCCATGTTCCACTGTCTGGGTCCAAGGGCGTTGGCTGTCCATGTTCCACTGTCTGAGTCCAAGGGCCGCGGCTGTCCATGTTCCACTGTCTGAGTCCAAGGGCCGCGGTTGTCAAGGTTTTCACTGTCTGAGTCCAAGGGCCGTGGCTGTCCAAGTTCCCACCCTCTGAGTCCAAGGGCCGCGGTTGTCCATGTTCCCACTGTCTGAGTCCAAGTGCCGCGGTTGTCCATGTTCTCACTGTCTGAATTAAAGGGCCGTGGCTGTCCATGTTCCACTGACTGAGTCCAAGGGCGGAGGCTGTCCATGTTCCACTGTCTGCGTCCAAGGGCCGTGGCTGTCCATGTTCCCACAGTCTGAGTCCAAGGGCCGCGGTTGTCCATGTTCTCACTGTCTGAGTCCAAGTGCCGTGGCTGTCCATGTTCCACTGTTTGAGTCCAAGTGCCGTGGCTGTCCATGTTCCCACAGTCTGAGTCCAAGGGCCGCGGTTGTCCATGTTCTCACTGTCTGAGTCCAAGGGCCGCGGATGTCCATGTTCCACTGTCTGAGTCCAAGGGCCGCGGCTGTCCATGTTCCCACTGAGTCCAAAGGCGGTGGCTGTCCATGTTCCACTGTCTGAGTCCAAGGGCCGCGGTTGTCCATGTTCCCACACTCTGAGTTCAAGGGCCATGGTTGTCCATGTTCCACTGTCTGAGTACGAGGGCGGTGGCTGTCCATGTTCCACTGTCTGAGTCCGAGGGCCGCGGCTGTGCATGTTCCCACTGTCTGAGTCCAAGGGCGGTGGCTGTCCATGTTCCCACTGAGTCCAAGGGCGGTGGCTGTCCATGCTCCACTGTCTGAGTCCAAGGGCCACGGCTGTCCATGTTCTACTGTCTGAGTCCAAGGGCCGTGGCTGTCCATATTCCACTGTCTGAGTCCAAGGGCCACGGCTGTCCATGCTCCACTGTCTGAGTCCAAGGGCCGCGGTTGTCCCTGTTCCTCTGTCTGAGTCCAATGGCCGTGGCTGTCCATGTTCTCACTGTCTGAGTCCAAGGGCCGCGGTTGTCAATGTTCCCACTGTCTGAGTCCAAGTGCCGTGCTTGTCCATGTTCCCACCCTCTGTCCAAGTGCCGCGGCTGTCCATGTTCCCACTGTCTGAGTCCAAAGGCCGCGGTTGTCCCTGTTCCACTGTCTGAGTCCAAGGGCCGCCGCTGTCCATGTTCCGACTGTCTGAGTCCAAGGACCGCGGCTGTCCATGTTCCACTGTCTGAGTCCAAGGGCCGTGGTTGTCCCTGTTCCACTTTCTGAGTCCAAGGGCCGCGGTTGTCCATGTTCCCACACTCTGAGTCGAAGGGCCGCGGCTGTCCATGTTCTCACTGTCTGAGTCCAAGGGCCGTGGCTGTCCATATTCCACTGTCTGCGTCCAAGGGACACAGCTGTCCATGTTCCACTGTCTGAGTCCAAGGGCCACGGCTGTCCATGTTCCCACTGTCTGAGTCCAAGGGCGGTGACTGGCCATGTTCAACTATCTGAGTCCAAGGGCGTTGGCTGTCCATGTTCCACTGTCTGAGTCCAAGGGCCACGGCTGTCCATGTTCCACTGTCTGAGTCCAAGGGCGGTGGCTGTCCATATTCCACTGTCTGAGTCCAAGGGACACAGCTGTCCATGTTCCTCTGTCTGAGTCCAAGGGCCGCGGCTGTGCATGTTCCCACGGTCTGTCCAAGGGCGGTGGCTGTCCATGTTCCCACTGAGTCCAAGGGCGGTGGCTGTCCATGTTCCACTGTCTGAGTCCAAGGGCCACGGCTGTCCATGTTCCCACTGTCTGAGTCCAAGGGCCGCGATTGTCCATGTTTTCACTGTCTGAGTCCACGGGCCGTGGCTGTCCAAGTTCCCACCCTCTGAGTCCAAGGGCCGCGGTTGTCCATGTTCCTACACTCTGAGTCCAAGGGCCATGGTTGTCCATGTTCCACTGTCTGAGTACGAGGGCGGTGGCTGTCCATGTTCCACTGTCTGAGTCCGAGGGCCATGGCTGTCCATGTTCCACTGTCTGTGTCCAAGGGCCACGGCTGTCCATGTTCCACTGTCTGAGTCCAAGGGCGGTGGCTGTCCATATTCCACTGTCTGAGTCCAAGGGCGGTGGCTGTCCATGTTCCCACTGAGTCCAAGGGCGGTGGCTGTCCATGTTCCACTGTCTGAGTCCAAGGGCCACGGATGTCCATGTTCTTACTGTCTGAGTCCAAGGGCCGCGATTGTCCATGTTTTCACTGTCTGAGTCCAAGGGCCGTGGCTGTCCAAGTTCCCACCCTCTGAGTCCAAGGACCGCGGCTGTCCAAGTTCCCACCCTCTGAGTCCAAGGGCCGCGGTTGTCCATGTTCCCACACTCTGAGTTCAAGGGCCATGGTTGTCCATGTTCCACTGTCTAAGTACGAGGGCGGTGGCTGTCCATGTTCCACTGTCTGAGTCCGAGGGCCATGGCTGTCCATGTTCCACTGTCTGAGTCCAAGGGCCACGGCTGTCCATGTTCCACTGTCTGAGTCCAAGGGCGGTGGCTGTCCATATTCCACTGTCTGAGTCCAAGGGCCACAGCTGTCCATGTTCCTCTGTCTGAGTCCAAGTGCCGTGGCTGTCCATGTTCCTCTGTCTGAGTCCAAGGGCCGCGGCTGTCCATGTTCCACTGAGTCCAAGGGCGGTGGCTGTCCATGTTCCCACTGTCTGAGTCCAAGGGCGGTGGCTGTCCATGTTCCCACTGAGTCCAAGGGCGGTGGCTGTCCATGTTCCACTGTCTGAGTCCAAGGGCCACGGCTGTCCATGTTCTACTGTCTGAGTCCAAGGGCCGTGGCTGTCCATATTCCACTGTCTGAGTCCAAGGGCCACGGCTGTCCATGCTCCACTGTCTGAGTCCAAGGGCCGCGGTTGTCAATGTTCCCACTGTCTGAGTCCAAGTGCCGTGCTTGTCCATGTTCCCACCCTCTGTCCAAGGGCCGCGGCTGTCCATGTTCCCACTGTCTGAGTCCAAGGGCGGTGGCTGGCCATGTTCAACTATCTGAGTCCAAGGGCGTTGGCTGTCCATGTTCCACTGTCTGAGTCCAAAGGCCGCGGTTGTCCCTGTTCCACTGTCTGAGTCCAAGGGCCGCCGCTGTCCATGTTCCGACTGTCTGAGTCCAAGGACCGCGGCTGTCCATGTTCCACTGTCTGAGTCCAAGGGCCGTGGTTGTCCCTGTTCCACTTTCTGAGTCCAAGGGCCGCGGTTGTCCATGTTCCCACACTCTGAGTCGAAGGGCCGCGGCTGTCCATGTTCTCACTGTCTGAGTCCAAGGGCCGTGGCTGTCCATATTCCACTGTCTGAGTCCAAGGGACACAGCTGTCCATGTTCCTCTGTCTGAGTCCAAGGGCCGCGGCTGTGCATGTTCCCACGGTCTGAGTCCAAGGGCGGTGGCTGTCCATGTTCCCACTGAGTCCAAGGGCGGTGGCTGTCCATGTTCCACTGTCTGAGTCCAAGGGCCACGTCTGTCCATGTTCCCACTGTCTGAGTCCAAGGGCGGTGACTGGCCATGTTCAACTATCTGAGTCCAAGGGCGTTGGCTGTCCATGTTCCACTGTCTGAGTCCAAGGGCCACGGCTGTCCATATTCCACTGTCTGAGTCCAAGGGACACAGCTGTCCATGTTCCTCTGTCTGAGTCCAAGGGCCGCGGCTGTGCATGTTCCCACGGTCTGTCCAAGGGCGGTGGCTGTCCATGTTCCCACTGAGTCCAAGGGCGGTGGCTGTCCATGTTCCACTGTCTGAGTCCAAGGGCCACGGCTGTCCATGTTCCCACTGTCTGAGTCCAAGGGCCGCGATTGTCCATGTTTTCACTGTCTGAGTCCACGGGCCGTGGCTGTCCAAGTTCCCACCCTCTGAGTCCAAGGGCCGCGGTTGTCCATGTTCCTACACTCTGAGTCCAAGGGCCATGGTTGTCCATGTTCCACTGTCTGAGTACGAGGGCGGTGGCTGTCCATGTTCCACTGTCTGAGTCCAAGGGCCACGGCTGTCCATGTTCCACTGTCTGAGTCCAAGGGCGGTGGCTGTCCATATTCCACTGTCTGAGTCCAAGGGCGGTGGCTGTCCATGTTCCCACTGAGTCCAAGGGCGGTGGCTGTCCATGTTCCACTGTCTGAGTCCAAGGGCCACGGATGTCCATGTTCTTACTGTCTGAGTCCAAGGTCCGCGATTGTCCATGTTTTCACTGTCTGAGTCCAAGGGCCGTGGCTGTCCAAGTTCCCACCCTCTGAGTCCAAGGACCGCGGCTGTCCAAGTTCCCACCCTCTGAGTCCAAGGGCCGCGGTTGTCCATGTTCCCACACTCTGAGTTCAAGGGCCATGGTTGTCCATGTTCCACTGTCTGAGTACGAGGGCGGTGGCTGTCCATGTTCCACTGTCTGAGTCCGAGGGCCATGGCTGTCCATGTTCCACTGTCTGAGTCCAAGGGCCACGGCTGTCCATGTTCCACTGTCTGAGTCCAAGGGCGGTGGCTGTCCATATTCCACTGTCTGAGTCCAAGGGCCACAGCTGTCCATGTTCCTCTGTCTGAGTCCAAGTGCCGTGGCTGTCCATGTTCCTCTGTCTGAGTCCAAGGGCCGCGGCTGTCCATGTTCCACTGAGTCCAAGGGCGGTGGCTGTCCATGTTCCCACTGTCTGAGTCCAAGGGCGGTGGCTGTCCATGTTCCCACTGAGTCCAAGGGCGGTGGCTGTCCATGTTCCACTGTCTGAGTCCAAGGGCCACGGCTGTCCATGTTCTACTGTCTGAGTCCAAGGGCCGTGGCTGTCCATATTCCACTGTCTGAGTCCAAGGGCCACGGCTGTCCATGCTCCACTGTCTGAGTCCAAGGGCCGCGGTTGTCAATGTTCCCACTGTCTGAGTCCAAGTGCCGTGCTTGTCCATGTTCCCACCCTCTGTCCAAGGGCCGCGGCTGTCCATGTTCCCACTGTCTGAGTCCAAGGGCGGTGGCTGGCCATGTTCAACTATCTGAGTCCAAGGGCGTTGGCTGTCCATGTTCCACTGTCTGAGTCCAAAGGCCGCGGTTGTCCCTGTTCCACTGTCTGAGTCCAAGGGCCGCCGCTGTCCATGTTCCGACTGTCTGAGTCCAAGGACCGCGGCTGTCCATGTTCCACTGTCTGAGTCCAAGGGCCGTGGTTGTCCCTGTTCCACTTTCTGAGTCCAAGGGCCGCGGTTGTCCATGTTCCCACACTCTGAGTCGAAGGGCCGCGGCTGTCCATGTTCTCACTGTCTGAGTCCAAGGGCCGTGGCTGTCCATATTCCACTGTCTGAGTCCAAGGGACACAGCTGTCCATGTTCCTCTGTCTGAGTCCAAGGGCCGCGGCTGTGCATGTTCCCACGGTCTGAGTCCAAGGGCGGTGGCTGTCCATGTTCCCACTGAGTCCAAGGGCGGTGGCTGTCCATGTTCCACTGTCTGAGTCCAAGGGCCACGTCTGTCCATGTTCCCACTGTCTGAGTCCAAGGGCGGTGACTGGCCATGTTCAACTATCTGAGTCCAAGGGCGTTGGCTGTCCATGTTCCACTGTCTGAGTCCAAGGGCCACGGCTGTCCATATTCCACTGTCTGAGTCCAAGGGACACAGCTGTCCATGTTCCTCTGTCTGAGTCCAAGGGCCGCGGCTGTGCATGTTCCCACGGTCTGTCCAAGGGCGGTGGCTGTCCATGTTCCCACTGAGTCCAAGGGCGGTGGCTGTCCATGTTCCACTGTCTGAGTCCAAGGGCCACGGCTGTCCATGTTCCCACTGTCTGAGTCCAAGGGCCGCGATTGTCCATGTTTTCACTGTCTGAGTCCACGGGCCGTGGCTGTCCAAGTTCCCACCCTCTGAGTCCAAGGGCCGCGGTTGTCCATGTTCCTACACTCTGAGTCCAAGGGCCATGGTTGTCCATGTTCCACTGTCTGAGTACGAGGGCGGTGGCTGTCCATGTTCCACTGTCTGAGTCCAAGGGCCACGGCTGTCCATGTTCCACTGTCTGAGTCCAAGGGCGGTGGCTGTCCATATTCCACTGTCTGAGTCCAAGGGCGGTGGCTGTCCATGTTCCCACTGAGTCCAAGGGCGGTGGCTGTCCATGTTCCACTGTCTGAGTCCAAGGGCCACGGATGTCCATGTTCTTACTGTCTGAGTCCAAGGTCCGCGATTGTCCATGTTTTCACTGTCTGAGTCCAAGGGCCGTGGCTGTCCAAGTTCCCACCCTCTGAGTCCAAGGACCGCGGCTGTCCAAGTTCCCACCCTCTGAGTCCAAGGGCCGCGGTTGTCCATGTTCCCACACTCTGAGTTCAAGGGCCATGGTTGTCCATGTTCCACTGTCTGAGTACGAGGGCGGTGGCTGTCCATGTTCCACTGTCTGAGTCCGAGGGCCATGGCTGTCCATGTTCCACTGTCTGAGTCCAAGGGCCACGGCTGTCCATGTTCCACTGTCTGAGTCCAAGGGCGGTGGCTGTCCATATTCCACTGTCTGAGTCCAAGGGCCACAGCTGTCCATGTTCCTCTGTCTGAGTCCAAGTGCCGTGGCTGTCCATGTTCCTCTGTCTGAGTCCAAGGGCCGCGGCTGTCCATGTTCCACTGAGTCCAAGGGCGGTGGCTGTCCATGTTCCCACTGTCTGAGTCCAAGGGCGGTGGCTGTCCATGTTCCCACTGAGTCCAAGGGCGGTGGCTGTCCATGTTCCACTGTCTGAGTCCAAGGGCCACGGCTGTCCATGTTCTACTGTCTGAGTCCAAGGGCCGTGGCTGTCCATATTCCACTGTCTGAGTCCAAGGGCCACGGCTGTCCATGCTCCACTGTCTGAGTCCAAGGGCCGCGGTTGTCAATGTTCCCACTGTCTGAGTCCAAGTGCCGTGCTTGTCCATGTTCCCACCCTCTGTCCAAGGGCCGCGGCTGTCCATGTTCCCACTGTCTGAGTCCAAGGGCGGTGGCTGGCCATGTTCAACTATCTGAGTCCAAGGGCGTTGGCTGTCCATGTTCCACTGTCTGAGTCCAAAGGCCGCGGTTGTCCCTGTTCCACTGTCTGAGTCCAAGAGCCGCGGTTGTCCATGTTCCCACTGTCTGAGTCCAAGGGCCGCCGCTGTCCATGTTCCGACTGTCTGAGTCCAAGGACCGCGGCTGTCCATGTTCCACTGTCTGAGTCCAAGGGCCGTGGTTGTCCCTGTTCCACTTTCTGAGTCCAAGGGCCGCGGTTGTCCATGTTCCCACACTCTGAGTCGAAGGGCCGCGGCTGTCCATGTTCTCACTGTCTGAGTCCAAGGGCCGTGGCTGTCCATATTCCACTGTCTGAGTCCAAGGGACACAGCTGTCCATGTTCCTCTGTCTGAGTCCAAGGGCCGCGGCTGTGCATGTTCCCACGGTCTGAGTCCAAGGGCGGTGGCTGTCCATGTTCCCACTGAGTCCAAGGGCGGTGGCTGTCCATGTTCCACTGTCTGAGTCCAAGGGCCACGGCTGTCCATGTTCCCACTGTCTGAGTCCAAGGGCGGTGACTGGCCATGTTCATCTATCTGAGTCCAAGGGCGTTGGCTGTCCATGTTCCACTGTCTGAGTCCAAGGGCCACGGCTGTCCATATTCCACTGTCTGAGTCCAAGGGACACAGCTGTCCATGTTCCTCTGTCTGAGTCCAAGGGCCGCGGCTGTGCATGTTCCCACGGTCTGTCCAAGGGCGGTGGCTGTCCATGTTCCCACTGAGTCCAAGGGCGGTGGCTGTCCATGTTCCACTGTCTGAGTCCAAGGGCCACGGCTGTCCATGTTCCCACTGTCTGAGTCCAAGGGCCGCGATTGTCCATGTTTTCACTGTCTGAGTCCACGGGCCGTGGCTGTCCAAGTTCCCACCCTCTGAGTCCAAGGGCCGCGGTTGTCCATGTTCCTACACTCTGAGTCCAAGGGCCATGGTTGTCCATGTTCCACTGTCTGAGTACGAGGGCGGTGGCTGTCCATGTTCCACTGTCTGAGTCCGAGGGCCATGGCTGTCCATGTTCCACTGTCTGTGTCCAAGGGCCACGGCTGTCCATGTTCCACTGTCTGAGTCCAAGGGCGGTGGCTGTCCATATTCCACTGTCTGAGTCCAAGGGCGGTGGCTGTCCATGTTCCCACTGAGTCCAAGGGCGGTGGCTGTCCATGTTCCACTGTCTGAGTCCAAGGGCCACGGATGTCCATGTTCTTACTGTCTGAGTCCAAGGGCCGCGATTGTCCATGTTTTCACTGTCTGAGTCCAAGGGCCGTGGCTGTCCAAGTTCCCACCCTCTGAGTCCAAGGACCGCGGCTGTCCAAGTTCCCACCCTCTGAGTCCAAGGGCCGCGGTTGTCCATGTTCCCACACTCTGAGTTCAAGGGCCATGGTTGTCCATGTTCCACTGTCTGAGTACGAGGGCGGTGGCTGTCCATGTTCCACTGTCTGAGTCCGAGGGCCATGGCTGTCCATGTTCCACTGTCTGAGTCCAAGGGCCACGGCTGTCCATGTTCAACTGTCTGAGTCCAAGGGCGGTGGCTGTCCATATTCCACTGTCTGAGTCCAAGGGCCACAGCTGTCCATGTTCCTCTGTCTGAGTCCAAGGGCCGCGGCTGTGCATGTTCCCACTGTCTGAGTCCAAGGGCGGTGGCTGTCCATGTTCCCACTGAGTCCAAGGGCGGTGGCTGTCCATGTTCCACTGTCTGAGTCCAAGGGCCACGGCTGTCCATGTTCTACTGTCTGAGTCCAAGGGCCGTGGCTGTCCATATTCCACTGTCTGAGTCCAAGGGCCACGGCTGTCCATGCTCCACTGTCTGAGTCCAAGGGCCGCGGTTGTCCCTGTTCCTCTGTCTGAGTCCAATGGCCGTGGCTGTCCATGTTCTCACAGTCTGAGTCCAAGGACCGCGGTTGTCAATGTTCCCACTGTCTGAGTCCAAGTGCCGTACTTGTCCATGTTCCCACCCTCTGTCCAAGGGCCGCGGCTGTCCATGTTCCCACTGTCTGAGTCCAAGGGCGGTGGCTGGCCATGTTCAACTATCTGAGTCCAAGGGCGTTGGCTGTCCATGTTCCACTGTCTGAGTCCAAAGGCCGCGGTTGTCCCTGTTCTACTGTCTGAGTCCAAGAGCCGCGGTTGTCCATGTTCCCACTGTCTGAGTCCAAGGGCCGCCGCTGTCCATGTTCCGACTGTCTGAGTCCAAGGACCGCGGCTGTCCATGTTCCACTGTCTGAGTCCAAGGGCCGTGGTTGTCCCTGTTCCACTTTCTGAGTCCAAGGGCCGCGGTTGTCCATGTTCCCACACTCTTAGTCGAAGGGCCGTGGCTGTCCATGTTCTCACTGTCTGAGTCCAAGGGCCGTGGCTGTCCAAGTTCCCACCCCCTGAGTCCAAGGACCGCGGCTGTCCAAGTTCCCACCCTCTGAGTCCAAGGGCCGCGGTTGTCCATGTTCCCACACTCTGAGTCCAAGGGCCATGGTTGTCCATGTTCCACTGTCTGAGTACGAGGGCGGTGGCTGTCCATGTTCCACTGTCTGAGTCCGAGGGCCATGGCTGTCCATGTTCCACTGTCTGAGTCCAAGGTCCACGGCTGTCCATGTTCCACTGTCTGAGTCCAAGGGCGGTGGCTGTCCATATTCCACTGTCTGAGTCCAAGGGCCACAGCTGTCCATGTTCCTCTGTCTGAGTCCAAGGGCCGCGGCTGTGCATGTTCCCACTGTCTGAGTCCAAGGGCGGTGGCTGTCCATGTTCCCACTGAGTCCAAGGGCGGTGGCTGTCCATGTTCCACTGTCTGAGTCCAAGGGCCACGGCTGTCCATGTTCCACTGTCTGAGTACATGGGCCGTGGCTGTCCATCTTCCACTGTCTGAGTCCAAGGGCCGCGGCTGTCCATGTTCCACTGTCTGAGTCCAAGGGCCACGGCTGTCCATGTTCTACTGTCTGAGTCCAAGGGCCGTGGCTGTCCATGTTCCACTGTCTGAGTCCAAGGGCCGCGGTTGTCCCTGTTCCACTGTCTGAGTCCAATGGACGTGGCTGTCCATGTTCTCACTGTCTGAGTCCAAGGGCCGCGGTTGACAATGTTCCCACTGTCTGAGTCCAAGTGCCGTGCTTGTCCATGTTCCCACCCTCTGTCCAAGGGCCGCGGCTGTCCATGTTCCCACTGTCTGAGTCCAAGGGCGGTGGCTGTCCATGTTCCACTATCTGAGTCCAAGGGCGTTGGCTGTCCATGTTCCACTGTCTGAGTCCAAGGGCCGTGGCTGTCCATGTTCCCAGAGTCTGAGTCCAAGGGCCGCGGTTGTCCATGTTCTCACTGTCTGAGTCCAAGTGCCGTGGCTGTCCATGTTCCACTGTTTGAGTCCAAGTGCCGTGGCTGTCCATGTTCCCACAGTCTGAGTCCAAGGGCCGCGGTTGTCCATGTTCTCACTGTCTGAGTCCAAGGGCCGCGGATGTCCATGTTCCACTGTCTGAGTCCAAGGGCCACAGCTGTCCATGTTCCTCTGTCTGAGTCCAAGGGCCGCGGCTGTGCATGTTCCCACTGTCTGAGTCCAAGGGCGGTGGCTGTCCATGTTCCACTGTCTGAGTCCAAGGGCCACGGCTGTCCATGTTCCACTGTCTGAGTCCAAGGGCGGTGGCTGTCCATATTCCACTGTCTGAGTCCAAGGGCGGTGGCTGTCCATGTTCCCACTGAGTCCAAGGGCGGTGGCTGTCCATGTTCCACTGTCTGAGTCCAAGGGCCACGGATGTCCATGTTCTTACTGTCTGAGTCCAAGGGCCGCGATTGTCCATGTTTTCACTGTCTGAGTCCAAGGGCCGTGGCTGTCCAAGTTCCCACCCTCTGAGTCCAAGGACCGCGGCTGTCCAAGTTCCCACCCTCTGAGTCCAAGGGCCGCGGTTGTCCATGTTCCCACACTCTGAGTTCAAGGGCCATGGTTGTCCATGTTCCACTGTCTGAGTACGAGGGCGGTGGCTGTCCATGTTCCACTGTCTGAGTCCGAGGGCCATGGCTGTCCATGTTCCACTGTCTGAGTCCAAGGGCCACGGCTGTCCATGTTCCACTGTCTGAGTCCAAGGGCGGTGGCTGTCCATATTCCACTGTCTGAGTCCAAGGGCCACAGCTGTCCATGTTCCTCTGTCTGAGTCCAAGTGCCGTGGCTGTCCATGTTCCTCTGTCTGAGTCCAAGGGCCGCGGCTGTCCATGTTCCACTGAGTCCAAGGGCGGTGGCTGTCCATGTTCCCACTGTCTGAGTCCAAGGGCGGTGGCTGTCCATGTTCCCACTGAGTCCAAGGGCGGTGGCTGTCCATGTTCCACTGTCTGAGTCCAAGGGCCACGGCTGTCCATGTTCTACTGTCTGAGTCCAAGGGCCGTGGCTGTCCATATTCCACTGTCTGAGTCCAAGGGCCACGGCTGTCCATGCTCCACTGTCTGAGTCCAAGGGCCGCGGTTGTCAATGTTCCCACTGTCTGAGTCCAAGTGCCGTGCTTGTCCATGTTCCCACCCTCTGTCCAAGGGCCGCGGCTGTCCATGTTCCCACTGTCTGAGTCCAAGGGCGGTGGCTGGCCATGTTCAACTATCTGAGTCCAAGGGCGTTGGCTGTCCATGTTCCACTGTCTGAGTCCAAAGGCCGCGGTTGTCCCTGTTCCACTGTCTGAGTCCAAGAGCCGCGGTTGTCCATGTTCCCACTGTCTGAGTCCAAGGGCCGCCGCTGTCCATGTTCCGACTGTCTGAGTCCAAGGACCGCGGCTGTCCATGTTCCACTGTCTGAGTCCAAGGGCCGTGGTTGTCCCTGTTCCACTTTCTGAGTCCAAGGGCCGCGGTTGTCCATGTTCCCACACTCTGAGTCGAAGGGCCGCGGCTGTCCATGTTCTCACTGTCTGAGTCCAATGGCCGTGGCTGTCCATATTCCACTGTCTGAGTCCAAGGGACACAGCTGTCCATGTTCCTCTGTCTGAGTCCAAGGGCCGCGGCTGTGCATGTTCCCACGGTCTGAGTCCAAGGGCGGTGGCTGTCCATGTTCCCACTGAGTCCAAGGGCGGTGGCTGTCCATGTTCCACTGTCTGAGTCCAAGGGCCACGGCTGTCCATGTTCCCACTGTCTGAGTCCAAGGGCGGTGACTGGCCATGTTCAACTATCTGAGTCCAAGGGCGTTGGCTGTCCATGTTCCACTGTCTGAGTCCAAGGGCCACGGCTGTCCATATTCCACTGTCTGAGTCCAAGGGACACAGCTGTCCATGTTCCTCTGTCTGAGTCCAAGGGCCGCGGCTGTGCATGTTCCCACGGTCTGTCCAAGGGCGGTGGCTGTCCATGTTCCCACTGAGTCCAAGGGCGGTGGCTGTCCATGTTCCACTGTCTGAGTCCAAGGGCCACGGCTGTCCATGTTCCCACTGTCTGAGTCCAAGGGCCGCGATTGTCCATGTTTTCACTGTCTGAGTCCACGGGCCGTGGCTGTCCAAGTTCCCACCCTCTGAGTCCAAGGGCCGCGGTTGTCCATGTTCCTACACTCTGAGTCCAAGGGCCATGGTTGTCCATGTTCCACTGTCTGAGTACGAGGGCGGTGGCTGTCCATGTTCCACTGTCTGAGTCCGAGGGCCATGGCTGTCCATGTTCCACTGTCTGTGTCCAAGGGCCACGGCTGTCCATGTTCCACTGTCTGAGTCCAAGGGCGGTGGCTGTCCATATTCCACTGTCTGAGTCCAAGGGCGGTGGCTGTCCATGTTCCCACTGAGTCCAAGGGCGGTGGCTGTCCATGTTCCACTGTCTGAGTCCAAGGGCCACGGATGTCCATGTTCTTACTGTCTGAGTCCAAGGGCCGCGATTGTCCATGTTTTCACTGTCTGAGTCCAAGGGCCGTGGCTGTCCAAGTTCCCACCCTCTGAGTCCAAGGACCGCGGCTGTCCAAGTTCCCACCCTCTGAGTCCAAGGGCCGCGGTTGTCCATGTTCCCACACTCTGAGTTCAAGGGCCATGGTTGTCCATGTTCCACTGTCTGAGTACGAGGGCGGTGGCTGTCCATGTTCCACTGTCTGAGTCCGAGGGCCATGGCTGTCCATGTTCCACTGTCTGAGTCCAAGGGCCACGGCTGTCCATGTTCAACTGTCTGAGTCCAAGGGCGGTGGCTGTCCATGTTCCTCTGTCTGAGTCCAAGGGCCGCGGCTGTGCATGTTCCCACTGTCTGAGTCCAAGGGCGGTGGCTGTCCATGTTCCCACTGAGTCCAAGGGCGGTGGCTGTCCATGTTCCACTGTCTGAGTCCAAGGGCCACGGCTGTCCATGTTCTACTGTCTGAGTCCAAGGGCCGTGGCTGTCCATATTCCACTGTCTGAGTCCAAGGGCCACGGCTGTCCATGCTCCACTGTCTGAGTCCAAGGGCCGCGGTTGTCCCTGTTCCTCTGTCTGAGTCCAATGGCCGTGGCTGTCCATGTTCTCACAGTCTGAGTCCAAGGGCCGCGGTTGTCAATGTTCCCACTGTCTGAGTCCAAGTGCCGTACTTGTCCATGTTCCCACCCTCTGTCCAAGGGCCGCGGCTGTCCATGTTCCCACTGTCTGAGTCCAAGGGCGGTGGCTGGCCATGTTCAACTATCTGAGTCCAAGGGCGTTGGCTGTCCATGTTCCACTGTCTGAGTCCAAAGGCCGCGGTTGTCCCTGTTCCACTGTCTGAGTCCAAGAGCCGCGGTTGTCCATGTTCCCACTGTCTGAGTCCAAGGGCCGCCGCTGTCCATGTTCCGACTGTCTGAGTCCAAGGACCGCGGCTGTCCATGTTCCACTGTCTGAGTCCAAGGGCCGTGGTTGTCCCTGTTCCACTTTCTGAGTCCAAGGGCCGCGGTTGTCCATGTTCCCACACTCTTAGTCGAAGGGCCGCGGCTGTCCATGTTCTCACTGTCTGAGTCCAAGGGCCGTGGCTGTCCAAGTTCCCACCCCCTGAGTCCAAGGACCGCGGCTGTCCAAGTTCCCACCCTCTGAGTCCAAGGGCCGCGGTTGTCCATGTTCCCACACTCTGAGTCCAAGGGCCATGGTTGTCCATGTTCCACTGTCTGAGTACGAGGGCGGTGGCTGTCCATGTTCCACTGTCTGAGTCCGAGGGCCATGGCTGTCCATGTTCCACTGTCTGAGTCCAAGGTCCACGGCTGTCCATGTTCCACTGTCTGAGTCCAAGGGCGGTGGCTGTCCATATTCCACTGTCTGAGTCCAAGGGCCACAGCAGTCCATGTTCCTCTGTCTGAGTCCAAGGGCCGCGGCTGTGCATGTTCCCACTGTCTGAGTCCAAGGGCGGTGGCTGTCCATGTTCCCACTGAGTCCAAGGGCGGTGGCTGTCCATGTTCCACTGTCTGAGTCCAAGGGCCACGGCTGTCCATGTTCCACTGTCTGAGTACATGGGCCGTGGCTGTCCATCTTCCACTGTCTGAGTCCAAGGGCCGCGGCTGTCCATGTTCCACTGTCTGAGTCCAAGGGCCACGGCTGTCCATGTTCTACTGTCTGAGTCCAAGGGCCGTGGCTGTCCATATTCCACTGTCTGAGTCCAAGGGCCGTGGCTGTCCATGTTCCACTGTCTGAGTCCAAGGGCCGCGGTTGTCCCTGTTCCACTGTCTGAGTCCAATGGACGTTGCTGTCCATGTTCTCACTGTCTGAGTCCAAGGGCCGCGGTTGACAATGTTCCCACTGTCTGAGTCCAAGTGCCGTGCTTGTCCATGTTCCCACCCTCTGTCCAAGGGCCGCGGCTGTCCATGTTCCCACTGTCTGAGTCCAAGGGCGGTGGCTGTCCATGTTCCACTATCTGAGTCCAAGGGCGTTGGCTGTCCATGTTCCACTGTCTGAGTCCAAGGGCCGTGGCTGTCCATGTTCCCAGAGTCTGAGTCCAAGGGCCGCGGTTGTCCATGTTCTCACTGTCTGAGTCCAAGTGCCGTGGCTGTCCATGTTCCACTGTTTGAGTCCAAGTGCCGTGGCTGTCCATGTTCCCACAGTCTGAGTCCAAGGGCCGCGGTTGTCCATGTTCTCACTGTCTGAGTCCAAGGGCCGCGGATGTCCATGTTCCACTGTCTGAGTCCAAGGGCCACAGCTGTCCATGTTCCTCTGTCTGAGTCCAAGGGCCGCGGCTGTGCATGTTCCCACTGTCTGAGTCCAAGGGCGGTGGCTGTCCATGTTCTACTGTCTGAGTCCAAGGGCCGTGGCTGTCCATATTCCACTGTCTGAGTCCAAGGGCCACGGCTGTCCATGCTCCACTGTCTGAGTCCAAGGGCCGCGGTTGTCCCTGTTCCTCTGTCTGAGTCCAATGGCCGTGGCTGTCCATGTTCTCACAGTCTGAGTCCAAGGGCCGCGGTTGTCAATGTTCCCACTGTCTCAGTCCAAGTGCCGTACTTGTCCATGTTCCCACCCTCTGTCCAAGGGCCGCGGCTGTCCATGTTCCCACTGTCTGAGTCCAAGGGCGGTGGCTGGCCATGTTCAACTATCTGAGTCCAAGGGCGTTGGCTGTCCATGTTCCACTGTCTGAGTCCAAAGGCCGCGGTTGTCCCTGTTCCACTGTCTGAGTCCAAGAGCCGCGGTTGTCCATGTTCCCACTGTCTGAGTCCAAGGGCCGCCGCTGTCCATGTTCCGACTGTCTGAGTCCAAGGACCGCGGCTGTCCATGTTCCACTGTCTGAGTCCAAGGGCCGTGGTTGTCCCTGTTCCACTTTCTGAGTCCAAGGGCCGCGGTTGTCCATGTTCCCACACTCTTAGTCGAAGGGCCGCGGCTGTCCATGTTCTCACTGTCTGAGTCCAAGGGCCGTGGCTGTCCAAGTTCCCACCCCCTGAGTCCAAGGACCGCGGCTGTCCAAGTTCCCACCCTCTGAGTCCAAGGGCCGCGGTTGTCCATGTTCCCACACTCTGAGTCCAAGGGCCATGGTTGTCCATGTTCCACTGTCTGAGTACGAGGGCGGTGGCTGTCCATGTTCCACTGTCTGAGTCCGAGGGCCATGGCTGTCCATGTTCCACTGTCTGAGTCCAAGGTCCACGGCTGTCCATGTTCCACTGTCTGAGTCCAAGGGCGGTGGCTGTCCATATTCCACTGTCTGAGTCCAAGGGCCACAGCTGTCCATGTTCCTCTGTCTGAGTCCAAGGGCCGCGGCTGTGCATGTTCCCACTGTCTGAGTCCAAGGGCGGTGGCTGTCCATGTTCCCACTGAGTCCAAGGGCGGTGGCTGTCCATGTTCCACTGTCTGAGTCCAAGGGCCACGGCTGTCCATGTTCCACTGTCTGAGTACATGGGCCGTGGCTGTCCATCTTCCACTGTCTGAGTCCAAGGGCCGCGGCTGTCCATGTTCCACTGTCTGAGTCCAAGGGCCACGGCTGTCCATGTTCTACTGTCTGAGTCCAAGGGCCGTGGCTGTCCATATTCCACTGTCTGAGTCCAAGGGCCGTGGCTGTCCATGTTCCACTGTCTGAGTCCAAGGGCCGCGGTTGTCCCTGTTCCACTGTCTGAGTCCAATGGACGTGGCTGTCCATGTTCTCACTGTCTGAGTCCAAGGGCCGCGGTTGACAATGTTCCCACTGTCTGAGTCCAAGTGCCGTGCTTGTCCATGTTCCCACCCTCTGTCCAAGGGCCGCGGCTGTCCATGTTCCCACTGTCTGAGTCCAAGGGCGGTGGCTGTCCATGTTCCACTATCTGAGTCCAAGGGCGTTGGCTGTCCATGTTCCACTGTCTGAGTCCAAGGGCCGTGGCTGTCCATGTTCCCAGAGTCTGAGTCCAAGGGCCGCGGTTGTCCATGTTCTCACTGTCTGAGTCCAAGTGCCGTGGCTGTCCATGTTCCACTGTTTGAGTCCAAGTGCCGTGGCTGTCCATGTTCCCACAGTCTGAGTCCAAGGGCCGCGGTTGTCCATGTTCTCACTGTCTGAGTCCAAGGGCCGCGGATGTCCATGTTCCACTGTCTGAGTCCAAGGGCCGCGGCTGTCCATGTTCCCACTGAGTCCAAGGGCGGTGGCTGTCCATGTTCCACTGTCTGAGTCCAAGGGCCGCGGTTGTCCATGTTCCCACTGTCTGACTCCAAGGGAGGTGGCTCTCCATGTTCCCTCTGTCTGAGTCCAAGTGCGGTGGCTGTCCATGTTCCACTGTCTGAGTCCAGGGGCCGCGGTTGTCCATATTCCACTGTCTGAGTCCAAGGGCCACGGCTGTCAATGTTCCACTGTCTGAGTCCAAGGGCTGCGGTTGTCCATGTTCCACTGTCTGAGTCCAAGGGCCGCTATTGTCCATGTTCTTACTGTCTGAGTCCAAGGGCCGCGATTGTCCATGTTTTCACTGTCTGAGTCCAAGGGCCGTGGCTGTCCAAGTTCCCACCCTCTGAGTCCAAGGGCCGCGGCTGTCCATGTTCCCACTGTCTGAGTCCAAGGGCGGTGGCTGGCCATGTTCCACTATCTGAGTCCAAGGTCATTGGCTGTCCATGTTCCACTGTCTGAGTCCAAGGGCCGCGGTTGTCCCTGTTCCACTGTCTGAGTCCAAGAGCCGCGGTTGTCCATGTTCCCACTGTCTGAGTCCAAGGGCCGCGGCTGTCCATGTTCCGACTGTCTGAGTCCAAGGGCCGCGGCTGTCCATGTTCCACGTCTGAGTCCAAGGGCCGTGGTTGTCGATGTTCCACTGTCTGAGACCGAGGGCGGTGGCTGGCCATGTTCCACTGTCTGGGTCCAAGGGCGTTGGCTGTCCATGTTCCACTGTCTGAGTCCAAGGGCCGCGGCTGTCCATGTTCCACTGTCTGAGTCCAAGGGCCGCGGTTGTCAAGGTTTTCACTGTCTGAGTCCAAGGGCCGTGGCTGTCCAAGTTCCCACCCTCTGAGTCCAAGGGCCGCGGTTGTCCATGTTCCCACTGTCTGAGTCCAAGTGCCGCGGTTGTCCATGTTCCCACTGTCTGAATCCAAGGGCCGTGGCTGTCCATGTTCCACTGACTGAGTCCAAGGGCGGTGGCTGTCCATGTTCCACTGTCTGAGTCCAAGGGCCGTGGCTGTCCATGTTCCCACAGTCTGAGTCCAAGGGCCGCGGTTGTCCATGTTCTCACTGTCGGAGTCCAAGTGCCGTGGCTGTCCATGTTCCACTGTTTGAGTCCAAGTGCCGTGGCTGTCCATGTTCCCAAAGTCTGAGTCCAAGGGCCGCGGTTGTCCATGTTCTCACTGTCTGAGTCCAAGGGCCGCGGATGTCCATGTTCCACTGTCTGAGTCCAAGGGCCGCGGCTGTCCATGTTCCCACTGAGTCCAAGGGCGGTGGCTGTCCATGTTCCATTGTCTGAGTCCAAGGGCCGCGGTTGTCCATGTTCCCACTGTCTGACTCCAAGGGAGGTGGCTCTCCATGTTCCCTCTGTCTGAGTCCAAGTGCGGTGGCTGTCCATGTTCCACTGTCTGAGTCCAGGGGCCGCGGTTCTCCATATTCCACTATCTGAGTCCAAGGGCGTTGGCTGTCCATGTTCCACTGTCTGAGTCCAAGGGCCGCGGTTGTCCCTGTTCCACTGTCTGAGTCCAAGAGCCGCGGTTGTCCATGTTCCCACTGTCTGAGTCCAAGGGCCGCGGCTGTCCATGTTCCGACTGTCTGAGTCCAAGGGCCGCGGCTGTCCATGTTCCACTGTCTGAGTCCAAGGGCCGTGGTTGTCGATGTTCCACTGTCTGAGACCGAGGGCGGTGGCTGGCCATGTTCCACTGTCTGGGTCCAAGGGCGTTGGCTGTCCATGTTCCACTGTCTGAGTCCAAGGGCCGCGGCTGTCCATGTTCCACTGTCTGAGTCCAAGGGCCGCGGTTGTCAAGGTTTTCACTGTCTTAGTCCAAGGGCCGTGGTTGTCCAAGTTCCCACCCTCTGAGTCCAAGGGCCGCGGTTGTCCATGTTCCCACTGTCTGAGTCCAAGTGCCGCGGTTGTCCATGTTCCCACAGTCTGAATCCAAGGGCCGTGGCTGTCCATGTTCCACTGACTGAGTCCAAGGGCGGTGGCTGTCCATGTTCCACTGTCTGCGTCCAAGGGCCGTGGCTGTCCATGTTCCCACAGTCTGAGTCCAAGGGCCGCGGTTGTCCATGTTCTCACTGTCTGAGTCCAAGTGCCGTGGCTGTCCATGTTCCACTGTTTGAGTCCAAGTGCCGTGGCTGTCCATGTTCCCACAGTCTGAGTCCAAGGGCCGCGGTTGTCCATGTTCTCACTGTCTGAGTCCAAGGGCCGCGGATGTCCATGTTCCACTGTCTGAGGCCAAGGGGCGCGGCTGTCCATGTTCCCACTGAGTCCAAGGGCGGTGGCTGTCCATGTTCCACTGTCTGAGTCCAAGGGCCGCGGTTGTCCATGTTCCCACTGTCTGACTCCAAGGGAGGTGGCTCTCCATGTTCCCTCTGTCTGAGTCCAAGGGCCACGGCTGTCCATGTTCCACTGTCTGAGTCCAAGGGCTGCGGTTGTCCATGTTCCACTGTCTGAGTCCAAGGGCCGCGATTGTCCATGTTCTTACTGTCTGCGTCTAAGGGCCGTGGCTGTCCATGTTCCCACAGTCTGAGTCCAAGGGCCGCGGTTGTCCATGTTCTCACTGTCTGAGTCCAAGTGCCGTGGCTGTCCATGTTCCACTGTTTGAGTCCAAGTGCCGTGGCTGTCCATGTTCCCACAGTCTGAGTCCAAGGGCCGCGGTTGTCCATGTTCTCACTGTCTGAGTCCAAGGGCCGCGGATGTCCATGTTCCACTGTCTGAGTCCAAGGGCCGCGGCTGTCCATGTTCCCACTGAGTCCAAGGGCGGTGGCTGTCCATGTTCCACTGTCTGAGTCCAAGGGCCGCGGTTGTCCATGTTCCCACTGTCTGACTCCAAGGGAGGTGGCTCTCCATGTTCCCTCTGTCTGAGTCCAAGGGCCACGGCTGTCCATGTTCCACTGTCTGAGTCCAAGGGCTGCGGTTGTCCATGTTCCACTGTCTGAGTCCAAGAGCCGCGATTGTCCATGTTCTTACTGTCTGAGTCCAAGGGCCACGATTGTCCATGTTTTCACTGTCTGAGTCCAAGGGCCGTGGCTGTCCAAGTTCCCACCCTCTGAGTCCAAGGACCGCGGCTGTCCAAGTTCCCACCCTCTGAGTCCAAGGGCCGCGGTTGTCCCTGTTCCACTGTCTGAGTCCAAGAGCCGCGGTTGTCCATGTTCCCACTGTCTGAGTCCAAGGGCCGCGGCTGTCCATGTTCCGACTGTCTGAGTCCAAGGGCCGCGGCTGTCCATGTTCCACTGTCTGAGTCCAAGGGCCGTGGTTGTCGATGTTCCACTGTCTGAGACCGAGGGCGGTGGCTGGCCATGTTCCACTGTCTGGGTCCAAGGGCGTTGGCTGTCCATGTTCCACTGTCTGAGTCCAAGGGCCGTGGCTGTCCATGTTCCCAGAGTCTGAGTCCAAGGGCTGCGGTTGTCCATGTTCTCACTGTCTGAGTCCAAGTGCCGTGGCTGTCCATGTTCCACTGTTTGAGTCCAAGTGCCGTGGCTGTCCATGTTCCCACAGTCTGAGTCCAAGTGCGGTGGCTGTCCATGTTCCACTGTCTGAGTCCAGGGGCCGCGGTTGTCCATATACCACTGTCTGAGTCCAAGGGCCACGGCTGTCCATGTTCCACTGTCTGAGTCCAAGGGCTGCGGTTGTCCATGTTCCACTGTCTGAGTCCAAGGGCCGCGATTGTCCATGTTCTTACTGTCTGAGTCCAAGGGCCGCGATTGTCCATGTTTTCACTGTCTGAGTCCAAGGGCCGTGGCTGTCCAAGTTCCCACCCTCTGAGTCCAAGGACCGCGGCTGTCCAAGTTCCCACCCTCTGAGTCCAAGGGCCGCGGTTGTCCATGTTCCTACACTCTGAGTCCAAGGGCCATGGTTGTCCATGTTCCACTGTCTGAGTACGAGGGCGGTGGCTGTCCATGTTCCACTGTCTGAGTCCGAGGGCCATGGCTGTCCATGTTCCACTGTCTGATTCCAAGGGCCACGGCTGTCCATGTTCCACTGTCTGAGTCCAAGGGCGGTGGCTGTCCATATTCCACTGTCTGAGTCCAAGGGCCACAGCTGTCCATGTTCCTCTGTCTGAGTCCAAGGGCCGCGGCTGTGCATGTTCGCACTGTCTGAGTCCAAGGGCGGTGCCTGTCCATGTTCCCACTGAGTCCAAGGGCGGTGGCTGTCCATGTTCCACTGTCTGAGTCCAAGGGCCACGGCTGTCCATGTTCTTACTGTCTGAGTCCAAGGGCCGCGATTGTCCATGTTTTCACTGTCTGAGTCCAAGGGCCGTGGCTGTCCAAGTTCCCACCCTCTGAGTCCAAGGGCCGCGGCTGTCCATGTTCCCACTGTCTGAGTCCAAGGGCGGTGGCTGGCCATGTTCCACTATCTGAGTCCAAGGGCATTGGCTGTCCATGTTCCACTGTCTGAGTCCAAGGGCCGCGGTTGTCCCTGTTCCACTGTCTGAGTCCAAGAGCCGCGGTTGTCCATGTTCCCACTGTCTGAGTCCAAGGGCCGCGGCTGTCCATGTTCCGACTGTCTGAGTCCAAGGGCCGCGGCTGTCCATGTTCCACTGTCTGAGTCCAAGGGCCGTGGTTGTCGATGTTCCACTGTCTGAGACCGAGGGCAGTGGCTGGCCATGTTCCACTGACTGGGTCCAAGGGCGTTGGCTGTCCATGTTCCACTGTCTGAGTCCAAGGGCCGTGGCTGTCCATGTTCCACTGTCTGAGTCCAAGGGCCGCGGTTGTCCATGTTCCCACTGTCTGAATCCAAGGGCCGTGGCTGTCCATGTTCCACTGTTTGAGTCCAAGTGCCGTGGCTGTCCATGATCCCACACTCTGAGACCAAGGGCCGCGGTTGTCCATGTTCTCACTGTCTGAGTCCAAGGGCCGCGGATGTCCATGTTCCACTGTCTGAGTCCAAGGGCCGCGGCTGTCCATGTTCCCACTGAGTCCAAGGGCGGTGGCTGTCCATGTTCCACTGTCTGAGTCCAAGGGCCGCGGTTGTCCATGTTCCCACTGTCTGACTCCAAGGGAGGTGGCTCTCCATGTTCCCGCTGTCTGAGTCCAAGTGCGGTGGCTGTCCATGTTCCACTGTCTGAGTCCTGCGGCCGCGGTTGTCCATATTCCATTATCTGAGTCCAAGGGCGTTGGCTGTCCATGTTCCACTGTCTAAGTCCAAGGGCCGCGGTTGTCCCTGTTCCACTGTCTGAGTCCAAGAGCCGCGGTTGTCCATGTTCCCACTGTCTGAGTCCAAGGGCCGCGGCTGTCCATGTTCCACTGTCTAAGTCCAAGGGCCGTGGTTGTCGATGTTCCACTGTCTGAGACCGAGGGCGGTGGCTGGCCATGTTCCACTGTCTGGGTCCAAGGGCGTTGGCTGTCCATGTTCCACTGTCTGAGTCCAAGGGCCGCGGCTGTCCATGTTCCACTGTCTGAGTCCAAGGGCCGCGGTTGTCAAGGTTTTCACTGTCTGAGTCCAAGGGCCGTGGCTGTCCAAGTTCCCACCCTCTGAGTCCAAGGGCCGCGGTTGTCCATGTTCCCACTGTCTGAGTCCTAGTGCCGCGGTTGTCCATGTTCCCACTGTCTGAATCCAAGGGCCGTGGCTGTCCATGTTCCACTGACTGAGTCCAAGGGCGGTGGCTGTCCATGTTCCACTGTCTGCGTCCAAGGGCCGTGGCTGTCCATGTTCCCACAGTCTGAGTCCAAGGGCCGCGGTTGTCCATGTTCTCACTGTCTGAGTCCAAGTGCCGTGGCTGTCCATGTTCCACTCTTTGAGTCCAAGTGCCGTGGCTGTCCATGTTCCCACAGTCTGAGTCCAAGGGCCGCGGTTGTCCATGTTCTCACTGTCTGAGTCCAAGAGCCGCGGATGTCCATGTTCCACTGTCTGAGTACAAGGGCCGCGGCTGTCCATGTTCCCACTGAGTCCAAGGGCGGTGGCTGTCCATGTTCCACTGTCTGAGTCCAAGGGCCGCGGTTGTCCATGTTCCCACTGTCTGACTCCAAGGGAGGTGGCTCTCCATGTTCCCTCTGTCTGAGTCCAAGTGCGGTGGCTGTCCATGTTCCACTGTCTGAGTCCAGGGGCCGCGGTTGTCCATATTCCACTGTCTGAGTCCAAGGGCCACGGCTGTCCATGTTCCACTGTCTGAGTCCAAGGTCTGCGGTTGTCCATGTTCCACTGTCTGAGTCCAAGGGCCGCGATTGTCCATGTTCTTACTGTCTGAGTCCAAGGGCCGCGATTGTCCATGTTTTCACTGTCTGAGTCCAAGGGCCGTGGCTGTCCAAGTTCCCACCCTCTGAGTCCAAGGGCCACGGTTGTCCATGTTCCTACACTCTGAGTCCAAGGGCCATGGTTGTCCATGTTCCACTGTCTGAGTACGAGGGCGGTGGCTGTCCATGTTCCACTGTCTGAGTCCGAGGGCCATGGCTGTCCATGTTCCACTGTCTGTGTCCAAGGGCCACGGCTGTCCATGTTCCACTGTCTGAGTCCAAGGGCGGTGGCTGTCCATATTCCACTGTCTGAGTCCAAGGGCCACAGCTGTCCATGTTCCTCTGTCTGAGTCCAAGTGCCGTGGCTGTCCATGTTCCTCTGTCTGAGTCCAAGGGCCGCGGCTGTGCATGTTCCCACTGTCTGAGTCCAAGGGCGGTGGCTGTCCATGTTCCCACTGAGTCCAAGGGCGGTGGCTGTCCATGTTCCACTGTCTGAGTCCAAGGGCCACGGCTGTCCATGTTCTACTGTCTGAGTCCAAGGGCCGTGGCTGTCCATGTTCCCACTGAGTCCAAGGGCGGTGGCTGTCCATTTTCCCACTGTCTGACTCCAAGGGAGGTGGCTCTCCATGTTCCCTCTGTCTGAGTCGAAGTGCGGTGGCTGTCCATGTTCCACTGTCTGAGTCCTGGGGCCGCGGTTGTCCATATTCCACTATCTGAGTCCAAGGGCGTTGGCTGTCCATGTTCCACTGTCTGAGTCCAAGGGCCGCGGTTGTCCCTGTTCCACTGTCTGAGTCCAAGAGCCGCGGTTGTCCATGTTCCCACTGTCTGAGTCCAAGGGCCGCGGCTGTCCATGTTCCGACTGTCTGAGTCCAAGGGCCGCGGCTGTCCATGTTCCACTGTCTGAGTCCAAGGGCCGTGGTTGTCGATGTTCCACTGTCTGAGACCGAGGGCGGTGGCTGGCCATGTTCCACTGTCTGGGTCCAAGGGCGTTGGCTGTCCATGTTCCACTGTCTGAGTCCAAGGGCCGCGGCTGTCCATGTTCCACTGTCTGAGTCCAAGGGCCGCGGTTGTCAAGGTTTTCACTGTCTGAGTCCAAGGGCCGTGGCTGTCCAAGTTCCCACCCTCTGAGTCCAAGGGCCGCGGTTGTCCATGTTCCCACTGTCTGAGTCCAAGTGCCGCGGTTGTCCATGTTCCCACTGTCTGAATCCAAGGGCCGTGGCTGTCCATGTTCCACTGACTGAGTCCAAGGGCGGTGGCTGTCCATGTTCCACTGTCTGCGTCCAAGGGCCGTGGCTGTCCATGTTCCCACAGTCTGAGTCCAAGGGCCGCGGTTGTCCATGTTCTCACTGTCTGAGTCCAAGTGCCGTGGCTGTCCATGTTCCACTGTTTGAGTCCAAGTGCCGTGGCTGTCCATGTTCCCACAGTCTGAGTCCAAGGGCCGCGGTTGTCCATGTTCTCACTGTCTGAGTCCAAGGGCCGCGGATGTCCATGTTCCACTGTCTGAGTCCAAGGGCCGCGGCTGTCCATGTTCCCACTGAGTCCAAGGGCGGTGGCTGTCCATGTTCCACTGTCTGAGTCCAAGGGCCGCGGATGTCCATGTTCCCACTGTCTGACTCCAAGGGAGGTGGCTCTCCATGTTCCCTCTGTCTGAGTCCAAGTGCGGTGGCTGTCCATGTTCCACTGTCTGAGTCCAGGGGCTGCGGTTGTCCATATTCCACTGTCTGAGTCCAAGGGCCACGGCTGTCCATGTTCCACTGTCTGAGTCCAAGGGCTGCGGTTGTCCATGATCCACTGTCTGAGTCCAAGGGCCGCGATTGTCCATGTTCTTACTGTCTGAGTCCAAGGGCCGCGATTGTCCATGTTTTCACTGTCTGAGTCCAAGGGCCGTGGCTGTCCAAGTTCCCACCCTCTGAGTCCAAGGGCCGCGGTTGTCCATGTTCCTACACTCTGAGTCCAAGGGCCATGGTTGTCCATGTTCCACTGTCTGAGTACGAGGGCGGTGGCTGTCCATGTTCCACTGTCTGAGTCCGAGGGCCATGGCTGTCCATGTTCCACTGTCTGTGTCCAAGGGCCACGGCTGTCCATGTTCCACTGTCTGAGTCCAAGGGCGGTGGCTGTCCATATACCACTGTCTGAGTCCAAGGGCGGTGGCTGTCCATGTTCCCACTGAGTCCAAGGGCGGTGGCTGTCCATGTTCCACTGTCTTGAGTCCAAGGGCCACGGATGTCCATGTTCTTACTGTCTGAGTCCAAGGGCCGCGATTGTCCATGTTTTCACTGTCTGAGTCCAAGGGCCGTGGCTGTCCAAGTTCCCACCCTCTAAGTCCAAGGACCGCGGCTGTCCAAGTTCCCACCCTCTGAGTCCAAGGGCCGCAGTTGTCCATGTTCCCACACTCTGAGTTCAAGGGCCATGGTTGTCCATGTTCCACTGTCTGAGTACGAGGGCGGTGGCTGTCCATGTTCCACTGTCTGAGTCCGAGGGCCATGGCTGTCCATGTTCCACTGTCTGAGTCCAAGGGCCACGGCTGTCCATGTTCCACTGTCTGAGTCCAAGGGCGGTGGCTGTCCATATTCCACTGTCTGAGTCCAAGGGCCACAGCTGTGCATGTTCCCACTGTCTGAGTCCAAGGGCGGTGGCTGTCCATGTTCCCACTGAGTCCAAGGGCGGTGGCTGTCCATGTTCCACTGTCTGAGTCCGAGGGCCATGGCTGTCCATGTTCCACTGTCTGAGTCCAAGGGCCACGGCTGTCCATGTTCCACTGTCTGAGTCCAAGGGCGGTGGCTGTCCATATTCCACTGTCTGAGTCCAAGGGCCACAGCTGTGCATGTTCCCACTGTCTGAGTCCAAGGGCGGTGGCTGTCCATGTTCCCACTGAGTCCAAGGGCGGTGGCTGTCCATGTTCTACTGTCTGAGTCCAAGGGCCGTGGCTGTCCATATTCCACTGTCTGAGTCCAAGGGCCACGGCTGTCCATGCTCCACTGTCTGAGTCCGAGGGCCATGGCTGTCCATGTTCCACTGTCTGAGTCCAAGGGCCACGGCTGTCCATGTTCCACTGTCTGAGTCCAAGGGCGGTGGCTGTCCATATTCCACTGTCTGAGTCCAAGGGCCACAGCTGTCCATGTTCCTCTGTCTGAGTCCAAGTGCCGTGGCTGTCCATGTTCCTCTGTCTGAGTCCAAGGGCCGCGGCTGTGCATGTTCCCACTGTCTGAGTCCAAGGGCGGTGGCTGTCCATGTTCCCACTGAGTCCAAGGGCGGTGGCTGTCCATGTTCCACTGTCTGAGTCCAAGGGCCACGGCTGTCCATGTTCTACTGTCTGAGTCCAAGGGCCGTGGATGTCCATATTCCACTGTCTGAGTCCAAGGGCCACGGCTGTCCATGCTCCACTGTCTGAGTCCAAGGGCCGCGGTTGTCCCTGTTCCTCTGTCTGAGTCCAATGGCCGTGGCTGTCCATGTTCTCACTGTCTGAGTCCAAGGGCCGCGGTTGTCAATGTTCCCACTGTCTGAGTCCAAGTGCCGTGCTTGTCCATGTTCCCACCCTCTGTCCAAGGGCCGCGGCTGTCCATGTTCCCACTGTCTGAGTCCAAGGGCGGTGGCTGGCCATGTTCAACTATCTGAGTCCAATGGCGTTGGCTGTCCATGTTCCACTGTCTGAGTCCAAAGGCCGCGATTGTCCCTGTTCCACTGTCTGAGTCCAAGAGCCGCGGTTGTCCATGTTCCCACTGTCTGAGTCCAAGGGCCGCCGCTGTCCATGTTCCGACTGTCTGAGTCCAAGGACCGCGGCTGTCCATGTTCCACTGTCTGAGTCCAAGGGCCGCGGATGTCCATGTTCCACTGTCTGAGTCCGAGGGCCGCGGCTGTCCATGTTCCCACTGAGTCCAAGGGCGGTGGCTGTCCATGTTCCACTGTCTGAGTCCAAGGGCCGCGGTTGTCCATGTTCCCACTGTCTGACTCCAAGGGAGGTGGCTCTCCATGTTCCCTCTGTCTGAGTCCAAGTGCGGTGGCTGTCCATGCTCCACTATCTGAGTCCAGGGGCCGCGGTTGTCCATATTCCACTGTCTGAGTCCAAGGGCCACGGCTGTCCATGTTCCACTGTCTGAGTCCAAGGGCTGCGGTTGTCCATGTTCCACTGTCTGAGTCCAAGGGCCGCGATTGTCCATGTTCTTACTGTCTGAGTCCAAGGGCCGCGATTGTCCATGTTTTCACTGTCTGAGTCCAAGGGCCGTGGCTGTCCAAGTTCCCACCCTCTGAGTCCAAGGGCCGCGGTTGTCCATGTTCCTACACTCTGAGTCCAAGGGCCATGGTTGTCCATGTTCCACTGTCTGAGTACGAGGGCGGTGGCTGTCCATGTTCCACTGTCTGAGTCCGAGGGCCATGGCTGTCCATGTTCCACTGTCTGTGTCCAAGGGCCACGGCTGTCCATGTTCCACTGTCTGAGTCCAAGGGCGGTGGCTGTCCATATTCCACTGTCTGAGTCCAAGGGCCACAGCTGTCCATGTTCCTCTGTCTGAGTCCAAGTGCCGTGGCTGTCCATGTTCCTCTGTCTGAGTCCAAGGGCCGCGGCTGTGCATGTTCCCACTGTCTGAGTCCAAGGGCGGTGGCTGTCCATGTTCCCACTGAGTCCAAGGGCGGTGGCTGTCCATGTTCCACTGTCTGAGTCCAAGGGCCACGGCTGTCCATGTTCTACTGTCTGAGTCCAAGGGCCGTGGCTGTCCATGTTCCCACTGAGTCCAAGGGCGGTGGCTGTCCATGTTCCACTGTCTGAGTCCAAGGGCCGCGGTTGTCCATTTTCCCACTGTCTGACTCCAAGGGAGGTGGCTCTCCATGTTCCCTCTGTCTGAGTCCAAGTGCGGTGGCTGTCCATGTTCCACTGTCTGAATCCTGGGGCCGCGGTTGTCCATATTCCACTATCTGAGTCCAAGGGCGTTGGCTGTCCATGTTCCACTGTCTGAGTCCAAGGGCCGCGGTTGTCCCTGTTCCACTGTCTGAGTCCAAGAGCCGCGGTTGTCCATGTTCCCACTGTCTGAGTCCAAGGGCCGCGGCTGTCCATGTTCCGACTGTCTGAGTCCAAGGGCCGCGGCTGTCCATGTTCCACTGTCTGAGTCCAAGGGCCGTGGTTGTCGATGTTCCACTGTCTGAGACCGAGGGCGGTGGCTGGCCATGTTCCACTGTCTGGGTCCAAGGGCGTTGTCTGTCCATGTTCCACTGTCTGAGTCCAAGGGCCGCGGCTGTCCATGTTCCACTGTCTGAGTCCAAGGGCCGCGGTTGTCAAGGTTTTCACTGTCTGAGTCCAAGGGCCGTGGCTGTCCAAGTTCCCACCCTCTGAGTCCAAGGGCCGCGGTTGTCCATGTTCCCACTGTCTGAGTCCAAGTGCCACGGTTGTCCATGTTCCCACTGTCTGAATCCAAGGGCCGTGGCTGTCCATGTTCCACTGACTGAGTCCAAGGGCGGTGGCTGTCCATGTTCCACTGTCTGCGTCCAAGGGCCGTGGCTGTCCATGTTCCCACAGTCTGAGTCCAAGGGCCGCGGTTGTCCATGTTCTCACTGTCTGAGTCCAAGTGCCGTGGCTGTCCATGTTCCACTGTTTGAGTCCAAGTGCCGTGGCTGTCCATGTTCCCACAGTCTGAGTCCAAGGGCCGCGGTTGTCCATGTTCTCACTGTCTGAGTCCAAGGGCCACGGATGTCCATGTTCCACTGTCTGAGTCCAAGGGCCGCGGCTGTCCATGTTCCCACTGAGTCCAAGGGCGGTGGCTGTCCATGTTCCACTGTCTGAGTCCAAGGGCCGCGGTTGTCCATGTTCCCACTGTCTGACTCCAAGGGAGGTGGCTCTCCATGTTCCCTCTGTCTGAGTCCAAGTGCGGTGGCTGTCCATGTTCCACTGTCTGAGTCCAGGGGCCGCGGTTGTCCATATTCCACTGTCTGAGTCCAAGGGCCACAGCTGTCCATGTTCCACTGTCTGAGTCCAAGGGCTGCGGTTGTCCATGTTCCACTGTCTGAGTCCAAGGGCCGCGATTGTCCATGTTCTTACTGTCTGAGTCCAAGGGCCGCGATTGTCCATGTTCTTACTGTCTGAGTCCAAGGGCCGCGATTGTCCATGTTTTCACTGTCTGAGTCCAAGGGCCGTGGCTGTCCAAGTTCCCACCCTCTGAGTCCAAGGGCCGCGGTTGTCCATGTTCCTACACTCTGAGTCCAAGGGCCATGGTTGTCCATGTTCCACTGTCTGAGTACGAGGGCGGTGGATGTCCATGTTCCACTGTCTGAGTCCGAGGGCCATGGCTGTCCATGTTCCACTGTCTGTGTCCAAGGGCCACGGCTGTCCATGTACCACTGTCTGAGTCCAAGGGCGGTGGCTGTCCATATACCACTGTCTGAGTCCAAGGGCGGTGGCTGTCCATGTTCCCACTGAGTCCAAGGGCGGTGGCTGTCCATGTTCCACTGTCTTGAGTCCAAGGGCCACGGATGTCCATGTTCTGACTGTCTGAGTCCAAGGGCCGCGATTGTCCATGTTTTCACTGTCTGAGTCCAAGGGCCGTGGCTGTCCAAGTTCCCACCCTCTGAGTCCAAGGGCCATGGTTGTCCATGTTCCACTGTCTGAGTACGAGGGCGGTGGCTGTCCATGTTCCACTGTCTGAGTCCGAGGGCCATGGCTGTCCATGTTCCACTGTCTGTGTCCAAGGGCCACGGCTGTCCATGTTCCACTGTCTGAGTCCAAGGGCGGTGGCTGTCCATATTCCACTGTCTGAGTCCAAGGGCCACAGCTGTCCATGTTCCTCTGTCTGAGTCCAAGTGCCGTGGCTGTCCATGTTCCTCTGTCTGAGTCCAAGGGCCGCGGCTGTGCATGTTCCCACTGTCTGAGTCCAAGGGCGGTGGCTGTCCATGTTCCCACTGAGTCCAAGGGCGGTGGCTGTCCATGTTCCACTGTCTGAGTCCAAGGGCCACGGCTGTCCATGTTCTACTGTCTGAGTCCAAGGGCCGTGGCTGTCCATGTTCCCACTGAGTCCAAGGGCGGTGGCTGTCCATGTTCCACTGTCTGAGTCCAAGGGCCGCGGTTGTCCATTTTCCCACTGTCTGACTCCAAGGGAGGTGGCTCTCCATGTTCCCTCTGTCTGAGTCCAAGTGCGGTGGCTGTCCATGTTCCACTGTCTGAGTCCAAGGGCCGCGGTTGTCCCTGTTCCACTGTCTGAGTCCAAGAGCCGCGGTTGTCCATGTTCCCACTGTCTGAGTCCAAGGGCCGCGGCTGTCCATGTTCCGACTGTCTGAGTCCAAGGGCCGCGGCTGTCCATGTTCCACTGTCTGAGTCCAAGGGCCGTGGTTGTCGATGTTCCACTGTCTGAGACCGAGGGCGGTGGCTGGCCATGTTCCACTGTCTGGGTCCAAGGGCGTTGGCTGTCCATGTTCCACTGTCTGAGTCCAAGGGCCGCGGCTGTCCATGTTCCACTGTCTGAGTCCAAGGGCCGCGGTTGTCAAGGTTTTCACTGTCTGAGTCCAAGGGCCGTGGCTGTCCAAGTTCCCACCCTCTGAGTCCAAGGGCCGCGGTTGTCCATGTTCCCACTGTCTGAGTCCAAGTGCCACGGTTGTCCATGTTCCCACTGTCTGAATCCAAGGGCCGTGGCTGTCCATGTTCCACTGACTGAGTCCAAGGGCGGTGGCTGTCCATGTTCCACTGTCTGCGTCCAAGGGCCGTGGCTGTCCATGTTCCCACAGTCTGAGTCCAAGGGCCGCGGTTGTCCATGTTCTCACTGTCTGAGTCCAAGTGCCGTGGCTGTCCATGTTCCACTGTTTGAGTCCAAGTGCCGTGGCTGTCCATGTTCCCACAGTCTGAGTCCAAGGGCCGCGGTTGTCCATGTTCTCACTGTCTGAGTCCAAGGGCCGCGGATGTCCATGTTCCACTGTCTGAGTCCAAGGGCCGCGGCTGTCCATGTTCCCACTGAGTCCAAGGGCGGTGGCTGTCCATGTTCCACTGTCTGAGTCCAAGGGCCGCGGTTGTCCATGTTCCCACTGTCTGACTCCAAGGGAGGTGGCTCTCCATGTTCCCTCTGTCTGAGTCCAAGTGCGGTGGCTGTCCATGTTCCACTGTCTGAGTCCAGGGGCCGCGGTTGTCCATATTCCACTGTCTGAGTCCAAGGGCCACGGCTGTCCATGTTCCACTGTCTGAGTCCAAGGGCTGCGGTTGTCCATGTTCCACTGTCTGAGTCCAAGGGCCGCGATTGTCCATGTTCTTACTGTCTGAGTCCAAGGGCCGCGATTGTCCATGTTTTCACTGTCTGAGTCCAAGGGCCGTGGCTGTCCAAGTTCCCACCCTCTGAGTCCAAGGGCCGCGGTTGTCCATGTTCCTACACTCTGAGTCCAAGGGCCATGGTTGTCCATGTTCCACTGTCTGAGTACGAGGGCCATGGCTGTCCATGTTCCACTGTCTGTGTCCAAGGGCCACGGCTGTCCATGTACCACTGTCTGAGTCCAAGTGCCGTGGCTGTCCATGTTCCTCTGTCTGAGTCCAAGTGCCGTGGCTGTGCATGTTCCTCTGTCTGAGTCCAAGGGCCGCGGCTGTGCATGTTCCCACTGTCTGAGTCCAAGGGCGGTGGCTGTCCATGTTCCCACTGAGTCCAAGGGCGGTGGCTGTCCATGTTCCACTGTCTGAGTCCAAGGGCCACGGCTGTCCATGTTCTACTGTCTGAGTCCAAGGGCCGTGGCTGTCCATATTCCACTGTCTGAGTCCAAGGGCCACGGCTGTCCATGCTCCACTGTCTGAGTCCGAGGGCCATGGCTGTCCATGTTCCACTGTCTGAGTCCAAGGGCCACGGCTGTCCATGTTCCACTGTCTGAGTCCAAGGGCGGTGGCTGTCCATATTCCACTGTCTGAGTCCAAGGGCCACAGCTGTCCATGTTCCTCTGTCTGAGTCCAAGTGCCGTGGCTGTCCATGTTCCTCTGTCTGAGTCCAAGGGCCGCGGCTGTGCATGTTCCCACTGTCTGAGTCCAAGGGCGGTGGCTGTCCATGTTCCCACTGAGTCCAAGGGCGGTGGCTGTCCATGTTCCACTGTCTGAGTCCAAGGGCCACGGCTGTCCATGTTCTACTGTCTGAGTCCAAGGGCCGTGGATGTCCATATTCCACTGTCTGAGTCCAAGGGCCACGGCTGTCCATGCTCCACTGTCTGAGTCCAAGGGCCGCGGTTGTCCCTGTTCCTCTGTCTGAGTCCAATGGCCGTGGCTGTCCATGTTCTCACTGTCTGAGTCCAAGGGCCGCGGTTGTCAATGTTCCCACTGTCTGAGTCCAAGTGCCGTGCTTGTCCATGTTCCCACCCTCTGTCCAAGGGCCGCGGCTGTCCATGTTCCCACTGTCTGAGTCCAAGGGCGGTGGCTGGCCATGTTCAACTATCTGAGTCCAATGGCGTTGGCTGTCCATGTTCCACTGTCTGAGTCCAAAGGCCGCGATTGTCCCTGTTCCACTGTCTGAGTCCAAGAGCCGCGGTTGTCCATGTTCCCACTGTCTGAGTCCAAGGGCCGCCGCTGTCCATGTTCCGACTGTCTGAGTCCAAGGACCGCGGCTGTCCATGTTCCACTGTCTGAGTCCAAGGGCCGTGGTTGTCCCTGTTCCACTTTCTGAGTCCAAGGGCCGCGGTTGTCCATGTTCCCACACTCTGAGTCGAAGGGCCGCGGCTGTCCATGTTCTCACTGTCTGAGTCCAAGGGCCGTGGCTGTCCATATTCCACTGTCTGAGTCCAAGGGACACAGCTGTCCATGTTCCTCTGTCTGAGTCCAAGGGCCGCGGCTGTGCATGTTCCCACGGTCTGAGTCCAAGGGCGGTGGCTGTCCATGTTCCCACTGAGTCCAAGGGCGGTGGCTGTCCATGTTCCACTGTCTGAGTCCAAGGGCCACGGCTGTCCATGTTCCCACTGTCTGAGTCCAAGGGCCGCGATTGTCCATGTTTTCACTGTCTGAGTCCACGGGCCGTGGCTGTCCAAGTTCCCACCCTCTGAGTCCAAGGGCCGCGGTTGTCCATGTTCCTACACTC
Organism: Hypanus sabinus; assembly: GCF_030144855.1. Taxonomy (NCBI): domain Eukaryota; kingdom Metazoa; phylum Chordata; class Chondrichthyes; order Myliobatiformes; family Dasyatidae; genus Hypanus; species Hypanus sabinus. The sequence goes on from NC_082719.1 coordinate 26,469,401, forward strand.
TGAGTCCAAGGGCCATGGTTGTCCATGTTTCACTGTCTGAGTACGAGGGCGGTGGCTGTCCATGTTCCACTGTCTGAGTCCGAGGGCTATGGCTGTCCATGTTCCACTGTCTGTGTCCAAGGGCCACGGCAGTCCATGTTCCACTGTCTGAGTCCAAGGGCGGTGGCTGTCCATATTCCACTGTCTGAGTCCAAGGGCGGTGGCTGTCCATGTTCCCACTGAGTCCAAGGGCGGTGGCTGTCCATGTTCCACTGTCTTGAGTCCAAGGGCCACGGATGTCCATGTTCTTACTGTCTGAGTCCAAGGGCCGCGATTGTCCATGTTTCCACTGTCTGAGTCCAAGGGCCGTGGCTGTCCAAGTTCCCACCCTCTGAGTCCAAGGACCGCGGCTGTCCAAGTTCCCACCCTCTGAGTTCAAGGGCCATGGTTGTCCATGTTCCCACTGTCTGAGTCCAAGGGCGGCGATTGTCCCTGTTCCCACTGTCTGAGTCCAAGGGCCGCCGCTGTCCATGTTCCGACTGTCTGAGTCCAAGGACCGCGGCTGTCCATGTTCCACTGTCTGAGTCCAAGGGCCGTGGTTGTCCATGTTCCACTGTCTGAGTCCAAGGGCCACGGCTGTCCATGTTCTACTGTCTGAGTCCAAGGGCCGTGGATGTCCATATTCCACTGTCTGAGTCCAAGGGCCACGGCTGTCCATGCTCCACTGTCTGAGTCCAAGGGCCGCGGTTGTCCCTGTTCCTCTGTCTGAGTCCAATGGCCGTGGCTGTCCATGTTCTCACTGTCTGAGTCCAAGGGCCGCGGTTGTCAATGTTCCCACTGTCTGAGTCCAAGTGCCGTGCTTGTCCATGTTCCCACCCTCTGTCCAAGGGCCGCGGCTGTCCATGTTCCCACTGTCTGAGTCCAAGGGCGGTGGCTGGCCATGTTCAACTATCTGAGTCCAATGGCGTTGGCTGTCCATGTTCCACTGTCTGAGTCCAAAGGCCGCGATTGTCCCTGTTCCACTGTCTGAGTCCAAGAGCCGCGGTTGTCCATGTTCCCACTGTCTGAGTCCAAGGGCCGCCGCTGTCCATGTTCCGACTGTCTGAGTCCAAGGACCGCGGCTGTCCATGTTCCACTGTCTGAGTCCAAGGGCCGTGGTTGTCCCTGTTCCACTTTCTGAGTCCAAGGGCCGCGGTTGTCCATGTTCCCACACTCTGAGTCGAAGGGCCGCGGCTGTCCATGTTCTCACTGTCTGAGTCCAAGGGCCGTGGCTGTCCATATTCCACTGTCTGAGTCCAAGGGACACAGCTGTCCATGTTCCTCTGTCTGAGTCCAAGGGCCGCGGCTGTGCATGTTCCCACGGTCTGAGTCCAAGGGCGGTGGCTGTCCATGTTCCCACTGAGTCCAAGGGCGGTGGCTGTCCATGTTCCACTGTCTGAGTCCAAGGGCCACGGCTGTCCATGTTCCCACTGTCTGAGTCCAAGGGCCGCGATTGTCCATGTTTTCACTGTCTGAGTCCACGGGCCGTGGCTGTCCAAGTTCCCACCCTCTGAGTCCAAGGGCCGCGGTTGTCCATGTTCCTACACTCTGAGTCCAAGGGCCATGGTTGTCCATGTTTCACTGTCTGAGTACGAGGGCGGTGGCTGTCCATGTTCCACTGTCTGAGTCCGAGGGCTATGGCTGTCCATGTTCCACTGTCTGTGTCCAAGGGCCACGGCTGTCCATGTTCCACTGTCTGAGTCCAAGGGCGGTGGCTGTCCATATTCCACTGTCTGAGTCCAAGGGCGGTGGCTGTCCATGTTCCCACTGAGTCCAAGGGCGGTGGCTGTCCATGTTCCACTGTCTTGAGTCCAAGGGCCACGGATGTCCATGTTCTTACTGTCTGAGTCCAAGGGCCGCGATTGTCCATGTTTTCACTGTCTGAGTCCAAGGGCCGTGGCTGTCCAAGTTCCCACCCTCTGAGTCCAAGGACCGCGGCTGTCCAAGTTCCCACCCTCTGAGTTCAAGGGCCATGGTTGTCCATGTTCCCACTGTCTGAGTCCAAGGGCGGTGGCTGGCCATGTTCAACTATCTGAGTCCAATGGCGTTGGCTGTCCATGTTCCACTGTCTGAGTCCAAAGGCCGCGATTGTCCCTGTTCCACTGTCTGAGTCCAAGAGCCGCGGTTGTCCATGTTCCCACTGTCTGAGGCCAAGGGCCGCCGCTGTCCATGTTCCGACTGTCTGAGTCCAAGGACCGCGGCTGTCCATGTTCCACTGTCTGAGTCCAAGGGCCGTGGTTGTCCATGTTCCACTGTCTGAGTCCAAGGGCCACGGCTGTCCATGTTCTACTGTCTGAGTCCAAGGGCCGTGGATGTCCATATTCCACTGTCTGAGTCCAAGGGCCACGGCTGTCCATGCTCCACTGTCTGAGTCCAAGGGCCGCGGTTGTCCCTGTTCCTCTGTCTGAGTCCAATGGCCGTGGCTGTCCATGTTCTCACTGTCTGAGTCCAAGGGCCGCGGTTGTCAATGTTCCCACTGTCTGAGTCCAAGTGCCGTGCTTGTCCATGTTCCCACCCTCTGTCCAAGGGCCGCGGCTGTCCATGTTCCCACTGTCTGAGTCCAAGGGCGGTGGCTGGCCATGTTCAACTATCTGAGTCCAATGGCGTTGGCTGTCCATGTTCCACTGTCTGAGTCCAAAGGCCGCGATTGTCCCTGTTCCACTGTCTGAGTCCAAGAGCCGCGGTTGTCCATGTTCCCACTGTCTGAGTCCAAGGGCCGCCGCTGTCCATGTTCCGACTGTCTGAGTCCAAGGACCGCGGCTGTCCATGTTCCACTGTCTGAGTCCAAGGGCCGTGGTTGTCCCTGTTCCACTTTCTGAGTCCAAGGGCCGCGGTTGTCCATGTTCCCACACTCTGAGTCGAAGGGCCGCGGCTGTCCATATTCCACTGTCTGAGTCCAAGGGACACAGCTGTCCATGTTCCTCTGTCTGAGTCCAAGGGCCGCGGCTGTGCATGTTCCCACGGTCTGAGTCCAAGGGCGGTGGCTGTCCATGTTCCCACTGAGTCCAAGGGCGGTGGCTGTCCATGTTCCACTGTCTGAGTCCAAGGGCCACGGCTGTCCATGTTCCCACTGTCTGAGTCCAAGGGCCGCGATTGTCCATGTTTTCACTGTCTGAGTCCACGGGCCGTGGCTGTCCAAGTTCCCACCCTCTGAGTCCAAGGGCCGCGGTTGTCCATGTTCCTACACTCTGAGTCCAAGGGCCATGGTTGTCCATGTTTCACTGTCTGAGTACGAGGGCGGTGGCTGTCCATGTTCCACTGTCTGAGTCCGAGGGCTATGGCTGTCCATGTTCCACTGTCTGTGTCCAAGGGCCACGGCTGTCCATGTTCCACTGTCTGAGTCCAAGGGCGGTGGCTGTCCATATTCCACTGTCTGAGTCCAAGGGCGGTGGCTGTCCATGTTCCCACTGAGTCCAAGGGCGGTGGCTGTCCATGTTCCACTGTCTTGAGTCCAAGGGCCACGGATGTCCATGTTCTTACTGTCTGAGTCCAAGGGCCGCGATTGTCCATGTTTTCACTGTCTGAGTCCAAGGGCCGTGGCTGTCCAAGTTCCCACCCTCTGAGTCCAAGGACCGCGGCTGTCCAAGTTCCCACCCTCTGAGTTCAAGGGCCATGGTTGTCCATGTTCCACTGTCTGAGTACGAGGGCGGTGGCTGTCCATGTTCCACTGTCTGAGTCCGAGGGCCATGGCTGTCCATGTTCCACTGTCTGTGTCCAAGGGCCACGGCTGTCCATGTTCCACTGTCTGAGTCCAAGGGCGGTGGCTGTCCATATTCCACTGTCTGAGTCCAAGGGCGGTGGCTGTCCATGTTCCCACTGAGTCCAAGGGCGGTGGCTGTCCATGTTCCACTGTCTTGAGTCCAAGGGCCACGGATGTCCATGTTCTTACTGTCTGAGTCCAAGGGCCGCGGCTGTCCATGTTCTCACTGTCTGAGTCCAAGGGCCGTGGCTGTCCAAGTTCCCACCCTCTGAGTCCAAGGACCGCGGCTGTCCAAGTTCCCACCCTCTGAGTCCAAGGGCCGCGGTTGTCCATGTTCCCACACTCTGAGTTCAAGGGCCATGGTTGTCCATGTTCCACTGTCTGAGTACGAGGGCGGTGGCTGTCCATGTTCCACTGTCTGAGTCCGAGGGCCATGGCTGTCCATGTTCCACTGTCTGAGTCCAAGGGCCACGGCTGTCCATGTTCCACTGTCTGAGTCCAAGGGCGGTGGCTGTCCATATTCCACTGTCTGAGTCCAAGGGCCACAGCTGTCCATGTTCCTCTGTCTGAGTCCAAGTGCCGTGGCTGTCCATGTTCCTCTGTCTGAGTCCAAGGGCAGCGGCTGTGCATGTTCCCACTGTCTGAGTCCAAGGGCGGTGGCTGTCCATGTTCCCACTGAGTCCAAGGGCGGTGGCTGTCCATGTTCCACTGTCTGAGTCCAAGGGCCACGGCTGTCCATGTTCTACTGTCTGAGTCCAAGGGCCGTGGCTGTCCATATTCCACTGTCTGAGTCCAAGGGCCACGGCTGTCCATGCTCCACTGTCTGAGTCCAAGGGCCGCGGTTGTCCCTGTTCCTCTGTCTGAGTCCAATGGCCGTGGCTGTCCATGTTCTCACTGTCTAAGTCCAAGGGCCGCGGTTGTCAATGTTCCCACTGTCTGAGTCCAAGTGCCGTGCTTGTCCATGTTCCCACCCTCTGTCCAAGGGCCGCGGCTGTCCATGTTCCCACTGTCTGAGTCCAAGGGCGGTGGCTGGCCATGTTCAACTATCTGAGTCCAAGGGCGTTGGCTGTCCATGTTCCACTGTCTGAGTCCAAAGGCCGCGGTTGTCCCTGTTCCACTGTCTGAGTCCAAGAGCCGCGGTTGTCCATGTTCCCACTGTCTGAGTCCAAGGGTCGCCGCTGTCCATGTTCCGACTGTCTGAGTCCAAGGTCCGCGGCTGTCCATGTTCCAATGTCTGAGTCCAAGGGCCGTGGTTGTCCCTGTTCCACTTTCTGAGTCCAAGGGCCGCGGTTGTCCATGTTCCCACACTCTGAGTCGAAGGGCCGCGGCTGTCCATGTTCTCACTGTCTGAGTCCAAGGACCGCGGCTGTCCAAGTTCCCACCCTCTGAGTCCAAGGGCCGCGGTTGTCTATGTTCCCACACTCTGAGTCCAAGGGCCATGGTTGTCCATGTTCCACTGTCTGAGTACGAGGGCGGTGGCTGTCCATGTTCCACTGTCTGAGTCCGAGGGCCATGGCTGTCCATGTTCCACTGTCTGAGTCCAAGGTCCACGGCTGTCCATGTTCCAATGTCTGAGTCCAAGGGCGGTGGCTGTCCATATTGCACTGTCTGAGTCCAAGGGCCACAGCTGTCCATGTTCCTCTGTCTGAGTCCAAGGGCCGCGGCTGTGCATGTTCCCACTGTCTGAGTCCAAGGGCGGTGGCTGTCCATGTTCCCACTGAGTCCAAGGGCGGTGGCTGTCCATGTTCCACTGTCTGAGTCCAAGGGCCACGGCTGTCCATGTTCCACTGTCTGAGTCCGAAGGCGGTGGCTGTCCATGTTCCACTGTCTGAGTCCAAGGACCGCGGCTGTCCAAGTTCCCACCCTCTGAGTTCAAGGGCCATGGTTGTCCATGTTCCACTGTCTGAGTACGAGGGCGGTGGCTGTCCATGTTCCACTGTCTGAGTCCGAGGGCCATGGCTGTCCATGTTCCACTGTCTGTGTCCAAGGGCCACGGCTGTCCATGTTCCACTGTCTGAGTCCAAGGGCGGTGGCTGTCCATATTCCACTGTCTGAGTCCAAGGGCGGTGGCTGTCCATGTTCCCACTGAGTCCAAGGGCGGTGGCTGTCCATGTTCCACTGTCTTGAGTCCAAGGGCCACGGATGTCCATGTTCTTACTGTCTGAGTCCAAGGGCCGCGGCTGTCCATGTTCTCACTGTCTGAGTCCAAGGGCCGTGGCTGTCCAAGTTCCCACCCTCTGAGTCCAAGGACCGCGGCTGTCCAAGTTCCCACCCTCTGAGTCCAAGGGCCGCGGTTGTCCATGTTCCCACACTCTGAGTTCAAGGGCCATGGTTGTCCATGTTCCACTGTCTGAGTACGAGGGCGGTGGCTGTCCATGTTCCACTGTCTGAGTCCGAGGGCCATGGCTGTCCATGTTCCACTGTCTGAGTCCAAGGGCCACGGCTGTCCATGTTCCACTGTCTGAGTCCAAGGGCGGTGGCTGTCCATATTCCACTGTCTGAGTCCAAGGGCCACAGCTGTCCATGTTCCTCTGTCTGAGTCCAAGTGCCGTGGCTGTCCATGTTCCTCTGTCTGAGTCCAAGGGCAGCGGCTGTGCATGTTCCCACTGTCTGAGTCCAAGGGCGGTGGCTGTCCATGTTCCCACTGAGTCCAAGGGCGGTGGCTGTCCATGTTCCACTGTCTGAGTCCAAGGGCCACGGCTGTCCATGTTCTACTGTCTGAGTCCAAGGGCCGTGGCTGTCCATATTCCACTGTCTGAGTCCAAGGGCCACGGCTGTCCATGCTCCACTGTCTGAGTCCAAGGGCCGCGGTTGTCCCTGTTCCTCTGTCTGAGTCCAATGGCCGTGGCTGTCCATGTTCTCACTGTCTAAGTCCAAGGGCCGCAGTTGTCAATGTTCCCACTGTCTGAGTCCAAGTGCCGTGCTTGTCCATGTTCCCACCCTCTGTCCAAGGGCCGCGGCTGTCCATGTTCCCACTGTCTGAGTCCAAGGGCGGTGGCTGGCCATGTTCAACTATCTGAGTCCAAGGGCGTTGGCTGTCCATGTTCCACTGTCTGAGTCCAAAGGCCGCGGTTGTCCCTGTTCCACTGTCTGAGTCCAAGAGCCGCGGTTGTCCATGTTCCCACTGTCTGAGTCCAAGGGTCGCCGCTGTCCATGTTCCGACTGTCTGAGTCCAAGGACCGCGGCTGTCCATGTTCCACTGTCTGAGTCCAAGGGCCGTGGTTGTCCCTGTTCCACTTTCTGAGTCCAAGGGCCGCGGTTGTCCATGTTCCCACACTCTGAGTCGAAGGGCCGCGTCTGTCCATGTTCTCACTGTCTGAGTCCAAGGACCGCGGCTGTCCAAGTTCCCACCCTCTGAGTCCAAGGGCCGCGGTTGTCCATGTTCCCACACTCTGAGTCCAAGGGCCATGGTTGTCCATGTTCCACTGTCTGAGTACGAGGGCGGTGGCTGTCCATGTTCCACTGTCTGAGTCCGAGGGCCATGGCTGTCCATGTTCCACTGTCTGAGTCCAAGGTCCACGGCTGTCCATGTTCCAATGTCTGAGTCCAAGGGCGGTGGCTGTCCATATTGCACTGTCTGAGTCCAAGGGCCACAGCTGTCCATGTTCCTCTGTCTGAGTCCAAGGGCCGCGGCTGTGCATGTTCCCACTGTCTGAGTCCAAGGGCGGTGGCTGTCCATGTTCCCACTGAGTCCAAGGGCGGTGGCTGTCCATGTTCCACTGTCTGAGTCCAAGGGCCACGGCTGTCCATGTTCTACTGTCTGAGTCCAAGGGCCGTGGCTGTCCATATTCCACTGTCTGAGTCCAAGGGCCACGGCTGTCCATGCTCCACTGTCTGAGTCCAAGGGCCGCGGTTGTCCCTGTTCCTCTGTCTGAGTCCAATGGCCGTGGCTGTCCATGTTCTCACTGTCTAAGTCCAAGGGCCGCGGTTGTCAATATTCCCACTGTCTGAGTCCAAGTGCCGTGCTTGTCCATGTTCCCACCCTCTGTCCAAGGGCCGCGGCTGTCCATGTTCCCACTGTCTGAGTCCAAGGGCGGTGGCTGGCCATGTTCAACTATCTGAGTCCAAGGGCGTTGGCTGTCCATGTTCCACTGTCTGAGTCCAAAGGCCGCGGTTGTCCCTGTTCCACTGTCTGAGTCCAAGAGCCGCGGTTGTCCATGTTCCCACTGTCTGAGTCCAAGGGTCGCCGCTGTCCATGTTCCGACTGTCTGAGTCCAAGGACCGCGGCTGTCCATGTTCCACTGTCTGAGTCCAAGGGCCGTGGTTGTCCCTGTTCCACTTTCTGAGTCCAAGGGCCGCGGTTGTCCATGTTCCCACACTCTGAGTCGAAGGGCCGCGGCTGTCCATGTTCTCACTGTCTGAGTCCAAGGACCGCGGCTGTCCAAGTTCCCACCCTCTCAGTCCAAGGGCCGCGGTTGTCCATGTTCCCACACTCTGAGTCCAAGGGCCATGGTTGTCCATGTTCCACTGTCTGAGTACGAGGGCGGTGGCTGTCCATGTTCCACTGTCTGAGTCCGAGGGCCATGGCTGTCCATGTTCCACTGTCTGAGTCCAAGGTCCACGGCTGTCCATGTTCCAATATCTGAGTCCAAGGGCGGTGGCTGTCCATATTGCACTGTCTGAGTCCAAGGGCCACAGCTGTCCATGTTCCTCTGTCTGAGTCCAAGGGCCGCGGCTGTGCATGTTCCCACTGTCTGAGTCCAAGGGCGGTGGCTGTCCATGTTCCCACTGAGTCCAAGGGCGGTGGCTGTCCATGTTCCACTGTCTGAGTCCAAGGGCCACGGCTGTCCATGTTCCACTGTCTGAGTCCGAAGGCGGTGGCTGTCCATGTTCCACTGTCTGAGTCCAAGGACCGCGGCTGTCCAAGTTCCCACCCTCTGAGTTAAAGGGCCATGGTTGTCCATGTTCCACTGTCTGAGTACGAGGGCGGTGGCTGTCCATGTTCCACTGTCTGAGTCCGAGGGCCATGGCTGTCCATGTTCCACTGTCTGTGTCCAAGGGCCACGGCTGTCCATGTTCCACTGTCTGAGTCCAAGGGCGGTGGCTGTCCATATTCCACTGTCTGAGTCCAAGGGCGGTGGCTGTCCATGTTCCCACTGAGTCCAAGGGCGGTGGCTGTCCATGTTCCACTGTCTTGAGTCCAAGGGCCACGGATGTCCATGTTCTTACTGTCTGAGTCCAAGGGCCGCGGCTGTCCATGTTCTCACTGTCTGAGTCCAAGGGCCGTGGCTGTCCAAGTTCCCACCCTCTGAGTCCAAGGACCGCGGCTGTCCAAGTTCCCACCCTCTGAGTCCAAGGGCCGCGGTTGTCCATGTTCCCACACTCTGAGTTCAAGGGCCATGGTTGTCCATGTTCCACTGTCTGAGTACGAGGGCGGTGGCTGTCCATGTTCCACTGTCTGAGTCCGAGGGCCATGGCTGTCCATGTTCCACTGTCTGAGTCCAAGGGCCACGGCTGTCCATGTTCCACTGTCTGAGTCCAAGGGCGGTGGCTGTCCATATTCCACTGTCTGAGTCCAAGGGCCACAGCTGTCCATGTTCCTCTGTCTGAGTCCAAGTGCCGTGGCTGTCCATGTTCCTCTGTCTGAGTCCAAGGGCAGCGGCTGTGCATGTTCCCACTGTCTGAGTCCAAGGGCGGTGGCTGTCCATGTTCCCACTGAGTCCAAGGGCGGTGGCTGTCCATGTTCCACTGTCTGAGTCCAAGGGCCACGGCTGTCCATGTTCTACTGTCTGAGTCCAAGGGCCGTGGCTGTCCATATTCCACTGTCTGAGTCCAAGGGCCACGGCTGTCCATGCTCCACTGTCTGAGTCCAAGGGCCGCGGTTGTCCCTGTTCCTCTGTCTGAGTCCAATGGCCGTGGCTGTCCATGTTCTCACTGTCTAAGTCCAAGGGCCGCGGTTGTCAATGTTCCCACTGTCTGAGTCCAAGTGCCGTGCTTGTCCATGTTCCCACCCTCTGTCCAAGGGCCGCGGCTGTCCATGTTCCCACTGTCTGAGTCCAAGGGCGGTGGCTGGCCATGTTCAACTATCTGAGTCCAAGGGCGTTGGCTGTCCATGTTCCACTGTCTGAGTCCAAAGGCCGCGGTTGTCCCTGTTCCACTGTCTGAGTCCAAGAGCCGCGGTTGTCCATGTTCCCACTGTCTGAGTCCAAGGGTCGCCGCTGTCCATGTTCTGACTGTCTGAGTCCAAGGACCGCGGCTGTCCATGTTCCACTGTCTGAGTCCAAGGGCCGTGGTTGTCCCTGTTCCACTTTCTGAGTCCAAGGGCCGCGGTTGTCCATGTTCCCACACTCTGAGTCGAAGGGCCGCGGCTGTCCATGTTCTCACTGTCTGAGTCCATGGACCGCGGCTGTCCAAGTTCCCACACTCTGAGTCCAAGGGCCGCGGTTGTCCATGTTCCCACACTCTGAGTCCAAGGGCCATGGTTGTCCATGTTCCACTGTCTGAGTACGAGGGCGGTGGCTGTCCATGTTCCACTGTCTGAGTCCGAGGGCCATGGCTGTCCATGTTCCACTGTCTGAGTCCAAGGTCCACGACTGTCCATGTTCCAATGTCTGAGTCCAAGGGCGGTGGCTGTCCATATTGCACTGTCTGAGTCCAAGGGCCACAGCTGTCCATGTTCCTCTGTCTGAGTCCAATGGCCGTGGCTGTCCATGTTCTCACTGTCTAAGTCCAAGGGCCGCGGTTGTCAATATTCCCACTGTCTGAGTCCAAGTGCCGTGCTTGTCCATGTTCCCACCCTCTGTCCAAGGGCCGCGGCTGTCCATGTTCCCACTGTCTGAGTCCAAGGGCGGTGGCTGGCCATGTTCAACTATCTGAGTCCAAGGGCGTTGGCTGTCCATGTTCCACTGTCTGAGTCCAAAGGCCGCGGTTGTCCCTGTTCCACTGTCTGAGTCCAAGAGCCGCGGTTGTCCATGTTCCCACTGTCTGAGTCCAAGGGTCGCCGCTGTCCATGTTCCGACTGTCTGAGTCCAAGGACCGCGGCTGTCCATGTTCCACTGTCTGAGTCCAAGGGCCGTGGTTGTCCCTGTTCCACTTTCTGAGTCCAAGGGCCGCGGTTGTCCATGTTCCCACACTCTGAGTCGAAGGGCCGCGGCTGTCCATGTTCTCACTGTCTGAGTCCAAGGACCGCGGCTGTCCAAGTTCCCACCCTCTCAGTCCAAGGGCCGCGGTTGTCCATGTTCCCACACTCTGAGTCCAAGGGCCATGGTTGTCCATGTTCCACTGTCTGAGTACGAGGGCGGTGGCTGTCCATGTTCCACTGTCTGAGTCCGAGGGCCATGGCTGTCCATGTTCCACTGTCTGAGTCCAAGGTCCACGGCTGTCCATGTTCCAATATCTGAGTCCAAGGGCGGTGGCTGTCCATATTGCACTGTCTGAGTCCAAGGGCCACAGCTGTCCATGTTCCTCTGTCTGAGTCCAAGGGCCGCGGCTGTGCATGTTCCCACTGTCTGAGTCCAAGGGCGGTGGCTGTCCATGTTCCCACTGAGTCCAAGGGCGGTGGCTGTCCATGTTCCACTGTCTGAGTCCAAGGGCCACGGCTGTCCATGTTCCACTGTCTGAGTCCGAAGGCGGTGGCTGTCCATGTTCCACTGTCTGAGTCCAAGGACCGCGGCTGTCCAAGTTCCCACCCTCTGAGTTAAAGGGCCATGGTTGTCCATGTTCCACTGTCTGAGTACGAGGGCGGTGGCTGTCCATGTTCCACTGTCTGAGTCCGAGGGCCATGGCTGTCCATGTTCCACTGTCTGTGTCCAAGGGCCACGGCTGTCCATGTTCCACTGTCTGAGTCCAAGGGCGGTGGCTGTCCATATTCCACTGTCTGAGTCCAAGGGCGGTGGCTGTCCATGTTCCCACTGAGTCCAAGGGCGGTGGCTGTCCATGTTCCACTGTCTTGAGTCCAAGGGCCACGGATGTCCATGTTCTTACTGTCTGAGTCCAAGGGCCGCGGCTGTCCATGTTCTCACTGTCTGAGTCCAAGGGCCGTGGCTGTCCAAGTTCCCACCCTCTGAGTCCAAGGACCGCGGCTGTCCAAGTTCCCACCCTCTGAGTCCAAGGGCCGCGGTTGTCCATGTTCCCACACTCTGAGTTCAAGGGCCATGGTTGTCCATGTTCCACTGTCTGAGTACGAGGGCGGTGGCTGTCCATGTTCCACTGTCTGAGTCCGAGGGCCATGGCTGTCCATGTTCCACTGTCTGAGTCCAAGGGCCACGGCTGTCCATGTTCCACTGTCTGAGTCCAAGGGCGGTGGCTGTCCATATTCCACTGTCTGAGTCCAAGGGCCACAGCTGTCCATGTTCCTCTGTCTGAGTCCAAGTGCCGTGGCTGTCCATGTTCCTCTGTCTGAGTCCAAGGGCAGCGGCTGTGCATGTTCCCACTGTCTGAGTCCAAGGGCGGTGGCTGTCCATGTTCCCACTGAGTCCAAGGGCGGTGGCTGTCCATGTTCCACTGTCTGAGTCCAAGGGCCACGGCTGTCCATGTTCTACTGTCTGAGTCCAAGGGCCGTGGCTGTCCATATTCCACTGTCTGAGTCCAAGGGCCACGGCTGTCCATGCTCCACTGTCTGAGTCCAAGGGCCGCGGTTGTCCCTGTTCCTCTGTCTGAGTCCAATGGCCGTGGCTGTCCATGTTCTCACTGTCTAAGTCCAAGGGCCGCGGTTGTCAATGTTCCCACTGTCTGAGTCCAAGTGCCGTGCTTGTCCATGTTCCCACCCTCTGTCCAAGGGCCGCGGCTGTCCATGTTCCCACTGTCTGAGTCCAAGGGCGGTGGCTGGCCATGTTCAACTATCTGAGTCCAAGGGCGTTGGCTGTCCATGTTCCACTGTCTGAGTCCAAAGGCCGCGGTTGTCCCTGTTCCACTGTCTGAGTCCAAGAGCCGCGGTTGTCCATGTTCCCACTGTCTGAGTCCAAGGGTCGCCGCTGTCCATGTTCTGACTGTCTGAGTCCAAGGACCGCGGCTGTCCATGTTCCACTGTCTGAGTCCAAGGGCCGTGGTTGTCCCTGTTCCACTTTCTGAGTCCAAGGGCCGCGGTTGTCCATGTTCCCACACTCTGAGTCGAAGGGCCGCGGCTGTCCATGTTCTCACTGTCTGAGTCCAAGGACCGCGGCTGTCCAAGTTCCCACACTCTGAGTCCAAGGGCCGCGGTTGTCCATGTTCCCACACTCTGAGTCCAAGGGCCATGGTTGTCCATGTTCCACTGTCTGAGTACGAGGGCGGTGGCTGTCCATGTTCCACTGTCTGAGTCCAAGGGCCATGGTTGTCCATGTTCCACTGTCTGAGTACGAGGGCGGTGGCTGTCCATGTTCCACTGTTTGAGTCCAAGTGCCGTGGCTGTCCATTTTCCCACAGTCTGAGTCCAAGGGCCGCGGTTGTCCATGTTCTCACTGTCTGAGTCCAAGGGCCGCGGATGTCCATGTTCCACTGTCTGAGTCCAAGGGCCGCGGCTGTCCATGTTCCCACTGAGTCCAAGGGCGATGGCTGTCCATGTTCCACTGTCTGAGTCCAAGGGCCGCGGTTGTCCATGTTCCCACTGTCTGACTCCAAGGGAGGTGGCTCTCCATGTTCCCTCTGTCTGAGTCCAAGTGCGGTGGCTGTCCATGTTCCACTGTCTGAGTCCAGGGGCCGCGGTTGTCCATATTCCACTGTCTGAGTCCAAGGGCCACGGCTGTCCATGTTCCACTGTCTGAGTCCAAGGGCTGCGGTTGTCCATGTTCCACTGTCTGAGTCCAAGGGCCGCGATTGTCCATGTTCTTACTGTCTGAGTCCAAGGGCCGCGATTGTCCATGTTTTCACTGTCTGAGTCCAAGGGCCGTGGCTGTCCAAGTTCCCACCCTCTGAGTCCAAGGACCGCGGCTGTCCATGTTCCCACCCTCTGAGTCCAAGGGCCGCGGTTGTCCATGTTCCCACACTCTGAGTCCAAGGGCCATGGTTGTCCATGTTCCACTGTCTGAGTCCGAGGGCCATGGCTGTCCATGTCCCACTGTCTGAGTCCAAGGGCCACGGCTGTCCATGTTCCACTGTCTGAGTCCAAGGGCGGTGGCTGTCCATATTCCACTGTCTGAGTCCAAGGGACACAGCTGTCCATGTTCCTCTGTCTGAGTCCAAGGGCCACGGCTGTGCATGTTCCCACTGTCTGAGTCCAAGGGCGGTGACTGGCCATGTTCAACTATCTGAGTCCAAGGGCGTTGGCTGTCCATGTTCCACTGTCTGAGTCCAAAGGCCGCGGTTGTCCCTGTTCCACTGTCTGAGTCCAAGAGCAGCGGTTGTCCATGTTCCCACTGTCTGAGTCCAAGGGCCGCGGCTGTCCATGTTCCGACTGTCTGTGTCCAAGGGCGGTGGCTGTCCATGTTCCACTGTCTGAGTCCAAGGGCCGTGGCTGTCCATGTTCCCACAGTCTGAGTCCAGGGCCGCGGTTGTCCATGTTCTCACTGTCTGAGTCCAAGTGCCGTGGCTGTCCATGTTCCACTGTTTGAGTCCAAGTGCCGTGGCTGTCCATGTTCCCACAGTCTGAGTCCAAGGGCCGCGGTTGTCCATGTTCTCACTGTCTGAGTCCAAGGGCCGCGGATGTCCATGTTCCACTGTCTGAGTCCAAGGGCCGCGGCTGTCCATGTTCCCACTGAGTCCAAGGGCGGTGGCTGTCCATGTTCCACTGTCTGAGTCCAAGGGCCGCGGTTGTCCATGTTCCCACTGTCTGACTCCAAGGGAGGTGGCTCTCCATGTTCCCTCTGTCTGAGTCCAAGTGCGGTGGCGGTCCATGTTCCACTGTCTGAGTCCAGGGGCCGCGCTTGTCCATATTCCACTGTCTGAGTCCGACGGCCACGGCTGTCCATGTTCCACTGTCTGAGTCCAAGGGCTGCGGTTGTCCATGTTCCACTGTCTGAGTCCAAGGGCCGCGATTGTCCATGTTCTTACTGTCTGAGTCCAAGGGCCGCGATTGTCCATGTTTTCACTGTCTGAGTCCAAGGGCCGTGGCTGTCCAAGTTCCCACCCTCTGAGTCCAAGGACAGCGGCTGTCCAAGTTCCAACCCTCTGAGTCCAAGGGCCGCGGTTGTCCATGTTCTCACTGTCTGAGTCCAAGGGCCGCGGTTGACAATGTTCCCACTGTCTGAGTCCAAGTGCCGTGCTTGTCCATGTTCCCACCCTCTGTCCAAGGGCCGCGGCTGTCCATGTTCCCACTGTCTGAGTCCAAGGGCGGTGGCTGGCCATGTTCCACTATCTGAGTCCAAGGGCGTTGGCTGTCCATGTTCCACTGTCTGAGTCCAAGGGCCGCGGTTGTCCCTGTTCCACTGTCTGAGTCCGACGGCCACGGCTGTCCATGTTCCACTGTCTGAGTCCAAGGGCTGCGGTTGTCCATGTTCCACTGTCTGAGTCCAAGGGCCGCGATTGTCCATGTTCTTACTGTCTGAGTCCAAGGGCCGCGATTGTCCATGTTTTCACTGTCTGAGTCCAAGGGCCGTGGCTGTCCAAGTTCCCACCCTCTGAGTCCAAGGACAGCGGCTGTCCAAGTTCCAACCCTCTGAGTCCAAGGGCCGCGGTTGTCCATGTTCTCACTGTCTGAGTCCAAGGGCCGCGGTTGACAATGTTCCCACTGTCTGAGTCCAAGTGCCGTGCTTGTCCATGTTCCCACCCTCTGTCCAAGGGCCGCGGCTGTCCATGTTCCCACTGTCTGAGTCCAAGGGCGGTGGCTGGCCATGTTCCACTATCTGAGTCCAAGGGCGTTGGCTGTCCATGTTCCACTGTCTGAGTCCAAGGGCCGCCGTTGTCCCTGTTCCACTGTCTGAGTCCAAGAGCCGCGGTTGTCCATGTTCCCACTGTCTGAGTCCAAGGGCCGCAGCTGTCCATGTTCCGACTGTCTGAGTCCAAGGGCCGCGGCTGTCCATGTTCCACTGTCTGAGTCCAAGGGCCGTGGTTGTCGATGTTCCACTGTCTGAGACCGAGGGCGGTGGCTGGCCATGTACCACTGTCTGGGTCCAAGGGCGTTGGCTGTCCATGTTCCACTGTCTGAGTCCAAGGGCCGCGGCTGTCCATGTTCCACTGTCTGAGTCCAAGGGCCGCGGTTGTCAAGGTTTTCACTGTCCGTGTCCAAGAGCCGTGGCTGTCCAAGTTCCCACCCTCTGAGTCCAAGGGCCGCGGTTGTCCATGTTCCCACTGTCTGAGTCCAAGTGCCGCGGTTGTCCATGTTCCCACTGTCTGAATCCAAGGGCCGTGGCTGTCCATGTTCCACTGACTGAGTCCAAGGGCGGTGGCTGTCCATGTTCCACTGTCTGAGTCCAAGGGCCGTGGCTGTCCATGTTCCCACAGTCTGAGTCCAAGGGCCGCGGTTGTCCATGTTCTCACTGTCTGAGTCCAAGTGCCGTGGCTGTCCATGTTCCACTGTTTGAGTCCAAGTGCCGTGGCTGTCCATGTTCCCACAGTCTGAGTCCAAGGGCCGCGGTTGTCCATGTTCTCACTGTCTGAGTCCAAGGGCCGCGGATGTCCATGTTCCACTGTCTGAGTCCAAGGGCCGCGGTTGTCCATGTTCTCACTGTCTGAGTCCAAGGGCCGCGGATGTCCATGTTCCACTGTCTGAGTCCAAGGGCCGCGGCTGTCCATGTTCCCACTGAGTCCAAGGGCGGTGGCTGTCCATGTTCCACTGTCTGAGTCCAAGGGCAGCGGTTGTCCATGTTCCCACTGTCTGACTCCAAGGGAGGTGGCTCTCCATGTTCCCTCTGTCTGAGTCCAAGTGCGGTGGCTGTCCATGTTCCACTGTTTGAGTCCAAGTGCAGCGGATGTCCATGTTCTCACTGTCTGAGTCCAAGGGCTGCGGATGTCCATGTTCCACTGTCTGAGTCCAGGGGCCGCGGTTGTCCATATTCCACTGTCTGAGTCCAAGGGCCACGGCTGTCCATGTTCCACTGTCTGAGTCCAAGGGCTGCGGTTGTCCATGTTCCACTGTCTGAGTCCAAGGGCCACGGCTGTCCATGTTCCACTGTCTGAGTCCAAGGGCCACGGCTGTCCATGTTCCACTGTCTGAGTCCAAGGGCTGCGGTTGTCCATTTCCACTGTCTGAGTCCAGGGGCCGCGGTTGTCCATATTCCACTGTCTGAGTCCAAGGGCCACGGCTGTCCATGTTCCACTGTCTGAGTCCAAGGGCTGCGGTTGTCCATGTTCCACTGTCTGAGTCCAAGGGCTGCGGTTGTCCATGTTCCACTGTCTGAGTCCAAGGGCCGCGATTGTCCATGTTTTCACTGTCTGAGTCCAAGGACCGTGGCTGTCCAAGTTCCCACCCTCTGAGTCCAAGGACCGCGGCTCTCCACATTCCCACCCTCTGAGTCCAAGAGCCGTGGCTGTCCAAGTTCCCACCCTCTGAGTCCAAGGGCCGCGGTTGTCCATGTTCCCACTGTCTGAGTCCAAGTGCCGCGGTTGTCCATGTTCCCACTGTCTGAATCCAAGGGCCGTGGCTGTCCATGTTCCACTGACTGAGTCCAAGGGCGGTGGCTGTCCATGTTCCACTGTCTGAGTCCAAGGGCCGCGGTTGTCCATGTTCTCACTGTCTGAGTCCAAGTGCCGTGGCTGTCCATGTTCCACTGTTTGAGTCCAAGTGCCGTGGCTGTCCATGTTCCCACAGTCTGAGTCCAAGGGCCGCGGTTGTCCATGTTCTCACTGTCTGAGTCCAAGGGCCGCGGATGTCCATGTTCCACTGTCTGAGACCATGGGCCGCGGCTGTCCATGTTCCCACTGAGTCCAAGGGCGGTGGCTGTCCATGTTCCACTGTCTGAGTCCAAGGGCCGCGGTTGTCCATGTTCCCACTGTCTGACTCCAAGGGAGGTGGCTCTCCATGTTCCCTCTGTCTGAGTCCAAGTGCGGTGGCTGTCCATGTTCCACTGTCTGAGTCCAGGGGCCGCGGTTGTCCATATTCCACTGTCTGAGTCCAAGGGCCACGGCTGTCCATGTTCCACTGTCTGAGTCCAAGGGCTGCGGTTGTCCATGTTCCACTGTCTGAGTCCAAGGGCCGCGATTGTCCATGTTCTTACTGTCTGAGTCCAAGGGCCGCGATTGTCCATGTTTTCACTGTCTGAGTCCAAGGGCCGTGGCTGTCCAAGTTCCAACCCTCTGAGTCCAAGGACCGCGGCTGTCCACGTTCCCACCCTCTGAGTCCAAGGGCCGCGGTTGTCCATGTTCCCACACTCTGAGTCCAAGGGCCATGGTTGTCCATGTTCCACTGTCTGAGTCCGAGGGCCATGGCTGTCCATGTCCCACTGTCTGAGTCCAAGGGCCACGGCTGTCCATGTTCCACTGTCTGAGTCCAAGGGCGGAGGCTGTCCATATTCCACTGTCTGAGTCCAAGGGACACAGCTGTCCATGTTCCTCTGTCTGAGTCCAAGGGCCGCGGCTGTGCATGTTCCCACGGTCTGAGTCCAAGGGCGGTGGCTGTCCATGTTCCCACTGAGTCCAAGGGCGGTGGCTGTCCATGTTCCACTGTCTGAGTCCAAGGGCCACGGCTGTCCATGTTCCCACTGTCTGAGTCCAAGGGCGGTGGCTGGCCATGTTCAACTATCTGAGTCCAAGGGCGTTGGCTGTCCATGTTCCACTGTCTGAGTCCAAAGGCCGCGGTTGTCCCTGTTCCACTGTCTGAGTCCAAGAGCAGCGGTTGTTTATGTTCCCACTGTCTGAGTCCAAGGGCCGCGGCTGTCCATGTTCCGACTGTCTGAGTCCAAGGGCCGAGGCTGTCCATGTTCCACTGACTGAGTCCAAGGGCGGTGGCTGTCCATGTTCCACTGTCTGAGTCCAAGGGCCGTGGCTGTCCATGTTCCCACAGTCTGAGTCCAGGGCCGCGGTTGTCCATGTTCTCACTGTCTGAGTCCAAGTGCCGTGGCTGTCCATGTTCCACTGTTTGAGTCCAAGTGCCGTGGCTGTCCATGTTCCCACAGTCTGAGTCCAAGGGCCGCGGTTGTCCATGTTCTCACTGTCTGAGTCCAAGTGCGGTGGCTGTCCATGTTCTCACTGTCTGAGTCCAAGGGCCGCGGCTGTCCACTGTCCGAGTCCAAGGGCCGTGGTTGTCCATGTTCCACTGTCTGAGTCCAAGGGCCGCGGATGTCCATGTTCCACTGTCTGAGTCCAAGGGCCGCGGCTGTCCATGTTCCCACTGAGTCCAAGGGCGGTGGCTGTCCATGTTCCACTGTCTGAGTCCAAGGGCCGCGGTTGTCCATGTTCCCACTGTCTGACTCCAAGGGAGGTGGCTCTCCATGTTCCCTCTGTCTGAGTCCAAGTGCGGTGGCTGTCCATGTTCCACTGTCTGAGTCCAGGGGCCGCGGTTGTCCATATTCCACTGTCTGAGTCCAAGGGCCACGGCTGTCCATGTTCCACTGTCACAGTCCAAGGGCTGCGGTTGTCCATGTTCCACTGTCTGAGTCCAAGGGCCGCGATTGTCCATGTTCTTACTGTCTGAGTCCAAGGGCCGCGATTGTCCATGTTTTCACTGTCTGAGTCCAAGGGCCGTGGCTGTCCAAGTTCCCACCCTCTGAGTCCAAGGGCCGCGGTTGTCCATGTTCTCACTGTCTGAGTCCAAGGGCCGCGGTTGACAATGTTCCCACTGTCTATGTCCAAGTGCCGTGCTTGTCCATGTTCCCACCCTCTGTCCAAGGGCCGCGGCTGTCCATGTTCCCACTGTCTGAGTCCAAGGGCCGCAGCTGTCCATGTTCCGACTGTCTGAGTCCAAGGGCCGCGGCTGTCCATGTTCCACTGTCTGAGTCCAAGGGCCGTGGTTGTCGATGTTCCACTGTCTGAGACCGAGGGAGGTGGCTGGCCATGTTCCACTGTCTGGGTCCAAGGGCGTTGGCTGTCCATGTTCCACTGTCTGAGTCCAAGGGCCGCGGCTGTCCATGTTCCACTGTCTGAGTCCAAGGGCCGCGGTTGTCAAGGTTTTCACTGTCCGAGTCCAAGAGCCGTGGCTGTCCAAGTTCCCACCCTCTGAGTCCAAGGGCCGCGGTTGTCCATGTTACCACTGTCTGAGTCCAAGTGCCGCGGTTGTCCATGTTCCCACTGTCTGAATCCAAGGGCCGTGGCTGTCCATGTTCCACTGACTGAGTCCATGGGCGGTGGCTGTCCATGTTCCACTGTCTGAGTCCAAGTGCCGTGGCTGTCCATGTTCCCACAGTCTGAGTCCAAGGGCCGCGGTTGTCCATGTTCTCACTGTCTGAGTCCAAGTGCCGTGGCTGTCCATGTTCCACTGTCTGAGTCCAAGTGCCGTGGCTGTCCATGTTCCACTGTTAGAGTCCAAGTGCCGTGGCTGTCCATGTTCCCACTCTCTGAGTCCAAGGGCCGCGGTTGTCCATGTTCTCACTGTCTGAGTCCAAGGGCCGCGGATGTCCATGTTCCACTGTCTGAGTCCAAGGGCCGCGGCTGTCCATGTTCCCACTGAGTCCAAGGGCGGTGGCTGTCCATGTTCCACTGTCTGAGTCCAAGGGCCGCGGTTGTCCATGTTCCCACTGTCTGACTCCAAGGGAGGTGGCTCTCCATGTTCCCTCTGTCTGAGTCCAAGTGCGGTGGCTGTCCATGTTCCACTGTCTGAGTCCAGGGGCCGCGGTTGTCCATATTCCACTGTCTGAGTCCAAGGGCGACGGCTGTCCATGTTCCACTGTCTGAGTCCAAGGGCTGCGGTTGTCCATGTTCCACTGTCTGAGTCCAAGGGCCGAGATTGTCCATGTTCTTACTGTCT
Source organism: Hypanus sabinus (assembly GCF_030144855.1). NCBI lineage: Eukaryota > Metazoa > Chordata > Chondrichthyes > Myliobatiformes > Dasyatidae > Hypanus > Hypanus sabinus. The sequence continues at coordinate 26,489,809 of NC_082719.1, forward strand.
GAGTCCAAGGGCCGCGATTGTCCATGTTTTCACTGTCTGAGTCCAAGGGCCGTGTCTGTCCAAGTTCCCACCCTCTGAGTCCAAGGGCCGCGGCTGTCCACGTTCCGACCCTCTGAGTCCAAGGGCGGCGGTTGTCCATGTTCCCACACTCTGAGTCCAAGGGCCATGGTTGTCCATGTTCCACTGTCTGAGTCCGAGGGCCATGGCTGTCCATGTCCCACTGTCTGAGTCCAAGGGCCACGGCTGTCCATGTTCCACTGTCTGTGTCCAAGGGCGGTGGCTGTCCATATTCCACTGTCTGAGTCCAAGGAACACAGCTGTCCATGTTCCTCTGTCTGAGTCCAAGGGCGGTGGCTGTCCATGTTCCCACTGTCTGAGTCCAAGGGCGGTGGCTGGCCATGTTCAACTATCTGAGTCCAAGGGCGTTGGCTGTCCATGTTCCACTGTCTGAGTCCAAGAGCAGCGGTTGTCCATGTTCCCACTGTCTGAGTCCAAGGGCCGCAGCTGTCCATGTTCCGACTGTCTGAGTCCAAGGGCCGCGGCTGTCCATGTTCCACTGACTGAGTCCAAGGGCGGTGGCTGTCCATGTTCCACTGTCTGAGTCCAAGGGCCGTGGCTGTCCATGTTCCCACAGTCTGAGTCCAGGGCCGCGGTTGTCCATGTTCTCACTGTCTGAGTCCAAGTGCCGTGGCTGTCCATGTTCCACTGTTTGAGTCCAAGTGCCGTGGCTGTCCATGTTCCCAGTCTGAGTCCAAGGGCCGCGGTTGTCCATGTTCTCACTGTCTGAGTCCAAGGGCCGCGGATGTCCATGTTCCACTGTCTGAGTCCAAGGGCCGCGGCTGTCCATGTTCCCACTGAGTCCAAGGGCGGTGGCTGTCCATGTTCCACTGTCTGAGTCCAAGGGCCGCGGTTGTCCATGTTCCCACTGTCTGACTCCAAGGGAGGTGGCTCTCCATGTTCCCTCTGTCTGAGTCCAAGTGCGGTGGCTGTCCATGTTCCACTGTCTGAGTCCAGGGGCCGCGGTTGTCCATATTCCACTGTCTGAGTCCCAGGGCCACGGCTGTCCATGTTCCACTGTCTGAGTCCAAGGGCTGCGGTTGTCCATGTTCCACTGTCTGAGTCCAAGGGCCGCGATTGTCCATGTTCTTACTGTCTGAGTCCAAGGGCCGCGATTGTCCATGTTTTCACTGTCTGAGTCCAAGGGCCGTGGCTGTCCAAGTTCCCACCCTCTGAGTCCAAGGACCACGGTTGTCCATGTTCCCACACTCTGAGTCCAAGGGCCATGGTTGTCCATGTTCCACTGTCTGAGTACGAGGGCGGTGGCTGTCCATGTTCCACTGTCTGAGTCCGAGGGCCATGGCTGTCCATGTCCCACTGTCTGAGTCCAAGGGCCACGGCTGTCCATGTTCCACTGTCTGAGTCCAAGGGCGGTGGCTGTCCATATTCCACTGTCTGAGTCCAAGGGACACAGCTGTCCATGTTCCTCTGTCTGAGTCCAAGGGCCGCGGCTGTGCATGTTCCCACGGTCTGAGTCCAAGGGCGGTGGCTGTCCATTTTCCCACTGAGTCCAAGGGCGGTGGCTGTCCATGTTCCACTGTCTGAGTCCAAGGGCCACGGCTGTCCATGTTCCCACTGTCTGAGTCCAAGGGCGGTGGCTGTCCATGTTCCACTGTCTGAGTCCAAAGGCCGCGGTTGTCCCTGTTCCACTGTCTGAGTCCAAGAGCAGCGGTTGTCCATGTTCCCACTGTCTGAGTCCAAGGGCCGCGGCTGTCCATGTTCCGACTGTCTGAGTCCAAGGGCCGCGGCTGTCCATGTTCCACTGTCTGAGTCCAAGGGCCATGGCTGTCCGTATTCCACTGTCTGAGTCCAAGGGCCACGGCTGTCCATGCTCCACTGTCTGAGTCCAAGGGCCGCGGTTGTCCCTGTTCCACTGTCTGAGTCCAATGGACGTGGCTGTCCATGTTCTCACTGTCTGAGTCCAAGGGCCGCGGTTGTCAATGTTCCCACTGTCTGAGTCCAAGTGCCGTGCTTGTCCATGTTCCCACCCTCTGTCCAAGGGCCGCGGCTGTCCATGTTCCCACTGTCTGAGTCCAAGGGCTGTGGCTGGCCATGTTCAACTATCTGAGTCCAAGGGCGTTGGCTGTCCATGTTCCACTGTCTGAGTCCAAAGGCCGCGGTTGTCCCTGTTCCACTGTCTGAGTCCAAGAGCCGCGGTTGTCCATGTTCCCACTGTCTGAGTCCAAGGGCCGCCGCTGTCCATGTTCCGACTGTCTGAGTACAAGGGCCGCGGCTGTCCATGTTCCACTGTCTGAGTCCAACGGCCGCAGCTGTCCATGTTCCACTGTCTGAGTCCAAGTGCCGTGCTTGTCCCTGTTCCACTTTCTGAGTCCAAGGGCCGCGGTTGTCCATGTTCCCACACTCTGAGTCGAAGGGCCGCGGCTGTCCATGTTCTCACTGTCTGAGTCCAAGGGCCGTGGCTGTCCAAGTTCCCACCCTCTGAGTCCAAGGACCGCGGCTGTCCAAGTTCCCACCCTCTGAGTCCAAGGGCCGCGGTTGTCCATGTTCCCACACTCTGAGTCCAAGGGCCATGGTTGTCCATGTTCCACTGTCTGAGTACGAGGGCGGTGGCTGTCCATGTTCCACTGTCTGAGTCCGAGGGCCATGGCTGTCCATGTTCCACTGTCTGACTCCAAGTTCCACGGCTGTCCATGTTCCCACTGTCTGAGTCCAAGGGCGGTGGCTGTCCATATTCCACTGTCTGAGTCCAAGGGCCACAGCTGTCCATGTTCCTCTGTCTGAGTCCAAGGGCCGCGGCTGTGCATGTTCCCACTGTCTGAGTCCAAGGGCGGTGGCTGTCCAAGTTCCCACTGAGTCCAAGGGCGGTGGCTGTCCATATTCCACTGTCTGAGTCCAAGGGCCACAGCTGTCCATGTTTTCACTGTCTGAGTCCAAGGGCCGTGGCTGTCCAAGTTCCCACCCTCTGAGTCCAAGGACCGCGGCTGTCCAAGTTCCCACCCTCTGAGTCCAAGGGCCGCGGTTGTCCATGTTCCCACACTCTGAGTTCAAGGGCCATGGTTGTCCATGTTCCACTGTCTGAGTACGAGGGCGGTGGCTGTCCATGTTCCACTGTCTGAGTCCGAGGGCCATGGCTGTCCATGTTCCTCTGTCTGAGTCCAAGGGCCGCGGCTGTGCATTTTCCCACTGTCTGAGTCCAAGGGCGGTGGATGTCCATGTTCCCACTGAGTCCAACGGCGCTGGCTGTCCATCTTCCACTGTCTGAGTCCAAGGGCCACGGCTGTCCATGTTCCACTGTCTGAGTCCATGGGCCGTGGCTGACCATCTTCCACTGTCTGAGTACAAGGGCCGCAGCTGTCCATGTTCCACTCTCTGAGTCCAAGGGCCGCGGCTGTCCATGTTCTACTGTCTGAGTCCAAGAGCCGTGGCTGTCCATATTCCACTGTCTGAGTCCAAGGGCCGTGGCTGTCCATGCTCCACTGTCTGAGTCCAAGGGCCGCGGTTGTCCCTGTTCCACTGTCTGAGTCCAATGGCCGTGGCTGTCCATGTTCTCACTGTCTGAGTCCAAGGGCCGCGGTTGTCAATGTTCCCACTGTCTGAGTCCAAGTGCCGTGCTTGTCCATGTACCCACCCTCTGTCCAAGGGCCGCGGCTGTCCATGTTCCCACTGTCTAAGTCCAAGGGCGGTGGCTGGCCATGTTCCACTATCTGAGTCCAAGGGCGTTGGCTGTCCATGTTCCACTGTCTGAGTCCAAGGGCCGCGGTTGTCCCTGTTCCACTGTCTGAGTCCAAGAGCCGCGGTTGTCCATGTTCCCACTGTCTGAGTCCAAGGGCCGCGGCTGTCCATGTTCCGACTGTCTGAGTCCAAGGGCCGCGGCTGTCCATGTTCCACTGTCTGAGTCCAAGGGCCGTGGTTGTCGATGTTCCACTGTCTGAGACCGAGGGCGGAGGCTGGCCATGTTCCACTGTCTGGGTCCAAGGGCGTTGGCTGTCCATGTTCCACTGTCTGAGTCCAAGGGCCGCGGCTGTCCATGTTCCACTGTCTGAGTCCAAGGGCCGCGGTTGTCAAGGTTTTCACTGTCTGAGTCCAAGGGCCGTGGCTGTCCAAGTTCCCACCCTCGGAGTCCAAGGGCCGCGGTTGTCCATGTTCCCACTGTCTGAGTCCAAGTGCCGCGGTTGTCCATGTTCCCACTGTCTGAATCCAAGGGCCGTGGCTGTCCATGTTCCACTGACTGAGTCCAAGGGCGGTGGCTGTCCATGTTCCACTGTCTGAGTCCAAGGGCCGTGGCTGTCCATGTTCCCACAGTCTGAGTCCAAGGGCCGCGGTTGTCCATGTTCTCACTTTCTGAGTCCAAGTGCCGTGGCTGTCCATGTTCCACTGTTTGAGTCCAAGTGCCGTGGCTGTCCATGTTCCCACAGTCTGAGTCCAAGGGCCGCGGTTGTCCATGTTCTCACTGTCTGAGTCCAAGGGCCGCGGATGTCCATGTTCCACTGTCAGTCCAAGGGCCGCGGCTGTCCATGTTCCCACTGAGTCCAAGGGCGGTGGCTGTCCATGTTCCACTGTCTGAGTCCAAGGGCCGCGGTTGTCCATGTTCCCACTGTCTGACTCCAAGGGAGGTGGCTCTCCATGTTCCCTCTGTCTGAGTCCAAGTGCGGTGGCTGTCCATGTTCCACTGTCTGAGACCAGGGGCCGCGGTTGTCCATATTCCACTGTCTGAGTCCAAGGGCCACGGCTGTCCATGTTCCACTGTCTGAGTCCAAGGGCTGCGGTTGTCCATGTTCCACTGTCTGAGTCCAAGGGCCGCGATTGTCCATGTTTTCACTGTCTGAGTCCAAGGGCCGTGGCTGTCCAAGTTCCCACCCTCTGAGTCCAAGGACCGCGGCTGTCCAAGTTCCCACCCTCTGAGTCCAAGGGCCGCGGTTGTCCATGTTCCCACTGAGTCCAAGGGCGTTGGCTGTCCATGTTCCCACTGAGTCCAAGGGCGGTGGCTGTCCATGTTCCACTGTCTGAGTCCAAGGGCCACGGATGTCCATGTTCTTACTGTCTGAGTCCAAGGGCCGCGATTGTCCATGTTTTCACTGTCTGAGTCCAAGGGCCGTGGCTGTCCAAGTTCCCACCCTCTGAGTCCAAGGACCGCGGCTGTCCAAGTTCCCACCCTCTGAGTCCAAGGGCCGCGGTTGTCAAGGTTTTCACTGTCTGAGTCCAAGGGCCGTGGCTGTCCAAGTTCCCACCCTCGGAGTCCAAGGGCCGCGGTTGTCCATGTTCCCACTGTCTGAGTCCAAGTGCCGCGGTTGTCCATGTTCCCACTGTCTGAATCCAAGGGCCGTGGCTGTCCATGTTCCACTGACTGAGTCCAACGGCGGTGGCTGTCCATGTTCCACTGTCTGAGTCCAAGGGCCGCGGTTGTCCATGTTCTCACTGTCTGAGTCCAAGTGCCGTGGCTGTCCATGTTCCACTGTTTGAGTCCAAGTGCCGTGGCTGTCCATGTTCCCACAGTCTGAGTCCAAGGGCCGCGGTTGTCCTTGTTCTCACTGTCTGAGTCCAAGGCCGCGGATGTCCATGTTCCACTGTCAGTCCAAGGGCCGCGGCTGTCCATGTTCCCACTGAGTCCAAGGGCGGTGGCTGTCCATGTTCCACTGTCTGAGTCCAAGGGCCGCGGTTGTCCATGTTCCCACTGTCTGACTCCAAGGGAGGTGGCTCTCCATGTTCCCTCTGTCTGAGTCCAAGTGCGGTGGCTGTCCATGTTCCACTGTCTGAGTCCAGGGGCCGCGGTTGTCCATATTCCACTGTCTGAGTCCAAGGGCCACGGCTGTCCATGTTCCACTGTCTGAGTCCAAGGGCTGCGGTTGTCCATGTTCCACTGTCTGAGTCCAAGGGCCGCGATTGTCCATGTTTTCACTGTCTGAGTCCAAGGGCCGTGGCTGTCCAAGTTCCCACCCTCTGAGTCCAAGGACCGCGGCTGTCCAAGTTCCCACCCTCTGAGTCCAAGGGCCGCGGTTGTCCATGTTCCCACTGAGTCCAAGGGCGGTGGCTGTCCATGTTCCCACTGAGTCCAAGGGCGGTGGCTGTCCATGTTCCACTGTCTGAGTCCAAGGGCCACGGATGTCCATGTTCTTACTGTCTGAGTCCAAGGGCCGCGATTGTCCATGTTTTCACTGTCTGAGTCCAAGGGCCGTGGCTGTCCAAGTTCCCACCCTCTGAGTCCAAGGACCGCGGCTGTCCAAGTTCCCACCCTCTGAGTCCAAGGGCCGCGGTTGTCCATGTTCCCACACTCTGAGTTCAAGGGCCATGGTTGTCCATGTTCCACTGTCTGAGTACGAGGGCGGTGGCTGTCCATGTTCCACTGTCTGAGTCCGAGGGCCATGGCTGTCCATGTTCCACTGTCTGAGTCCAAGGGCCACGGCTGTCCATGTTCCACTGTCTGAGTCCAAGGGCGGTGGCTGTCCATATTCCACTGTCTGAGTCCAAGAGCCACACCTGTCCATGTTCCTCTGTCTGAGTCCAAGGGCCGCAGCTGTGCATGTTCCCACTGTCTGAGGCCAAGGGCGGTGGCTGTCCATGTTCCCACTGAGTCCAAGGGCGGTGGCTGTCCATGTTCCACTGTCTGAGTCCAAGGGCGGTGGCTGGCCATGTTCCACTATCTGAGTCCAAGGGCGTTGGCTGTCCATGTTCCACTGTCTGAGTCCAAGGGCCGCGGTTGTCCCTGTTCCACTGTCTGAGTCCAAGAGCCGCGGTTGTCCATGTTCCCACTGTCTGAGTCCAAGGGCCGCAGCTGTCCATGTTCCCACTGTCTGAGTCCAAGGGCGGTGGCTGGCCATGTTCCACTATCTGAGTCCAAGGGCGTTGGCTGTCCATGTTCCACTGTCTGAGTCCAAGGGCCGCGGTTGTCCCTGTTCCACTGTCTGAGTCCAAGAGCCGCGGTTGTCCATGTTCCCACTGTCTGAGTCCAAGGGCCGCAGCTGTCCATGTTCCGACTGTCTGAGTCCAAGGGCCGCGGCTGTCCATGTTCCACTGTCTGAGTCCAAGGGCCGTGGTTGTCGATGTTCCACTGTCTGAGACCGAGGGCGGTGGCTGGCCATGTTCCACTGTCTGGGTCCAAGGGCGTTGGCTGTCCATGTTCCACTGTCTGAGTCCAAGGGCAGCGGCTGTCCATGTTCCACTGTCTGAGTCCAAGGGCCGCGGTTCTCAAGGTTTTCACTGTCCGAGTCCAAGAGCCGTGGCTGTCCAAGTTCCCACCCTCTGAGTCCAAGGGCCGCGGTTGTCCATGTTCCCACTGTCAGAGTCCAAGTGCCGCTGTTGTCCATGTTCCCACTGTCTGAATCCAAGGGCCGTGGCTGTCCATGTTCCACTGACTGAGTCCAAGGGCGGTGGCTGTCCATGTTCCCACAGTCTGAGTCCAAGGGCCGCGGTTGTCCATGTTCTCACTGTCTGAGTCCAAGTGCCGTGGCTGTCCATGTTCCACTGTTTGAGTCCAAGTGCCGTGGCTGTCCATGTTCGCACAGTCTGAATCCAAGGGCCGCGGTTGTCCATGTTCCCACTGAGTCCAAGGGCGGTGGCTGTCCATGTTCCACTGTCTGAGTCCAAGGGCCGCGGTTGTCCATGTTCCCACTGTCTGACTCCAAGGGAGGTGGCTCTCCATGTTCCCTCTGTCTGAGTCCAAGTGCGGTGGCTGTCCATGTTCCACTGTCTGAGTCCAGGGGCCGCGGTTGTCCATATTCCACTGTCTGAGTCCAAGGGCCACGGCTGTCCATGTTCCACTGTCTGAGTCCAAGGGCTGCGGTTGTCCATGTTCCACTGTCTGAGTCCAAGGGCCGCGATTGTCCATGTTCTTACTGTCTGAGTCCAAGGGCCGCGATTGTCCATGTTTTCACTGTCTGAGTCCAAGGGCCGTGGCTGTCCAAGTTCCCACCCTCTGAGTCCAAGGGCGGTGGCTGTCCATGTTCCACTGTCTGAGTCCAAGGGCCGCGGTTGTCCATGTTCCAACTGTCTGACTCCAAGGGAGGTGGCTCTCCATGTTCCCTCTGTCTGAGTCCAAGTGCGGTGGCTGTCCATGTTCCCACTGTCTGAGTCCAAGGGCTGTGGCTGTCCATGTTCCACTGTCTGAGTCCAAGGGCCGTGGCTGTCCATATTCCACTGTCTGAGTCCAAGGGCCGCGGTTGTCCCTGTTCCACTGTCTGAGTCCAAGAGCCGCGGTTGTCCATGTTCCCACTGTCTGAGTCCAAGGGCCGCAGCTGTCCATGTTCCCACTGTCTGAGTCCAAGGGCGGTGGCTGGCCATGTTCCACTATCTGAGTCCAAGGGCGTTGGCTGTCCATGTTCCACTGTCTGAGTCCAAGGGCCGCGGTTGTCCCTGTTCCACTGTCTGAGTCCAAGAGCCGCGGTTGTCCATGTTCCCACTGTCTGAGTCCAAGGGCCGCAGCTGTCCATGTTCCGACTGTCTGAGTCCAAGGGCCGCGGCTGTCCATGTTCCACTGTCTGAGTCCAAGGGCCGTGGTTGTCGATGTTCCACTGTCTGAGACCGAGGGCGGTGGCTGGCCATGTTCCACTGTCTGGGTCCAAGGGCGTTGGCTGTCCATGTTCCACTGTCTGAGTCCAAGGGCCGCGGCTGTCCATGTTCCACTGTCTGAGTCCAAGGGCCGCGGTTGTCAAGGTTTTCACTGTCTGAGTCCAAGAGCCGTGGCTGTCCTAGTTCCCACCCTCTGAGTCCAAGGGCCGCGGTTGTCCATGTTCCCACTGTCTGAGTCCAAGTGCCGCGGTTGTCCATGTTCCCACTGTCTGAATCCAAGGGCCGTGGCTGTCCATGTTCCACTGTTTGAGTCCAAGTGCCGTGGCTGTCCATGTTCGCACAGTCTGAGTCCAAGGGCCGCGGTTGTCCATGTTCCCACTGAGTCCAAGGGCGGTGGCTGTCCATGTTCCACTGTCTGAGTCCAAGGGCCGCGGTTGTCCATGTTCCCACTGTCTGACTCCAAGGGAGGTGGCTCTCCATGTTCCCTCTGTCTGAGTCCAAGTGCGGTGGCTGTCCATGTTCCACTGTCTGAGTCCAGGGGCCGCGGTTGTCCATATTCCACTGTCTGAGTCCAAGGGCCACGGCTGTCCATGTTCCACTGTCTGAGTCCAAGGGCTGCGGTTGTCCATGTTCTCACTGTCTGAGTCCAAGGGCCGTGGCTGTCCAAGTTCCCACCCTCTGAGTCCAAAGACCGCGGCTGTCCAAGTTCCCACCCTCTGAGTCCAAGGGCCGCGGTTGTCCATGTTCCCACACTCTGAGTCCAAGGGCCATGGTTGTCCATGTTCCACTGTCTGAGTACGAGGGCGGTGGCTGTCCATGTTCCACTGTCTGAGTCCGAGGGCCATGGCTGTCCATGTTCCACTGTCTGAGTCCAAGGTCCACGGCTGTCCATGTTCCACTGTCTGAGTCCAAGGGCGGTGGCTGTCCATATTCCACTGTCTGAGTCCAAGGGCCACAGCTGTCCATGTTCCTCTGTCTGAGTCCAAGGGCCGCGGCTGTGCATGTTCCCACTGTCTGAGTCCAAGGGCGGTGGCTGTCCATGTTCCCACTGAGTCCAAGGGCGGTGGCTGTCCATATTCTACTGTCTGAGTCCAAGGGCCACGGCTGTCCATGTTCCACTGTCTGAGTCCATGGGCCGTGGCTGTCCATCTTCCACTGTCTGAGTCCAAGGGCCGCAGCTGTCCATGTTCCACTGTCTGAGTCCAAGGGCCGCGGCTGTCCATGTTCTACTGTCTGAGTCCAAGGGCCGTGGCTGTCCATATTCCACTGTCTGAGTCCAAGGGCCACGGCTGTCCATGCTCCACTGTCTGAGTCCAAGGGCCGCGGCTGTCCATGTTCCACTGTCTGAGTCCAAGGGCCGTGGTTGTCGATGTTCCACTGTCTGAGACCGAGGGCGGTGGCTGGCCATGTTCCACTGTCTGGGTCCAAGGGCGTTGGCTGTCCATGTTCCACTGTCTGAGTCCAAGGGCCGCGGCTGTCCATGTTCCACTGTCTGAGTCCAAGGGCCGCGGTTGTCAAGGTTTTCACTGTCCGAGTCCAAGAGCCGTGGCTGTCCAAGTTCCCACCCTCTGAGTCCAAGGGCCGCGGTTGTCCATGTTCCCACTGTCTGAGTCCAAGTGCCGCGGTTGTCCATGTTCCCACTGTCTGAATCCAAGGGCCGTGGCTGTCCATGTTCCACTGACTGAGTCCAAGGGCGGTGGCTGTCCATGTTCCACTGTCTGAGTCCAAGGGCCCTGGCTGTCCATGTTCCCACAGTCTGAGTCCAAGGGCCGCAGTTGTCCATGTTCTCACTGTCTGAGTCCAAGTGCCGTGGCTGTCCATATTCCCACAGTCTGAGTCCAAGGGCCGTGGCTGTCCATGTTCCCACAGTCTGAATCCAAGGGCCGCGGTTGTCCATGTTCCACTGTTTGAGTCCAAGTGCCGTGGCTGTCCATGTTCCCACATTCTGAGTCCAAGGGCCGCGGTTGTCCATGTTCCCACTGTCTGAGTCCAAGGGCCGCGGCTGTCCATGTTCCCACTGAGTCCAAGGGCGGTGGCTGTCCATGTTCCACTGTCTGAGTCCAAGGGCCGCGGTTGTCCATGTTCCCACTGTTTGACTCCAAGGGAGGTGGCTCTCCATGTTCCCTCTGTCTGAGTCCAATTGCGGTGGCTGTCCATGTTCCACTGTCTGAGTCCAGGGGCCGCGGTTGTCCATATTCCACTGTCTGAGTCCAAGGGCCACGGCTGTCCATGTTCCACTGTCTGAGTCCAAGGGCTGCGGTTGTCCATGTTCCACTGTCTGAGTCCAAGGGCCGCGATTGTCCATGTTCTTATTGTCTGAGTCCAACGGCCGCGATTGTCCATGTTTTCACTGTCTGAGTCCAAGGGCCGTGTCTGTCCAAGTTCCCACCCTCTGAGTCCAAGGACCGCGGCTGTCCAAGTTCCCACCCTCTGAGTCCAAGGGCCGCGGTTGTCCATGTTCCCACACTCTGAGTCCAAGGGCCGCGGTTGTCCATGTTCCCACTGTCTGAGTCCAAGGGCCGCGGCTGTCCATGTTCCGACTGTCTGAGTCCAAGGGCCGCGGCTGTCCATGTTCCACGTCTGAGTCCAAGGGCCGTGGTTGTCGATGTTCCACTGTCTGAGACCGAGGGCGGTGGCTGGCCATGTTCCACTGTCTGAGTCCAAGGGCGTTGGCTGTCCATGTTCCACTGTCTGAGTCCAAGGGCCGCGGCTGTCCATGTTCCACTGTCTGAGTCCAAGGGCGGTGGCTGTCCATATTCCACTGTCTGAGTCCAAGGGACACAGCTGTCCATGTTCCTCTGTCTGAGTCCAAGGGCCGCGGCTGTGCATGTTCCCACGGTCTGAGTCCAAGGGCGGTGGCTGTCCATGTTCCCACTGAGTCCAAGGGCGGTGGCTGTCCATGTTCCACTGTATGAGTCCAAGGGCCACGGCTGTCCATGTTCCCACTGTCTGAGTCCAAGGGCGGTGGCTGGCCATGTTCAACTATCTGAGTCCAAGGGCGTTGGCTGTCCATGTTCCACTGTCTGTGTCCAAAGGCCGCGGTTGTCCCTGTTCCACTGTCTGAGTCCAAGAGCAGCGGTTGTCCATGTTCCCACTGTCTGAGTCCAAGGGCCGCAGCTGTCCATGTTCCGACTGTCTGAGTCCAAGGGCCGCGGCTGTCCATGTTCCACTGTCTGAGTCCAAGGGCCGTGGTTGTCGATGTTCCACTGTCTGAGTCCAAGGGCCGCGGCTGTCCATGTTCCCACTATCCGAGTCCAAGGGCCGCGGTTGTCCCTGTTCCACTGTCTGAGTCCAAGGGCCACGGCTGTCCATGCTCCACTGTCTGAGTCCAAGGGCAGCGGTTGTCCCTGTTCCACTGTCTGAGTCCAATGGACGTGGCTGTCCATGTTCTCACTGTCTGAGTCCAAGGGCCGCGGTTGTCAATGTTCCCACTGTCTGAGTCCAAGTGCCGTGCTTGTCCATGTTCCCACCCTCTGTCCAAGGGCCGCGGCTGTCCATGTTCCCACTGTCTGAGTCCAAGGGCGGTGGCTGGCCATGTTCAACTATCTGAGTCCAAGGGCGTTGGCTGTCCATGTTCCACTGTCTGAGTCCAAAGGCCGCGGTTGTCCCTGTTCCACTGTCTGAGTCCAAGGGCCGCCGCTGTCCATGTTCCGACTGTCTGAGTCCAAGGGCCGCGGCTGTCCATGTTCCACTGTCTGAGTCCAAGGGCCGTGGTTGTCCATGTTCCCACACTCTGAGTCGAAGGGCCGCGGCTGTCCATGTTCTCACTGTCTGAGTCCAAGGGCCGTGGCTGTCCACGTTCCCACCCTCTGAGTCCAAGGACCGCGGCTGTCAAAGTTCCCACCCTCTGAGTCCAAGGGCCGCGGTTGTCCATGTTCCCACACTCTGAGTCCAAGGGCCATGGTTGTCCATGTTCCACTGTCTGAGTACGAGGGCGGTGGCTGTCCATGTTCCACTGTCTGAGTCCGAGGGCCATGGCTGTCCATGTTCCACTTTCTGAGTCCAAGGTCCAACGCTGTCCATGTTCCACAGTCTGAGTCCAAGGGCGGTGGCTGTCCATATTCCACTGTCTGAGTCCAAGGGCCGTGGCTGTCCATATTCCACTGTCTGAGTCCAAGGGCCACGGCTGTCCATGTTCCGCTGTCTGAGTCCAAGAGCCACGGTTGTCCATGCTCCACTGTCTGAGTCCAAGGGCCGAGGTTGTCCATGTTCCCACTCTCTGAGTTTAAGGGCCGTGGCTGTCCATATTCCACTGTCTGAGTCCAAGGGCCGCGGTTGTCCATGTTCCACTGTCTGAGTCCGAGGGAGGTGGCTGTCCATGTTCCACTGTCTGAGTCGAAGGGCCATGGCTGTCTATGTTCCACTGTCTGAGTCCAAGGGCCACGGTTGTCCATGTTCCACTGTCTGAGTCCAAGGGCCGCGGTTGTCCATGTTCCTCTGTCTGAGTCCGAGGGCGGTGGCTGTCCATGTTCCACTGTCTGAGTCCAAGGGCCGCAGTTGTCCATGTTCCACTGTCTGAGTCCAAGGTCTGCAGTTGTCCATGTTCTCACTGTCTGAGTCCAAGGGCCGCGGTTGTCCATGTTCCACTGTCTGAGTCCAAGGGCCGCAGTTGTCCATGTTCCTCTGTCTGAGTCCGAGGGCGGTGGCTGTCCATGTTCCACTGTCTGAGTCCAAGGGCCGCGGTTGTCCATGTTCCACTGTCTGAGTCCAAGGGCCATGGCTGTGAATGGTCCACTGTCTGAGTCCAAGGGCCGCCGATGTCCATGTTCCACTGTCTGAGTCCAAGGGCCGCGGTTGTCCATGTTCCACTGTCTGAGTCCAAGAGCCGCGGCTGTCCATATTCCACTGTCTGAGTCCAAGGGCCGCGGTTGTCCATGTTCCACTGTAGAGTCCAAGGGCCGTGGCTGTCCATGTTCCACTGTCTGAGTCCAAGGGCCGTGGCTGTCGATATTCCACTTTCTGAGTCCAATGGCCGCGGTTGTCCATGTTCCCACTGTCTGAGTCCAAGGGCCGTGGCTGTCCATATTCCACTGTCTGAGTCCAAGTGCCGTGGCTGTCCAAGTTCCCACCCTCTGAGTCCAAGGGCCGTGTCTGTCCATGTTCCCACACTCTGAGTCCAAGGACCGCGGCTGTCCATGTTCCCACTGTCTGAGTCCAAGGGCCGTGGCTGTCCATATTCCACTGTCTGAGTCCAAGGGCCCTGGTTGTCGATGTTCCACTGTCTGAGTCCAAGGGCCATGGTTGTCCATGTTCCCACTGTCTGAGACCGAGGGCGGTGGCTGGCCATGTTCCACTGTCTGGGTCCAAGGGCGTTGGCTTTCCATGTTCCACTGTCTGAGTCCAAGGGCCGCGGCTGTCCATGTTCCACTGTCTGAGTCCAAGGGCCGCGGTTGTCAATGTTTTCACTGTCTGAGTCCAAGGGCCGTGGCTGTCCAAGTTCCCACCCTCTGAGTCCAAGTGCCGCGGTTGTCCATGTTCCCACTGTCTGAGTCCAAGTGCCGCGGTTGTCCATGTTCCCACTGTCTGAATCCAAGGGCCGTGGTTGTCCATGTTCCACTGTCTGAGTCCGAGGGCGGTGGCTGTCCATGTTCCACTGTCTGAGCCCAAGGGCCGTGGTTGTCCATGTTCCACTGTCTGAGTCCAAGGGACGCGGTTGTCCATGTTCTCACTGTCTGAGTCCAAGGGCCGCGGTTGTCCATGTTCTCACTGTCTGAGTCCAAGGGCCGCGGTTGTCCATGTTCCACTGTCTGAGTCCAAGGGCCACAGCTGTCCATGTTCCACTGTCTGAGTCCAAGGGCCGCGGTTGTCCATGTTCCACTGTCTGAGTCCAAGGGCCGCGGCTGTCCATGTTTCACTGTCTGAGTCCAAGGGCCGCGGTTGTCCATGTTCCACTGTCTGAGTCCAAGGGCCGCGGTTGTCCATGTTCCACTGTCAGAGTCCAAGGGCCGCGGCTGTCCATGTTCCACTGTCTGAGTCCAAGGGCCACGGCTGTCCATGTTCCACTGTCTGAGTCCAAGGGCCATGGCTGTCCATGTCCCACTGTCTGAGTCCAAGGGCCACGGCTGTCCATGTTCCACTGTCTGAGTCCAAGGGCGGTGGCTGTCCATATTCCACTGTTTGAGTCCAAGGGACACAGCTGTCCATGTTCCTCTGTCTGAGTCCAAGGGCCGCGGCTGTGCATGTTCCCACGGTCTGAGTCCACGGGCGGTGGCTGTCCATGTTCCCACTGAGTCCAAGGGCGGTGGCTGTCCATGTTCCACTGTCTGAATCCAAGGGCCACGGCTGTCCATGTTCCCACTGTCTGAGTCCAAGGGCGGTGGCTGGCCATGTTCAACTATCTGAGTCCATGGGCGTTGGCTGTCCATGTTCCACTGTCTGAGTCCAAAGGCCGCGGTTGTCCCTGTTCCACTGTCTGAGTCCAAGAACAGCGGTTGTCCATGTTCCCACTGTCTGAGTCCAAGGGCCGCGGCTGTCCATGTTCCGACTGTCTGAGTCCAAGGGCCGCGGCTGTCCATGTTCCACTGTCTGAGTCCAAGGGCCGTGGTTGTCGATGTTCCACTGTCTGAGTCCAAGGGCCGCGGCTGTCCATGTTCCCACTGTCCGAGTCCAAGGGCCGCGGTTGTCCCTGTTCCACTGTCTGAGTCCAAGGGCCACGGCTGTCCATGCTCCACTGTCTGAGTCCAAGGGCCGCGGTTGTCCCTGTTCCACTGTCTGAGTCCAATGGACGTGGCTGTCCATGTTCTCACTGTCTGAGTCCAAGGGCCGCGGTTGTCAATGTTCCCACTGTCTGAGTCCAAGTGCCGTGCTTGTCCATGTTCCCACCCTCTGTCCAAGGGCCGCGGCTGTCCATGTTCCCACTGTCTGAGTCCAAGGGCGGTGGCTGGCCATGTTCAACTATCTGAGTCCAAGGGCGTTGGCTGTCCATGTTCCACTGTCTGAGTCCAAAGGCCGCGGTTGTCCCTGTTCCACTGTCTGAGTCCAAGAGCCGCGGTTGTCCATGTTCCCACTGTCTGAGTCCAAGGGCCGCCGCTGTCCATGTTCCGACTGTCTGAGTCCAAGGGCCGCGGCTGTCCATGTTCCACTGTCTGAGTCCAAGGGCCGTGGTTGTCCATGTTCCCACACACTGAGTCGAAGGGCCGCGGCTGTCCATGTTCTCACTGTCTGAGTCCAAGGGCCGTGGCTGTCCACGTTCCCACCCTCTGAGTCCAAGGGCCGCGGTTGTCCATGTTCCCACACTCTGAGTCCAAGGGCCATGGTTGTCCATGTTCCACTGTCTGAGTACGAGGGCGGTGGCTGTCCATGTTCCACTGTCTGAGTCCGAGGGCCATGGCTGTCCATGTTCCACTTTCTGAGTCCAAGGTCCACCGCTGTCCATGTTCCACTGTCTGAGTCCAAGGGCGGTGGCTGTCCATATTCCACTGTCTGAGTCCAAGGGCCGTGGCTGTCCATATTCCACTGTCTGAGTCCAAGGGCCACGGCTGTCCATGTTCCGCTGTCTGAGTCCAAGAGCCACGGTTGTCCATGCTCCACTGTCTGAGTCCAAGGGCCGAGGTTGTCCATGTTCCCACTGTCTGAGTTTAAGGGCCGTGGCTGTCCATATTCCACTGTCTGAGTCCAAGGGCCGCGGTTGTCCATGTTCCACTGTCTGAGTCCGAGGGAGGTGGCTGTCCATGTTCCACTGTCTGAGTCGAAGGGCTATGGCTGTCTATGTTCCACTGTCTGAGTCCAAGGGCCACGGTTGTCCATGTTCCACTGTCTGAGTCCAAGGGCCGCGGTTGTCCATGTTCCTCTGTCTGATTTCGAGGGCGGTGGCTGTCCATGTTCCACTGTCTGAGTCCAAGGGCCGCAGTTGTCCATGTTCCACTGTCTGAGTCCAAGGTCTGCGGTTGTCCATGTTCTCACTGTCTGAGTCCAAGGGCCGCGGTTGTCCATGTTCCACTGTCTGAGTCCAAGGGCCGCAGTTGTCCATGTTCCTCTGTCTGAGTCCGAGGGCGGTGGCTGTCCATGTTCCACAGTCTGAGTCCAAGGGCCGCGGTTGTCCATGTTCCACTGTCTGAGTCCAAGGGCCATGGCTATGAATGTTCCACTGTCTGAGTCCAAGGGCCGCCGATGTCCATGTTCCACCGTCTGAGTCCAAGGGCCGCGGTTGTCCATGTTCCACTGTCTGAGTCCAAGAGCCGCGGCTGTCCATATTCCACTGTCTGAGTCCAAGGGCCGCGGTTGTCCATGTTCCACTGTAGAGTCCAAGGGGCGTGGCTGTCCATGTTCCACTGTCTGAGTCCAAGGGCCGTGGCTGTCGATATTCCACTGTCTGAGTCCAATGGCCGCGGTTTTCCATGTTCCCACTGTCTGAGTCCAAGGGCCGTGGCTGTCCATATTCCACTGTCTGAGTCCAAGTGCCGTGGCTGTCCAAGTTCCCACCCTCTGAGTCCAAGGGCCGTGTCTTTCCATGTTCCCACACTCTGAGTCCAAGGACCGCGGCTGTCCATGTTCCCACTGTCTGAGTCCAAGGGCCGTGGCTGTCCATATTCCACTGTCTGAGTCCAAGGGCCATGGTTGTCGATGTTCCACTGTCTGAGTCCAAGGGCCATGGTTGTCCATGTTCCCACTGTCTGAGACCGAGGGCGGTGGCTGGCCATGTTCCACTGTCTGGGTCCAAGGGCGTTGGCTGTCCATCTTCCACTGTCTGAGTCCAAGGGCCGCGGCTGTCCATATTCCACTGTCTGAGTCCAAGGGCCGCGGTTGTCAATGTTTTCACTGTCTGAGTCCAAGGGCCGTGGCTGTCCAAGTTCCCACCCTCTGAGTCCAAGTGCCGCGGTTGTCCATGTTCCCACTGTCTGAGTCCAAGTGCCGCGGTTGTTCCTGTTCCCACTGTCTGAATCCAAGGGCCGTGGTTGTCCATGTTCCACTGTCTGAGTCCGAGGGCGGTGGCTGTCCATGTTCCACTGTCTGAGCCCAAGGGCCGTGGTTGTCCATGTTCCACTGTCTGAGTCCAAGGGACGCGGTTGTCCATGTTCTCACTGTCTGAGTCCAAGGGCCGCGGTTGTCCATGTTCTCACTGTCTGAGTCCAAGGGCCGCGGTTGTCCATGTTCCACTGTCTGAGTCCAAGGGCCGCGGCTGTCCATGTTCCACTGTCTGAGTCCAAGGGCCGCGGTTGTCCATGTTCCACTGTCTGAGTCCAAGGGCCGCGGCTGTCCATGTTTCACTGTCTGAGTCCAAGGGCCGCGGTTGTCCATGTTCCACTGTCTGAGTCCAAGGGCCGCGGTTGTCCATGTTCCACTGTCAGAGTCCAAGGGCCGCGGCTGTCCATGTTCCACTGTCTGAGTCCAAGGGCCGCGGTTGTCCATGTTCCACTGTCTGAGTCCAAGGGCCGCGGCTGTCCATGTTCCACTGTCTGAGTCCAAGGGCCGCGGTTGTCCATGTTCCACTGTCTGAGTCCAAGGGCCGCGGTTGTCCATGTTCCACTGTCTGAGACCGAGGGCGGTGGCTGGCCATGTTCCACTGTCTGGGTCCAAGGGCGTTGGCTGTCCATGTTCCACTGTCTGTGTCCAAGGGCCGCGGCTGTCCATGTTCCACTGTCTGAGTCCAAGGACCGCGGTTGTCAAGGTTTTCACTGTCTGAGTCCAAGGGCCGTGGCTGTCCAAGTTCCCACCCTCTGAGTCCAAGGGCCGCGGTTGTCCATGTTCCCACTGTCTGAGTCCAAGTGCCGCGGTTGTCCATGTTCCCACTGTCTGAATCCAAGGGCCGTGGCTGTCCATGTTCCACTGACTGAGTCCAAGGGCGGTGGCTGTCCATGTTCCACTGTCTGTGTCCAAGGGCCGTGGCTGTCCATGTTCCCACAGTCTGAGTCCAAGGGCCGCGGTTGTCCATGTTCTCACTGTCTGAGTCCAAGTGCTGTGGCTGTCCATGTTCCACTGTTTGAGTCCAAGGGCCGCGGATGTCCATGTTCCACTGTCTGAGTCCAAGGGCTGCGGTTGTCCATGTTCCACTGTCTGAGTCCAAGGGACGTAATTGTCCATGTTCCACTGTCTGAGTCCAAGGGCCGCGATTGTCCATGTTCTTACTGTCTGAGTCCAAGGGACGCGATTGTCCATGTTCTTACTGTCTGAGTCCAAGGGACGCGATTGTCCATGTTTTCACTTTCTGAGTTCAAGGGCCGTGGCTGTCCAATTTCCCACCCTCTGAGTCCAAGGACCGCGGCTGTCCATGTTTTCACTGTCTGAGTCCAAGGGCCGCGGTTGTCCATGTTCGACTGTCTGAGTCCAAGGGCCACGGTTGTCCATGCTCCACTGTCTGAGTCCAAGGGCCGCGGTGGTCCATGCTCCCACTTTCTGAGTCCAAGGGCCGCAGCTGTCCAGGTTCCCACTCTCTGAGTCCAAGGGCCGTGGCTGTCCATGTCCCACTGTCTGAGTCCAAGGGCCGCGGTTGTCCATGTTCCCACTGTCTGAGTCCAAGGGCGGTGGATGTCCATGTTCCCACTGTCTGAGTCCAAGGGCCGTGGCTGTCCATGTGCTCACTGTCAGAGTCCAAGGGCCGCGGTTGTCCATGTTCCCACTGTCTGAGTCCAAGGGCGGTGGCTGTCCATGTTCCCACTGTCTGAGTCCAAGGGCCGCGGCTGTCCATGTTCCCACAGTCTGAGTCCAAGTGCCGCGGTTGTCCATGTTCCCACAGTCTGAGTCCAAGGGCCGTGGCTGTCCATGTTCCACTGTCTGGGACCAAGGGCAGTGGCTGTCCATATTCCACTGTCTGAGTCCAAGGGCCACGGCTGTCCATGTTCCGCTGTCTGAGTCCAAGGGCCACGGTTGTCCATGCTCCACTGTCTGAGTCCAAGGGCCGAGGTTGTCCATGTTCCGACTGTCTGAGTTTAAGGGCCGTGGCTGTCCATATTCCACTGTCTGAGTCCAAGGGCCGCGGTTGTCCATGTTCCACTGTCTGAGTCCGAGGGCGGTGGCTGTCCATGTTCCACTGTCTGAGTCGAAGGGCCATGGCTGTCTATGTTCCACTGTCTGAGTCCAAGGGCCGCGGTTGTCCATGTTCCACTGTCTGAGTCCAAGGGCCGCGATTGTCAATGTTCCACTGTCTGAGTCCAAGGTCTGCGGTTGTCCATGTTCTCAATTTCTGAGTCCAAGGGCCGCGGTTCTCCATGTTCCTCTGTCTGCGTCCAAGGGCGGTGGCTGTCCATGTTCCACTGTCTGAGTCCAAGGGCCATGGCTGTCCATGTTCCACTGTCTGAGTCCAAGGGCCGCCGATGTCCATGTTCCACTGTCTGAGTCCAAGGGCCGCGGTTGTCCATGTTCCCACTCTCTGAGTCCAAGGGCCGTGGCTGTCAATATTCCACGGTCTGAGTCCAATGGCCGCGGTTGTCCATGTTCCCACTGTCTGAGTCCAAGGGCCGTGGCTGTCCATATTCCACTGTCTGAGTCCAAGTGCCGCGGCTGTCCAAGTTCCCACCCTCTGAGTCCAAGGACCGCGGCTGTCCATGTTCCCACTGTCTGAGTCCAAGGGCCGTGGCTGTCCAAGTTCCCACCCTCTGAGTCCAAGGGCCGCGGTTGTCCATGTTCACACTGTCTGAGTCCAAGGCCGACGGTTGTCCATGTTTCCACTGTCTGAAATCAAGGGTCGTGACTGTCCATGTTCCACTGACTGAGTCCAAGGGCGGTGGCTGTCCATGTTCCACTGTCTGAGTCCAAGGGCCGTGGCTGTCCAAGTTCCCACAGTCTGAGTCAAAGAGCAGCGGTTATCCATGTTCTGACTGTCTGAGTCCAAGTGCTGTGGCTGTCCATGTTGCACTGTTTGAGTCCAAGTGCCGTGGCTGTCCATGTTCCCACAGTCTGAGTCCAAGGGCCGCGTTTGTCCATGTTCTCACTGTCTGAGTCCAAGGGCCGCGGATGTCCATGTTCCACTGTCTGAGTCCTAGGGCCGTGGCTGTCCATGTTCCCACTGAGTCCAAGGGCGGTGGCCGTCCATATTCCACTGTCTGTGTCCAAGGGCCACGGCTGTCCATGTTCGACTGTCTGAGTCCAAGGGCCGCGGTGATCCATGTTCCCACTTTCTGAGTCCAAGTGCCGCGGTTGTCCATGTTCCCACTGTCTGAGTCCAAGGGCCGTGGCTGTCCATATTCCACTGTCTGAGTCCAAGGGCCGTGGCTGTCCAAGTTCCCACCCTCTTAGTCCAAGGGCCGCGGTTGTCCATGTTCCACTGTCTGAGTCCAAGGGCCGCGGCTGTCCATGTTCCCATTGAGTCCAAGTGCGGTGGCTGTCCATGTTCCACTGTCTGAGTCCAAGGGCCGCGGTTGTCCATATTCCACTGTCTGAGTCCAAGGGCCACGGTTGTCCATGTTCCACTGTCTGAGTCCAAGGGCTGCGGTTGTCCATGTTCCACTGTCTGAGTCCAAGGGCCGCGATTGTCCATGTTCTTACTGTCTGAGTCCAAGGGACGCGATTGTCCATGTTTTCACTGTCTGAGTCCAAGGGCCGTTGCTGTCCAAGTTCCCACCCTCTGAGTCCAAGGACCGCGGCTGTCCATGTTTTCACTGTCTGAGTCCAAGGGCCGTGGCTGTCCAAGTTCCCACCCTCTGAGTCCAAGAGCCGCGGTTGTCCATGTTCCCACACTCTGAGTCCAAGGGCCATGGTTGTCCATGTTCCACTGTCTGAGTACGAGGGCGGTGGCTGTCCATGTTCCACTGTCTGAGTCCAAGGGCCATGGCTGTCCATGTTCCACTGTCTGAGTCCAAGGGCCACGGCTGTCCATGTTCCACTGTCTGAGTCCAAGGGCGGTGGCTGTCCATATTCCACTGTCTGAGTCCAAGGGCCACAGCTGTCCATGTTCCTCTGTCTGAGTCCAAGGGCCACGGCTGTGCATGTTCCCACTGTCTGAGTCCAAGGGCGGTGGCTGTCCATGTTCCCACTGAGTCCAAGGGCGGTGGCTGTCCATGTTCCACTGTCTGAGTCCAAGGGCCACGGCTGTCCATGTTCCACTGTCTGAGTCCATGGGCCGTGGCTGTCCATATTCCACTGTCTGAGTCCAAGGGCCGCGGCTGTCCATGTTCCACTGTCTGAGTCCAAGGGCCGCGGCTGTCCATGTTCTACTGTCTGAGTCCAAGGGCCGTGGCTGTCCATATTCCACTGTCTGAGTCCAAGGGCCACGGCTGTCCATGCTCCACTGTCTGAGTCCAAGGGCCGCGGTTGTCCCTGTTCCCACCCTCTGTCCAAGGGCCGCGGCTGTCCATGTTCCCACTGTCTGAGTCCAAGGGCGGTGGCTGGCCATGTTCCACTGTCTGAGTCCAAGGGCCGCGGTTGTCCCTGTTCCACTGTCTGAGTCCAAGAGCCGCGGTTGTCCATGTTCCCACTGTCTGAGTCCAAGGGCCGCGGCTGTCCATGTTCCGACTCTCTGAGTCCATGGGCCGCGGCTGTCCATGTTCCACTGTCTGAGTCCAAGTGCCGCGGTTGTCCATGTTCCCACACTCTGAGTCCAAGGGCCGCGGTTGTCCATGTTCCACTGTCTGAGTCCGAGGGCGGTGGCTGTCCATGTTCCACTGTCTGAGTCCAAGGGCCATGGCTGTCCATGTTCCACTGTCTGAGTCCAAGGGCCGCGGTTGTCCATGTTCCACTGTCTGAGTCCAAGGGCCGCGATTGTCCATGTTCTTACTGTCTGAGTCCAAGCGCCGCGATTGTCCATGTTTTCACTGTCTGAGTCCAAGGGCCGTGGCTGACCAAGATCCCACCCTCTGAGTCCAAGGGCTGTGTCTGTCCATGTTCCCACACTCTGAGTCCAAGGACCGCGGCTGTCCATGTTCCCACTGTCTGAGTCCAAGGGCCGTGGCTGTCCATATTCCACTGTCTGAGTCCAAGGGCCATGGTTGTCCATGTTCCACTGTCTGACACCGAGGGCGGTGGCTGGCCATGTTCCACTGTCTGGGTCCAAGGGCGTTGGCTGTCCATGTTCCACTGTCTGAGTCCAAGGGCCGCGGCTGTCCATGTTCCACTGTCTGAGTCCAAGGGCCGCGGTTGTCAATGTTTTCACTGTCTGAGTCCAAGGGCCGTGGCTGTCCAAGTTCCCACTGTCTGAGTCCAAGTGCCGCGGTTGTCCAGGTTCCCACTGTCTGAATCCAAGGGCCATGGCTGTCCATGTTCCACTGACTGAGTCCAAGGGACGCGGTTGTCCATGTTCCACTGTCTGCGTCCGAGGGCCGCGGTTGTCCATGTTCCACTGTCTGAGTCCAAGGGACGCGGTTGTCCATGTTCCACTGTCTGAGTCCAAGGGCCGCGTTTGTCCATGTTCCACTGTCTGAGTCCAAGGTCCGCGGTTGTCCATATTCTCACTGTCTGTGTCCAAGGGCCGCGGTTGTCCATGTTCCACTGTCTGAGTCCAAGGGCCGCGGTTGTCCATGTTCCACTGTCTGAGTCCGAGGGCCGCGGTTGTCCATGTTCCACTGTCTGAGTCCAAGGGCCGCGGTTGTCCATTTTCCACTGTCTGAGTCCAAGGGCCGTGGCTGTCCATGTTCTCACTGTCTGAGTCCAAGGGGCGCGGTTGTCCTGTTCCACTGTCTGAGTCCAAGGGCCGCGGTTGTCCATGTTCTCGCTGTCTGAGTCCAAGTGCCGCGGTTGTCCATGTTCCCACACTCTGAGTGCAAGGGCCTTGGCTGTCCATGTTCCACTGACTGAGTCCAAGGGCGGTGGCTGTCCATATTCCACTGTCTGAGTACAAGGGCCGCGGTTGTCCATGTTCCACTGTCTGATTCCAAGGTCCGCAGTTGTCCATGTTCTCACTGCCTGAGTCCAAGGGCCGCGGTTGTCCATGTTCTCACTATCTGAGTCCAAGGGCGGTGGCTGGCCATGTTCCACTGTCTGAGTCCAAGAGCCGCGGTTGTCCATGTTCCCACTGTCTGAGTCCAAGGGCCGCGGCTGTCCATGTTCCACTGTCTGAGTCCAAGGGCCGTGGCTGTCCATGTTCCCACATTCTGAGTCCAAGGGCCGCGGTTGTCCATGTTCCACTGTCTGAGTCCGAGGGCGGTGGCTGTCCATGTTCCACTGTCTGAGTCCAAGGGCCATGGCTGTCCATGTTCCACTGTCTGAGTCCAAGGGCCGCGATTGTCCATGTTTTCACTGTCTGAGTCCAAGGGCCGTGGCTGACCAAGATCCCACCCTCTGAGTCCAAGGGCTGTGTCTGTCCATGTTCCCACACTCTGAGTCCAAGGACCGCGGCTGTCCATGTTCCCACTGTCTGAGTCCAAGGGCGGTGGCTGTCCATATTCCACTGTCTGAGTCCAAGGGCCATGGTTGTCCATGTTCCACTGTCTGACACCGAGGGCGGTGGCTGGCCATGTTCCACTGTCTGGGTCCAAGGGCGTTGGCTGTCCATGTTCCACTGTCTGAGTCCAAGGGCCGCGGCTGTCCATGGTCCACTGTCTGAGTCCAAGGGCCGCGGTTGTCAATGTTTTCACTGTCTGAGTCCAAGGGCCGTGGCTGTCCAAGTTCCCACTGTCTGAGTCCAAGTGCCGCGGTTGTCCAGGTTCCCACTGTCTGAATCCAAGGGCCATGGCTGTCCATGTTCCACTGACTGAGTCCAAGGGACGCGGTTGTCCATGTTCCACTGTCTGCGTCCGAGGGCCGCGGTTGTCCATGTTCCACTGTCTGAGTCCAAGGTCTGCGGTTGTCCATGTTCTCACTGTCTGAGTCCAAGGGCCGCGGTTGTCCATGTTCCACTGTCTGAGTCCAAGGGCCGCAGTTGTCCATGTTCCTCTGTCTGAGTCCGAGGGCGGTGGCTGTCCATGTTCCACAGTCTGAGTCCAAGGGCCGCGGTTGTCCATGTTCCACTGTCTGAGTCCAAGGGCCATGGCTGTGAATGTTCCACTGTCTGAGTCCAAGGGCCGCCGATGTCCATGTTCCACTGTCTGAGTCCAAGGGCCGCGGTTGTCCATGTTCCACTGTCTGAGTCCAAGAGCCGCGGCTGTCCATATTCCACTGTCTGAGTCCAAGGGCCGTGGTTGTCCATGTTCCACTGTAGAGTCCAAGGGCCGTGGCTGTCCATGTTCCACTGTCTGAGTCCAAGGGCCGTGGCTGTCGATATTCCACTGTCTGAGTCCAATGGCCGCGGTTGTCCATGTTCCCACTGTCTGAGTCCAAGGGCCGTGGCTGTCCATATTCCACTGTCTGAGTCCAAGTGCCGTGGCTGTCCAAGTTCCCACCCTCTGAGTCCAAGGGCCGTGTCTGTCCATGTTCCCACACTCTGAGTCCAAGGACCGCGGCTGTCCATGTTCCCACTGTCTGAGTCCAAGGGCCGTGGCTGTCCATATTCCACTGTCTGAGTCCAAGGGCCATGGTTGTCGATGTTCCACTGTCTGAGTCCAAGGGCCATGGTTGTCCATGTTCCCACTGTCTGAGACCGAGGGCGGTGGCTGGCCATGTTCCACTGTCTGGGTCCAAGGGCGTTGGCTGTCCATGTTCCACTGTCTGAGTCCAAGGGCCGCGGCTGTCCATGTTCCACTGTCTGAGTCCAAGGGCCGCGGTTGTCAATGTTTTCACTGTCTGAGTCCAAGGGCCGTTGCTGTCCAAGTTCCCACCATCTGAGTCCAAGTGCCGCGGTTGTCCATGTTCCCACTGTCTGAGTCCAAGTGCCGCGGTTGTTCCTGTTCCCACTGTCTGAATACAAGGGCCGTGGTTGTCCATGTTCCACTGTCTGAGTCCGAGGGCGGTGGCTGTCCATGTTCCACTGTCTGAGCCCAAGGGCCGTGGTTGTCCATGTTCCACTGTCTGAGTCCAAGGGACGCGGTTGTCCATGTTCTCACTGTCTGAGTCCAAGGGCCGCGGTTGTCCATGTTCTCACTGTCTGAGTCCAAGGGCCGCGGTTGTCCATGTTCCACTGTCTGAGTCCAAGGGCCGCGGCTGTCCATGTTCCACTGTCTGAGTCCAAGGGCCGCGGTTGTCCATGTTCCACTGTCTGAGTCCAAGGGCCGCGGCTGTCCATGTTTCACTGTCTGAGTCCAAGGGCCGCGGTTGTCCATGTTCCACTGTCTGAGTCCAAGGGCCGCGGTTGTCCATGTTCCACTGTCAGAGTCCAAGGGCCGCGGCTGTCCATGTTCCACTGTCTGAGTCCAAGGGCCGCTGTTGTCCATGTTCCACTGTCTGAGTCCAAGGGCCGCGGCTGTCCATGTTCCACTGTCTGAGTCCAAGGGCCGCCGTTGTCCATGTTCCACTGTCTGAGACCGAGGGCGGTGGCTGGCCATGTTCCACTGTCTGGGTCCAAGGGCGTTGGCTGTCCATGTTCCACTGTCTGAGTCCAAGGGCCGCGGCTGTCCATGTTCCACTGTCTGAGTCCAAGGACCGCGGTTGTCAAGGTTTTCACTGTCTGAGTCCAAGGGCCGTGGCTGTCCAAGTTCCCACCCTCTGAGTCCAAGGGCCGCGGTTGTCCATGTTCCCACTGTCTGAGTCCAAGTGCCGCGGTTGTCCATGTTCCCACTGTCTGAATCCAAGGGCCGTGGCTGTCCATGTTCCACTGACTGAGTCCAAGGGCGGTGGCTGTCCATGTTCCACTGTCTGTGTCCAAGGGCCGTGGCTGTCCATGTTCCCACAGTCTGAGTCCAAGGGCCGCGGTTGTCCATGTTCTCACTGTCTGAGTCCAAGTGCTGTGGCTGTCCATGTTCCACTGTTTGAGTCCAAGGGCCGCGGATGTCCATGTTCCACTGTCTGAGTCCAAGGGCTGCGGTTGTCCATGTTCTTACTGTCTGAGTCCAAGGGACGCGATTGTCCATGTTCTTACTGTCTGAGTCCAAGGGACGCGATTGTCCATGTTTTCACTGTCTGAGTTCAAGGGCCGTGGCTGTCCAATTTCCCACCCTCTGAGTCCAAGGACCGCGGCTGTCCATGTTTTCACTGTCTGAGTCCAAGGGCCGCGGTTGTCCATGTTCCCACACTCTGAGTCCAAGGGCCATGTTTGTCCATGATCCACTGTCTGAGTACGAGGGCGGTGGCTGTCCATGTTCCACTGTCTGAGTCCAAGGGCCATGGCTGTCCATGTTCCACTGTCTGAGTCCAAGGGCCACGGCTGTCCATTTTCCACTGTCTGAGTCCAAGGGCTGTGG
This sequence comes from Hypanus sabinus, assembly GCF_030144855.1. Lineage (NCBI taxonomy): Eukaryota > Metazoa > Chordata > Chondrichthyes > Myliobatiformes > Dasyatidae > Hypanus > Hypanus sabinus. The sequence continues at coordinate 26,516,409 of NC_082719.1, forward strand.
CTGTGCATGTTCCCACTGTCTGAGTCCAAGGGCGGTGGCTGTCCATGTTCCCACTGAGTCCAAGGGCGGTGGATGTCCATGTTCCAATGTCTGAGTCCAAGGGCCACGGCTGTCCATGTTCCACTGTCTGAGTCCATGGGCCGTGGCTGTCCATATTCCACTGTCTGAGTCCAAGGGCCGCGGCTGTCCATGTTCCACTGTCTGAGTCCAAGGGCCGCGGTTGTCCATGTTCTCACTGTCTGAGTCCAAGTGCTGTGGCTGTCCATGTTCCACTGTTTGAGTCCAAGGGCCGCGGATGTCCATGTTCCACTGTCTGAGTCCAAGGGCTGCGGTTGTCCATGTTCCACTGTCTGAGTCCAAGGGACGCGATTGTCCATGTTCCACTGTCTGTCCAAGGGCCGCGTTTGTCCATGTTCTTACTGTCTGAGTCCAAGGGACGCGATTGTCCATGTTCTTACTGTCTGAGTCCAAGGGACGCGATTGTCCATGTTTTCACTGTCTGAGTCCAAGGGCCGTGGCTGTCCAAGTTCCCACCCTCTGAGTCCAAGGACCACGGCTGTCCATGTTCTACTGTCTGAGTCCAAGGGCCGTGGCTGTCCATGTTCCACTGTCTGAGTCCAAGGGCCGTGGCTGTCCATATTCCACTGTCTGAGTCCAAGGGCCACGGCTGTCCATGTTCCGCTGTCTGAGTCCAAGGGCGACGGTTGTCCATGCTCCACTGTCTGAGTCCAAGGGCCGAGGTTGTCCATGTTCCCACTGTCTGAGTTTAAGGGCCGTGGCTGTCCATATTCCACTGTCTGTGTCCAAGGGCCACGGCTGTCCATGTTCGACTGTCTGAGTCCAAGGGCCACGGTTGTCCATGCTCCACTGTCTGAGTCCAAGGGCCGCGGTGGTCCATGTTCCCACTTTCTGAGTCCAAGGGCCGCAGCTGTCCATGTTCCCACTCTCTGAGTCCAAGGGCCGTGGCTGTCCATGTCCCACTGTCTGAGTCCAAGGGCCGCGGTTGTCCATGTTCCCACTGTCTGAGTCCAAGGGCGGTGGATGTCCATGTTCCCACTGTCTGAGTCCAAGGGCCGTGGCTGTCCATGTGCTCACTGTCAGAGTCCAAGGGCCGCGGTTGTCCATGTTCCCACTGTCTGAGTCCAAGGGCGGTGGCTGTCCATGTTCCCACTGTCTGAGTCCAAGGGCCGCGGCTGTCCATGTTCCCACAGTCTGAGTCCAAGTGCCGCGGTTGTCCATGTTCCCACAGTCTGAGTCCAAGGGCCGTGGCTGTCCATGTTCCACTGTCTGGGACCAAGGGCAGTGGCTGTCCATATTCCACTGTCTGAGTCCAAGGGCCACGGCTGTCCATGTTCCGCTGTCTGAGTCCAATGGCCACGGTTGTCCATGCACCACTGTCTGAGTCCAAGGGCCGAGGTTGTCCATGTTCCGACTGTCTGAGTTTAAGGGCCGTGGCTGTCCATATTCCACTGTCTGAGTCCAAGGGCCGCGGTTGTCCATGTTCTACTGTCTGAGTCCGAGGGCGGTGGCTGTCCATGTTCCACTGTCTGAGTCGAAGGGCCATGGCTGTCTATGTTCCACTGTCTGAGTCCAAGGGTCGCGGTTGTCCATGTTCCACTGTCTGAGTCCAAGGGCCGCGATTGTCAATGTTCCACTGTCTGAGTCCAAGGTCTGCGGTTGTCCATGTTCTCAATTTCTGAGTCCAAGGGCCGCGGTTCTCCATGTTCCTCTGTCTGCGTCCAAGGGCGGTGGCTGTCCATGTTCCACTGTCTGAGTCCAAGGGCCATGGCTGTCCATGTTCCACTGTCTGAGTCCAAGGGCCGCCGATGTCCATGTTCCACTGTCTGAGTCCAAGGGCCGCGGTTGTCCATGTTCCCACTCTCTGAGTCCAAGGGCCGTGGCTGTCAATATTCCACGGTCTGAGTCCAATGGCCGCGGTTGTCCATGTTCCCACTGTCTGAGTCCAAGGGCCGTGGCTGTCCATATTCCACTGTCTGAGTCCAAGTGCCGCGGCTGTCCAAGTTCCCACCCTCTGAGTCCAAGGACCGCGGCTGTCCATGTTCCCACTGTCTGAGTCCAAGGGCCGTGGCTGTCCAAGTTCCCACCCTCTGAGTCCAAGGGCCGCGGTTGTCCATGTTCACACTGTCTGAGTCCAAGGCCGACGGTTGTCCATGTTCCCACTGTCTGAAATCAAGGGTCGTGACTGTCCATGTTCCACTGACTGAGTCCAAGGGCGGTGGCTGTCCATGTTCCACTGTCTGAGTCCAAGGGCCGTGGCTGTCCAAGTTCCCACAGTCTGAGTCAAAGGGCAGCGGTTATCCATGTTCTGACTGTCTGAGTCCAAGTGCTGTGGCTGTCCATGTTCCACTGTTTGAGTCCAAGTGCCGTGGCTGTCCATGTTCCCACAGTCTGAGTCCAAGGGCCGCGTTTGTCCATGTTCTCACTGTCTGAGTCCAAGGGCCGCGGATGTCCATGTTCCACTGTCTGAGTCCTAGGGCCGTGGCTGTCCATGTTCCCACTGAGTCCAAGGGCGGTGGCCGTCCATATTCCACTGTCTGTGTCCAAGGGCCACGGCTGTCCATGTTCGACTGTCTGAGTCCAAGGGCCGCGGTGGTCCATGTTCCCACTTTCTGAGTCCAAGGGCCGCGGCTGTCCATGTTCCCACAGTCTGAGTCCAAGTGCCGCGGTTGTCCATGTTCCCACTGTCTGAGTCCAAGGGCCGTGGCTGTCCATATTCCACTGTCTGAGTCCAAGGGCCGTGGCTGTCCAAGTTCCCACCCTCTTAGTCCAAGGGCCGCGGTTGTCCATGTTCCACTGTCTGCGTCCAAGGGCCGCGGCTGTCCATGTTCCCACTGAGTCCAAGTGCGGTGGCTGTCCATGTTCCACTGTCTGAGTCCAAGGGCCGCGGTTGTCCATATTCCACTGTCTGAGTCCAAGGGCCACGGTTGTCCATGTTCCACTGTCTGAGTCCAAGGGCTGCGGTTGTCCATGTTCCACTGTCTGAGTCCAAGGGCCGCGATTGTCCATGTTCTTACTGTCTGAGTCCAAGGGACGCGATTGTCCATGTTTTCACTGTCTGAGTCCAAGGGCCGTTGCTGTCCAAGTTCCCACCCTCTGAGTCCAAGGACCGCGGCTGTCCATGTTTTCACTGTCTGAGTCCAAGGGCCGTGGCTGTCCAAGTTCCCACCCTCTGAGTCCAAGAGCCGCGGTTGTCCATGTTCCCACACTCTGAGTCCAAGGGCCATGGTTGTCCATGTTCCACTGTCTGAGTACGAGGGCGGTGGCTGTCCATGTTCCACTGTCTGAGTCCAAGGGCCATGGCTGTCCATGTTCCACTGTCTGAGTCCAAGGGCCACGGCTGTCCATGTTCCACTGTCTGAGTCCAAGGGCGGTGGCTGTCCATATTCCACTGTCTGAGTCCAAGGGCCACAGCTGTCCATGTTCCTCTGTCTGAGTCCAAGGGCCGCGGCTGTGCATGTTCCCACTGTCTGAGTCCAAGGGCGGTGGCTGTCCATGTTCCACTGTCTGAGTCCAAGGGCCACGGCTGTCCATGTTCCACTGTCTGAGTCCATGGGCCGTGGCTGTCCATATTCCACTGTCTGAGTCCAAGGGCCGCGGCTGTCCATGTTCCACTGTCTGAGTCCAAGGGCCGCGGCTGTCCATGTTCTACTGTCTGAGTCCAAGGGCCGTGGCTGTCCATATTCCACTGTCTGAGTCCAAGGGCCACGGCTGTCCATGCTCCACTGTCTGAGTCCAAGGGCCGCGGTTGTCCCTGTTCCCACCCTCTGTCCAAGGGCCGCGGCTGTCCATGTTCCCACTGTCTGAGTCCAAGGGCGGTGGCTGGCCATGTTCCACTGTCTGAGTCCAAGGGCCGCGGTTGTCCATGTTCCACTGTCTGAGTCCAAGGGCCACGGCTGTCCATGTTCCACTGTCTGAGTCCAAGGGCGGTGGCTGTCCATATTCCACTGTCTGAGTCCAAGGGCCACAGCTGTCCATGTTCCTCTGTCTGAGTCCAAGGGCCGCGGCTGTGCATGTTCCCACTGTCTGAGTCCAAGGGCGGTGGCTGTCCATGTTCCACTGTCTGAGTCCAAGGGCCACGGCTGTCCATGTTCCACTGTCTGAGTCCATGGGCCGTGGCTGTCCATATTCCACTGTCTGAGTCCAAGGGCCGCGGCTGTCCATGTTCCACTGTCTGAGTCCAAGGGCCGCGGCTGTCCATGTTCTACTGTCTGAGTCCAAGGGCCGTGGCTGTCCATATTCCACTGTCTGAGTCCAAGGGCCACGGCTGTCCATGCTCCACTGTCTGAGTCCAAGGGCCGCGGTTGTCCCTGTTCCCACCCTCTGTCCAAGGGCCGCGGCTGTCCATGTTCCCACTGTCTGAGTCCAAGGGCGGTGGCTGGCCATGTTCCACTGTCTGAGTCCAAGGGCCGCGGTTGTCCCTGTTCCACTGTCTGAGTCCAAGAGCCGCGGTTGTCCATGTTCCCACTGTCTGAGTCCAAGGGCCGCGGCTGTCCATGTTCCGACTCTCTGAGTCCATGGGCCGCGGCTGTCCATGTTCCACTGTCTGAGTCCAAGTGCCGCGGTTGTCCATGTTCCCACACTCTGAGTCCAAGGGCCGCGGTTGTCCATGTTCCACTGTCTGAGTCCGAGGGCGGTGGCTGTCCATGTTCCACTGTCTGAGTCCAAGGGCCATGGCTGTCCATGTTCCACTGTCTGAGTCCAAGGGCCGCGATTGTCCATGTTCTTACTGTCTGAGTCCAAGGGCCGCGATTGTCCATGTTTTCACTGTCTGAGTCCAAGGGCCGTGGCTGACCAAGATCCCACCCTCTGAGTCCAAGGGCTGTGTCTGTCCATGTTCCCACACTCTGAGTCCAAGGACCGCGGCTGTCCATGTTCCCACTGTCTGAGTCCAAGGGCCGTGGCTGTCCATATTCCACTGTCTGAGTCCAAGGGCCATGGTTGTCCATGTTCCACTGTCTGACACCGAGGGCGGTGGCTGGCCATGTTCCACTGTCTGGGTCCAAGGGCTTTGGCTGTCCATGTTCCACTGTCTGAGTCCAAGGGCCGCGGCTGTCCATGTTCCACTGTCTGAGTCCAAGGGCCGCGGTTGTCAAGGTTTTCACTGTCCGAGTCCAAGGGCCGTGGCTGTCCAAGTTCCCACTGTCTGAGTCCAAGTGCCGCGGTTGTCCAGGTTCCCACTGTCTGAATCCAAGGGCCATGGCTGTCCATGTTCCGACTCTCTGAGTCCATGGGCCGCGGCTGTCCATGTTCCACTGTCTGAGTCCAAGTGCCGCGGTTGTCCATGTTCCCACACTCTGAGTCCAAGGGCCGCGGTTGTCCATGTTCCACTGTCTGAGTCCGAGGGCGGTGGCTGTCCATGTTCCACTGTCTGAGTCCAAGGGCCATGGCTGTCCATGTTCCACTGTCTGAGTCCAAGGGCCGCGATTGTCCATGTTCTTACTGTCTGAGTCCAAGGGCCGCGATTGTCCATGTTTTCACTGTCTGAGTCCAAGGGCCGTGGCTGACCAAGATCCCACCCTCTGAGTCCAAGGGCTGTGTCTGTCCATGTTCCCACACTCTGAGTCCAAGGACCGCGGCTGTCCATGTTCCCACTGTCTGAGTCCAAGGGCCGTGGCTGTCCATATTCCACTGTCTGAGTCCAAGGGCCATGGTTGTCCATGTTCCACTGTCTGACACCGAGGGCGGTGGCTGGCCATGTTCCACTGTCTGGGTCCAAGGGCGTTGGCTGTCCATGTTCCACTGTCTGAGTCCAAGGGCCGCGGCTGTCCATGTTCCACTGTCTGAGTCCAAGGGCCGCGGTTGTCAAGGTTTTCACTGTCCGAGTCCAAGGGCCGTGGCTGTCCAAGTTCCCACTGTCTGAGTCCAAGTGCCGCGGTTGTCCAGGTTCCCACTGTCTGAATCCAAGGGCCATGGCTGTCCATGTTCCACTGACTGAGTCCAAGGGACGCGGTTGTCCATGTTCCACTGTCTGCGTCCGAGGGCCGCGGTTGTCCATGTTCCACTGTCTGAGTCCAAGGGACGCGGTTGTCCATGTTCCACTGTCTGAGTCCAAGGGCCGCGTTTGTCCATGTTCCACTGTCTGAGTCCAAGGTCCGCGGTTGTCCATATTCTCACTGTCTGAGTCCAAGGGCCGCGGTTGTCCATGTTCCACTGTCTGAGTCCAAGGGCCGCGGTTGTCCATGTTCCACTGTCTGAGTCCGAGGGCCGCGGTTGTCCATGTTCCACTGTCTGAGTCCAAGGGCCGCGGTTGTCCATTTTCCACTGTCTGAGTCCAAGGGCCGTGGCTGTCCATGTTCTCACTGTCTGAGTCCAAGGGGCGCGGTTGTCCCTGTTCCACTGTCTGAGTCCAAGGGCCTCGGTTGTCCATGTTCTCGCTGTCTGAGTCCAAGTGCCGCGGTTGTCCATGTTCCCACACTCTGAGTGCAAGGGCCTTGGCTGTCCATGTTCCACTGACTGAGTCCAAGGGCGGTGGCTGTCCATATTCCCACTGAGTCCAAGGGCGGTGGCCGTCCATATTCCACTGTCTGTGTCCAAGGGCCACGGCTGTCCATGTTCGACTGTCTGAGTCCAAGGGCCGCGGTGGTCCATGTTCCCACTTTCTGAGTCCAAGGGCCGCGGCTGTCCATGTTCCCACAGTCTGAGTCCAAGTGCCGCGGTTGTCCATGTTCCCACTGTCTGAGTCCAAGGGCCGTGGCTGTCCATATTCCACTGTCTGAGTCCAAGGGCCGCGGCTGTCCATGTTCCCACTGAGTCCAAGTGCGGTGGCTGTCCATGTTCCACTGTCTGAGTCCAAGGGCCGCGGTTGTCCATATTCCACTGTCTGAGTCCAAGGGACACGGTTGTCCATGTTCCACTGTCTGAGTCCAAGGGCTGCGGTTGTCCATGTTCCACTGTCTGAGTCCAAGGGCCGCGATTGTCCATGTTCTTACTGTCTGAGTCCAAGGGACGCGATTGTCCATGTTTTCACTGTCTGAGTCCAAGGGCCGTTGCTGTCCAAGTTCCCACCCTCTGAGTCCAAGGACCGCGGCTGTCCATGTTTTCACTGTCTGAGTCCAAGGGCCGTGGCTGTCCAAGTTCCCACCCTCTGAGTCCAAGAGCCGCGGTTGTCCATGTTCCCACACTCTGAGTCCAAGGGCCATGGTTGTCCATGTTCCACTGTCTGAGTACGAGGGCGGTGGCTGTCCATGTTCCACTGTCTGAGTCCAAGGGCCATGGCTGTCCATGTTCCACTGTCTGAGTCCAAGGGCCACGGCTGTCCATGTTCCACTGTCTGAGTCCAAGGGCGGTGGCTGTCCATATTCCACTGTCTGAGTCCAAGGGCCACAGCTGTCCATGTTCCTCTGTCTGAGTCCAAGGGCCGCGGCTGTGCATGTTCCCACTGTCTGAGTCCAAGGGCGGTGGCTGTCCATGTTCCCACTGAGTCCAAGGGCGGTGGCTGTCCATGTTCCACTGTCTGAGTCCAAGGGCCACGGCTGTCCATGTTCCACTGTCTGAGTCCATGGGCCGTGGCTGTCCATATTCCACTGTCTGAGTCCAAGGGCCGCGGCTGTCCATGTTCCACTATCTGAGTCCAAGGGCCGCGGCTGTCCATGTTCTACTGTCTGAGTCCAAGGGCCGTGGCTGTCCATATTCCACTGTCTGAGTCCAAGGGCCACGGCTGTCCATGCTCCACTGTCTGAGTCCAAGGGCCGCGGTTGTCCCTGTTCCCACCCTCTGTCCAAGGGCCGCGGCTGTCCATGTTCCCACTGTCTGAGTCCAAGGGCGGTGGCTGGCCATGTTCCACTGTCTGAGTCCAAGGGCCGCGGTTGTCCCTGTTCCACTGTCTGAGTCCAAGAGCCGCGGTTGTCCATGTTCCCACTGTCTGAGTCCAAGGGCCGCGGCTGTCCATGTTCCGACTCTCTGAGTCCATGGGCCGCGGCTGTCCATGTTCCACTGTCTGAGTCCAAGTGCCGCGGTTGTCCATGTTCCCACACTCTGAGTCCAAGGGCCGCGGTTGTCCATGTTCCACTGTCTGAGTCCGAGGGCGGTGGCTGTCCATGTTCCACTGTCTGAGTCCAAGGGCCATGGCTGTCCATGTTCCACTGTCTGAGTCCAAGGGCCGCGGTTGTCCATGTTCCACTGTCTGAGTCCAAGGGCCGCGATTGTCCATGTTCTTACTGTCTGAGTCCAAGGGCCGCGATTGTCCATGTTTTCACTGTCTGAGTCCAAGAGCCGTGGCTGACCATGATCCCACCCTCTGAGTCCAAGGGCTGTGTCTGTCCATGTTCCCACACTCTGAGTCCAAGGACCGCGGCTGTCCATGTTCCCACTGTCTGAGTCCAAGGGCCGTGGCTGTCCATATTCCACTGTCTGAGTCCAAGGGCCATGGTTGTCCATGTTCCACTGTCTGACACCGAGGGCGGTGGCTGGCCATGTTCCACTGTCTGGGTCCAAGGGCGTTGGCTGTCCATGTTCCACTGTCTGAGTCCAAGGGCCGCGGCTGTCCATGTTCCACTGTCTGAGTCCAAGGGCCGCGGTTGTCAATGTTTTCTCTGTCTGAGTCCAAGGGCCGTGGCTGTCCAAGTTCCCACTGTCTGAGTCCAAGTGCCGCGGTTGTCCAGGTTCCCACTGTCTGAATCCAAGGGCCATGGCTGTCCATGTTCCACTGACTGAGTCCAAGGGACGCGGTTGTCCATGTTCCACTGTCTGCGTCCGAGGGCCGCGGTTGTCCATGTTCCACTGTCTGAGTCCAAGGGACGCGGTTGTCCATGTTCCACTGTCTGAGTCCAAGGGCCGCGTTTGTCCATGTTCCACTGTCTGAGTCCAAGGTCCGCGGTTGTCCATATTCTCACTGTCTGAGTCCAAGGGCCGCGGTTGTCCATGTTCCACTGTCTGAGTCCAAGGGCCGCGGTTGTCCATGTTCCACTGTCTGAGTCCGAGGGCCGCGGTTGTCCATGTTCCACTGTCTGAGTCCAAGGGCCGCGGTTGTCCATTTTCCACTGTCTGAGTCCAAGGGCCGTGGCTGTCCATGTTCTCACTGTCTGAGTCCAAGGGGCGCGGTTGTCCCTGTTCCACTGTCTGAGTCCAAGGGCCGCGGTTGTCCATGTTCTCGCTGTCTGAGTCCAAGTGCCGCGGTTGTCCATGTTCCCACACTCTGAGTGCAAGGGCCTTGGCTGTCCATGTTCCACTGACTGAGTCCAAGGGCGGTGGCTGTCCATATTCCACTGTCTGAGTACAAGGGCCGCGGTTGTCCATGTTCCACTGTCTGATTCCAAGGTCCGCAGTTGTCCATGTTCTCACTGCCTGAGTCCAAGGGCCGCGGTTGTCCATGTTCTCACTATCTGAGTCCAAGGGCGGTGGCTGGCCATGTTCCACTGTCTGAGTCCAAGGGCCGCGGTTGTCCCTGTTCCACTGTCTGAGTCCAAGAGCCGCGGTTGTCCATGTTCCCACTGTCTGAGTCCAAGGGCCGCGGCTGTCCATGTTCCGACTCTCTGAGTCCAAGGGCCGCGGCTGTCCATGTTCCACTGTCTGAGTCCAAGGGCCGTGGCTGTCCATGTTCCCACACTCTGAGTCCAAGGGCCGCGGTTGTCCATGTTCCACTGTCTGAGTCCGAGGGCGGTGGCTGTCCATGTTCCACTGTCTGAGTCCAAGGGCCATGGCTGTCCATGTTCCACTGTCTGAGTCCAAGGGCCGCGATTGTCCATGTTTTCACTGTCTGAGTCCAAGGGCCGTGGCTGACCAAGATCCCACCCTCTGAGTCCAAGGGCTGTGTCTGTCCATGTTCCCACACTCTGAGTCCAAGGACCGCGGCTGTCCATGTTCCCACTGTCTGAGTCCAAGGGCGGTGGCTGTCCATATTCCACTGTCTGAGTCCAAGGGCCATGGTTGTCCATGTTCCACTGTCTGACACCGAGGGCGGTGGCTGGCCATGTTCCACTGTCTGGGTCCAAGGGCGTTGGCTGTCCATGTTCCACTGTCTGAGTCCAAGGGCCGCGGCTGTCCATGGTCCACTGTCTGAGTCCAAGGGCCGCGGTTGTCAATGTTTTCACTGTCTGAGTCCAAGGGCCGTGGCTGTCCAAGTTCCCACTGTCTGAGTCCAAGTGCCGCGGTTGTCCAGGTTCCCACTGTCTGAATCCAAGGGCCATGGCTGTCCATGTTCCACTGACTGAGTCCAAGGGACGCGGTTGTCCATGTTCCACTGTCTGCGTCCGAGGGCAGCGGTTGTCCATGTTCCACTGTCTGAGTCCAAGGGACGCGGTTGTCCATGTTCCACTGTCTGAGTCCAAGGGCCGCGTTTGTCCATGTTCCACTGTCTGAGTCCTAGGTCTGCGGTTGTCCATGTTCTCACTGTCTGAGTCCAAGGGCCGCGGTTGTCCATGTTCCACTGTCTGAGTCCAAGGGCCGCGGTTGTCCATGTTCCACTGTCTGAGTCCAAGGGCCGCGGTTGTCCATGTTCCACTGAGTCCAAGGGCCGCGGTTGTCCATTTTCCACTGTCTGAGTCCAAGGGCCGTGGCTGTCCATGTTCTCACTGTCTGAGTCCAAGGGCCGCGGTTGTCCCTGTTCCACTGTCTGAGTCCAAGGGCCGCGGTTGTCCATGTTCTCGCTGTCTGAGTCCAAGTGCCGCGGTTGTCCATGTTCCCACACTCTGAGTGCAAGGGCCTTGGGTGTCCATGTTCCACTGACTGAGTCCAAGGGCGGTGGCTGTCCATATTCCACTGTCTGAGTACAAGGGCCGCGGTTGTCCATGTTCCACTGTCTGATTCCAAGGTCCGCAGTTGTCCATGTTCTCACTGTCTGAGTCCAAGGGCCGCGGTTGTCCATGTTCTCACTGTCTGAGTCCAAGGGCCGCGGTTGTCCATGTTCCACTGTCTGAGTCAAAGGGCCATGTCTGTCCATGTTCCACTGTCTGAGTCCAAGGGCCGCGGTTGTCCATGTTCTCACTGTCTGAGTCCAAGGGCGGTGGCTGTCCATATTCCACTGTCTGAGTCCAATGGCCACAGCTGTCCATGTTCCTCTGTCTGAGTCCAAGGGCCGCGGCTGTGCATATTCCACTGTCTGAGTCCATGGGCCGTGGCTGTCCATATTCCACTGTCTGAGTCCAAGGGCCGCGGCTGTCCATGTTCCACTGTCTGAGTCCAAGGGCCGCGGCTATCCATGTTCTACTGTCTGAGTCCAAGGGCCGTGGCTGTCCATATTCCACTGTCTGAGTCCAAGGGACACGGCTATCCATGCTCCACTATCTGAGTCCAAGGGCCGCGGCTGTCCATGTTCCCACTGTCTGAGTCCAAGGGCGGTGGCTGGCCATGTTCCACTGTCTGAGTCCAAGGGCCGCGGTTGTCCCTGTTCCACTGTCTGAGTCCAAGTGCCGTGTTTGTCCCTGTTCCACTTTCTGAGTCCAAGGGCCGCGGTTGTCCATGTTCCCACACTCTGAGTCCAAGGGCCGCGGCTGTCCATGTTCTCATTGTCTGAGTCCAAGGGCCGTGGTTGTCCATGTTCCCACACTCTGAGTCCAAGGGCCGCGGCTGTCCATGTTCTCACTGTCTGAGTCCAAGGGCCGTGGCTGTCCATATTCCACTGTCTGAGTCCAAGGGCCGTGGCTGTCCATATTCCACTGTCTGAGTCCAAGGGCAGCGGCTGTCCATGTTCCACTGTCTGAGTCCGAGGGCCATGGCTGTCCATGTTCCACTGTCTGAGTCCAAGGGCCGCGGTTGTCCATGTTCTTACTGTCTGAGTCCAAGGGCCGCGATTGTCCATGTTTTCACTGTCTGAGTCCAAGGGCCGTGTCTGTCCATGTTCCCACACTCTGAGTCCAAGGACCGCGGCTGTCCATGTTCCCACTGTCTGAGTCCAAGGGCCGTGGCTGTCCATATTCCACTGTCTGAGTCCAAGGGCCATGGTTGTCCATGTTCCACTGTCTGAGACCGAGGGCGGTGGCTGGCCATGTTCCACTGTCTGGGTCCAAGGGCGTTGGCTGTCCATGTTCCACTGTCTGAGTCCAAGGGCCGCGGCTGTCCATGTTCCACTGTCTGAGACCAAGGGCTGCGGTTGTCAATGTTTTCACTGTCTGAGTCCAAGGGCCGTGGCTGTCCAAGTTCCCACCCTCTGAGTCCAAGGGCCGCGGTTGTCCATGTTCCCACTGTCTGAGTCCAAGGGCCGCGGTTGTCCATGTTCTCACTGTCTGAGTCCAAGGGCCGCGGTTGTCCCTGTTCCACTGTCTGAGTCCAAGGGCCGCGGTTGTCCATGTTCTCGCTGTCTGAGTCCAAGTGCCGCGGTTGTCCATGTTCCCACACTCTGAGTGCAAGGGCCTTGGCTGTCCATGTTCCACTGACTGAGTCCAAGGGCGGTGGCTGTCCATATTCCACTGTCTGAGTACAAGGGCCGCGGTTGTCCATGTTCCACTGTCTGATTCCAAGGTCCGCAGTTGTCCATGTTCTCACTGTCTGAGTCCAAGGGCCGCGGTTGTCCATGTTCTCACTGTCTGAGTCCAAGGGCCGCGGTTGTCCATGTTCCACTGTCTGAGTCAAAGGGCCATGTCTGTCCATGTTCCACTGTCTGAGTCCAAGGGCCGCGGTTGTCCATGTTCTCACTGTCTGAGTCCAAGGGCGGTGGCTGTCCATATTCCACTGTCTGAGTCCAATGGCCACAGCTGTCCATGTTCCTCTGTCTGAGTCCAAGGGCCGCGGCTGTGCATATTCCACTGTCTGAGTCCATGGGCCGTGGCTGTCCATATTCCACTGTCTGAGTCCAAGGGCCGCGGCTGTCCATGTTCCGCTGTCTGAGTCCAAGGGCCGCGGCTGTCCATGTTCTACTGTCTGAGTCCAAGGGCCGTGGCTGTCCATATTCCACTGTCTGAGTCCAAGGGACACGGCTATCCATGCTCCACTATCTGAGTCCAAGGGCCGCGGCTGTCCATGTTCCCACTGTCTGAGTCCAAGGGCGGTGGCTGGCCATGTTCCACTGTCTGAGTCCAAGGGCCGCGGTTGTCCCTGTTCCACTGTCTGAGTCCAAGAGCCGCGGTTGTCCATGTTCCCACTGTCTGAGTCCAAGGGCCGCGGCTGTCCATGTTCCGACTCTCTGAGTCCAAGAGCCGCGGCTGTCCATGTTCTCACTGTCTGAGTCCAAGGGCCGTGGCTGTCCATGTTCCACAGTCTGAGTGCAAGGGCCGCAGCTGTCCATGTTCCACTGTCTGAGTCCAAGTGCCGTGTTTGTCCCTGTTCCACTTTCTGAGTCCAAGGGCCGCGGTTGTCCATGTTCCCACACTCTGAGTCCAAGGGCCGCGGCTGTCCATGTTCTCATTGTCTGAGTCCAAGGGCCGTGGTTGTCCATGTTCCCACACTCTGAGTCCAAGGGCCGCGGCTGTCCATGTTCTCACTGTCTGAGTCCAAGGGCCGTGGCTGTCCATATTCCACTGTCTGAGTCCAAGGGCCGTGGCTGTCCATATTCCACTGTCTGAGTCCAAGGGCCGCGGCTGTCCATGTTCCACTGTCTGAGTCCGAGGGCCATGGCTGTCCATGTTCCACTGTCTGAGTCCAAGGGCCGCGGTTGTCCATGTTCTTACTGTCTGAGTCCAAGGGCCGCGATTGTCCATGTTTTCACTGTCTGAGTCCAAGGGCCGTGTCTGTCCATGTTCCCACACTCTGAGTCCAAGGACCGCGGCTGTCCATGTTCCCACTGTCTGAGTCCAAGGGCCGTGGCTGTCCATATTCCACTGTCTGAGTCCAAGGGCCATGGTTGTCCATGTTCCACTGTCTGAGACCGAGGGCGGTGGCTGGCCATGTTCCACTGTCTGGGTCCAAGGGCGTTGGCTGTCCATGTTCCACTGTCTGAGTCCAAGGGCCGCGGCTGTCCATGTTCCACTGTCTGAGACCAAGGGCTGCGGTTGTCAATGTTTTCACTGTCTGAGTCCAAGGGCCGTGGCTGTCCAAGTTCCCACCCTCTGAGTCCAAGGGCCGCGGTTGTCCATGTTCCCACTGTCTGAGTCCAAGGGCCACGGCTGTCCATGTTCCACTGTCTGAGTCCAAGGGCGGTGGCTGTCCATATTCCACTGTCTGAGTCCAAGGGCCACAGCTGTCCATGTTCCTCTGTCTGAGTCCAAGGGCCGCGGCTGTGCATGTTCCCACTGTCTGAGTCCAAGGGCGGTGGCTGTCCATGTTCCCACTGAGTCCAAGGGCGGTGGCTGTCCATGTTCCACTGTCTGAGTCCAAGGGCCACGGCTGTCCATGTTCCACTGTCTGAGTCCATGGGCCGTGGCTGTCCATATTCCACTGTCTGAGTCCAAGGGCCGCGGCTGTCCATGTTCCACTGTCTGATTCCAAGGGCCGCGGCTGTCCATGTTCTACTGTCTGAGTCCAAGGGCCGTGGCTGTCCATATTCCACTGTCTGAGTCCAAGGGCCGCGGTTGTCCATGTTCTCACTGTCTGAGTCCAAGGGCCGCGGTTGTCCATGTTCCACTGTCTGAGTCAAAGGGCCATGTCTGTCCATGTTCCACTGTCTGAGTCCAAGGGCCGCGGTTGTCCATGTTCTCACTGTCTGAGTCCAAGGGCGGTGGCTGTCCATATTCCACTGTCTGAGTCCAAGGGCCACAGCTGTCCATGTTCCTCTGTCTGAGTCCAAGGGCCGCGGCTGTGCATATTCCACTGTCTGAGTCCATGGGCCGTGGCTGTCCATATTCCACTGTCTGAGTCCAAGGGCCACGGCTGTCCATGTTCCACTGTCTGAGTCCAAGGGCCGCGGCTGTCCATGTTCTACTGTCTGAGTCCAAGGGCCGTGGCTGTCCATATTCCACTGTCTGAGTCCAAGGGACACGGCTATCCATGCTCCACTATCTGAGTCCAAGGGCCGCGGTTGTCCCAGTTCCCACCCTCTGTCCAAGGGCCGCGGCTGTCCATGTTCCCACTGTCTGAGTCCAAGGGCGGTGGCTGGCCATGTTCCACTGTCTGAGTCCAAGGGCCGCGGTTGTCCCTGTTCCACTGTCTGAGTCCAAGAGCCGCGGTTGTCCATGTTCCCACTGTCTGAGTCCAAGGGCCGCGGCTGTCCATGTTCCGACTCTCTGAGTCCAAGAGCCGCGGCTGTCCATGTTCTCACTGTCTGAGTCCAAGGGCCGTGGCTGTCCATGTTCCACAGTCTGAGTGCAAGGGCCGCAGCTGTCCATGTTCCACTGTCTGAGTCCAAGTGCCGTGTTTGTCCCTGTTCCACTTTCTGAGTCCAAGGGCCGCGGTTGTCCATGTTCCCACACTCTGAGTCCAAGGGCCGCGGCTGTCCTTGTTCTCACTGTCTGAGTCCAAGGGCCGTGGTTGTCCATGTTCCCACACTCTGAGTCCAAGGGCCGCGGCTGTCCATGTTCTCACTGTCTGAGTCCAAGGGCCGTGGCTGTCCATATTCCACTGTCTGAGTCCAAGGGCCGCGGCTGTCCATGTTCCACTGTCTGAGTCCGAGGGCCATGGCTGTCCATGTTCCACTGTCTGAGTCCAAGGGCCGCGGTTGTCCATGTTCTTACTGTCTGAGTCCAAGGGCCGCGATTGTCCATGTTTTCACTGTCTGAGTCCAAGGGCCGTGTCTGTCCATGTTCCCACACTCTGAGTCCAAGGACCGCGGCTGTCCATGTTCCCACTGTCTGAGTCCAAGGGCCGTGGCTGTCCATATTCCACTGTCTGAGTTCAAGGGCCATGGTTGTCCATGTTCCACTGTCTGAGACCGAGGGCGGTGGCTGGCCATGTTCCACTGTCTGGGTCCAAGGGCGTTGGCTGTCCATGTTCCACTGTCTGAGTCCAAGGGCCGCGGCTGTCCATGTTCCACTGTCTGAGACCAAGGGCTGCGGTTGTCAATGTTTTCACTGTCTGAGTCCAAGGGCTGTGGCTGTCCAAGTTCCCACCCTCTGAGTCCAAGGGCCGCGGTTGTCCATGTTCCCACTGTCTGAGTCCAAGGGCCACGGCTGTCCATGTTCCACTCTCTGAGTCCAAGGGCGGTGGCTGTCCATATTCCACTGTCTGAGTCCAAGGGCCACAGCTGTCCATGTTCCTCTGTCTGAGTCCAAGGGCCGCGGCTGTGCATGTTCCCACTGTCTGAGTCCAAGGGCGGTGGCTGTCCATGTTCCCACTGAGTCCAAGGGCGGTGGCTGTCCATGTTCCACTGTCTGAGTCCAAGGGCCACGGCTGTCCATGTTCCACTGTCTGAGTCCATGGGCCGTGGCTGTCCATATTCCACTGTCTGAGTCCAAGGGCCGCGGCTGTCCATGTTCTACTGTCTGAGTCCAAGGGCCGTGGCTGTCCATATTCCACTGTCTGAGTCCAAGGGCCACGGCTGTCCATGCTCCACTGTCTGAGTCCAAGGGCCGCGGTTGTCCCTGTTCCCACCCTCTGTCCAAGGGCCGCGTCTGTCCATGTTCCCACTGTCTGAGTCCAAGGGCGGTGGCTGGCCATGTTCCACTGTCTGAGTCCAAGGGCCGCGGTTGTCCCTGTTCCACTGTCTGAGTCCAAGAGCCGCGGTTGTCCATGTTCCCACTGACTGAGTCCAAGGGCGGTGGCTGTCCATACTCCACTGTCTGAGTCCAAGGGCAGCGGTTGTCCATGTTCCACTGTCTGCTTCCAAGGGCCATGGCTGTCCATGTTCCACTGTCTGAGTCCAAGGGACGCGGTTGTCCATGTTCCACTGTCTGAGTCCAAGGGCCATGGCTGTCCATGTTCCACTGTCTGAGTCCAAGGGACGCGGTTGTCCATGTTGCACTGTCTGAGTCCAAGGGCCGCGTTTGTCCATGTTCCACTGTCTGAGTCCAAGGTCCGCGGTTGTCCATGTTCTCACTGTCTGAGTCCAAGGGCAGCGGTTGTCCATGTTCCCGCTGTCTGAGTCCGATGGCGGTGGCTGTCCATGTTCCACTGTCTGAGTCCAAGGGCCATGGCTGTCCATGTTCCACTGTCTGAGTCCAAGGGACGCGGTTGTCCATGTTCCACTGTCTGAGTCCAAGGGCCGCGTTTGTCCATGTTCCACTGTCTGAGTCCAAGGTCCGCGGTTGTCCATGTTCCACTGTCTGAGTCCAAGGTCCGCGGTTGTCCATGTTCCACTGTCTGAGTCCAAGGTCCGCGGTTGTCCATGTTCTCACTGTCTGAGTCCAAGGGCCGCGGTTGTCCATTTTCCACTGTCTGAGTCCAAGGGCCGTGGCTGTCCATGTTCTCACTGTCTGAGTCCAAGGGCCGCGGTTGTCTATGTTCTCGCTGTCTGAGTCCAAGTGCCGCGGTTGTCCATGTTCCCACACTCTGAGTGCAAGGGCCTTGGCTGTCCATGTTCCACTGACTGAGTCCAAGGGCGGTGGCTGTCCATATTCCACTGTCTGAGTACAAGGGCCGCGGTTGTCCATGTTCCACTGTCTGATTCCAAGGTCCGCAGTTCTCCATGTTCTCACTGTCTGAGTCCAAGGGCCGCGGTTGTCCATGTTCTCACTGTCTGAGTCCAAGGGCCGCGGTTGTCCATGTTCCACTGTCTGAGTCAAAGGGCCATGTCTGTCCATGTTCCACTGTCTGAGTCCAAGGGCCGCGGTTGTCCATGTTCTCACTGTCTGAGTCCAAGGGCGGTGGCTGTCCATATTCCACTGTCTGAGTCCAAGGGCCACAGCTGTCCATGTTCCTCTGTCTGAGTCCAAGGGCCGCGGCTGTGCATGTTCCCACTGTCTGAGTCCAAGGGCGGTGGCTGTCCATGTTCCCACTGAGTCCAAGGGCGGTGGCTGTCCATGTTCCACTGTCTGAGTCCAAGGGCCACGGCTGTCCATGTTCCACTGTCTGAGTCCATGGGCCGTGGCTGTCCATATTCCACTGTCTGAGTCCAAGGGCCGCGTCAGTCCATGTTCCACTGTCTGAGTCCAAGGGCCGCGGCTGTCCATGTTCTACTGTCTGAGTCCAAGGGCCGTGGCTGTCCATATTCCACTGTCTTAGTCCAAGGGCCACGGCTGTCCATGCTCCACTGTCTGAGTCCAAGGGCCGCGTTTGTCCCTGTTCCCACCCTCTGTCCAAGGGCGGCGGCTGTCCATGTTCCCACTGTCTGAGTCCAAGGGCGGTGGCTGGCCATGTTCCACTGTCTGAGTCCAAGGGCCGCGGTTGTCCCTGTTCCACTGTCTGAGTCCAAGGGCCGAGGTTGTCCATGTTCCCACTGTCTGAGTCCAAGGGCCGCGGCTGTCCATGTTCCGACTCTCTGAGTCCAAGGGCCGCGGCTGTCCATGTTCCACTGTCTGTGTCCAAGGGCCGTGGCTGTCCATGTTCCACTGTCTGAGTGCAAGTGCCGTGTTTGTCCCTGTTCCACTTTCTGAGTCCAAGGGCCGCGGTTGTCCATGTTCCCACACTCTGAGTCCGAGGGCCGCGGCTGTCCATGTTCTCACTGTCTGAGTCCAAGGGCCGTGGTTGTCCATGTTCCCACACTCTGAGTCCAAGGGCCGCGGCTGTCCATATTCCACTATCTGAGTCCAAGGGCCGTGGCTGTCCATGTTCTCACTGTCTGAGTCCAAGGGCCGTGGCTGTCCATATTCCACTATCTGAGTCCAAGGGCCGCGGCTGTCCATGTTCCACTGTCTGAGACCGAGGGCGGTGGCTGTCCATGTTCCACTGTCTGAGTCCAAGGGCCATGGCTGTCCATGTTCCACTGTCTGAGTCCAAGGGCCGTGGTTGTCCATGTTCCCACACTCTGAGTCCAAGGGCCGCGGCTGTCCATATTCCACTATCTGAGTCCAAGGGCCGTGGCTGTCCATGTTCTCACTGTCTGAGTCCAAGGGCCGTGGCTGTCCATATTCCACTATCTGAGTCCAAGGGCCGCGGCTGTCCATGTTCCACTGTCTGAGTCCGAGGGCGGTGGCTGTCCATGTTCCACTGTCTGAGTCCAAGGGCCATGGCTGTCCATGTTCCACTGTCTGAGTCCAAGGGCCGCGATTGTCCATGTTCTTACTGTCTGAGTCCAAGGACCGCGATTGTCCATGTTTTCACTGTCTGAGTCCAAGGGCCGTGTCTGTCCATGTTCCCACACTCTGAGTCCAAGGACCGCGGCTGTCCATGTTCCCACTGTCTGAGTCCAAGGGCCGTGGCTGTCCATATTCCACTGTCTGACTCCAAGGGCCATGGTTGTCCATGTTCCACTGTCTGAGACCGAGGGCGGTGGCTGGCCATGTTCCACTGTCTGGGTCCAAGTGCGTTGGCTGTCCATGTTCCACTGTCTGAGTCCAAGGGCCGCGGCTGTCCATGTTCCACTGTCTGAGTCAAGGGCTGCGGTTGTCAATGTTTTCACTGTCTGAGTCCAAGGGCCGTGGCTGTCCAAGTTCCCACCCTCTGAGTCCAAGGGCCGCGGTTGTCCATGTTCCCACTGTCTGAGTCCAAGTGCCGCGGTTGTCCATGTTCCCACTGTCTGAATCCAAGGGCCGTGGCTGTCCATGTTCCACTGACTGAGTCCAAGGGCGGTGGCTGTCCATACTCCACTGTCTGAGTCCAAGGGCAGCGGTTGTCCATGTTCCACTGTCTGCGTCCGAGGGCGGTGATTGTCCATGTTCCACTGTCTGAGTCCAAGGGCCGTGGCTGTCCATGTTCTCACTGTCTGAGTCCAAGGGCCGCGGTTGTCCCTGTTCCACTGTCTGAGTCCAAGGGCCGCGGTTGTCCATGTTCTCGCTGTCTGAGTCCAAGTGCCGCGGTTGTCCATGTCCCCCACACTCTGAGTGCAAGGGCCTTGGCTGTCCATGTTCCACTGACTGAGTCCAAGGGCGGTGGCTGTCCATATTCCACTGTCTGAGTACAAGGGCCGCTGTTGTCCATGTTCCACTGTCTGATTCCAAGGTCCGCAGTTGTCCATGTTCTCACTGTCTGAGTCCAAGGGCCGCGGTTGTCCATGTTCCACTGTCTGAGTCAAAGGGCCATGTCTGTCCATGTTCCACTGTCTGAGTCCAAGGGCCGCGGTTGTCCATGTTCTCACTGTCTGAGTCCAAGGGCGGTGGCTGTCCATATTCCACTGTCTGAGTCCAAGGGCCACAGCTGTCCATGTTCCTCTGTCTGAGTCCAAGGGCCGCGGCTGTGCATATTCCACTGTCTGATTCCATGGGCCATGGCTGTCCATATTCCACTGTCTGAGTCCAAGGGCCGCGGCTGTCCATGTTCCACTGTCTGAGTCCAAGGGCCGCGGCTGTCCATGTTCTACTGTCTGAGTCCAAGGGCCGTGGCTGTCCATATTCCACTGTCTGAGTCCAAGGGACACGGCTATCCATGCTCCACTATCTGAGTCCAAGGGCCGCGGTTGTCCCTGTTCCCACCCTCTGTCCAAGGGCCGCGGCTGTCCATGTTCCCACTGTCTGAGTCCAAGGGCGGTGGCTGGCCATGTTCCACTGTCTGAGTCCAAGGGCGGCGGTTGTCCCTGTTCCACTGTCTGAGTCCAAGAGCCGCGGTTGTCCATGTTCCCACTGTCTGAGTCCAAGGGCCGCGGCTGTCCATGTTCCGACTCTCTGAGTCCAAGGGCCGCGGCTGTCCATGTTCTCACTGTCTGAGTCCAAGGGCCGCGGCTGTCCATGTTCTCACTGTCTGAGTCCAAGGGCCGTCTTTGTCCCTGTTCCACACTCTGAGTCCAAGGGCCGCGGCTGTCCATGTTCTCACTGTCTGAGTCCAAGGGCCGTGGTTGTCCATGTTCCCACACTCTGAGTCCAAGGGCCGCGGCTGTCCATGTTCCACTGTCTGAGTCCAAGGGCTGCGGTTGTCAATGTTTTCACTGTCTGAGTCCAAGGGCCGTGGCTGTCCAAGTTCCCACCCTCTGAGTCCAAGGGCCGCGGTTGTCCATGTTCCCACTGTCTGAGTCCAAGTGCCGCGGTTGTCCATGTTCCCACTGTCTGAATCCAAGGGCCGTGGCTGTCCATGTTCCACTGACTGAGTCCAAGGGCGGTGGCTGTCCATACTCCACTGTCTGAGTCCAAGGGCAGCGGTTGTCCATGTTCCACTGTCTGCGTCCGAGGGCGGTGATTGTCCATGTTCCACTGTCTGAGTCCAAGGGCCGTGGCTGTCCATGTTCTCACTGTCTGAGTCCAAGGGCCGCGGTTGTCCCTGTTCCACTGTCTGAGTCCAAGGGCCGCGGTTGTCCATGTTCTCGCTGTCTGAGTCCAAGTGCCGCGGTTGTCCATGTCCCCCACACTCTGAGTGCAAGGGCCTTGGCTGTCCATGTTCCACTGACTGAGTCCAAGGGCGGTGGCTGTCCATATTCCACTGTCTGAGTACAAGGGCCGCTGTTGTCCATGTTCCACTGTCTGATTCCAAGGTCCGCAGTTGTCCATGTTCTCACTGTCTGAGTCCAAGGGCCGCGGTTGTCCATGTTCCACTGTCTGAGTCAAAGGGCCATGTCTGTCCATGTTCCACTGTCTGAGTCCAAGGGCCGCGGTTGTCCATGTTCTCACTGTCTGAGTCCAAGGGCGGTAGCTGTCCATATTCCACTGTCTGAGTCCAAGGGCCACAGCTGTCCATGTTCCTCTGTCTGAGTCCAAGGGCCGCGGCTGTGCATATTCCACTGTCTGAGTCCGAGGGCCATGGCTGTCCATGTTCCACTGTCTGAGTCCAAGGGCCGCGGTTGTCCATGTTCTTACTGTCTGAGTCCAAGGGCCGCGATTGTCCATGTTTTCACTGTCTGAGTCCAAGGGCCGTGTCTGTCCATGTTCCCACACTCTGAGTCCAAGGACCGCGGCTGTCCATGTTCCCACTGTCTGAGTCCAAGGGCCGTGGCTGTCCATATTCCACTGTCTGAGTCCAAGGGCCATGGTTGTCCATGTTCCACTGTCTGAGACCGAGGGCGGTGGCTGGCCATGTTCCACTGTCTGGGTCCAAGGGCGTTGGCTGTCCATGTTCCACTGTCTGAGTCCAAGGGCCGCGGCTGTCCATGTTCCACTGTCTGAGACCAAGGGCTGCGGTTGTCAATGTTTTCACTGTCTGAGTCCAAGGGCCGTGGCTGTCCAAGTTCCCACCCTCTGAGTCCAAGGGCCGCGGTTGTCCATGTTCCCACTGTCTGAGTCCAAGGGCCACGGCTGTCCATGTTCCACTGTCTGAGTCCAAGGGCGGTGGCTGTCCATATTCCACTGTCTGAGTCCAAGGGCCACAGCTGTCCATGTTCCTCTGTCTGAGTCCAAGGGCCGCGGCTGTGCATGTTCCCACTGTCTGAGTCCAAGGGCGGTGGCTGTCCATGTTCCCACTGAGTCCAAGGGCGGTGGCTGTCCATGTTCCACTGTCTGAGTCCAAGGGCCACGGCTGTCCATGTTCCACTGTCTGAGTCCATGGGCCGTGGCTGTCCATATTCCACTGTCTGAGTCCAAGGGCCGCGGCTGTCCATGTTCCACTGTCTGATTCCAAGGGCCGCGGCTGTCCATGTTCTACTGTCTGAGTCCAAGGGCCGTGGCTGTCCATATTCCACTGTCTGAGTCCAAGGGCCGCGGTTGTCCATGTTCTCACTGTCTGAGTCCAAGGGCCGCGGTTGTCCATGTTCCACTGTCTGAGTCAAAGGGCCATGTCTGTCCATGTTCCACTGTCTGAGTCCAAGGGCCGCGGTTGTCCATGTTCTCACTGTCTGAGTCCAAGGGCGGTGGCTGTCCATATTCCACTGTCTGAGTCCAAGGGCCACAGCTGTCCATGTTCCTCTGTCTGAGTCCAAGGGCCGCGGCTGTGCATATTCCACTGTCTGAGTCCATGGGCCGTGGCTGTCCATATTCCACTGTCTGAGTCCAAGGGCCGCGGCTGTCCATGTTCCACTGTCTGAGTCCAAGGGCCGCGGCTGTCCATGTTCTACTGTCTGAGTCCAAGGGCCGTGGCTGTCCATATTCCACTGTCTGAGTCCAAGGGACACGGCTATCCATGCTCCACTATCTGAGTCCAAGGGCCGCGGTTGTCCCTGTTCCCACCCTCTGTCCAAGGGCCGCGGCTGTCCATGTTCCCACTGTCTGAGTCCAAGGGCGGTGGCTGGCCATGTTCCACTGTCTGAGTCCAAGGGCCGCGGTTGTCCCTGTTCCACTGTCTGAGTCCAAGAGCCGCGGTTGTCCATGTTCCCACTGTCTGAGTCCAAGGGCCGCGGCTGTCCATGTTCCGACTCTCTGAGTCCAAGAGCCGCGGCTGTCCATGTTCTCACTGTCTGAGTCCAAGGGCCGTGGCTGTCCATGTTCCACAGTCTGAGTGCAAGGGCCGCAGCTGTCCATGTTCCACTGTCTGAGTCCAAGTGCCGTGTTTGTCCCTGTTCCACTTTCTGAGTCCAAGGGCCGCGGTTGTCCATGTTCCCACACTCTGAGTCCAAGGGCCGCGGCTGTCCATGTTCTCACTGTCTGAGTCCAAGGGCCGTGGTTGTCCATGTTCCCACACTCTGAGTCCAAGGGCCGCGGCTGTCCATGTTCTCACTGTCTGAGTCCAAGGGCCGTGGCTGTCCATATTCCACTGTCTGAGTCCAAGGGCCGCGGCTGTCCATGTTCCACTGTCTGAGTCCGAGGGCCATGGCTGTCCATGTTCCACTGTCTGAGTCCAAGGGCCGCGGTTGTCCATGTTCTTACTGTCTGAGTCCAAGGGCCGCGATTGTCCATGTTTTCACTGTCTGAGTCCAAGGGCCGTGTCTGTCCATGTTCCCACACTCTGAGTCCAAGGACCGCGGCTGTCCATGTTCCCACTGTCTGAGTCCAAGGGCCGTGGCTGTCCATATTCCACTGTCTGAGTCCAAGGGCCATGGTTGTCCATGTTCCACTGTCTGAGACCGAGGGCGGTGGCTGGCCATGTTCCACTGTCTGGGTCCAAGGGCGTTGGCTGTCCATGTTCCACTGTCTGAGTCCAAGGGCCGCGGCTGTCCATGTTCCACTGTCTGAGACCAAGGGCTGCGGTTGTCAATGTTTTCACTGTCTGAGTCCAAGGGCCGTGGCTGTCCAAGTTCCCACCCTCTGAGTCCAAGGGCCGCGGTTGTCCATGTTCCCACTGTCTGAGTCCAAGGGCCACGGCTGTCCATGTTCCACTGTCTGAGTCCAAGGGCGGTGGCTGTCCATATTCCACTGTCTGAGTCCAAGGGCCACAGCTGTCCATGTTCCTCTGTCTGAGTCCAAGGGCCGCGGCTGTGCATGTTCCCACTGTCTGAGTCCAAGGGCGGTGGCTGTCCATGTTCCCACTGAGTCCAAGGGCGGTGGCTGTCCATGTTCCACTGTCTGAGTCCAAGGGCCACGGCTGTCCATGTTCCACTGTCTGAGTCCATGGGCCGTGGCTGTCCATATTCCACTGTCTGAGTCCAAGGGCCGCGGCTGTCCATGTTCCACTGTCTGATTCCAAGGGCCGCGGCTGTCCATGTTCTACTGTCTGAGTCCAAGGGCCGTGGCTGTCCATATTCCACTGTCTGAGTCCAAGGGCCACGGCTGTCCATGCTCCACTGTCTGAGTCCAAGGGCCGCGGTTGTCCCTGTTCCCACCCTCTGTCCAAGGGCCGCGTCTGTCCATGTTCCCACTGTCTGAGTCCAAGGGCGGTGGCTGGCCATGTTCCACTGTCTGAGTCCAAGGGCCGCGGTTGTCCCTGTTCCACTGTCTGAGTCCAAGAGCCGCGGTTGTCCATGTTCCCACTGTCTGAGTCCAAGGGCCGCGGCTGTCCATGTTCCGACTCTCTGAGTCCAAGGGCCGCGGTTGTCCATGCTCCCACTGTCTGAATCCAAGGGCCGTGGCTGTCCATGTTCCACTGACTGAGTCCAAGGGCGGTGGCTGTCCATACTCCACTGTCTGAGTCCAAGGGCAGCGGTTGTCCATGTTCCACTGTCTGCGTCCGAGGGCCATGGCTGTCCATGTTCCACTGTCTGAGTCCAAGGGACGCGGTTGTCCATGTTCCACTGTCTAAGTCCAAGGGCCATGGCTGTCCATGTTCCACTGTCTGAGTCCAAGGGACGCGGTTGTCCATGTTGCACTGTCTGAGTCCAAGGGCCGCGTTTGTCCATGTTCCACTGTCTGAGTCCAAGGTCCGCGGTTGTCCATGTTCTCACTGTCTGAGTCCAAGGGCAGCGGTTGTCCATGTTCCCGCTGTCTGAGTCCGATGGCGGTGGCTGTCCATGTTCCACTGTCTGAGTCCAAGGGCCATGGCTGTCCATGTTCCACTGTCTGAGTCCAAGGGACGCGGTTGTCCATGTTCCACTGTCTGAGTCCAAGGGCCGCGTTTGTCCATGTTCCACTGTCTGAGTCCAAGGTCCGCGGTTGTCCATGTTCCACTGTCTGAGTCCAAGGTCCGCGGTTGTCCATGTTCCACTGTCTGAGTCCAAGGTCCGCGGTTGTCCATGTTCTCACTGTCTGAGTCCAAGGGCCGCGGTTGTCCATTTTCCACTGTCTGAGTCCAAGGGCCGTGGCTGTCCATGTTCTCACTGTCTGAGTCCAAGGGCCGCGGTTGTCTATGTTCTCGCTGTCTGAGTCCAAGTGCCGCGGTTGTCCATGTTCCCACACTCTGAGTGCAAGGGCCTTGGCTGTCCATGTTCCACTGACTGAGTCCAAGGGCGGTGGCTGTCCATATTCCACTGTCTGAGTACAAGGGCCGCGGTTGTCCATGTTCCACTGTCTGATTCCAAGGTCCGCAGTTCTCCATGTTCTCACTGTCTGAGTCCAAGGGCCGCGGTTGTCCATGTTCTCACTGTCTGAGTCCAAGGGCCGCGGTTGTCCATGTTCCACTGTCTGAGTCAAAGGGCCATGTCTGTCCATGTTCCACTGTCTGAGTCCAAGGGCCGCGGTTGTCCATGTTCTCACTGTCTGAGTCCAAGGGCGGTGGCTGTCCATATTCCACTGTCTGAGTCCAAGGGCCACAGCTGTCCATGTTCCTCTGTCTGAGTCCAAGGGCCGCGGCTGTGCATGTTCCCACTGTCTGAGTCCAAGGGCGGTGGCTGTCCATGTTCCCACTGAGTCCAAGGGCGGTGGCTGTCCATGTTCCACTGTCTGAGTCCAAGGGCCACGGCTGTCCATGTTCCACTGTGTGAGTCCATGGGCCGTGGCTGTCCATATTCCACTGTCTGAGTCCAAGGGCCGCGGCAGTCCATGTTCCACTGTCTGAGTCCAAGGGCCGCGGCTGTCCATGTTCTACTGTCTGAGTCCAAGGGCCGTGGCTGTCCATATTCCACTGTCTTAGTCCAAGGGCCACGGCTGTCCATGCTCCACTGTCTGAGTCCAAGGGCCGCGTTTGTCCCTGTTCCCACCCTCTGTCCAAGGGCGGCGGCTGTCCATGTTCCCACTGTCTGAGTCCAAGGGCGGTGGCTGGCCATGTTCCACTGTCTGAGTCCAAGGGCCGCGGTTGTCCCTGTTCCACTGTCTGAGTCCAAGAGCCGAGGTTGTCCATGTTCCCACTGTCTGAGTCCAAGGGCCGCGGCTGTCCATGTTCCGACTCTCTGAGTCCAAGGGCCGCGGCTGTCCATGTTCCACTGTCTGTGTCCAAGGGCCGTGGCTGTCCATGTTCCACTGTCTGAGTGCAAGTGCCGTGTTTGTCCCTGTTCCACTTTCTGAGTCCAAGGGCCGCGGTTGTCCATGTTCCCACACTCTGAGTCCGAGGGCCGCGGCTGTCCATGTTCTCACTGTCTGAGTCCAAGGGCCGTGGTTGTCCATGTTCCCACACTCTGAGTCCAAGGGCCGCGGCTGTCCATATTCCACTATCTGAGTCCAAGGGCCGTGGCTGTCCATGTTCTCACTGTCTGAGTCCAAGGGCCGTGGCTGTCCATATTCCACTATCTGAGTCCAAGGGCCGCGGCTGTCCATGTTCCACTGTCTGAGACCGAGGGCGGTGGCTGTCCATGTTCCACTGTCTGAGTCCAAGGGCCATGGCTGTCCATGTTCCACTGTCTGAGTCCAAGGGCCGTGGTTGTCCATGTTCCCACACTCTGAGTCCAAGGGCCGCGGCTGTCCATATTCCACTATCTGAGTCCAAGGGCCGTGGCTGTCCATGTTCTCACTGTCTGAGTCCAAGGGCCGTGGCTGTCCATATTCCACTATCTGAGTCCAAGGGCCGCGGCTGTCCATGTTCCACTGTCTGAGTCCGAGGTCGGTGGCTGTCCATGTTCCACTGTCTGAGTCCAAGGGCCATGGCTGTCCATGTTCCACTGTCTGAGTCCAAGGGCCGCGATTGTCCATGTTCTTACTGTCTGAGTCCAAGGACCGCGATTGTCCATGTTTTCACTGTCTGAGTCCAAGGGCCGTGTCTGTCCATGTTCCCACACTCTGAGTCCAAGGACCGCGGCTGTCCATGTTCCCACTGTCTGAGTCCAAGGGCCGTGGCTGTCCATATTCCACTGTCTGAGTCCAAGGGCCATGGTTGTCCATGTTCCACTGTCTGAGACCGAGGGCGGTGGCTGGCCATGTTCCACTGTCTGGGTCCAAGTGCGTTGGCTGTCCATGTTCCACTGTCTGAGTCCAAGGGCCGCGGCTGTCCATGTTCCACTGTCTGAGTCCAAGGGCTGCGGTTGTCAATGTTTTCACTGTCTGAGTCCAAGGGCCGTGGCTGTCCAAGTTCCCACCCTCTGAGTCCAAGGGCCGCGGTTGTCCATGTTCCCACTGTCTGAGTCCAAGTGCCGCGGTTGTCCATGTTCCCACTGTCTGAATCCAAGGGCCGTGGCTGTCCATGTTCCACTGACTGAGTCCAAGGGCGGTGGCTGGCCATGTTCCACTGTCTGAGTCCAAGGGCCGCGGTTGTCCCTGTTCCACTGTCTGAGTCCAAGAGCCGAGGTTGTCCATGTTCCCACTGTCTGAGTCCAAGGGCCGCGGCTGTCCATGTTCCGACTCTCTGAGTCCAAGGGCCGCGGCTGTCCATGTTCCACTGTCTGTGTCCAAGGGCCGTGGCTGTCCATGTTCCACTGTCTGAGTGCAAGTGCCGTGTTTGTCCCTGTTCCACTTTCTGAGTCCAAGGGCCGCGGTTGTCCATGTTCCCACACTCTGAGTCCGAGGGCCGCGGCTGTCCATGTTCTCACTGTCTGAGTCCAAGGGCCGTGGTTGTCCATGTTCCCACACTCTGAGTCCAAGGGCCGCGGCTGTCCATATTCCACTATCTGAGTCCAAGGGCCGTGGCTGTCCATGTTCTCACTGTCTGAGTCCAAGGGCCGTGGCTGTCCATATTCCACTATCTGAGTCCAAGGGCCGCGGCTGTCCATGTTCCACTGTCTGAGACCGAGGGCGGTGGCTGTCCATGTTCCACTGTCTGAGTCCAAGGGCCATGGCTGTCCATGTTCCACTGTCTGAGTCCAAGGGCCGTGGTTGTCCATGTTCCCACACTCTGAGTCCAAGGGCCGCGGCTGTCCATATTCCACTATCTGAGTCCAAGGGCCGTGGCTGTCCATGTTCTCACTGTCTGAGTCCAAGGGCCGTGGCTGTCCATATTCCACTATCTGAGTCCAAGGGCCGCGGCTGTCCATGTTCCACTGTCTGAGTCCGAGGGCGGTGGCTGTCCATGTTCCACTGTCTGAGTCCAAGGGCCATGGCTGTCCATGTTCCACTGTCTGAGTCCAAGGGCCGCGATTGTCCATGTTCTTACTGTCTGAGTCCAAGGACCGCGATTGTCCATGTTTTCACTGTCTGAGTCCAAGGGCCGTGTCTGTCCATGTTCCCACACTCTGAGTCCAAGGACCGCGGCTGTCCATGTTCCCACTGTCTGAGTCCAAGGGCCGTGGCTGTCCATATTCCACTGTCTGAGTCCAAGGGCCATGGTTGTCCATGTTCCACTGTCTGAGACCGAGGGCGGTGGCTGGCCATGTTCCACTGTCTGGGTCCAAGTGCGTTGGCTGTCCATGTTCCACTGTCTGAGTCCAAGGGCCGCGGCTGTCCATGTTCCACTGTCTGAGTCCAAGGGCTGCGGTTGTCAATGTTTTCACTGTCTGAGTCCAAGGGCCGTGGCTGTCCAAGTTCCCACCCTCTGAGTCCAAGGGCCGCGGTTGTCCATGTTCCCACTGTCTGAGTCCAAGTGCCGCGGTTGTCCATGTTCCCACTGTCTGAATCCAAGGGCCGTGGCTGTCCATGTTCCACTGACTGAGTCCAAGGGCGGTGGCTGTCCATACTCCACTGTCTGAGTCCAAGGGCAGCGGTTGTCCATGTTCCACTGTCTGCGTCCGAGGGCGGTGATTGTCCATGTTCCACTGTCTGAGTCCAAGGGCCGTGGCTGTCCATGTTCTCACTGTCTGAGTCCAAGGGCCGCGGTTGTCCCTGTTCCACTGTCTGAGTCCAAGGGCCGCGGTTGTCCATGTTCTCGCTGTCTGAGTCCAAGTGCCGCGGTTGTCCATGTCCCCCACACTCTGAGTGCAAGGGCCTTGGCTGTCCATGTTCCACTGACTGAGTCCAAGGGCGGTGGCTGTCCATATTCCACTGTCTGAGTACAAGGGCCGCTGTTGTCCATGTTCCACTGTCTGATTCCAAGGTCCGCAGTTGTCCATGTTCTCACTGTCTGAGTCCAAGGGCCGCGGTTGTCCATGTTCCACTGTCTGAGTCAAAGGGCCATGTCTGTCCATGTTCCACTGTCTGAGTCCAAGGGCCGCGGTTGTCCATGTTCTCACTGTCTGAGTCCAAGGGCGGTGGCTGTCCATATTCCACTGTCTGAGTCCAAGGGCCACAGCTGTCCATGTTCCTCTGTCTGAGTCCAAGGGCCGCGGCTGTGCATATTCCACTGTCTGAGTCCAAGGGCCGCGGCTGTCCATGTTCCACTGTCTGAGTCCAAGGGCCGCGGCTGTCCATGTTCTACTGTCTGAGTCCAAGGGCCGTGGCTGTCCATATTCCACTGTCTGAGTCCAAGGGACACGGCTATCCATGCTCCACTATCTGAGTCCAAGGGCCGCGGTTGTCCCTGTTCCCACCCTCTGTCCAAGGGCCGCGGCTGTCCATGTTCCCACTGTCTGAGTCCAAGGGCGGTGGCTGGCCATGTTCCACTGTCTGAGTCCAAGGGCGGCGGTTGTCCCTGTTCCACTGTCTGAGTCCAAGAGCCGCGGTTGTCCATGTTCCCACTGTCTGAGTCCAAGGGCCGCGGCTGTCCATGTTCCGACTCTCTGAGTCCAAGGGCCGCGGCTGTCCATGTTCTCACTGTCTGAGTCCAAGGGCCGCGGCTGTCCATGTTCTCACTGTCTGAGTCCAAGGGCCGTCTTTGTCCCTGTTCCACACTCTGAGTCCAAGGGCCGCGGCTGTCCATGTTCTCACTGTCTGAGTCCAAGGGCCGTGGTTGTCCATGTTCCCACACTCTGAGTCCAAGGGCCGCGGCTGTCCATGTTCCACTGTCTGAGTCCAAGGGCTGCGGTTGTCAATGTTTTCACTGTCTGAGTCCAAGGGCCGTGGCTGTCCAAGTTCCCACCCTCTGAGTCCAAGGGCCGCGGTTGTCCATGTTCCCACTGTCTGAGTCCAAGTGCCGCGGTTGTCCATGTTCCCACTGTCTGAATCCAAGGGCCGTGGCTGTCCATGTTCCACTGACTGAGTCCAAGGGCGGTGGCTGTCCATACTCCACTGTCTGAGTCCAAGGGCAGCGGTTGTCCATGTTCCACTGTCTGCGTCCGAGGGCGGTGATTGTCCATGTTCCACTGTCTGAGTCCAAGGGCCGTGGCTGTCCATGTTCTCACTGTCTGAGTCCAAGGGCCGCGGTTGTCCCTGTTCCACTGTCTGAGTCCAAGGGCCGCGGTTGTCCATGTTCTCGCTGTCTGAGTCCAAGTGCCGCGGTTGTCCATGTCCCCCACACTCTGAGTGCAAGGGCCTTGGCTGTCCATGTTCCACTGACTGAGTCCAAGGGCGGTGGCTGTCCATATTCCACTGTCTGAGTACAAGGGCCGCTGTTGTCCATGTTCCACTGTCTGATTCCAAGGTCCGCAGTTGTCCATGTTCTCACTGTCTGAGTCCAAGGGCCGCGGTTGTCCATGTTCCACTGTCTGAGTCAAAGGGCCATGTCTGTCCATGTTCCACTGTCTGAGTCCAAGGGCCGCGGTTGTCCATGTTCTCACTGTCTGAGTCCAAGGGCGGTAGCTGTCCATATTCCACTGTCTGAGTCCAAGGGCCACAGCTGTCCATGTTCCTCTGTCTGAGTCCAAGGGCCGCGGCTGTGCATATTCCACTGTCTGAGTCCATGGGCCGTGGCTGTCCATATTCCACTGTCTGAGTCCAAGGGCCGCGGCTGTCCATGTTCCACTGTCTGAGTCCAAGGGCCGCGGCTGTCCATGTTCTACTGTCTGAGTCCAAGGGCCGTGGCTGTCCATATTCCACTGTCTGAGTCCAAGGGACACGGCTATCCATGCTCCACTATCTGAGTCCAAGGGCCGCGGTTGTCCCTGTTCCCACCCTCTGTCCAAGGGCCGCGGCTGTCCATGTTCCCACTGTCTGAGTCCAAGGGTGGTGGCTGGCCATGTTCCACTGTCTGAGTCCAAGGGCCGCGGTTGTCCCTGTTCCACTGTCTGAGTCCAAGAGCCGCGGTTGTCCATGTTCCCACTGTCTGAGTCCAAGGGCCGCGGCTGTCCATGTTCCGACTCTCTGAGTCCAAGGGCCGCGGCTGTCCATGTTCTCACTGTCTGAGTCCAAGGGCCGTGGCTGTCCATGTTCCACTGTCTGAGTGCAAGGGCCGCAGCTGTCCATGTTCCACTGTCTGAGTCCAAGTACCGTGTTTGTCCCTGTTCCACTTTCTGAGTCCAAGGGCCGCGGTTGTCCATGTTCCCACACTCTGAGTCCAAGGGCCGCGGCTGTCCATGTTCTCACTGTCTGAGTCCAAGGGCCGTGGTTGTCCATGTTCCCACTGTCTGAGTCCAAGGGCCGCGGCTGTCCATGTTCTCACTGTCTGAGTCCAAGGGCCGTGGCTGTCCATATTCCACTGTCTGAGTCCAAGGGCCGCGGCTGTCCATGTTCCACTGTCTGAGTCCGAGGGCCATGGCTGTCCATGTTCCACTGTCTGAGTCCAAGGGCCGCGGTTGTCCATGTTCTTACTGTCTGAGTCCAAGGGCCGCGATTGTCCATGTTTTCACTGTCTGAGTCCAAGGGCCGTGTCTGTCCATGTTCCCACACTCTGAGTCCAAGGACCGCGGCTGTCCATGTTCCCACTGTCTGAGTCCAAGGGCCGTGGCTGTCCATATTCCACTGTCTGAGTCCAAGGGCCATGGTTGTCCATGTTCCACTGTCTGAGACCGAGGGCGGTGGCTGGCCATGTTCCACTGTCTGGGTCCAAGGGCGTTGGCTGTCCATGTTCCACTGTCTGAGTCCAAGGGCCGCGGCTGTCCATGTTCCACTGTCTGAGACCAAGGGCTGCGGTTGTCAATGTTTTCACTGTCTGAGTCCAAGGGCCGTGGCTGTCCAAGTTCCCACCCTCTGAGTCCAAGGGCCGCGGTTGTCCATGTTCCCACTGTCTGAGTCCAAGGGCCACGGCTGTCCATGTTCCACTGTCTGAGTCCAAGGGCGGTGGCTGTCCATATTCCACTGTCTGAGTCCAAGGGCCACAGCTGTCCATGTTCCTCTGTCTGAGTCCAAGGGCCGCGGCTGTGCATGTTCCCACTGTCTGAGTCCAAGGGCGGTGGCTGTCCATGTTCCCACTGAGTCCAAGGGCGGTGGCTGTCCATGTTCCACTGTCTGAGTCCAAGGGCCACGGCTGTCCATGTTCCTCTGTCTGAGTCCATGGGCCGTGGCTGTCCATATTCCACTGTCTGAGTCCAAGGGCCGCGGCTGTCCATGTTCCACTGTCTGATTCCAAGGGCCGCGGCTGTCCATGTTCTACTGTCTGAGTCCAAGGGCCGTGGCTGTCCATATTCCACTGTCTGAGTCCAAGGGCCACGGCTGTCCATGCTCCACTGTCTGAGTCCAAGGGCCGCGGTTGTCCCTGTTCCCACCCTCTGTCCAAGGGCCGCGGCTGTCCATGTTCCCACTGTCTGAGTCCAAGGGCGGTGGCTGGCCATGTTCCACTGTCTGAGTCCAAGGGCCGCGGTTGTCCCTGTTCCACTGTCTGAGTCCAAGGGCCACGGCTGTCCATGCTCCACTGTCTGAGTCCAAGGGCCGCGGTTGTCCCTGTTCCCACCCTCTGTCCAAGGGCCGCGGCTGTCCATGTTCCCACTGTCTGAGTCCAAGGGCGGTGGCTGGCCATGTTCCACTGTCTGAGTCCAAGGGCGGCGGTTGTCCCTGTTCCACTGTCTGAGTCCAAGAGCCGCGGTTGTCCATGTTCCCACTGTCTGAGTCCAAGGGCCGCGGCTGTCCATGTTCCGACTCTCTGAGTCCAAGGGCCGCGGTTGTCCATGTTCCCACTGTCTGAATCCAAGGGCCGTGGCTGTCCATGTTCCACTGACTGAGTCCAAGGGCGGTGGCTGTCCATACTCCACTGTCTGAGTCCAAGGGCAGCGGTTGTCCATGTTCCACTGTCTGCGTCCGAGGGCCATGGCTGTCCATGTTCCACTGTCTGAGTCCAAGGGACGCGGTTGTCCATGTTCCACTGTCTGAGTCCAAGGGCCGTGGCTGTCCATGTTCCACTGTCTGAGTCCAAGGGCCATGGCTGTCCATGTTCCACTGTCTGAGTCCAAGGGCCGTGGCTGTCCATGTTCCACTGTCTGAGTCCAAGGGCCATGGCTGTCCATGTTCCACTGTCTGAGTCCAAGGGACGCGGTTGTCCATGTTCCACTGTCTGAGTCCAAGGGCCGCGTTTGTCCATGTTCCACTGTCTGAGTCCAAGGTCCGCGGTTGTCCATGTTCTCACTGTCTGAGTCCAAGGGCCGTGGCTGTCCATGTTCCACTGACTGAGTCCAAGGGCGGTGGCTGTCCATACTCCACTGTCTGAGTCCAAGGGCAGCGGTTGTCCATGTTCCACTGTCTGCGTCCGAGGGCGGTAGCTGTCCATGTTCCACTGTCTGAGTCCAAGGGCCATGGCTGTCCATGTTCCACTGTCTGAGTCCAAGGGCCGCGTTTGTCCATGTTCCACTGTCTGAGTCCAAGGTCCGCGGTTGTCCATGTTCCACTGTCTGAGTCCAAGGTCCGCGGTTGTCCATGTTCCACTGTCTGAGTCCAAGGTCCGCGGTTGTCCATGTTCTCACTGTCTGAGTCCAAGGGCCGCGGTTGTCCATTTTCCACTGTCTGAGTCCAAGGGCCGTGGCTGTCCATGTTCTCACTGTCTGAGTCCAAGGGCCGCGGTTGTCCATGTTCTCGCTGTCTGAGTCCAAGTGCCGCGGTTGTCCATGTTCCCACACTCTGAGTGCAAGGGCCTTGGCTGTCCATGTTCCACTGACTGAGTCCAAGGGCGGTGGCTGTCCATATTCCACTGTCTGAGTACAAGGGCCGCGGTTGTCCATGTTCCACTGTCTGATTCCAAGGTCCGCAGTTCTCCATGTTCTCACTGTCTGAGTCCAAGGGCCGCGGTTGTCCATGTTCTCACTGTCTGAGTCCAAGGGCTGCGGTTGTCCATGTTCCACTGTCTGAGTCCAAGGGCCGCGGTTGTCCATGTTCTCACTGTCTGAGTCCAAGGGCGGTGGCTGTCCATATTCCACTGTCTGAGTCCAAGGGCCACAGCTGTCCATGTTCCCACTGTCTGAGTCCAAGGGCGGTGGCTGTCCATGTTCCCACTGAGTCCAAGGGCGGTGGCTGTCCATGTTCCACTGTCTGAGTCCATGGGCCGTGGCTGTCCATATTCCACTGTCTGAGTCCAAGGGCCGCGGCAGTCCATGTTCCACTGTCTGAGTCCAAGGGCCGCGGCTGTCCATGTTCTACTGTCTGAGTCCAAGCGCCGTGGCTGTCCATATTCCACTGTCTGAGTCCAAGGGCCACGGCTGTCCATGCTCCACTGTCTGAGTCCAAGGGCCGCGGTTGTCCCTGTTCCCACCCTCTGTCCAAGGGCGGCGGCTGTCCATGTTCCCACTGTCTGAGTCCAAGGGCGGTGGCTGGCCATGTTCCACTGTCTGAGTCCAAGGGCCGCGGTTGTCCCTGTTCCACTGTCTGAGTCCAAGAGCCGAGGTTGTCCATGTTCCCACTGTCTGAGTCCAAGTGCCGTGTTTGTCCCTGTTCCACTTTCTGAGTCCAAGGGCCGCGGTTGTCCATGTTCCCACACTCTGAGTCCGAGGGCCGCGGCTGTCCATGTTCTCACTGTATGAGTCCAAGGGCCGTGGTTGTCCATGTTCCCACACTCTGAGTCCAAGGGCCGCGGCTGTCCATATTCCACTATCTGAGTCCAAGGGCCGTGGCTGTCCATGTTCTCACTGTCTGAGTCCAAGGGCCGTGGCTGTCCATATTCCACTATCTGAGTCCAAGGGCCGCGGCTGTCCATGTTCCACTGTCTGAGTCCGAGGGCGGTGGCTGTCCATGTTCCACTGTCTGAGTCCAAGGGCCATGGCTGTCCATGTTCCACTGTCTGAGTCCAAGGGCCGTGGTTGTCCATGTTCCCACACTCTGAGTCCAAGGGCCGCGGCTGTCCATATTCCACTATCTGAGTCCAAGGGCCGTGGCTGTCCATGTTCTCACTGTCTGAGTCCAAGGTCCGTGGCTGTCCATATTCCACTATCTGAGTCCAAGGGCCGCGGCTGTCCATGTTCCACTGTCTGAGTCCGAGGGCGGTGGCTGTCCAAGTTCCACTGTCTGAGTCCAAGGGCCATGGCTGTCCATGTTCCACTGTCTGAGTCCAAGGGCCGCGATTGTCCATGTTCTTACTGTCTGAGTCCAAGGGCCGCGATTGTCCATGTTTTCACTGTCTGAGTCCAAGGGCCGTGTCTGTCCATGTTCCCACACTCTGAGTCCAAGGACCGCGGCTGTCCATGTTCCCACTGTTTGAGTCCAAGGGCCGTGGCTGTCCATATTCCACTGTCTGAGTCCAAGGGCCATGGTTGTCCATGTTCCACTGTCTGAGACCGAGGGCGGTGGCTGGCCATGTTCCACTGTCTGGGTCCAAGTGCGTTGGCTGTCCATGTTCCACTGTCTGAGTCCAAGGGCCGCGGCTGTCCATGTTCCACTGTCTGAGTCCAAGGGCTGCGGTTGTCAATGTTTTCACTGTCTGAGTCCAAGGGCCGTGGCTGTCCAAGTTCCCACCCTCTGAGTCCAAGGGCCGCGGTTGTCCATGTTCCCACTGACTGAGTCCAAGGGCGGTGGCTGTCCATACTCCACTGTCTGAGTCCAAGGGCAGCGGTTGTCCATGTTCCACTGTCTGCGTCCGAGGGCGGTGATTGTCCATGTTCCACTGTCTGTGTCCAAGGGCCGTGGCTGTCCATGTTCTCACTGTCTGAGTCCAAGGGCCGCGGTTGTCCCTGTTCCACTGTCTGAGTCGAAGGGCCGCGGTTGTCCATGTTCTCGCTGTCTGAGTCCAAGTGCCGCGGTTGTCCATGTCCCCCACACTCTGAGTGCAAGGGCCTTGGCTGTCCATGTTCCACTGACTGAGTCCAAGGGCGGTGGCTGTCCATATTCCACTGTCTGAGTACAAGGGCCGCGGCTGTCCATGTTCCACTGTCTGATTCCAAGGTCCGCAGTTGTCCATGTTCTCACTGTCTGAGTCCAAGGGCCGCGGTTGTCCATGTTCCACTGTCTGAGTCAAAGGGCCATGGCTGTCCATGTTCCACTGTCTGAGTCCAAGGGCCGCGGTTGTCCATGTTCTCACTGTCTGAGTCCGAGGGCGGTGGCTGTCCATGTTCCACTGTCTGAGTCCAAGGGACGCGGTTGTCCATGTTCTCACTGTCTGAGTCCAAGGTCCGCGGTTGTCCATGTTCTCACTGTCTGAGTCCAAGGGCCGCGGTTGTCCATGTTCCACTGTCTGAGTCCAAGGGCCGCGGTTGTCCATGTTCCACTGTCTGAGTCCAAGGGCCGTGGTTCTCCATGTTCTCACTGTCTGAGACAAGGGCCGCGGCTGTCCATGTTCCCACTGTCTGAGTCCAAGGGCCGCGGCTGTCCATGTTCCACTGTCTGAGTCCAAAGGCCGTGGCTGTCCATATTCCACTGTCTGAGTCCAAGGGCCGCGGTTGTCCCTGTTCCACTGTCTGAGTCCAAGAGCCGCGGTTGTCCATGTTCCCACTGTCTGAGTCCAAGGGCCGCGGCTGTCCATATTCCGACTCTCTGAGTCCAAGGGCCGCGGTTGTCCATGTTCCCACTGTCTGAATCCAAGGGCCGTGGCTGTCCATGTTCCACTGACTGAGTCCAAGGGCGGTGGCTGTCCATACTCCACTGTCTGAGTCCAAGGGCAGCGGTTGTCCATGTTCCACTGTCTGCATCCGCGGGCAGTAGCTGTCCATGTTCCACTGTCTGAGTCCAAGGGCCATGGCTGTCCATGTTCCACTGTCTGAGTCCAAGGGACGCGGTTGTCCATGTTCCACTGTCTGAGTCCAAGGGCCGCGTTTGTCCATGTTCCACTGTCTGAGTCCAAGGGCCGTGGCTGTCCATGTTCTCACTGTCTGAGTCCAAGGGCCGTGGCTGTCCATATTCCACTATCTGAGTCCAAGGGCCGCGGCTGTCCATGTTCCACTGTCTGAGTCCGAGGGCCGCGGTTGTCCATGTTCTCACTGTCTGAGTACAAGGGCGGTGGCTGTCCATATTCCACTGTCTGAGTCCAAGGGCCACAGCTGTCCATGTTCCTCTGTCTGAGTCCAAGGGCCGCGGCTGTGCATGTTCCCACTGTCTGAGTCCAAGGGCGGTGGCTGTCCATGTTCCCACTGAGTCCAAGGGCGGTGGCTGTCCATGTTCCACTGTCTGAGTCCAAGGGCCACGGCTGTCCATGTTCCACTGTCTGAGTCCATGGGCCGTGGCTGTCCATATTCCACTGTCTGAGTCCAAGGGCCGCGGCAGTCCATGTTCCACTGTCTGAGTCCAAGGGCCGCGGCTGTCCATGTTCTACTGTCTGAGTCCAAGGGCCGTGGCTGTCCATATTCCACTGTCTGAGTCCAAGGGCCACGGCTGTCCATGCTCCACTGTCTGAGTCCAAGGGCCGCGGTTGTCCCTGTTCCCACCCTCTGTCCAAGGGCGGCCGCTGTCCATGTTCCCACTGTCTGAGTCCAAGGGCGGTGGCTGGCCATGTTCCACTGTCTGAGTCCAAGGGCCGCGGTTGTCCCTGTTCCACTGTCTGAGACCAAGAGCCGCGGTTGTCCATGTTCCCACTGTCTGAGTCCAAGGGCCGCGGCTGTCCATGTTCCGACTCTCTGAGTCCAAGGGCCGCTGCTGTCCATGTTCCACTGTCTGTGTCCAAGGGCCGTGGCTGTCCATGTTCCACTGTCTGAGTGCAAGGGCCGCAGCTGTCCATGTTCCACTGTCTGAGTCCAAGTGCCGTGTTTGTCCCTGTTCCACTTTCTGAGTCCAAGGGCCGCGGTTGTCCATGTTCCCACACTCTGAGTCCGAGGGCCGCGGCTGTCCATGTTCTCACTGTCTGAGACCAAGGGCCGTGGTTGTCCATGTTCCCACACTCTGAGTCCAAGGGCCGCGGCTGTCCATATTCCACTATCTGAGTCCAAGGGCCGTGGCTGTCCATGTTCTCACTGTCTGAGTCCAAGGGCCGTGGCTGTCCATATTCCACTATCTGAGTCCAAGGGCCGCGGCTGTCCATGTTCCACTGTCTGAGTCCGAGGGCGGTGGCTGTCCATGTTCCACTGTCTGAGTCCAAGGGCCATGGCTGTCCATGTTCCACTGTCTGAGTCCAAGGGCCGTGGTTGTCCATGTTCCCACACTCTGAGTCCAAGGGCCGCGGCTGTCCATATTCCACTATCTGAGTCCAAGGGCCGTGGCTGTCCATGTTCTCACTGTCTGAGTCCAAGGGCCGTGGCTGTCCATATTCCACTATCTGAGTCCAAGGGCCGCGGCTGTCCATGTTCCACTGTCTGAGTCCGAGGGCGGTGGCTGTCCATGTTCCACTGTCTGAGTCCAAGGGCCATGGCTGTCCATGTTCCACTGTCTGAGTCCAAGGGCCGCGATTGTCCATGTTCTTACTGTCTGAGTCCAAGGGCCGCGATTGTCCATGTTTTCACTGTCTGAGTCCAAGGGCCGTGTCTGTCCATGTTCCCACACTCTGAGTCCAAGGACCGCGGCTGTCCATGTTCCCACTGTCTGAGTCCAAGGGCCGTGGCTGTCCATATTCCACTGTCTGAGTCCAAGGGCCATGGTTGTCCATGTTCCACTGTCTGAGACCGAGGGCGGTGGCTGGCCATGTTCCACTGTCTGGGTCCAAGTGCGTTGGCTGTCCATGTTCCACTGTCTGAGTCCAAGGGCCGCGGCTGTCCATGTTCCACTGTCTGAGTCCAAGGGCTGCGGTTGTCAATGTTTTCACTGTCTGAGTCCAAGGGCCGTGGCTGTCCAAGTTCCCACCCTCTGAGTCCAAGGGCCGCGGTTGTCCATGTTCCCACTGTCTGAGTCCAGGTGCCGCGGTTGTCCATGTTCCCACTGTCTGAATCCAAGGGCCGTGGCTGTCCATGTTCCACTGACTGAGTCCAAGGGCGGTGGCTGTCCATACTCCACTGTCTGAGTCCAAGGGCAGCGGTTGTCCATGTTCCACTGTCTGCGTCCGAGGGCGGTGATTGTCCATGTTCCACTGTCAGAGTCCAAAGGCCGTGGCTGTCCATGTTCTCACTGTCTGAGTCCAAGGGCCGCGGTTGTCCCTGTTCCACTGTCTGAGTCCAAGGGCCGCGGTTGTCCATGTTCTCGCTGTCTGAGTCCAAGTGCCGCGGTTGTCCATGTCCCCCACACTCTGAGTGCAAGGGCCTTGGCTGTCCATGTTCCACTGACTGAGTCCAAGGGCGGTGGCTGTCCATATTCCACTGTCTGAGTAGAAGGGCCGCGGTTGTCCATGTTCCACTGTCTGATTCCAAGGTCCGCAGTTGTCCATGTTCTCACTGTCTGAGTCCAAGGGCCGCGGTTGTCCATGTTCCACTGTCTGAGTCAAAGGGCCATGGCTGTCCATGTTCCACTGTCTGAGTCCAAGGGCCGCGGTTGTCCATGTTCTCACTGTCTGAGTCCGAGGGCGGTGGCTGTCCATGTTCCACTGTCTGAGTCCAAGGGACGCGGTTGTCCATGTTCTCACTGTCTGAGTCCAAGGTCCGCGGTTGTCCATGTTCTCACTGTCTGAGTCCAAGGGCCGCGGTTGTCCATGTTCTCACTGTCTGAGTCCAAGGGCCGCGGTTGTCCATGTTCCACTGTCTGAGTCAAAGGGCCATGGCTGTCCATGTTCCACTTTCTGAGTCCATGGGCCGCGGTTGTCCATGTTCCACTGTCTGAGTCCAAGGGCCGCGGTTGTCCATGTTCCACTGTCTGAGTCCAAGGGCCGTGGTTCTCCATGTTCTCACTGTCTGAGACAAGGGCCGCGGCTGTCCATGTTCCCACTGTCTGAGTCCAAGGGCCACGGCTGACCATGTTCCACTGTCTGAGTCCAAGTGCCGCGGCAGTCCATGTTCACAATGTCTGAGTCCAAGGGTCGCGGCTGTCCATGTTCCCACAGTCTGAGTCCAAGTGCCGCGGTTGTCCATGTTCCCACACTCTGATTCCAAGGGCCGCGGCTGTCCATGTTCTCACTGTCTGAGTCCAAGGGCCGTGGCTGTCCATATTCCACTATCTGTGTCCAAGGGCCGCGGCAGTCCATGTTCCACTGTCTGAGTCCAAGGGCCGCGGCTGTCCATGTTCTACTGTCTGAGTCCAAGGGCCATGGCTGTCCATATTCCACTGTCTGAGTCCAAGGGCCACGGCTGTCCATGCTCCACTGTCTGAGTCCAAGGGCCGCGGTTGTCCCTGTTCCCACCCTCTGTCCAAGGGCGGCCGCTGTCCATGTTCCCACTGTCTGAGTCCAAGGGCGGTGGCTGGCCATGTTCCACTGTCTGAGTCCAAGGGCCGCGGTTGTCCCTGTTCCACTGTCTGAGTCCAAGAGCCGCGGTTGTCCATGTTCCCACTGTCTGAGTCCAAGGGCCGCGGCTGTCCATGTTCCGACTCTCTGAGTCCAAGGGCCGCTGCTGTCCATGTTCCACTGTCTGTGTCCAAGGGCCGTGGCTGTCCATGTTCCACTGTCTGAGTGCAAGGGCCGCAGCTGTCCATGTTCCACTGTCTGAGTCCAAGTGCCGTGTTTGTCCCTGTTCCACTTTCTGAGTCCAAGGGCCGCGGTTGTCCATGTTCCCACACTCTGAGTCCGAGGGCCGCGGCTGTCCATGTTCTCACTGTCTGAGTCCAAGGGCCGTGGTTGTCCATGTTCCCACACTCTGAGTCCAAGGGCCGCGGCTGTCCATATTCCACTATCTGAGTCCAAGGGCCGTGGCTGTCCATGTTCTCACTGTCTGAGTCCAAGGGCCGTGGCTGTCCATATTCCACTATCTGAGTCCAAGGGCC
Organism: Hypanus sabinus; assembly: GCF_030144855.1. NCBI lineage: Eukaryota > Metazoa > Chordata > Chondrichthyes > Myliobatiformes > Dasyatidae > Hypanus > Hypanus sabinus. The sequence continues at coordinate 26,557,595 of NC_082719.1, forward strand.
GCGGCTGTCCATGTTCCACTGTCTGAGTCCGAGGGCGGTGGCTGTCCATGTTCCACTGTCTGAGTCCAAGGGCCATGGCTGTCCATGTTCCACTGTCTGAGTCCAAGGGCCGTGGTTGTCCATGTTCCCACACTCTGAGTCCAAGGGCCGCGGCTGTCCATATTCCACTATCTGAGTCCAAGGGCCGTGGCTGTCCATGTTCTCACTGTCTGAGTCCAAGGGCCGTGGCTGTCCATATTCCACTATCTGAGTCCAAGGGCCGCGGCTGTCCATGTTCCACTGTCTGAGTCCGAGGGCGGTGGCTGTCCATGTTCCACTGTCTGAGTCCAAGGGCCATGGCTGTCCATGTTCCACTGTCTGAGTCCAAGGGCCGCGATTGTCCATGTTCTTACTGTCTGAGTCCAAGGGCCGCGATTGTCCATGTTTTCACTGTCTGAGTCCAAGGGCCGTGTCTGTCCATGTTCCCACACTCTGAGTCCAAGGACCGCGGCTGTCCATGTTCCCACTGTCTGAGTCCAAGGGCCGTGGCTGTCCATATTCCACTGTCTGAGTCCAAGGGCCATGGTTGTCCATGTTCCACTGTCTGAGACCGAGGGCGGTGGCTGGCCATGTTCCACTGTCTGGGTCCAAGTGCGTTGGCTGTCCATGTTCCACTCTCTGAGTCCAAGGGCCGCGGCTGTCCATGTTCCACTGTCTGAGTCCAAGGGCTGCGGTTGTCCATGTTCCCACTGTCTGAGTCCAGGTGCCGCGGTTGTCCATGTTCCCACTGTCTGAATCCAAGGGCCGTGGCTGTCCATGTTCCACTGACTGAGTCCAAGGGCGGTGGCTGTCCATACTCCACTGTCTGAGTCCAAGGGCAGCGGTTGTCCATGTTCCACTGTCTGCGTCCGAGGGCGGTGATTGTCCATGTTCCACTGTCTGAGTCCAAGGGCCGTGGCTGTCCATGTTCTCACTGTCTGAGTCCAAGGGCCGCGGTTGTCCCTGTTCAACTGTCTGAGTCCAAGGGCCGCGGTTGTCCATGTTCTCGCTGTCTGAGTCCAAGTGCCGCGGTTGTCCATGTCCCCCACACTCTGAGTGCAAGGGCCTTGGCTGTCCATGTTCCACTGACTGAGTCCAAGGGCGGTGGCTGTCCATATTCCACTGTCTGAGTACAAGGGCCGCGGTTGTCCATGTTCCACTGTCTGATTCCAAGGTCCGCAGTTGTCCATGTTCTCACTGTCTGAGTCCAAGGGCCGCGGTTGTCCATGTTCCACTGTCTGAGTCAAAGGGCCATGGCTGTCCATGTTCCACTGTCTGAGTCCAAGGGCCGCGGTTGTCCATGTTCTCACTGTCTGAGTCCGAGGGCGGTGGCTGTCCATGTTCCACTGTCTGAGTCCAAGGGACGCGGTTGTCCATGTTCTCACTGTCTGAGTCCAAGGTCCGCGGTTGTCCATGTTCTCACTGTCTGAGTCCAAGGGCCGCGGTTGTCCATGTTCTCACTGTCTGAGTCCAAGGGCCGCGGTTGTCCATGTTCCACTGTCTGAGTCAAAGGGCCATGGCTGTCCATGTTCCACTTTCTGAGTCCATGGGCCGCGGTTGTCCATGTTCCACTGTCTGAGTCCAAGGGCCGCGGTTGTCCATGTTCCACTGTCTGAGTCCAAGGGCCGTGGTTCTCCATGTTCTCACTGTCTGAGACAAGGGCCGCGGCTGTCCATGTTCCCACTGTCTGAGTCCAAGGGCAGCGGCTGACCATGTTCCACTGTCTGAGTCCAAGTGCTGTGGCAGTCCATGTTCACAATGTCTGAGTCCAAGGGTCGCGGCTGTCCATGTTCCCACAGTCTGAGTCCAAGTGCCGCGGTTGTCCATGTTCCCACACTCTGAGTCCAAGGGCCGCGGCTGTCCATGTTCTCACTGTCTGAGTCCAAGGGCCGTGGCTGTCCATATTCCACTATCTGAGTCCAAGGGCCGCGGTTGTCCATGTTCCACTGTCTGAGTCCGAGGGCGGTGGCTGTCCATGTTCCACTGTCTGAGTCCAAGGGCCATGGCTGTCCATGTTCCACTGTCTGAGTCCAAGGGCCGCGGTTGTCCATGTTCCACTGTCGGAGTCCAAGGGCCGCGATTGTCCATGTTCTTACTGTCTGAGTCCAAGGGCCGTGTCTGTCCATGTTCCCACACTCTGAGTCCAAGGACCGCGGCTGTCCATGTTCCCACTGTCTGAGTCCAAGGGCCGTGGCTGTCCATATTTCACTGTCTGAGTCCAAGGGCCATGGTTGTCCATGTTCCACTGTCTGAGTCCAAGGGCCGCGGCTGTCCATGTTCCGACTCTCTGAGTCCAAGGGCCGCGGCTGTCCATGTTCCACTGTCTGAGTCCAAGGGCCGTGGGTGTCCATGTTCTCACTGTCTGAGTCCAAGGGCCGGGGTTGTCCATGTTCCCACACTCTGAGTCCAAGGGCCGCGGCTGTCCATGTTCTCACTGTCTGAGTCCAAGGGCCGTGGCTGACCATATTCCACTATCTGAGTCCAAGGGCCGCGGCTGTCCAAGTTCCACTGTCTGAGTCCGAGGGCGGTGGCTGTCCATGTTCCACTGTCTGAGTCCAAGGGCCGTGATTGTCCATGTTCTTACTGTCTGAGTCCAAGGGCCGCGATTGTCCATGTTTTCACTGTCTGAGTCCAAGGACCGAGGCTGTCCATGTTCCCACTGTCTGAGTCCAAGGGCCGTGGCTGTCCATATTCCACTGTCTGAGTCCAAGGGCCGTGGTTGTCCATGTTCCACTGTCTGAGACCGAGGGCGGTGGCTGTCCATGTTCCACTGTCTGGGTCCAAGGGCGTTGGCTGTCCATGTTCCACTGTCTGAGTCCAAGGGCCGCGGCTGTCCATGTTCCACTGTCTGAGTCCAAGGGCTGCGGTTGTCAATGTTTTCACTGTCTGAGTCCAAGGGCCGTGGCTGTCCAAGTTCCCACCCTCTGAGTCCAAGGGCCGCGGTTGTCCATGTTCCCACTGTCTGAGTCCAAGTGCCGCGGTTGTCCATGTTCCCACTGTCTGAATCCAAGGGCCGTGGCTGTCCATGTTCCACTGACTGAGTCCAAGGGCGGTGGCTGTCCATACTCCACTGTCTGAGTCCAAGGGCCGCGGTTGTCCATGTTCCACTGTCTGCGTCCGAGGGCGGTGGCTGTCCATGTTCCACTGTCTGAGTCCAAGGGACGCGGTTGTCCATGTTCCACTGTCTGAGTCCAAGGGCCGCGTTTGTCCATGTTCCACTGTCTGAGTCCAAGGTCCGCGGTTGTCCATGTTCTCACTGTCTGAGTCCAAGGGCCGCGGTTGACCATGTTACACAGTCTGAGTCCAAGGGCCGCGGTTGTCCATGTTCCACTGTCTGAGTCCAAGGGCGGTGGCTGTCCATGTTCCACTGTCTGAGTCCAAGGGCGGTGGCTGTCCATTTTCCACTGTCTGAGTCCAAGGGCCGTGGCTGTCCATGTTCTCACTGTCTGAGTCCAAGGGCCGCGGTTGTCCCTGTTCCACTGTCTGAGTCCAAGGGCCGCGGCTGTCCATGTTCCACTGTCTGTGTCCAAGGGCCGTGGCTGTCCATGTTCCACTGTCTGAGTGCAAGGGCCGCAGCTGTCCATGTTCCACTGTCTGAGTCCAAGTGCCGTGTTTGTCCCTGTTCCACTTTCTGAGTCCAAGGGCCGCGGTTGTCCATGTTCCCACACTCTGAGTCCGAGGGCCGCGGCTGTCCATGTTCTCACTGTCTGAGTCCAAGGGCCGTGGTTGTCCATGTTCCCACACTCTGAGTCCAAGGGCCGCGGCTGTCCATATTCCACTATCTGAGTCCAAGGGCGGTGGCTGTCCATGTTCTCACTGTCTGAGTCCAAGGGCCGTGGCTGTCCATATTCCACTATCTGAGTCCAAGGGCCGCGGCTGTCCATGTTCCACTGTCTGAGTCCGAGGGCGGTGGCTGTCCATGTTCCACTGTCTGAGTCCAAGGGCCATGGCTGTCCATGTTCCACTGCTGAGTCCAAGGGCCGTGGTTGTCCATGTTCCCACACTCTGAGTCCAAGGGCCGCGGCTGTCCATATTCCACTATCTGAGTCCAAGGGCCGTGGCTGTCCATGTTCTCACTGTCTGAGTCCAAGGGCCGTGGCTGTCCATATTCCACTATCTGAGTCCAAGGGCCGCGGCTGTCCATGTTCCACTGTCTGAGTCCGAGGGCGGTGGCTGTCCATGTTCCACTGTCTGAGTCCAAGGGCCATGGCTGTCCATGTTCCACTGTCTGAGTCCAAGGGCCGCGATTGTCCATGTTCTTACTGTCTGAGTCCAAGGGCCGCGATTGTCCATGTTTTCACTGTCTGAGTCCAAGGGCCGTGTCTGTCCATGTTCCCACACTCTGAGTCCAAGGACCGCGGCTGTCCATGTTCCCACTGTCTGAGTCCAAGGGCCGTGGCTGTCCATATTCCACTGTCTGAGTCCAAGGGCCATGGTTATCCATGTTCCACTGTCTGAGACCGAGGGCGGTGGCTGGCCATGTTCCACTGTCTGGGTCCAAGTGCGTTGGCTGTCCATGTTCCACTGTCTGAGTCCAAGGGCCGCGGCTGTCCATGTTCCACTGTCTGAGTCCAAGGGCTGCGGTTGTCAATGTTTTCACTGTCTGAGTCCAAGGGCCGTGGCTGTCCAAGTTCCCACCCTCTGAGTCCAAGGGCCGCGGTTGTCCATGTTCCCACTGTCTGAGTCCAGGTGCCGCGGTTGTCCATGTTCCCACTGTCTGAATCCAAGGGCCGTGGCTGTCCATGTTCCACTGACTGAGTCCAAGGGCGGTGGCTGTCCATACTCCACTGTCTGAGTCCAAGGGCAGCGGTTGTCCATGTTCCACTGTCTGCGTCCGAGGGCGGTGATTGTCCATGTTCCACTGTCTGAGTCCAAGGGCCGTGGCTGTCCATGTTCTCACTGTCTGAGTCCAAGGGCCGCGGTTGTCCCTGTTCCACTGTCTGAGTCCAAGGGCCGCGGTTGTCCATGTTCTCGCTGTCTGAGTCCAAGTGCCGCGGTTGTCCATGTCCCCCACACTCTGAGTGCAAGGGCCTTGGCTGTCCATGTTCCACTGACTGAGTCCAAGGGCGGTGGCTGTCCATATTCCACTGTCTGAGTACAAGGGCCGCGGTTGTCCATGTTCCACTGTCTGATTCCAAGGTCCGCAGTTGTCCATGTTCTCACTGTCTGAGTCCAAGGGCCGCGGTTGTCCATGTTCCACTGTCTGAGTCAAAGGGCCATGGCTGTCCATGTTCCACTGTCTGAGTCCAAGGGCCGCGGTTGTCCATGTTCTCACTGTCTGAGTCCGAGGGCGGTGGCTGTCCATGTTCCACTGTCTGAGTCCAAGGGACGCGGTTGTCCATGTTCTCACTGTCTGAGTCCAAGGTCCGCGGTTGTCCATGTTCTCACTGTCTGAGTCCAAGGGCCGCGGTTGTCCATGTTCTCACTGTCTGAGTCCAAGGGCCGCGGTTGTCCATGTTCCACTGTCTGAGTCAAAGGGCCATGGCTGTCCATGTTCCACTTTCTGAGTCCATGGGCCGCGGTTGTCCATGTTCCACTGTCTGAGTCCAAGGGCCGCGGTTGTCCATGTTCCACTGTCTGAGTCCAAGGGCCGTGGTTCTCCATGTTCTCACTGTCTGAGACAAGGGCCGCGGCTGTCCATGTTCCCACTGTCTGAGTCCAAGGGCAGCGGCTGACCATGTTCCACTGTCTGAGTCCAAGTGCTGTGGCAGTCCATGTTCACAATGTCTGAGTCCAAGGGTCGCGGCTGTCCATGTTCCCACAGTCTGAGTCCAAGTGCCGCGGTTGTCCATGTTCCCACACTCTGAGTCCAAGGGCCGCGGCTGTCCATGTTCTCACTGTCTGAGTCCAAGGGCCGTGGCTGTCCATATTCCACTATCTGAGTCCAAGGGCCGCGGTTGTCCATGTTCCACTGTCTGAGTCCGAGGGCGGTGGCTGTCCATGTTCCACTGTCTGAGTCCAAGGGCCATGGCTGTCCATGTTCCACTGTCTGAGTCCAAGGGCCGCGGTTGTCCATGTTCCACTGTCGGAGTCCAAGGGCCGCGATTGTCCATGTTCTTACTGTCTGAGTCCAAGGGCCGTGTCTGTCCATGTTCCCACACTCTGAGTCCAAGGACCGCGGCTGTCCATGTTCCCACTGTCTGAGTCCAAGGGCCGTGGCTGTCCATATTCCACTGTCTGAGTCCAAGGGCCATGGTTGTCCATGTTCCACTGTCTGAGTCCAAGGGCCGCGGCTGTCCATGTTCCGACTCTTTGAGTCCAAGGGCCGCGGCTGTCCATGTTCCACTGTCTGAGTCCAAGGGCCGTGGGTGTCCATGTTCTCACTGTCTGAGTCCAAGGGCCGTGGCTGACCATATTCCACTATCTGAGTCCAAGGGCCGCGGCTGTCCAAGTTCCACTGTCTGAGTCCGAGGGCGGTGGCTGTCCATGTTCCACTGTCTGAGTCCAAGGGCCGCGATTGTCCATGTTCTTACTGTCTGAGTCCAAGGGCCGCGATTGTCCATGTTTTCACTGTCTGAGTCCAAGGACCGAGGCTGTCCATGTTCCCACTGTCTGAGTCCAAGGGCCGTGGCTGTCCATATTCCACTGTCTGAGTCCAAGGGCCGTGGTTGTCCATGTTCCACTGTCTGAGACCGAGGGCGGTGGCTGTCCATGTTCCACTGTCTGGGTCCAAGGGCGTTGGCTGTCCATGTTCCACTGTCTGAGTCCAAGGGCCGCGGCTGTCCATGTTCCACTGTCTGAGTCCAAGGGCTGCGGTTGTCAATGTTTTCACTGTCTGAGTCCAAGGGCCGTGGCTGTCCAAGTTCCCACCCTCTGAGTCCAAGGGCCGCGGTTGTCCATGTTCCCACTGTCTGAGTCCAAGTGCCGCGGTTGTCCATGTTCCCACTGTCTGAGTCCAAGGGCAGCGGCTGTCCATGTTCCCACACTCTGAGTCCAAGGGCCGCGGCTGTCCATGTTCTCACTGTCTGAGTCCAAGGGCCGTGGCTGACCATATTCCACTATCTGAGTCCAAGGGCCGCGGCTGTCCAAGTTCCACTGTCTGAGTCCGAGGGCGGTGGCTGTCCATGTTCCACTGTCTGAGTCCAAGGGCCGCGATTGTCCATGTTCTTACTGTCTGAGTCCAAGGGCCGCGATTGTCCATGTTTTCACTGTCTGAGTCCAAGGACCGAGGCTGTCCATGTTCCCACTGTCTGAGTCCAAGGGCCGTGGCTGTCCATATTCCACTGTCTGAGTCCAAGGGCCGTGGTTGTCCATGTTCCACTGTCTGAGACCGAGGGCGGTGGCTGTCCATGTTCCACTGTCTGGGTCCAAGGGCGTTGGCTGTCCATGTTCCACTGTCTGAGTCCAAGGGCCGCGGCTGTCCATGTTCCACTGTCTGAGTCCAAGGGCTGCGGTTGTCAATGTTTTCACTGTCTGAGTCCAAGGGCCGTGGCTGTCCAAGTTCCCACCCTCTGAGTCCAAGGGCCGCGGTTGTCCATGTTCCCACTGTCTGAGTCCAAGTGCCGCGGTTGTCCATGTTCCCACTGTCTGAATCCAAGGGCCGTGGCTGTCCATGTTCCACTGACTGAGTCCAAGGGCGGTGGCTGTCCATACTCCACTGTCTGAGTCCAAGGGCCGCGGTTGTCCATGTTCCACTGTCTGCGTCCGAGGGCGGTGGCTGTCCATGTTCCACTGTCTGAGTCCAAGGGACGCGGTTGTCCATGTTCCACTGTCTGAGTCCAAGGGCCGCGTTTGTCCATGTTCCACTGTTTGAGTCCAAGGTCCGCGGTTGTCCATGTTCTCACTGTCTGAGTCCAAGGGCCGCGGTTGACCATGTTACACAGTCTGAGTCCAAGGGCCGCGGTTGTCCATGTTCCACTGTCTGAGTCCAAGGGCGGTGGCTGTCCATGTTCCACTGTCTGAGTCCAAGGGCGGTGGCTGTCCATTTTCCACTGTCTGAGTCCAAGGGCCGTGGCTGTCCATGTTCTCACTGTCTGAGTCCAAGGGCCGCGGTTGTCCCTGTTCCACTGTCTGAGTCCAAGGGCCGCGGTTGTCCATGTTCTCGCTGTCTGAGTCCAAGTGCCGCGGTTGTCCAGTTCCCCCACACTCTGAGTGCAAGGGCATTGGCTGTCCATGTTCCACTGACTGAGTCCAAGGGCGGTGGCTGTCCATATTCCACTGTCTGAGTACAAGGGCCACGGTTGTCCATGTTCCACTGTCTGATTCCAAGGTCCGCAGTTGTCCATGTTCTCACTGTCTGAGTCCAAGGGCCGCGGTTGTCCATGTTCTCACTGTCTGAGTCCAAGGGCCGCGGTTGTCCATGTTCCACTGTCTGAGTCAAAGGGCCATGGCTGTCCATGTTCCACTTTCTGAGTCCATGGGCCGCGGTTGTCCATGTTCCACTGTCTGAGTCCAAGGGCCGCGGTTGTCCATGTTCCACTGTCTGAGTCCAAGGGCCGTGGTTCTCCATGTTCTCACTCTCTGAGACAAGGGCCGCGGCTGTCCATGTTCCCACTGTCTGAGTCCAAGGGCCGCGGCTGACCATGTTCCACTGTCTGAGTCCAAGTGCCGCGGCTGTCCATGTTCCCACTGTCTGAGTCCAAGGGCCGCGGCTGTCCATGTTCCCACACTCTGAGTCCAAGGGCCGCGGCTGTCCATGTTCTCACTGTCTGAGTCCAAGGGCCGCGGCTGTCCATGTTCTCACTGTCTGAGTCCAAGGGCCGCGGTTGTCCATGTTCCACTGTCTGAGTCCGAGGGCGGTGGCTGTCCATGTTCCACTGTCTGAGTCGAAGGGCCATGGCTGTCCATGTTCCACTGTCTGAGTCCAAGGGCCGCGGTTGTCCATGTTCCACTGTCTGAGTCCAAGGGCCGCGATTGTCCATGTTCTTACTGTCTGAGTCCAAGGACCGCGATTGTCCATGTTTTCACTGTCTGAGTCCAAGGGCCGTGTCTGTCCATGTTCCCACACTCTGAGTCCAAGGACCGCGGCTGTCCATGTTCCCACTGTCTGAGTCCAAGGGCCCTGGCTGTCCATATTCCACTGTCTGAGTCCAAGGGCCATGGTTGTCCATGTTCCACTGTCTGAGACCGAGGGCGGTGGCTGGCCATGTTCCACTGTCTGGGTCCAAGGGCCATGGTTGTCCATGTTCCACTGTCTGAGACCGAGGGCGGTGGCTGTCCATGTTCCACTGTCTGAGTCCAAGGGCTGCGGCTGTCCATGTTCCACTGTCTGAGTCCAAGGGCCGCGGTTGTCCATGTTCCACTGTCTGAGTCCAAGGGCTGCGGTTGTCAATGTTTTCACTGTCTGAGTCCAAGGGCCGTGGCTGTCCAAGTTCCCACCCTCTGAGTCCAAGGGCCGCGGTTGTCCATGTTCCCACTGTCTGAGTCCAAGTGCCGCGGTTGTCCATTTTCCCACTGTCTGAATCCAAGGGCCGTGGCTGTCCATGTTCCACTGACTGAGTCCAAGGGCGGTGGCTGTCCATACTCCACTGTCTGAGTCCAAGGGCAGCGGTTGTCCATGCTCCACTGTCTGCGTCCGAGGGCGGTGGCTGTCCATGTTCCACTGTCTGAGTCCAAGGGCCATGGCTGTCTGTGTTCCACTGTCTGAGTCCAAGGGACGCGGTTGTCCATGTTCCACTGTCTGAGTCCAAGGGCCGCGTTTGTCCATGTTCCACTGTCTGAGTCCAAGGTCCGCGGTTGTCCATGTTCTCACTGTCTGAGTCCAAGGGCCGCGGTTGTCCATGTTCCACTGTCTGAGTCCAAGGGCGGTGGCTGTCCATTTTCCACTGTCTGAGTCCAAGAGCCGTGGCTGTCCATGTTCTCACTGTCTGAGTCCAAGGGCCGCGGTTGTCCCTGTTCCACTGTCTGAGTCCAAGGGCCGCGGTTGGCCATGTTCTCGCTGTCTGAGTCCAAGAGCCGCGGTTGTCCATGTTCCCACACTCTGAGTGCAAGGGCCTTGGCTGTCCATGTTCCACTGACTGAGTCCAAGGGCGGTGGCTGTCCATATTCCTCTGTCTGAGTACAAGGGTCGCGGTTGTCCATGTTCCACTGTCTGATTCCAAGGTCCGCAGTTGTCCATGTTCTCACTGTCTGAGTCCAAGGGCCGCGGTTGTCCATGTTCTCACTGTCCGAGTCCAAGGGCCGCGGTTGTCCATGTTCCACTGTCTGAGTCAAAGGGCCATGGCTGTCCATGTTCCACTGTCTGAGTCCAAGGGCCGCGGTTGTCCATGTTCTCACTGTCTGAGTCCAAGGGCCGCGGTTGTCCATGTTCCACTGTCTGAGTCAAAGGGCCATGGCTGTCCATGTTCCACTGTCTGAGTCCAAGGGCCGCGGTTGTCCATGTTCTCACTGTCTGAGTCCGAGGGCGGTGGCTGTCCATGTTCTCACTGTCTGAGTCCAAGGGCCGCGGTTGTCCATGTTCTCACTGTCTGAGTCCAAGGGCCGCGGTTGTCCATGTTCCACTGTCTGAGTCAAAGGGCCATGGCTGTCCATGTTCCACTTTCTGAGTCCATGGGCCGCGGTTGTCCATGTTCTCACTGTCTGAGTCCAAGGGCCGCGGTTGTCCATGTTCTCACTGTCTGAGTCCAAGGGCCGCGGTTGTCCATGTTCTCACTGTCTGAGTCCAAGGGCCGCGGTTGTCCATGTTCCACTGTCTGAGTCAAAGGGCCATGGCTGTCCATGTTCCACTTTCTGAGTCCATGGGCCGCGGTTGTCCATGTTCCACTGTCTGAGTCCAAGGGCCGTGGTTCTCCATGTTCTCACTGTCTGAGACAAGGGCCGCGGCTGTCCATGTTCCCACTGTCTGAGTCCAAGGGCAGCGGCTGACCATGTTCCACTGTCTGAGTCCAAGTGCCGCGGCAGTCCATGTTCTCTATGTCTGAGTCCAAGGGCCGCGGCTGTCCATGTTCCCACAGTCTGAGTCCAAGTGCCGCGGTTGTCCATGTTCCCACAGTCTGAATCCAAGGGCCGTGGCTGTCCATGTTCCACTGTCTGAGTCCAAGGGCCGTGGCTGTCCATGTTCCACTGTCTGAGTCCAAGGGCCGCGGTTGTCCATGCTCCACCGTCTGAGTTCAAGGGCCGCGGTTGTCCATGTTCCCACTTTCTGAGTCCAAGGGCCGCAGCTGTCCATGTTCTCACACTCTGAGTCCAAGGGCCGCGGTTGTCCATGTTCCCACCCTCTGAGTCCAAGTGCCGCGGTTGTCCATGTTCTCACTGTCTGAGTCCAAGGGCCGCGGTTGTCCATGTTCCCACAATCTGAGTCCAAGGGCAGCGGCTGTGCATGTTCCCACTGTCGGAGTCCAAGGGCGGTGGCTGTCCACGTTCCACTGTCTGAGTCCAAGGGCCGTGGCTGTCCATGTTCCACTGTCTGAGTCCAAGGGAGGCGGCTGTCCATGTTCCACTGTCTGAGTCCAAGGGCTGTGGCTGTCCATATTCCACTCTCTGAGTCCAAGGGCCGCGGCTGTCCATGTTCCACTGTCTGAGTCCAAGTGCCGCGGCTGTCCATGTTCTCACTGACTGAGTCCAAGGGCCGCGGCTGTCCATGTTCCCACAGTCTGAGTCCAAGTGCCGCGGTTGTCCATGTTCCCACAGTCTGAGTCCAAAGGCCGTGGCTGTCCATATTCCACTGTCTGAGTCCAAGGGCCACGGCTGTCCATGTTCCACTGTCTGTGTCCAAGCGCCACGGTTGTCCATGCTCCACTGTCTGAGTCCAAGGGCCGAGGTTGTCCATGTTCCCACTGTCTGAGTTTAAGGGCCGTGGCTGTCCATATTCCACTGTCTGAGTCCAAGGGCCACGGCTGTCCATGTTCCACTGTCTGAGTCCAAGGGCCGCGGTTGTCCATGCTCCACTGTCTGAGTCCAAGGGCCGCGGTTGTCCATGTTCCCACTTTCTGAGTACAAGGGCCGCAGCTGTCCATGTTCCCACTGTCTGAGTCCAAGGGCCGTGGCTGTCTATGTTCCACTGTCTGAGTCCAAGGGCCGCGGTTGTCCATGTTCCACTGTCTGAGTCCACGGGCCTCGGTTGTCTATGTTCTCACTGTCAGAGTCCAAGGGCTGCGGCTGTCCATATTCCACTGTCTGAGTCCAAGGGCGGCGGCTGTCCATGTTCCACTGTCTGAGTCCAAGGGCCGTGGCTGTCCATGTTCCACTGTCTGATTCCAAGGGCCGTGGCTGTCCATATTCCACTGTCTGAGTCCAAGAGCCACGGCTGTCCATTTTCCGCTGTCTGAGTCCAAGGGCCACGGTTGTCCATGCTCCACTGTCTGAGTCCAAGGGCCGAGGTTGTCCATGTTCCCACTGTCTGAGTTTAAGGGCCGTGGCTGTCCATGATCCCACTGTCTGAGACCAAGGGCCGCGGTTGTCCATGTTCCCACTGTCAGAGTCCAAGGGCCGAGGTTGTCCATGTTCCCACTGTCTGAGTTTAAGGGCCGTGGCTGTCCATATTCCACTGTCTGTGTCCAAGGGCCATGGCTGTCCATGTTCGACTGTCTGAGTCCAAGGGCCGCGGTTGTCCATGTTCCACTGTCTGTGTCCAAGGGCCGTGGCTGTCCATGCTCCACTGTCTGAGTCCAAGGGCCGCGGTGGTCCATGTTCCCACTTTCTGAGTCTAAGGGCCGCAGCTGTCCATGTTCCCACTGTCTGAGTCCAAGGGCCGTGGCTGTCCATGTGCTCACTGTCAGAGTCCAAGGGCCGCGGTTGTCCATGTTCCCACAGTCTGAGTCCAAGGGCCGCGGCAGTCCATGTTCCCACAATCTGAGTCCAAGTGACGCGGTAGTCCATGTTCCCACAGTCTGAGTCCAAGGGCCGTGGTTGTCCATATTCCACTGTCTGAGTCCAAGGGCCACGGCTGTCCATGTTCCGCTGTCTGAGTCCAAGGGCCACGGTTGTCCATGTTCCACTGTCTGAGTCCAAGGGCCGAGGTTGTCCATGTTCCCACTGTCTGAGTTTAAGGGCCGTGGCTGTCCATATTCCACTGTCTGAGTCCAAGGGCCGCGGTTGTCCATGTTCCACTGTCTGAGTCCGAGGGCGGTGGCTGTCCATATTCCACTGTCTGAGTCGAAGGGCCATGGCTGTCTATGTTCCACTGTCTGAGTCCAAGGTCCGCGGTTGTCCATGTTCTCACTGTCTGAGTCCAATGGCCGCGGTTGTCCATGTTCCTCTGTCTGAGTCCGAGGGCGGTGGCTGTCCATGTTCCACTGTCTGAGTCCAAGGGCCATGGCTGTCCATGTTCCACTCTCTGAGTCCAAGGGCCGCCGATGTCCATGTTCCACTGCCTGAGTCCAAGGGCCGCGGTTGTCCATGTTCCACTGTCTGAGTCCAAGAGCCGCGGCTGTCCATGTTCCACTGTAGAGTCCAAGGGCCGTGGCTGTCCATGTTCCACTGTCTGTGTCCAAGGGCCGTGGCTGTCGATATTCCACTGTCTGAGTCCAAGGGCCGCGGTTGTCCATGTTCCCACTGTCTGAGTCCAAGGGCCGTGGCTGTCCATATTCCACTGTCTGAGTCCAAGGGCCGTGGCTGTCCATATTCCACTGTCTGAGTCCAAGGGCCGCGGTTGTCCATGTTCCACTGTCTGAGTCCGAAGGCGGTGGCTGTCCATGTTCCACTGTCTGAGTCCAAGGGCGGTGGCTGTCCATGTTCCACTGTCTGAGTCCAAGTGCCACGGTTGTCCATGTTCCACTGTCTGAGTCCAAGGGCCGCGGTTGTCCATGTTCCCACACTCTGATTCCAAGGGCTGCGGTTGTCCATGTTCTCACTGTCTGAGTCCAAGGGCGGTGGCTGTCCATGTTCTCACTGTCTGAGTCCAAGGGCCGCGGTTGTCCATGTTCTCACTGTCTGAATCCAAGGGCCGTGGCTGTCCATGTTCCACTGTCTGAGTCCAAGGGCCGTGGCTGTCCATGTTCCACTGTCTGAGTCCAAGGGCCGCGGTTGTCCATGCTCCACCGTCTGAGTTCAAGGGCCGCGGTTGTCCATGTTCCCACTTTCTGAGTCCAAGGGCCGCAGCTGTCCATGTTCTCACACTCTGAGTCCAAGGGCCGGGGTTGTCCATGTTCCCACCCTCTGAGTCCAAGTGCCGCGGTTGTCCATGTTCTCACTGTCTGAGTCCAAGGGCCGCGGTTGTCCATGTTCCCACACTCTGAGTCCAAGGGCCGCGGCTGTGCATGTTCCCACTGTCGGAGTCCAAGGGCGGTGGCTGTCCACGTTCCACTGTCTGAGTCCAAGGGCGGTGGCTGTCCATGTTCCACTGTCTGAGTCCAAGGGAGGCGGCTGTCCATGTTCCACTGTCTGAGTCCAAGGGCTGTGGCTGTCCATATTCCACTCTCTGAGTCCAAGGGCCGCGGCTGTCCATGTTCCACTGTCTGAGTCCAAGTGCCGCGGCTGTCCATGTTCTCACTGTCTGAGTCCAAGGGCCGCGGCTGTCCATGTTCCCACAGTCTGAGTCCAAGTGCCGCGGTTGTCCATGTTCCCACAGTCTGAGTCCAAAGGCCGTGGCTGTCCATATTCCACTGTCTGAGTCCAAGGGCCACGGCTGTCCATGTTCCACTGTCTGTGTCCAAGCGCCACGGTTGTCCATGCTCCACTGTCTGAGTCCAAGGGCCGCGGTTGTCCATGTTCCCACTTTCTGAGTACAAGGGCCGCAGCTGTCCATGTTCCCACTGTCTGAGTCCAAGGGCCACGGCTGTCCATGTTCCAGTGTCTGAGTCCAAGGGCCGCGGTTGTCCATGCTCCACTGTCTGAGTCCAAGGGCCGCGGTTGTCCATGTTCCCACTTTCTGAGTACAAGGGCCGCAGCTGTCCATGTTCCCAATGTCTGAGTCCAAGGGCCGTGGCTGTCTATGTTCCACTGTCTGAGTCCAAGGGCCGCGGTTGTCCATGTTCCACTGTCTGAGTCCAAGGGCCGCGGTTGTCTATGTTCTCACTGTCAGAGTCCAAGGGCTGCGGCTGTCCATATTCCACTGTCTGAGTCCAAGGGCGGCGGCTGTCCATGTTCCACTGTCTGAGTCCAAGGGCCGTGGCTGTCCATGTTCCACTGTCTGAGTCCAAGGGCCGTGGCTGTCCATATTCCACTGTCTGAGTCCAAGAGCCACGGCTGTCCATTTTCCGCTGTCTGAGTCCAAGGGCCACGGCTGTCCATGCTCCACTGTCTGAGTCCAAGGGCCGAGGTTGTCCATGTTCCCACTGTCTGAGTTTAAGGGCCGTGGCTGTCCATGTTCCCACTGTCTGAGTCCAAGGGCCGCGGTTGTCCATGTTCCCACTGTCTGAGTCCAAGGGCCGAGGTTGTCCATGTTCCCACTGTCTGAGTTTAAGGGCCGAGGCTGTCCATATTCCACTGTCTGTGTCCAAGGGCCACGGCTGTCCATGTTCGACTGTCTGAGTCCAAGGGCCGCGGTTGTCCATGTTCCACTGTCTGTGTCCAAGGGCCGTGGCTGTCCATGCTCCACTGTCTGAGTCCAAGGGCCGCGGTGGTCCATGTTCCCACTTTCTGAGTCTAAGGGCCGCAGCTGTCCATGTTCCCACTGTCTGAGTCCAAGGGCCGTGGCTGTCCATGTGCTCACTGTCAGAGTCCAAGGGCCGCGGTTGTCCATGTTCCCACAGTCTGAGTCCAAGGGCCGCGGCTGTCCATGTTCCCACAATCTGAGTCCAAGTGCCGCGGTTGTCCATGTTCCCACAGTCTGAGTCCAAGGGCCGTGGTTGTCCATATTCCACTGTCTGAGTCCAAGGGCCACGGCTGTCCATGTTCCGCTGTCTAAGTCCAACGGCCACGGTTGTCCATGTTCCACTGTCTGAGTCCAAGGGCCGAGGTTGTCCATGTTCCCACTGTCTGAGTTTAAGGGCCGTGGCTGTCCATATTCCACTGTCTGAGTCCAAGGGCCGCGGTTGTCCATGTTCCACTGTCTGAGTCCGAGGGCGGTGGCTGTCCATATTCCACTGTCTGAGTCGAAGGGCCATGGCTGTCTATGTTCCACTGTCTGAGTCCAAGGTCCGCGGTTGTCCATGTTCTCACTGTCTGAGTCCAATGGCCGCGGTTGTCCATGTTCCTCTGTCTAAGTCCGAGGGCGGTGGCTGTCCATGTTCCACTGTCTGAGTCCAAGGGCCATGGCTGTCCATGTTCCACTCTCTGAGTCCAAGGGCCGCCGATGTCCATGTTCCACTGCCTGAGTCCAAGGGCCGCGGTTGTCCATGTTCCACTGTCTGAGTCCAAGAGCCGCGGCTGTCCATGTTCCACTGTAGAGTCCAAGGGCCGTGGCTGTCCATGTTCCACTGTCTGTGTCCAAGGGCCGTGGCTGTCGATATTCCACTGTCTGAGTCCATGGGCCGCGGTTGTCCATGTTCCCACTGTCTGAGTCCAAGGGCCGTGGCTGTCCATATTCCACTGTCTGAGTCCAAGGGCCGTGGCTGTCCATATTCCACTGTCTGAGTCCAAGGGCCGCGGTTGTCCATGTTCCACTGTCTGAGTCCGAAGGCGGTGGCTGTCCATGTTCCACTGTCTGAGTCCAAGGGCGGTGGCTGTCCATGTTCCACTGTCTGAGTCCAAGTGCCGCGGTTGTCCATGTTCCACTGTCTGAGTCCAAGGGCCGCGGTTGTCCATGTTCCCACACTCTGATTCCAAGGGCTGCGGTTGTCCATGTTCTCACTGTCTGAGTCCAAGGGTGGTGGCTGTCCATGTTCTCACTGTCTGAGTCCAAGGGCCGCGGTTGTCCATGTTCTCACTGTCTGAGTCCAAGGGCCGCGGTTGTCCATGTTCCCACTGTCTGAGTCCAAGGGCGGTGGCTGGCCATGTTCCACTGTTTGAGTCCAAGGGCGGTGGCTGGCCACGTTCCACTGTCTGAGTCCAAGGGCGTTGGCTGTCCACGTTACACCGTCTGAGTCCAAGGGCCGCGGTTGTCCCTGTTCCACTGTCTGAGTCCAAGGGCCGCGGTTGTCCATGTTCCCACTGTCTGAGTCCAAGGGCCGTGGCTGTCCATATTCCACTGTCTGAGTCCAATGCCACGGCTGTCCACGTTCCACTGTCTGAGTCCAAGGGCCGCGGTTGTCCATGTTCCACTGTCTGAGACCGAGGGCGGTGGCTGTCCATGTTCCACTGTCTGAGTCCAAGGGCGGTGGCTGTCCATGTTCCATTGTCTGAGTCCAAGTGCCGCGGTTGTCCATGTTCCACTGTCTGAGTCCAAGGGCCGCGGTTGTCCATGTTCCCACACTCTGAGTCCAAGGGCCGCAGTTGTCCATGTTCTCACTGTCTGAGTCCAAGGGCGGTGGCTGTCCATGTTCTCTCTGTCTGAGTCCAAGGGCCGCGGTTGTCCATGTTCCCACTGTCTGAGTCCAAGGGCGGTGGCTGGCCATGTTCCACTGTTTGAGTCCAAGGGCGGTGGCTGGCCATATTCCACTGTCTGAGTCCAAGGGCGTTGGCTGTCTACGTTACACTGTCTGAGTCCAAGGGCCGCGGTTGTCCCTGTTCCACTGTCTGAGTCCAAGGGTCGCGGTTGTCCATGTTCCCACTGTCTGAGTCCAAGGGCCGTGGCTGTCCATATTCCACTGTCTGAGTCCAATGCCACGGCTGTCCACGTTCCACTGTCTGAGTCCAAGGGCCGCGGTTGTCCATGTTCCACTGTCTGAGACCGAGGGCGGTGGCTGTCCATGTTCCACTGTCTGAGTCCAAGGGCGGTGGCTGTCCATGTTCCATTGTCTGAGTCCAAGTGCCGCGGTTCTCCATGTTCCACTGTCTGAGTCCAAGGGCCGCGGTTGTCCATGTTCCCACACTCTGAGTCCAAGGGCCGCAGTTGTCCATGTTCTCACTGTCTGAGTCCAAGGGCGGTGGCTGTCCATGTTCTCTCTGTCTGAGTCCAAGGGCCGCGGTTGTCCATGTTCCCACTGTCTGAGTCCAAGGGCGGTGGCTGGCCATGTTCCACTGTTTGAGTCCAAGGGCGGTGGCTGGCCATATTCCACTGTCTGAGTCCAAGGGCGTTGGCTGTCCACGTTCCACTGTCTGAGTCCAAGGGCCGCGGTTGTCCATGTTCTCACTGTCTGAATCCAAGGACCGCGGCTGTCCATGTTCCCACTGTCTGAGTCCAAGTGCCGCGTTTGTCCATGTTCCCACACTCTGAGTCCAAGGGCCGCGGCTGTGCATGTTCTCAGTGTCTGAATCCAAGGGCCGTGGCTGTCCATGTTCCACTGACTGTGTCCAAGGGCGGTGGCTGTCCATATTCCACTGTCTGAGTCCAAGGGCCGCCGTTGTCCATGTTCCACTGTCTGCGTACGAGGGCGGTGGCTGTCTATGTTCCACTGTCTGAGTCCAAGGGCGGCGGCTGTCCATGTTCCACTGTCTGAGTCCAAGGGCCGTGGCTGTCCATATTCCACTATCTGAGTCCAAGGGCCGTGGCTGTCCATGTTCCACTGTCTGAGTCCAAGTGCCGCGGCTGTCCATGTTCTCACTGTCTGAGTCCAAGGGCCGCGGCTGTCCATGTTCCCACAGTCTGAGTCCAAGTGCCGCTGTTGTCCATGTTCCCACAGTCTGAGTCCAAGGGCCGTGGCTGTCCCTGTTCCACTGTATGAGTCCACGGGCAGAGGCTGTCCATATTCCACTGTCTGAGTCCAAGGGCCACGGCTGTCCATGTTCCGCTGTCTGAGTCCGAGGGCCACGGTTGTCCATGCTCCACTGTCTGAGTCCAAGGGCCGAGGTTGTCCATGTTCCCACTGTCTGAGTTTAAGGGCCGTGGCTGTCCATATTCCACTGTCTGAGTCCAAGGGCCACGGCTGTCCATGTTCTCACTGTCTGAGTCCAAGGGCCGCGGTTGTCCATGTTCCCACTGTCTGAGTCCAAGGGCGGTGGCTGGCCATGTTCCACTGTTTGAGTCCAAGGGCGGTGGCTGGCCATATTCCACTGTCTGAGTCCAAGGGCGTTGGCTGTCCACGTTCCACTGTCTGAGTCCAAGGGCCGCGGTTGTCCATGTTCTCACTGTCTGAATCCAAGGACCGCGGCTGTCCATGTTCCCACTGTCTGAGTCCAAGTGCCGCGTTTGTCCATGTTCCCACACTCTGAGTCCAAGGGCCGCGGCTGTGCATGTTCTCAGTGTCTGAATCCAAGGGCCGTGGCTGTCCATGTTCCACTGACTGTGTCCAAGGGCGGTGGCTGTCCATATTCCACTGTCTGAGTCCAAGGGCCGCCGTTGTCCATGTTCCACTGTCTGCGTACGAGGGCGGTGGCTGTCTATGTTCCACTGTATGAGTCCAAGGGCGGCGGCTGTCCATGTTCCACTGTCTGAGTCCAAGGGCCGTGGCTGTCCATATTCCACTATCTGAGTCCAAGGGCCGTGGCTGTCCATGTTCCACTGTCTGAGTCCAAGTGCCGCGGCTGTCCATGTTCTCACTGTCTGAGTCCAAGGGCCGCGGCTGTCCATGTTCCCACAGTCTGAGTCCAAGTGCCGCTGTTGTCCATGTTCCCACAGTCTGAGTCCAAGGGCCGTGGCTGTCCCTGTTCCACTGTATGAGTCCACGGGCAGAGGCTGTCCATATTCCACTGTCTGAGTCCAAGGGCCACGGCTGTCCATGTTCCGCTGTCTGAGTCCGAGGGCCACGGTTGTCCATGCTCCACTGTCTGAGTCCAAGGGCCGAGGTTGTCCATGTTCCCACTGTCTGAGTTTAAGGGCCGTGGCTGTCCATATTCCACTGTCTGAGTCCAAGGGCCACGGCTGTCCATGTTCTCACTGTCTGAGTCCAAGGGCCGCGGTTGTCCATGTTCCCACTGTCTGAGTCCAAGGGCGGTGGCTGGCCATGTTCCACTGTTTGAGTCCAAGGGCGGTGGCTGGCCATATTCCACTGTCTGAGTCCAAGGGCGTTGGCTGTCCACGTTCCACTGTCTGAGTCCAAGGGCCGCGGTTGTCCATGTTCTCACTGTCTGAATCCAAGGACCGCGGCTGTCCATGTTCCCACTGTCTGAGTCCAAGTGCCGCGTTTGTCCATGTTCCCACACTCTGAGTCCAAGGGCCGCGGCTGTGCATGTTCTCAGTGTCTGAATCCAAGGGCCGTGGCTGTCCATGTTCCACTGACTGTGTCCAAGGGCGGTGGCTGTCCATATTCCACTGTCTGAGTCCAAGGGCCGCCGTTGTCCATGTTCCACTGTCTGCGTACGAGGGCGGTGGCTGTCTATGTTCCACTGTCTGAGTCCAAGGGCCGTGGTTGTCCATGTTCCACTGTCTGAGTCCAAGGGCCATGGCTGTCTATGTTCCACTGTCTGAGTCCAAGGGACGCGGTTGTCCATGTTCCACTGTATGAGTCCAAGGGCCGCGGTTGTCCATGTTCCACTGTCTGAGTCCAAGGGCCGCGGTTGTCCATCTTCTCACTGTCTGACTCCAAGGGCCACGGCTGTCCATGTTCCACTGTCTGAGTCCAAGGGCGGCGGCTGTCCATGTTCCACTGTCTGAGTCCAAGTGCCGTGGCTGTCCATATTCCACTATCTGAGTCCAAGGGCCGCGGCTGTCCATGTTCCACTGTCTGAGTCCAAGTGCCGCGGCTGTCCATGTTCTCACTGTCTGAGTCCAAGGGCCGCGGCTGTCCATGTTCCCACAGTCTGAGTCCAAGTGCCGCTGTTGTCCATGTTCCCACAGTCTGAGTCCAAGGGCCGTGGCTGTCCCTGTTCCACTGTATGAGTCCAAGGGCAGAGGCTGTCCATATTCCACTGTCTGAGTCCAAGGGCCACGGCTGTCCATGTTCCGCTGTCTGAGTCCGAGGGCCACGGTTGTCCATGCTCCACTGTCTGAGTCCAAGGGCCGAGGTTGTCCATGTTCCCACTGTCTGAGTTTAAGGGCCGTGGCTGTCCATATTCCACTGTCTGAGTCCAAGGGCCACGGCTGTCCATGTTCTCACTGTCTGAGTCCAAGGGCCGCGGTTGTCCATGTTCCCACACTCTGAGACCAAGGGCCGCGGCTGTGCATGTTCCCACTGACTGAGTCCAAGGGCCGTGGCTGTCCATATTCCACTGTCTGAGTCCAATGCCACGGCTGTCCACGTTCCACTGTCTGAGTCCAAGGGCCGCGGTTGTCCATGTTCCACTGTCTGAGACCGAGGGCGGTGGCTGTCCATGTTCCACTGTCTGAGTCCAAGGGCGGTGGCTGTCCATGTTCCATTGTCTGAGTCCAAGTGCCGCGGTTGTCCATGCTCCACTGTCTGAGTCCAAGGGCCGCGGTTGTCCATGTTCTCACTGTCTGAATCCAAGGACCGCGGCTGTCCATGTTCCCACTGTCTGAGTCCAAGTGCCGCGTTTGTCCATGTTCCCACACTCTGAGTCCAAGGGCCGCGGCTGTGCATGTTCTCAGTGTCTGAATCCAAGGGCCGTGGCTGTCCATGTTCCACTGACTGTATCCAAGGGCGGTGGCTGTCCATATTCCACTGTCTGAGTCCAAGGGCCGCCGTTGTCCATGTTCCACTGTCTGCGTAGGAGGGCGGTGGCTGTCTATGTTCCACTGTCTGAGTCCAAGGGCCGTGGCTGTCCATGTTCCACTGTCTGAGTCCAAGGGCCATGGCTGTCTATGTTCCACTGTCTGAGTCCAAGGGAAGCGGTTGTCCATGTTCCACTGTATGAGTCCAAGGGCCGCGGTTGTCCATGTTCCACTGTCTGAGTCCAAGGGCCGCGGTTGTCCATCTTCTCACTGTCTGAGTCCAAGGGCCGCGGCTGTCCATGTTCCACTGTCTGAGTCCAAGGGCGGCGGCTGTCCATGTTCCACTGTCTGAGTCCAAGGGCCGTGGCTGTCCATATTCCACTATCTGAGTCCAAGGGCCGCGGCTGTCCATGTTCCACTGTCTGAGTCCAACTGCCGCGGCTGTCCATGTTCTCACTGTCTGAGTCCAAGGGCCGCGGCTGTCCATGTTCCCACAGTCTGAGTCCAAGTGCCGCTGTTGTCCATGTTCCCACAGTCTGAGTCCAAGGGCCGTGGCTGTCCCTGTTCCACTGTATGAGTCCAAGGGCAGAGGCTGTCCATATTCCACTGTCTGAGTCCAAGGGCCACGGCTGTCCATGTTCCGCTGTCTGAGTCCGAGGGCCACGGTTGTCCATGCTCCACTGTCTGAGTCCAAGGGCCGAGGTTGTCCATGTTCCCACTGTCTGAGTTTAAGGGCCGTGGCTGTCCATATTCCACTGTCTGAGTCCAAGGGCCACGGCTGTCCATGTTCTCACTGTCTGAGTCCAAGGGCCGCGGTTGTCCATGTTCCCACTGTCTGAGTCCAAGGGCGGTGGCTGGCCATGTTCCACTGTTTGAGTCCAAGGGCGGTGGCTGGCCATGTTCCCACTGTCTGAGTCCAATGGCCGCGGTTGTCCATGTTCTCACTGTCTGAGTCCAAGGGCCGCGGTTGTCCATGTTCCCACACTCTGAGACCAAGGGCCGCGGCTGTGCATGTTCCCACTGACTGAGTCCAAGGGCGGTGGCTGTCCATATTCCACTGTCTGAGTCCAAGGGCCGCGGTTGTCCATGTTCCACTGTCTGAGTCCAAGGGCCGCGGTTGTTAATGTTCCACTGTCTGAGTCCAAGGTCCGCGGTTGTCCATGTTCTCACTGTCTGAGTCCAAGGGCCGCGGTTGTCCATGTTCCTCTGTCTGAGTCTGAGGGCGGTGGCTGTCCATGTTCCACTGTCTGAGTCCAAGGGCCATGGCTGTCCATGTTCCACTGTCTGAGTCCAAGGGACGTGGTTGTCCATGTTCCACTGTCTGAGTCCAAGGGCCGCGGTTGTCCATGTTCCACTGTCTGAGTCCAAGGTCCGTGGTTGTCCATGTTCTCACTGTCTGAGTCCAAGGGCCGCGGTTGTCCATGTTCCACTGTCTGAGTCCAAGGGACACGGTTGTCCATGTTCTCACTGTCTGAGTCCAAGGGCCGCGGCTGTCCATGTTCCACTGTCTGAGTCCAAGGGCGGCGGCTGTCCATGTTCCACTGTCTGAGTCCAGGGCCGTGGCTGTCCATGTTCCACTGTCTGATTCCAAGGGCCGTGGCTGTCCATATTCCACTGTCTGAGTCCACGGGCCACGGCTGTCCATGTTCCGCTGTCTGAGTCCAAGGGCCACGGTTGTCCATGCTCCACTGTCTGAGTCCAAGGGCCGAGGTTGTCCATGTTCCCACTGTCTGAGTTTAAGGGCCGTGGCTGTCCATGTTCCCACTGTCTGAGTCCAAGGGCCGCGGTTGTCCATGTTCCCACTGTCTGAGTCCAAGGGCCGAGGTTGTCCATGTTCCCACTGTCTGAGTTTAAGGGCCGTGGCTGTCCATATTCCACTGTCTGTGTCCAAGGGCCACGGCTGTCCATGTTCGACTGTCTGAGTCCAAGGGCCGCGGTTGTCCATGTTCCACTGTCTGTGTCCAAGGGCCGTGGCTGTCCATGCTCCACTGTCTGAGTCCAAGGGCCGCGGTGGTCCATGTTCCCACTTTCTGAGTCTAAGGGCCGCAGCTGTCCATGTTCCCACTGTCTGAGTCCAAGGGCCGCGGTTGTCCATGTTCCCACAGTCTGAGTCCAAGGGCCGCGGCTGTCCATGTTCCCACAATCTGAGTCCAAGTGCCGCGGTTGTCCATGTTCCCACAGTCTGAGTCCAAGGGCCGTGGTTGTCCATATTCCACTGTCTGAGTCCAAGGGCCACGGCTGTCCATGTTCCGCTGTCTGAGTCCAAGGGCCACGGTTGTCCATGTTCCACTGTCTGAGTCCAAGGGCCGAGGTTGTCCATGTTCCCACTGTCTGAGTTTAAGGGCCGTGGCTGTCCATATTCCACTGTCTGAGTCCAAGGGCCGCGGTTGTCCATGTTCCACTGTCTGAGTCCGAGGGCGGTGGCTGTCCATATTCCACTGTCTGAGTCGAAGGGCCATGGCTGTCTATGTTCCACTGTCTGAGTCCAAGGTCCGCGGTTGTCCATGTTCTCACTGTCTGAGTTTAAGGGCCGTGGCTGTCCATATTCCACTGTCTGAGTCCAAGGGCCATGGCTGTCCATGTTCCACTCTCTGAGTCCAAGGGCTGCCGATGTCCATGTTCCACTGCCTGAGTCCAAGGGCCGCGGTTGTCCATGTTCCACTGTCTGAGTCCAAGAGCCGCGGCTGTCCATGTTCCACTGTAGAGTCCAAGGGCCGTGGCTGTCCATGTTCCACTGTCTGTGTCCAAGGGCCGTGGCTGTCGATATTCCAATGTCTGAGTCCAAGGGCCGCGGTTGTCCATGTTCCCACTGTCTGAGTCCAAGGGCCGTGGCTGTCCATATTCCACTGTCTGAGTCCAAGGGCCGTGGCTGTCCATATTCCACTGTCTGAGTCCAAGGGCCGCGGTTGTCCATGTTCCACTGTCTGAGTCCGAAGGCGGTGGCTGTCCATGTTCCACTGTCTGAGTCCAAGGGCGGTGGCTGTCCATGTTCCACTGTCTGAGTCCAAGTGCCGCGGTTGTCCATGTTCCACTGTCTGAGTCCAAGGGCCGCGGTTGTCCATGTTCCCACACTCTGATTCCAAGGGCTGCGGTTGTCCATGTTCTCACTGTCTGAGTCCAAGGGCCGCGGTTGTCCATGTTCCCACTGTCTGAGTCCAAGGGCGGTGGCTGGCCATGTTCCACTGTTTGAGTCCAAGGGCGGTGGCTGGCCATGTTCCCACTGTCTGAGTCCAATGGCCGCGGTTGTCCATGTTCTCACTGTCTGAGTCCAAGGGCCGCGGTTGTCCATGTTCCCACACTCTGAGACCAAGGGCCGCGGCTGTGCATGTTCCCACTGACTGAGTCCAAGGGCCGTGGCTGTCCATATTCCACTGTCTGAGTCCAATGCCACGGCTGTCCACGTTCCACTGTCTGAGTCCAAGGGCCGCGGTTGTCCATGTTCCACTGTCTGAGACCGACGGCGGTGGCTGTCCATGTTCCACTGTCTGAGTCCAAGGGCGGTGGCTGTCCATGTTCCATTGTCTGAGTCCAAGTGCCGCGGTTGTCCATGCTCCACTGTCTGAGTCCAAGGGCCGCGGTTGTCCATGTTCTCACTGTCTGACTCCAAGGACCGCGGCTGTCCATGTTCCCACTGTCTGAGTCCAAGTGCCGCGTTTGTCCATGTTCCCACACTCTGAGTCCAAGGGCCGCGGCTGTGCATGTTCTCAGTGTCTGAATCCAAGGGCCGTGGCTGTCCATGTTCCACTGACTGTGTCCAAGGGCGGTGGCTGTCCATATTCCACTGTCTGAGTCCAAGGGCCGCCGTTGTCCATGTTCCACTGTCTGCGTAGGAGGGCGGTGGCTGTCTATGTTCCACTGTCTGAGTCCAAGGGCCGTGGCTGTCCATGTTCCACTGTCTGAGTCCAAGGGCCATGGCTGTCTATGTTCCACTGTCTGAGTCCAAGGGAAGCGGTTGTCCATGTTCCACTGTATGAGTCCAAGGGCCGCGGTTGTCCATGTTCCACTGTCTGAGTCCAAGGGCCGCGGTTGTCCATCTTCTCACTGTCTGAGTCCAAGGGCCGCGGCTGTCCATGTTCCACTGTCTGAGTCCAAGGGCGGCGGCTGTCCATGTTCCACTGTCTGAGTCCAAGGGCCGTGGCTGTCCATATTCCACTATCTGAGTCCAAGGGCCGCGGCTGTCCATGTTCCACTGTCTGAGTCCAAGTGCCGCGGCTGTCCATGTTCTCACTGTCTGAGTCCAAGGGCCGCGGCTGTCCATGTTCCCACAGTCTGAGTCCAAGTGCCGCTGTTGTCCATGTTCCCACAGTCTGAGTCCAAGGGCCGTGGCTGTCCCTGTTCCACTGTATGAGTCCAAGGGCAGAGGCTGTCCATATTCCACTGTCTGAGTCCAAGGGCCACGGCTGTCCATGTTCCGCTGTCTGAGTCCGAGGGCCACGGTTGTCCATGCTCCACTGTCTGAGTCCAAGGGCCGAGGTTGTCCATGTTCCCACTGTCTGAGTTTAAGGGCCGTGGCTGTCCATATTCCACTGTCTGAGTCCAAGGGCCACGACTGTCCATGTTCTCATTGTCTGAGTCCAAGGGCCGCGGTTGTCCATGTTCCCACTGTCTGAGTCCAAGGGCGGTGGCTGGCCATGTTCCACTGTTTGAGTCCAAGGGCGGTGGCTGGCCATGTTCCCACTGTCTGAGTCCAATGGCCGCGGTTGTCCATGTTCTCACTGTCTCAGACCAAGGGCCGCGGTTGTCCATGTTCCCACACTCTGAGACCAAGGGCCGCGGCTGTGCATGTTCCCACTGACTGAGTCCAAGGGCGGTGGCTGTCCATATTCCACTGTCTGAGTCCAAGGGCCGCGGTTGTCCATGTTCCACTGTCTGAGTCCAAGGGCCGCGGTTGTCAATGTTCCACTGTCTGAGTCCAAGGTCCGCGGTTGTCCATGTTCTCACTGTCTGAGTCCAAGGGCCGCGGTTGTCCATGTTCCTCTGTCTGAGTCTGAGGGCGGTGGCTGTCCATGTTCCACTGTCTGAGTCCAAGGGCCGCGGTTGTCCATGTTCCCACACTCTGAGACCAAGGGCCGCGGCTGTGCATGTTCCCACTGACTGAGTCCAAGGGCGGTGGCTGTCCATATTCCACTGTCTGAGTCCAAGGGCCGCGGTTGTCCATGTTCCACTGTCTGAGTCCAAGGGCCGCGGTTGTCAATGTTCCACTGTCTGAGTCCAAGGTCCGCGGTTGTCCATGTTCTCACTGTCTGAGTCCAAGGGCCGCGGTTGTCCATGTTCCCACACTCTGAGACCAAGGGCCGCGGCTGTGCATGTTCCCACTGACTGAGTCCAAGGGCGGTGGCTGTCCATATTCCACTGTCTGAGTCCAAGGGCCGCGGTTGTCCATGTTCCACTGTCTGAGTCCAAGGGCCGCGGTTATCAATGTTCCACTGTCTGAGTCCAAGGTCCGTGGTTGTCCATGTTCTCACTGTCTGAGTCCAAGGGCCGCGGTTGTCCATGTTCCACTGTCTGAGTCCAAGGGACACGGTTGTCCATGTTCTCACTGTCTGAGTCCAAGGGCCGCGGCTGTCCATGTTCCACTGTCTGAGTCCAAGGGCGGCGGCTGTCCATGTTCCACTGTCTGAGTCCAGGGCCGTGGCTGTCCATGTTCCACTGTCTGATTCCAAGGGCCGTGGCTGTCCATATTCCACTGTCTGAGTCCACGGGCCACGGCTGTCCATGTTCCGCTGTCTGAGTCCAAGGGCCACGGTTGTCCATGCTCCACTGTCTGAGTCCAAGGGCCGAGGTTGTCCATGTTCCCACTGTCTGAGTTTAAGGGCCGTGGCTGTCCATGTTCCCACTGTCTGAGTCCAAGGGCCGCGGTTGTCCATGTTCCCACTGTCTGAGTCCAAGGGCCGAGGTTGTCCATGTTCCCACTGTCTGAGTTTAAGGGCCGTGGCTGTCCATATTCCACTGTCTGTGTCCAAGGGCCACGGCTGTCCATGTTCGACTGTCTGAGTCCAAGGGCCGCGGTTGTCCATGTTCCACTGTCTGTGTCCAAGGGCCGTGGCTGTCCATGCTCCACTGTCTGAGTCCAAGGGCCGCGGTGGTCCATGTTCCCACTTTCTGAGTCTAAGGGCCGCAGCTGTCCATGTTCCCACTGTCTGAGTCCAAGGGCCGCGGTTGTCCATGTTCCCACAGTCTGAGTCCAAGGGCCGCGGCTGTCCATGTTCCCACAATCTGAGTCCAAGTGCCGCGGTTGTCCATGTTCCCACAGTCTGAGTCCAAGGGCCGTGGTTGTCCATATTCCACTGTCTGAGTCCAAGGGCCACGGCTGTCCATGTTCCGCTGTCTGAGTCCAAGGGCCACGGTTGTCCATGTTCCACTGTCTGAGTCCAAGGGCCGAGGTTGTCCATGTTCCCACTGTCTGAGTTTAAGGGCCGTGGCTGTCCATATTCCACTGTCTGAGTCCAAGGGCCGCGGTTGTCCATGTTCCACTGTCTGAGTCCGAGGGCGGTGGCTGTCCATATTCCACTGTCTGAGTCGAAGGGCCATGGCTGTCTATGTTCCACTGTCTGAGTCCAAGGTCCGCGGTTGTCCATGTTCTCACTGTCTGAGTTTAAGGGCCGTGGCTGTCCATATTCCACTGTCTGAGTCCAAGGGCCATGGCTGTCCATGTTCCACTCTCTGAGTCCAAGGGCTGCCGATGTCCATGTTCCACTGCCTGAGTCCAAGGGCCGCGGTTGTCCATGTTCCACTGTCTGAGTCCAAGAGCCGCGGCTGTCCATGTTCCACTGTAGAGTCCAAGGGCCGTGGCTGTCCATGTTCCACTGTCTGTGTCCAAGGGCCGTGGCTGTCGATATTCCAATGTCTGAGTCCAAGGGCCGCGGTTGTCCATGTTCCCACTGTCTGAGTCCAAGGGCCGTGGCTGTCCATATTCCACTGTCTGAGTCCAAGGGCCGTGGCTGTCCATATTCCACTGTCTGAGTCCAAGGGCCGCGGTTGTCCATGTTCCACTGTCTGAGTCCGAAGGCGGTGGCTGTCCATGTTCCACTGTCTGAGTCCAAGGGCGGTGGCTGTCCATGTTCCACTGTCTGAGTCCAAGTGCCGCGGTTGTCCATGTTCCACTGTCTGAGTCCAAGGGCCGCGGTTGTCCATGTTCCCACACTCTGATTCCAAGGGCTGCGGTTGTCCATGTTCTCACTGTCTGAGTCCAAGGGCGGTGGCTGTCCATGTTCTCACTGTCTGAGTCCAAGGGCCGCGGTTGTCCATGTTCTCACTGTCTGAGTCCAAGGGCCGCGGTTGTCCATGTTCACACTGTCTGAGTCCAAGGGCGGTGGCTGGCCATGTTCCACTGTTTGAGTCCAAGGGCGGTGGCTGGCCACGTTCCACTGTCTGAGTCCAAGGGCGTTGGCTGTCCACGTTACACTGTCTGAGTCCAAGGGCCGCGGTTGTCCCTGTTCCACTGTCTGAGTCCAAGGGCCGCGGTTGTCCATGTTCCCACTGTCTGAGTCCAAGGGCCGTGGCTGTCCATATTCCACTGTCTGAGTCCAATGCCACGGCTGTCCACGTTCCACTGTCTGAGTCCAAGGGCCGCGGTTGTCCATGTTCCACTGTCTGAGACCGAGGGCGGTGGCTGTCCATGTTCCACTGTCTGAGTCCAAGGGCGGTGGCTGTCCATGTTCCATTGTCTGAGTCCAAGTGCCGCGGTTGTCCATGTTCCACTGTCTGAGTCCAAGGGCCGCGGTTGTCCATGTTCCCACACTCTGAGTCCCAGGGCCGCAGTTGTCCATGTTCTCACTGTCTGAGTCCAAGGGCGGTGGCTGTCCATGTTCTCTCTGTCTGAGTCCAAGGGCCGCGGTTGTCCATGTTCCCACTGTCTGAGTCCAAGGGCGGTGGCTGGCCATGTTCCACTGTTTGAGTCCAAGGGCGGTGGCTGGCCATATTCCACTGTCTGAGTCCAAGGGCGTTGGCTGTCCACGTTCCACTGTCTGAGTCCAAGGGCCGCGGTTGTCCATGTTCTCACTGTCTGAATCCAAGGACCGCGGCTGTCCATGTTTCCCACTGTCTGAGTCCAAGTGCCGCGTTTGTCCATGTTCCCACACTCTGAGTCCAAGGGCCGCGGCTGTGCATGTTCTCAGTGTCTGAATCCAAGGGCCGTGGCTGTCCATGTTCCACTAACTGTGTCCAAGGGCGGTGGCTGTCCATATTCCACTGTCTGAGTCCAAGGGCCGCCGTTGTCCATGTTCCACTGTCTGCGTACGAGGGCGGTGGCTGTCTATGTTCCACTGTCTGAGTCCAAGGGCCGTGGCTGTCCATGTTCCACTGTCTGAGTCCAAGGGCCATGGCTGTCTATGTTCCACTGTCTGAGTCCAAGGGACGCGGTTGTCCATGTTCCACTGTATGAGTCCAAGGGCCGCGGTTGTCCATGTTCCACTATCTGAGTCCAAGGGCCGCGGTTGTCCATCTTCTCACTGTCTGAGTCCAAGGGCCGCGGCTGTCCATGTTCCACTATCTGAGTCCAAGGGCGGCGGCTGTCCATGTTCCACTGTCTGAGTCCAAGGGCCGTGGCTGTCCATATTCCACTATCTGAGTCCAAGGGCCGCGGCTGTCCATGTTCCACTGTCTGAGTCCAAGTGCCGCGGCTGTCCATGTTCTCACTGTCTGAGTCCAAGGGCCGCGGCTGTCCATGTTCCCACAGTCTGAGTCCAAGTGCCGCTGTTGTCCATGTTCCCACAGTCTGAGTCCAAGGGCCGTGGCTGTCCCTCTTCCACTGTATGAGTCCAAGGGCAGAGGCTGTCCATATTCCACTGTCTGAGTCCAAGGGCCACGGCTGTCCATGTTCCGCTGTCTGAGTCCGAGGGCCACGGTGTCCATGCTCCACTGTCTGAGTCCAAGGGCCGAGGTTGTCCATGTTCCCACTGTCCGAGTTTAAGGGCCGTGGCTGTCCATATTCCACTGTCTGAGTCCAAGGGCCACGGCTGTCCATGTTCTCACTGTCTGAGTCCAAGGGCCGCGGTTGTCCATGTTCCCACTGTCTGAGTCCAAGGGCGGTGGCTGGCCATGTTCCACTGTTTGAGTCCAAGGGCGGTGGCTGGCCATGTTCCCACTGTCTGAGTCCAATGGCCACCGTTGTCCATGTTCTCACTGTGTGAGTCCAAGGGCCGCGGTTGTCCATGTTCCCACACTCTGAGACCAAGGGCGGCGGCTGTGCATGTTCCCACTGACTGAGTCCAAGGGCGGTGGCTGTCCATATTCCACTGTCTGAGTCCAAGGGCCGCGGTTGTCCATGTTCCACTGTCTGAGTCCAAGGGCCGCGGTTGTCAATGTTCCACTATCTGAGTCCAAGGTCCGCGGTTGTCCATGTTCTCACTGTCTGAGTCCAAGGGCCGCGATTGTCCATGTTCCCAC
This sequence comes from Hypanus sabinus, assembly GCF_030144855.1. NCBI lineage: Eukaryota > Metazoa > Chordata > Chondrichthyes > Myliobatiformes > Dasyatidae > Hypanus > Hypanus sabinus. The sequence goes on from NC_082719.1 coordinate 26,588,343, forward strand.
TGTCTGAGTCCAAGGGCGGTGGCTGGCCATGTTCCCACTGTCTGAGTCCAATGGCCGCGGTTGTCCATGTTCTCACTGTCTGAGTCCAAGGGCCGCGGTTGTCCATGTTCCCACACTCTGAGACCAAGGGCCGCCGTTGTCCATGTTCCACTGTCTGAGTCCAAGGGCCGCGGTTGTCCATGTTCCACTGTCTGAGTCCAAGGGCCGCGGTTGTCAATGTTCCACTGTCTGAGTCCAAGGTCCGCGGTTGTCCATGATCTCACTGTCTGAGTCCAAGGGCCGCGGTTGTCCATGTTCCCACTGTCTGAGTCCAAGGGCGGTGGCTGGCCATGTTCCCACTGTCTGAGTCCAATGGCCGCGGTTGTCCATGTTCTCACTGTCTGAGTCCAAGGGCCGCGGTTGTCCATGTTCCCACACTCTGAGACCAAGGGCCGCCGTTGTCCATGTTCCACTGTCTGAGTCCAAGGGCCGCGGTTGTCCATGTTCCACTGTCTGAGTCCAAGTGCCGTGGCTGTCCATATTCCACTGTCTGAGTCCAAGGGCGACGGCTGTCCATGTTCCGCTGTCTGAGTCCAAGGGCCACGGTTGTCCATGTTCCCACTGTCTGAGTTTAAGGGCCGTGGCTGTCCATATTCCACTGTCTGTGTCCAAGGGCCACGGCTGTCCATGTTCGACTGTCTGAGTCTAAGGGCCGCGGTTGTCCATGCTCCACTGTCTGAGTCCAAGGGACGTGGTTGTCCATGTTCCACTGTCTGAGAACAAGGGCCGCGGTTGTCCATGTTCCACTGTCTGAGTCCAAGGTCCGTGGTTGTCCATGTTCTCACTGTCTGAGTCCAAGGGCCGCGGTTGTCCATGTTCCACTGTCTGAGTCCAAGGGACACGGTTGTCCATGTTCTCACTGTCTGAGTCCAAGGGCCGCGGCTGTCCATGTTCCACTGTCTGAGTCCAAGGGCGGCGGCTGTCCATGTTCCACTGTCTGAGTCCAGGGCCGTGGCTGTCCATGTTCCACTGTCTGATTCCAAGGGCCGTGGCTGTCCATATTCCACTGTCTGAGTCCACGGGCCACGGCTGTCCATGTTCCGCTGTCTGAGTCCAAGGGCCACGGTTGTCCATGCTCCACTGTCTGAGTCCAAGGGCCGAGGTTGTCCATGTTCCCACTGTCTGAGTTTAAGGGCCGTGGCTGTCTGTATTCCACTGTCTGTGTCCAAGGGCCACGGCTGTCCATGTTCGACTGTCTGAGTCCAAGGGCCGCGGTTGTCCATGCTCCACTGTCTGAGTCCAAGGGCCGCGGTGGTCCATGTTCCCACTTTCTGAGTCCAAGGGCCGCAGCTGTCCATGTTCCCACTGTCTGAGTCCAAGGGCCGTGGCTGTCCAGGTGCTCACTGTCAGAGTCCAAGGGCCGCGGTTGTCCATGTTCCCACTGTCTGAGTCCAAGGGCGGTGGCTGTCCATGTTCCCACTGTCTGAGTCCAAGGGCCGCGGCTGTCCATGTTCCCACAGTCTGAGTCCAAGTTCCGCGGTTGTCCATGTTCCCACAGTCTGAGTCCAAGGGCCGTGGCTGTCCATGTTCCACTGTATGAGTCCAAGGGCCGTGGCTGTCCATATTCCACTGTCTGAGTCCAAGGGCCACGGCTGTCCATGTTCCGCTGTCTGAGTCCAAGGGCCACGGTTGTCCATGCTCCACTGTCTGAGTCCAAGGGCCGAGGTTGTCCATGTTCCCACTGTCTGAGTTTAAGAGCCATGGCTGTCCATATTCCACTGTCTGAGTCGAAGGGCCATGGTTGTCTATGTTCCTCTGTCTGAGTCCAAGGGCCGCGGTTGTCCATGTTCCACCGTCTGAGTCCGAGGGCGGTGGCTGTCCATGTTCCACTGTCTGAGTCGAAGGGCCATGGTTGTCTATGTTCCTCTGTCTGAGTCCAAGGGCGGTGGCTGTCCATGTTCCACTGTCTGAGTCCAAGGGCCGCCGTTGTCCATGTTCCACTGTCTGAGTCCAAGGGCCATGGCTGTCCATGTTCCACTGTCTGAGTCCAAGGGCCGCGGTTGTCCATGTTCCACTGTCTGAGTCCAAGGGCAGTTTCTGTCCATGTTCCACTGTCTGAGTCCAAGGGCCGCGGCTGTCCATGTTCCACTGTCTGAGTTTAAGGGCCGTGGCTGTCCATATTCCACTGTCTGTGTCCAAGGGCCACGGCTGTCCATGTTCGACTGTCTGAGTCTAAGGGCCGCGGTTGTCCATGCTCCACTGTCTGAGTCCAAGGGCCGCGGTTGTCCATGTTCCCACTGTCAGAGTCCAAGGGCCGCGGTTGTCCATGTTCCCACTGTCTGAGTCCAAGTGTGGTGGCTGTCCATGTTCCCACTGTCTGAGTCCAAGGGCCGCGGCTGTCCATGTTCCCACAATCTGAGTCCAAGTGCCGCGGTTGTCCATGTTCCCACAGTCTGAGTCCAAGGGCCGTGGCTGTCCATGTTCCACTGTCTGAGTCCAAGGGCCGTGGCTGTCCATATTCCACTGTCTGAGTCCAAGGGCCATGGCTGTCGATATTCCACTGTCTGAGTCCAAGGGCCGCGGTTGTCCACGTTCCACTGTCTGAGTCCAAGGGCCGCGGTTGTCCATGTTCCACTGTCTGAGTCCGAGGGCGGTGGCTGTCCATGTTCCACTGTCTGAGTCCAAGGGCGTTGGCTGTCCATGTTCCACTGTATGAGTCCAAGTGCCGCGGTTGTCCATGTTCCACTGTCTGAGTCCAAGTGCCGCGGTTGTCCATGTTCCCACTGTCTGAGTCCAAGGGAGGTGGCTGGCCATGTTCAACTGTTTGAGTCCAAGGGCGGTGGCTGGCCATATTCCACTGTCTGAGTCCAAGGGTGTTGGCTGTCCACGTTCCACTGTCTGAGTCCAAGTGCCGTGGTTGTCCCTGTTCCACTGTCTGAGTCCACGGGCCGCGGTTGTCCATGTTCTCACTGTCTGAATCCAAGGACCGCGGCTGTCCATGTTCCCACTGTCTGAGTCCAAGTGCCGCGGTTGTCCATGTTCCCACACTCTGAGTCCAAGGGCCGCGGCTGTGCATGTTCTCAGTGTCTGAATCCAAGGGCCGTGGCTGTCCATGTTCCACTGACTGAGTCCAAGGGCGGTGGCTGTCCATATTCCACTGTCTGAGTCCAAGGGCCGCGGTTGTCCATGTTCCACTGTCTGCGTCCGAGGGTGGTGGCTGTCCATGTTCCACTGTCTGAGTCCAAGGGCCATGGCTGTCTATGTTCCACTGTCTGAGTCCAAGGGACGCGGTTGTCCATCTTCTCACTGTCTGAGTCCAAGGGCCGCGGCTGTCCATGTTCCACTGTCTGAGTCCAAGGGCCGCGGTTGTCCATCTTCTCATTGTCTGAGTCCAAGGGCCGCGGCTGTCCATGTTCCACTGTCTGAGTCCAAGGGCGGCGGCTGTCCATGTTCCACTGTCTGAGTCCAAGTGCCGTGGCTGTCCATATTCCACTATCTGAGTCCAAGGGCCGCGGCTGTCCATGTTCCACTGTCTGAGTCCAAGTGCCGCGGCTGTCCATGTTCTCACTGTCTGAGTCCAAGGGCCGCGGCTGTCCATGTTCCCACAGTCTGAGTCCAAGTGCCGCGGTTGTCCATGTTCCCACAGTCTGAGTCCAAGGGCCGTGGCTGTCCCTGTTCCATTGTATGAGTCCAAGGGCAGTGGCTGTCCATATTCCACTGTCTGAGTCCAAGGGCCACGGCTGTCCATGTTCCGCTGTCTGAGTCCAAGGGCCACGGTTGTCCTTGCTCCACTGTCTGAGTCCAAGGGCCACGGCTGTCCATGTTCTCACTGTCTGAGTCCAAGGGCCGCGGTTGTCCATGTTCCCACTGTCTGAGTCCAAGGGCGGTGGCTGGCCATGTTCCACTGTTTGAGTACAAGGGCGGAGGCTGTCCATGTTCCACTGTCTGAGTCCAATGGCCGCGGTTGTCCATGTTCCACTGTCTGAGTCCAAGGTCCGCGGTTGTCCATGTTCTCACTGTCTGAGTCCAAGGGCTGCGGTTGTCCATGTTCCACTGTCTGAATCCAAGGGCCGTGGCTGTCCATGTTCCACTGACTGAGTCCAAGGGCGGTGGCTGTCCATATTCCACTGTCTGAGTCCAAGGGCCGCGGTTGTCCATGTTCCACTGTCTGCGTCCGAGGGTGGTGGCTGTCCATGTTCCACTGTCTGAGTCCAAGGGCCATGGCTGTCTATGTTCCACTGTCTGAGTCCAAGGGACGCGGTTGTCCATCTTCTCACTGTCTGAGTCCAAGGGCCGCGGCTGTCCATGTTCCACTGTCTGAGTCCAAGGGCCGTGGTTGTCCATCTTCTCACTGTCTGAGTCCAAGGGCCGCGGCTGTCCATGTTCCACTGTCTGAGTCCAAGGGCGGCGGCTGTCCATGTTCCACTGTCTGAGTCCAAGTGCCGTGGCTGTCCATATTCCACTATCTGAGTCCAAGGGCCGCGGCTGTCCATGTTCCACTGTCTGAGTCCAAGTGCCGCGGCTGTCCATGTTCTCACTGTCTGAGTCCAAGGGCCGCGGCTGTCCATGTTCCCACAGTCTGAGTCCAAGTGCCGCGGTTGTCCATGTTCCCACAGTCTGAGTCCAAGGGCCGTGGCTGTCCCTGTTCCATTGTATGAGTCCAAGGGCAGTGGCTGTCCATATTCCACTGTCTGAGTCCAAGGGCCACGGCTGTCCATGTTCCGCTGTCTGAGTCCAAGGGCCACGGTTGTCCTTGCTCCACTGTCTGAGTCCAAGGGCCACGGCTGTCCATGTTCTCACTGTCTGAGTCCAAGGGCCGCGGTTGTCCATGTTCCCACTGTCTGAGTCCAAGGGCGGTGGCTGGCCATGTTCCACTGTTTGAGTACAAGGGCGGAGGCTGTCCATGTTCCACTGTCTGAGTCCAATGGCCGCGGTTGTCCATGTTCCACTGTCTGAGTCCAAGGTCCGCGGTTGTCCATGTTCTCACTGTCTGAGTCCAAGGGCCGCGGTTGTCCATGTTCCTCTGTCTGAGTCTGAGGGCGGTGGCTGTCCATGTTCCACTGTCTGAGTCCAAGGGCCATGGCTGTCCATGTTCCACTGTCTGAGTCCAAGGGACATGGTTGTCCATGTTCCACTGTCTGAGTCCAAGGGCCGCGGTTGTCCATGTTCCACTGTCTGAGTCCAAGGTCCGCGGTTGTCCATGTTCTCACTGTCTGAGTCCAAGGGCCGCGGTTGTCCATGTTCCACTGTCTGAGTCCAAGGGACACGGTTGTCCATGTTCTCACTGTCTGAGTCCAAGGGCCGCGGCAGTCCATGTTCCACTATCTGAGTACAAGGGCGGCGGCTGTCCATGTTCCACTGTCTGAGTCCAAGGGCCGTGGCTGTCCATGTTCCACTGTCTGAGTCCAAGGGCCGTGGCTGTCCATATTCAACTGTCTGAGTCCACGGGCCACGGCTGTCCATGTTCCGCTGTCTGAGTCCAAGGGCCACGGTTGTCCATGCTCCACTGTCTGTGTCCAAGGGCGGTGGTTGTCCATGCTCCACTGTCTGAGTCGAAGGGCCGCGGTGGTCCATGTTCCCACTTTCTGAGTCCAAGGGCCGCAGCTGTCCATGTTCCCACTGTCTGAGTCCAAGGGCCGTGTCTGTCCATGTGCTCACTGTCTGAGTCCAAGGGCGGTGGCTGTCCATGTTCCCACTGTCTGAGTCCAAGGGCCGCGGCTGTCCATGTTCCCACAGTCTGAGTCCAAGTGCCGCGGTTGTCCATGTTCCCACAGTCTGAGTCCAAGGGCCGCGGTTGTCCATGTTCCACTGTCTGAGTCCAAGGGCCGCGGTTGTCCATCTTCTCACTGTCTGAGTCCAAGGGCCGCGGCTGTCCATGTTCCACTGTCTGAGTCCAAGGGCGGCGGCTGTCCATGTTCCACTGTCTGAGTCCAAGTGCCGTGGCTGTCCATATTCCACTATCTGAGTCCAAGGGCCGCGGCTGTCCATGTTCCACTGTCTGAGTCCAAGTGCCGCGGCTGTCCATGTTCCCACAGTCTGAGTCCAAGTGCCGCGGTTGTCCATGTTCCCACAGTCTGAGTCCAAGGGCCGTGGCTGTCCCTGTTCCATTGTATGAGTCCAAGGGCAGTGGCTGTCCATATTCCACTGTCTGAGTCCAAGGGCCACGGCTGTCCATGTTCCGCTGTCTGAGTCCAAGGGCCACGGTTGTCCTTGCTCCACTGTCTGAGTCCAAGGGCCACGGCTGTCCATGTTCTCACTGTCTGAGTCCAAGGGCCGCGGTTGTCCATGTTCCCACTGTCTGAGTCCAAGGGCGGTGGCTGGCCATGTTCCACTGTTTGAGTCCAAGGGCCGCGGCTGTCCATGTTCCACTGTTTGAGTCCAAGGGCGGAGGCTGTCCATGTTCCACTGTCTGAGTCCAATGGCCGCGGTTGTCCATGTTCTCACTGTCTGAGTCCAAGGGCCGCGGTTGTCCATGTTCTCACTGTCTGAGTCCAAGGGCCGCGGTTGTCCATGTTCCACTGTCTGAGTCCAAGGGCCGCGGTTGTCAATGTTCCACTGTCTGAGTCCAAGGTCCGCGGTTGTCCATGTTCTCACTGTCTGACTCCAAGGGCCGTGGCTGTCCATGTTCCACTGTCTGAGTCCAGGGGCAGCGGTTGTCCATGTTCCCACACTCTGAGTCCAAGGGCCATGGCTGACCATGTTCCACTGTCTGAGTCCAAGGGCCGCGGTTGTCCATGTTCCACTGTCTGAGTCCAAGGGCCGCGGTTGTCCATGTTCTCACTGTCTGAGACAAGGGACGCGGCTGTCCATGTTCCACTGTCTGAGTCCAAGGGCGGCGGCTGTCCATGTTCCACTGTCTGAGTCCAAGGGCCGTGGCTGTCCATATTCCACTCTCTGAGTCCAAGGGCCGCGGCTGTCCATGTTCCACTGTCTGAGTCCAAGTGCCGCGGTTGTCCATGTTCCACTGTCTGAGTCCAAGGGCCATGGCTGTCCATGTTCCACTGTCTGAGTCCAAGTGCCGCGGTTGTCCATGTTCCCACACTCTGAGTCCAAGGGCCGCGGTTGTCCATGTTCTCACTGTCTGAGTCCAAGGGCCGCGGCTGTCCATGTTCAAACTGTCTGAGTCCAAGGGCCGCGGTTGTCCATGTTCCCACACTCTGAGTCCAAGGGCCGCGGTTGTCCATGTTCCCACTGTCTGAGTCCAAGGGCGGTAGCTGTCCATTTTCCACTGTCTGAGTCGAAGGGCCGTGGATGTCAATGTTCCACTGTCTGAGTCCAAGGGCGCGGCTGTCCTTTTTCCACTGTCTGAGTCCAAGGGCAGCGGTTGTCCATGTTCCACTGTCTGAGTCCAAGGCCTGTGGCTGTCCATATTCCACTGTCTGAGTCCAAGGGCCACGGCTGTCCATGTTCCACTGTCTGAGTCCAAGGGCCGCGGTTGTCCACGTTCCACTGTCTGAATCCAAGGGCCGCGGTTGTCCGTTCCCACTGTCTGAGTCCAAGGCCGGTGGCTGTCCATGTTCCACTGTCTGAGTCCAAGGGCCGTTTCTGTCCATGTTCCACTGTCTGAGTCCAAGGGCCGCGGCTGTCCATGTTCCACTGTCTGAGTCCAAGGGCCGTGGCTGTCCATATTCCACTGTCTGTGTCCAAGGGCCACGGTTGTCCATGTTCCCACTGTCTGAGTCCAAGGGCCGTAGCTGTCCATATTCCACTGTCTGAGTCCAAGGGCCGTGTCTGTCCATATTCCACTGTCTGCGTCCAAGGGCCACGGTTGTCCATGTTCCCACTGTCTGAGTCCAAGGGCCGCGGCTTTCCATGTTCCACTGTCTGTGTCCAAGGGCCGCGGCTGTCCATGTTCCCACAGTCTGAGTCCAAGTGCCGCGGTTGTCCATGTTCCCACCCTGTGAATCCAAGGGCCGTGGTTGTCCATGTTCCACTGTCTGAGTCCAAGGGCGGTGGCTGTCCATATTCCACTGTCTGAGTCTAAGGGCCGCGGTTGTCCATGTTCCACTGTCTGAGTCCAAGGGCCATGGCTGTCCATGTTCCCACCCTGTGAATCCAAGGGCCGTGGTTGTCCATGTTCCACTGTCTGAGTCCAAGGGCGGTGGCTGTCCATATTCCACTGTCTGAGTCTAAGGGCCGCGGTTGTCCATGTTCCACTGTCTGAGTCCAAGGGCCATGGCTGTCCATGTTCCACTGTCTGAGTCCAAGGGCCATGGCTGTCTATGTTCCACTGTCTGAGTCCAAGGGCGGCGGCTGTCCATGTTCCACTGTCTGAGTCCAAGGGCCATGGCTGTCTATGTTCCACTGTCTGAGTCCAAGGGCCGTGGCTGTCCATGTTCCACTGTCTGAGTCCAAGGGCCATGGCTGTCCATGTTCCACTGTCTGAGTCCAAGGGCCGCGGTTGTCCATGTTCCACTGTCTGAGTCCAAGTGCCACGGTTGTCCATGTTCCACTGTCTGAGTCCAAGGGCCGCGGTTGTCCGTTCCCACTGTCTGAGTCCAAGGGCGGTGGCTGTCCATGTTCCACTGTCTGAGTCCAAGGGCCGTTTCTGTCCATGTTCCACTGTCTGAGTCCAAGGGCCGCGGCTGTCCATGTTCCACTGTCTGTGTCCAAGGGCCGTGGCTGTCCATATTCCACTGTCTGTGTCCAAGGGCCACGGTTGTCCATGTTCCCACTGTCTGAGTCCAAGGGCCGTAGCTGTCCATATTCCACTGTCTGAGTCCAAGGGCCGTGGCTGTCCATATTCCACTGTCTGCGTCCAAGGGCCACGGTTGTCCATGTTCCCACTGTCTGAGTCCAAGGGCCGCGGCTTTCCATGTTCCACTGTCTGTGTCCAAGGGCCGTGGCTGTCCATGTTCCCACAGTCTGAGTCCAAGTGCCGCGGTTGTCCATGTTCCACTGTCTGAGTCCAAGGGCGGTGGCTGTCCATATTCCAGTATCTGAGTCTAAGGGCCGCGGTTGTCCATGTTCCACTGTCTGAGTCCAAGGGCCATGGCTGTCCATGTTCCACTGTCTGAGTCCAAGGGTCATGGCTGTCTATGTTCCACTGTCTGTGTCCAAGGGCGGCGGCTGTCCATGTTCCACTGTCTGAGTCCAAGGGCCACGGCTGTCTATGTTCCCACACTCTGAGTCCAAGGGCCGCGGTTGTCCATGTTCTCACTGTCTGAGTCCAAGGGCCACGGCTGTCCATGTTCAAACTGTCTGAGTCCAATGGCCGCGGTTGTCCATGTTCCCACACTCTGAGTCCAAGGGCCGCGGTTGTCCATGTTCCCACTGTCTGAGTCCAAGGGCGGTGGCTGTCCATGTTCCCACTGTCTGACTCCAAGGGCCGTGGCTGTCCATGTTCCACTGTCTTAGTCCAAGGGCGGTAGCTGTCCATTTTCCACTGTCTGAGTCCAAGGGCCACGGCTGTCCATGTTCAAACTGTCTGAGTCCAATGGCCGCGGTTGTCCATGTTCCCACACTCTGAGTCCAAGGGCCGCGGTTGTCCATGTTCCCACTGTCTGAGTCCAAGGGCCGTGGCTGTCCATGTTCCACTGTCTGACTCCAAGGGCCGTGGCTGTCCATGTTCCACTGTCTTAGTCCAAGGGCGGTAGCTGTCCATTTTCCACTGTCTGAGTCCAAGGGCCGCGGTTGTCCATGTTCTCACTGTCTGAGACAAGGGCCGCGGTTGTCCATGTTCCACTGTCTGAGTCCAAGGGCCGCGGTTGTCCATGTTCCCACACTCTGAGTCCAAAGGCCGCGGTTGTCCATGTTCTCACTGTCTGAGTCCAAGGGCCGCCGTTGTCCGTTCCCACTGCCTGAGTCCAAGGGCGGTGGCTGTCCATGTTCCACTGTCTGAGTCCAAGGGCCGTTTCTGTCCATGTTCCACTGTCTGAGTCCAAGGGCCGCGGCTGTCCATGTTCCACTGTCTGAGTCCAAGGGCCGTGGCTGTCCATATTCCACTGTCTGTGTCCAAGGGCCACGGTTGTCCATGTTCCCTCTGTCTGAGTCCAAGGGCCGTAGCTGTCCATATTCCACTGTCTGAGTCCAAGGGCCGTGGCTGTCCATATTCCACTGTCTGCGTCCAAGGGCCACGGTTGTCCATGTTCCCACTGTCTGAGTCCAAGGGCCGCGGCTGTCCATGTTCCACTGTCTGAGTCCAAGGGCCGTGGCTGTCCATATTCCACTGTCCGTGTCCAAGGGCCACGGTTGTCCATGTTCCCACTGTCTGAGTCCAAGGGCCGTAGCTGTCCATATTCCACTGTCTGAGTCCAAGGGCCGTGGCTGTCCATATTCCACTGTCTGCGTCCAAGTGTCACGGTTGTCCATGTTCCCACTGTCTGAGTCCAAGGGCCGCGTCTGTCCATGTTCCCACAGTCTGAGTCCAAGTGCCGCGGTTGTCCATGTTCCACTGTCTGAGTCCAAGGGCGGTGGCTGTCCATATTCCACTGTCTGAGTCTAAGGGCCGCGGTTGTCCATGTTCCACTGTCTGAGTCCAAGGGCCATGGCTGTCCATGTTCCACTGTCTGAGTCCAAGGGTCATGGCTGTCTATGTTCCACTGTCTGAGTCCAAGGGCGGCGGCTGTCCATGTTCCACTGTCTGAGTCCAAGGGCCATGGCTGTCTATGTTCCACTGTCTGAGTCCAAGGGCCGTGGCTGTCCATGTTCCACTGTCTGAGTCCAAGGGCCATGGCTGTCCATGTTCCACTGTCTGAGTCCAAGGGCCGCGGTTGTCCATGTTCCACTGTCTGAGTCCAAGTGCCACGGTTGTCCATGTTCCACTGTCTGAGTCCAAGGGCCGCGGTTGTCCATGTTCTCACTGTCTGAGACAAGGGCCGCGGCTGTCCATGTTCCACTGTCTGAGTCCAAGGGCGGAGGCTGTCCATGTTCCACTGTCTGAGTCCAAGAGCCGTGGCTGTCCATATTCCACTCTCTGAGTCCAAGGGCCACGGCTGTCCATGTTCCACTGTCTGAGTCCAAGTGCCGTGGTTGTCCATGTTCCACTGTCTGAGTCCAAGGGCCGCGGTTGTCCATGTTCCCACACTCTGAGTCCAAGGGCCGCGGTTGTCCATGTTCTCACTGTCTGAGTCCAAGGGCCACGGCTGTCCATGTTCAAACTGTCTGAGTCCAATGGCCGCGGTTGTCCATGTTCCCACACTCTTAGTCCAAGGGCCGCGGTTGTCCATGTTCCCACTGTCTGAGTCCAAGGGCGGTGGCTGTCCATGTTCCCACTGTCTGAGTCCAAGGGCCGTGGCTGTCCATATTCCACTGTCTGTGTCCAAGGGCCACGGTTGTCCATGTTCCCACTGTCTGAGTCCAAGGGCCGTAGCTGTCCATATTCCACTGTCTGAGTCCAAGGGCCGTGGCTGTCCATATTCCACTGTCTGCGTCCAAGGGCCACGGTTGTCCATGTTCCCACTGTCTGAGTCCAAGGGCCGCGGCTGTCCATGTTCCACTGTCTGAGTCCAAGGGCCGTGGCTGTCCATATTCCACTGTCTGTGTCCAAGGGCCACGGTTGTCCATGTTCCCACTGTCTGAGTCCAAGGGCCGAGGCTCTCCATGTTCCACTGTCTGAGTCCAAGGGCCGTGTCTGTCCATGTTCCCACCCTCTGAGTCGAAGGGCCGCGGCTGTCCATGTTCTCACTGTCTGAGTCCAAGGGCCGCGGCTGTCCATGTTCCCACAGTCTGAGTCCAAGTGCCGCGGTTGTCCATGTTCCACTGTCTGAGTCCAAGTGCGGTGGCTGTCCATGTTCCCACCCTGTGAATCCAAGGGCCGTGGTTGTCCATGTTCCACTGTCTGAGTCCACGGGCGGTGGCTGTCCATATTCCACTGTCTGAATCTAAGGGCCGCGGTTGTCCATGTTCCCACACTCTGAGTCCAAGGGCCATGGCTGTCCATGTTCCACTGTCTGAGTCCAAGGGCCACGGTTGTCCATGTTCCACTGTCTGAGTCCAAGGGCCGCGGTTGTCCATGTTCTCACTGTCTGAGACAAGGGCCGCGGCTGTCCATGTTCCACTGTCTGAGTCCAAGGGCGGCGGCTGTCCATGTTCCACTGTCTGAGTCCAAGGGCCGTGGCTGTCCATATTCCACTCTCTGAGTCCAAGGGCCGCGGCTGTCCATGTTCCACTGTCTGAGTCCAAGTGCCGTGGTTGTCCATGTTCCCACACTCTGAGTCCAAGGGCCGCGGCTATCCATGTTCAAACTGTCTGAGTCCAAGGGCCGCGGTTGTCCATGTTCCCACACTCTGAGTCCAAGGGCCGCGGTTGTCCATGTTCCCACTGTCCGAGTCCAAGGGCGGTGGCTGTCCATGTTCCCACTGTCTGAGTCCAAGGGCCGTGGCTGTCCATGTTGCACTGTCTGAGTCCAAGGGCCATGGCTGTCCATGTTCCACTGTCTGAGTCCAAGGGCCGCGGTTGTCCATGTTCCACTGTCTGAGTCCAAGTGCCACGGTTGTCCATGTTCCACTGTCTGAGTCCAAGGGACGCGGTTGTCCATGTTCTCACTGTCTGAGACAAGGGCCGCGGCTGTCCATGTTCCACTGTCTGAGTCCAAGGGCGGCGGCTGTCCATGTTCCACTGTCTGAGTCCAAGAGCCGTGGCTGTCCATATTCCACTCTCTGAGTCCAAGGGCCACGGCTGTCCATGTTCCACTGTCTGAGTCCAAGTGCCGTGGTTGTCCATGTTCCACTGTCTGAGTCCAAGGGCCGCGGTTGTCCATGTTCCCACACTCTGAGTCCAAGGGCCGCGGTTCTCCATGTTCTCACTGTCTGAGTCCAAGGGCCACGGCTGTCCATGTTCAAACTGTCTGAGTCCAATGGCCGCGGTTGTCCATGTTCCCACACTCTGAGTCCAAGGGCCGCGGTTGTCCATGTTCCCACTGTCTGAGTCCAAGGGCGGTGGCTGTCCATGTTCCCACTGTCTGAGTCCAAGGGCCGTGGCTGTCCATATTCCACTGTCTGTGTCCAAGGGCCACGGTTGTCCATATTCCACTGTCTGAGTCCAAGGGCCGTGGCTGTCCATATTCCACTGTCTGCGTCCAAGGGCCACGGTTGTCCATGTTCCCACTGTCTGAGTCCAAGGGCCGCGGCTGTCCATGTTCCACTGTCTGAGTCCAAGGGCCGTGGCTGTCCATATTCCACTGTCTGTGTCCAAGGGCCACGGTTGTCCATGTTCCCACTGTCTGAGTCCAAGGGCCGAGGCTCTCCATGTTCCACTGTCTGAGTCCAAGGGCCGTGTCTGTCCATGTTCCCACACTCTGAGTCGAAGGGCCGCGGCTGTCCATGTTCTCACTGTCTGAGTCCAAGGGCCGCGGCTGTCCATGTTCCCACAGTCTGAGTCCAAGTGCCGCGGTTGTCCATGTTCCACTGTCTGAGTCCAAGTGCGGTGGCTGTCCATGTTCCCACCCTGTGAATCCAAGGGCCGTGGCTGTCCATGTTCCCACAGTCTGAGTCCAAGTGCCGCGGTTGTCCATGTTCCACTGTCTGAGTCCAAGGGCGGTGGCTGTCCATATTCCACTATCTGAGTCTAAGGGCCGCGGTTGTCCATGTTCCACTGTCTGAGTCCAAGGGCCATGGCTGTCCATGTTCCACTGTCTGAGTCCAAGGGTCATGGCTGTCTATGTTCCACTGTCTGTGTCCAAGGGCGGCGGCTGTCCATGTTCCACTGTCTGAGTCCAAGGGCCACGGCTGTCTATGTTCCCACACTCTGAGTCCAAGGGCCGCGGTTGTCCATGTTCTCACTGTCTGAGTCCAAGGGCCACGGCTGTCCATGTTCAAACTGTCTGAGTCCAATGGCCGCGGTTGTCCATGTTCCCACACTCTGAGTCCAAGGGCCGCGGTTGTCCATGTTCCCACTGTCTGAGTCCAAGGGCGGTGGCTGTCCATGTTCCCACTGTCTGACTCCAAGGGCCGTGGCTGTCCATGTTCCACTGTCTTAGTCCAAGGGCGGTAGCTGTCCATTTTCCACTGTCTGAGTCCAAGGGCCACGGCTGTCCATGTTCAAACTGTCTGAGTCCAATGGCCGCGGTTGTCCATGTTCCCACACTCTGAGTCCAAGGGCCGCGGTTGTCCATGTTCCCACTGTCTGAGTCCAAGGGCCGTGGCTGTCCATGTTCCACTGTCTGACTCCAAGGGCCGTGGCTGTCCATGTTCCACTGTCTTAGTCCAAGGGCGGTAGCTGTCCATTTTCCACTGTCTGAGTCCAAGGGCCGCGGTTGTCCATGTTCTCACTGTCTGAGACAAGGGCCGCGGTTGTCCATGTTCCACTGTCTGAGTCCAAGGGCCGCGGTTGTCCATGTTCCCACACTCTGAGTCCAAAGGCCGCGGTTGTCCATGTTCTCACTGTCTGAGTCCAAGGGCCGCCGTTGTCCGTTCCCACTGCCTGAGTCCAAGGGCGGTGGCTGTCCATGTTCCACTGTCTGAGTCCAAGGGCCGTTTCTGTCCATGTTCCACTGTCTGAGTCCAAGGGCCGCGGCTGTCCATGTTCCACTGTCTGAGTCCAAGGGCCGTGGCTGTCCATATTCCACTGTCTGTGTCCAAGGGCCACGGTTGTCCATGTTCCCACTGTCTGAGTCCAAGGGCCGTAGCTGTCCATATTCCACTGTCTGAGTCCAAGGGCCGTGGCTGTCCATATTCCACTGTCTGCGTCCAAGGGCCACGGTTGTCCATGTTCCCACTGTCTGAGTCCAAGGGCCGCGGCTGTCCATGTTCCACTGTCTGAGTCCAAGGGCCGTGGCTGTCCATATTCCACTGTCCGTGTCCAAGGGCCACGGTTGTCCATGTTCCCACTGTCTGAGTCCAAGGGCCGTAGCTGTCCATATTCCACTGTCTGAGTCCAAGGGCCGTGGCTGTCCATATTCCACTATCTGCGTCCAAGTGTCACGGTTGTCCATGTTCCCACTGTCTGAGTCCAAGGGCCGCGTCTGTCCATGTTCCCACAGTCTGAGTCCAAGTGCCACGGTTGTCCATGTTCCACTGTCTGAGTCCAAGGGCGGTGGCTGTCCATATTCCACTGTCTGAGTCTAAGGGCCGCGGTTGTCCATGTTCCACTGTCTGAGTCCAAGGGCCATGGCTGTCCATGTTCCACTGTCTGAGTCCAAGGGTCATGGCTGTCTATGTTCCACTGTCTGAGTCCAAGGGCGGCGGCTGTCCATGTTCCACTGTCTGAGTCCAAGGGCCATGGCTGTCTATGTTCCACTGTCTGAGTCCAAGGGCCGCGGTTGTCTATGTTCCACTGTCTGAGTCCAAGGGCCGCGGTTGTCCATGTTCCACTGTCTGAGTCCAAGGGCCATGGCTGTCTATGTTCCACTGTCTGAGTCCAAGGGCCGCGGTTGTCCATGTTCCACTGTCTGAGTCCAAGGGCCATGGCTGTCCATGTTCCACTGTCTGAGTCCAAGGGCCGCGGTTGTCCATGTTCCACTGTCTGAGTCCAAGTGCCACGGTTGTCCATGTTCCACTGTCTGAGTCCAAGGGCCGCGGTTGTCCATGTTCTCACTGTCTGAGACAAGGGCCGCGGCTGTCCATGTTCCACTGTCTGAGTCCAAGGGCGGAGGCTGTCCATGTTCCACTGTCTGAGTCCAAGAGCCGTGGCTGTCCATATTCCACTCTCTGAGTCCAAGGGCCACGGCTGTCCATGTTCCACTGTCTGAGTCCAAGTGCCGTGGTTGTCCATGTTCCACTGTCTGAGTCCAAGGGCCGCGGTTGTCCATGTTCCCACACTCTGAGTCCAAGGGCCGCGGTTGTCCATGTTCTCACTGTCTGAGTCCAAGGGCCACGGCTGTCCATGTTCAAACTGTCTGAGTCCAATGGCCGCGGTTGTCCATGTTCCCACACTCTGAGTCCAAGGGCCGCGGTTGTCCATGTTCCCACTGTCTGAGTCCAAGGGCGGTGGCTGTCCATGTTCCCACTGTCTGAGTCCAAGGGCCGTGGCTGTCCATATTCCACTGTCTGTGTCCAAGGGCCACGGTTGTCCATGTTCCCACTGTCTGAGTCCAAGGGCCGTAGCTGTCCATATTCCACTGTCTGAGTCCAAGTGCCGTGGCTGTCCATATTCCACTGTCTGCGTCCAAGGGCCACGGTTGTCCATGTTCCCACTGTCTGAGTCCAAGGGCCGCGGCTGTCCATGTTCCACTGTCTGAGTCCAAGGGCCGTGGCTGTCCATATTCCACTGTCTGTGTCCAAGGGCCACGGTTGTCCATGTTCCCACTGTCTGAGTCCAAGGGCCGAGGCTCTCCATGTTCCACTGTCTGAGTCCAAGGGCCGTGTCTGTCCATGTTCCCACCCTCTGAGTCGAAGGGCCGCGGCTGTCCATGTTCTCACTGTCTGAGTCCAAGGGCCGCGGCTGTCCATGTTCCCACAGTCTGAGTCCAAGTGCCGCGGTTGTCCATGTTCCACTGTCTGAGTCCAAGTGCGGTGGCTGTCCATGTTCCCACCCTGTGAATCCAAGGGCCGTGGTTGTCCATGTTCCACTGTCTGAGTCCACGGGCGGTGGCTGTCCATATTCCACTGTCTGAGTCTAAGGGCCGCGGTTGTCCATGTTCCCACACTCTGAGTCCAAGGGCCATGGCTGTCCATGTTCCACTGTCTGAGTCCAAGGGCCACGGTTGTCCATGTTCCACTGTCTGAGTCCAAGGGCCGCGGTTGTCCATGTTCTCACTGTCTGAGACAAGGGCCGCGGCTGTCCATGTTCCACTGTCTGAGTCCAAGGGCGGCGGCTGTCCATGTTCCACTGTCTGAGTCCAAGGGCCGTGGCTGTCCATATTCCACTCTCTGAGTCCAAGGGCCGCGGCTGTCCATGTTCCACTGTCTGAGTCCAAGTGCCGTGGTTGTCCATGTTCCCACACTCTGAGTCCAAGGGCCGCGGCTATCCATGTTCAAACTGTCTGAGTCCAAGGGCCGCGGTTGTCCATGTTCCCACACTCTGAGTCCAAGGGCCGCGGTTGTCCATGTTCCCACTGTCCGAGTCCAAGGGCGGTGGCTGTCCATGTTCCCACTGTCTGAGTCCAAGGGCCGTGGCTGTCCATGTTGCACTGTCTGAGTCCAAGGGCCATGGCTGTCCATGTTCCACTGTCTGAGTCCAAGGGCCGCGGTTGTCCATGTTCCACTGTCTGAGTCCAAGTGCCACGGTTGTCCATGTTCCACTGTCTGAGTCCAAGGGCCGCGGTTGTCCATGTTCTCACTGTCTGAGACAAGGGCCGCGGCTGTCCATGTTCCACTGTCTGAGTCCAAGGGCGGCGGCTGTCCATGTTCCACTGTCTGAGTCCAAGAGCCGTGGCTGTCCATATTCCACTCTCTGAGTCCAAGGGCCACGGCTGTCCATGTTCCACTGTCTGAGTCCAAGTGCCGTGGTTGTCCATGTTCCACTGTCTGAGTCCAAGGGCCGCGGTTGTCCATGTTCCCACACTCTGAGTCCAAGGGCCGCGGTTCTCCATGTTCTCACTGTCTGAGTCCAAGGGCCACGGCTGTCCATGTTCAAACTGTCTGAGTCCAATGGCCGCGGTTGTCCATGTTCCCACACTCTGAGTCCAAGGGCCGCGGTTGTCCATGTTCCCACTGTCTGAGTCCAAGGGCGGTGGCTGTCCATGTTCCCACTGTCTGAGTCCAAGGGCCGTGGCTGTCCATATTCCACTGTCTGTGTCCAAGGGCCACGGTTGTCCATATTCCACTGTCTGAGTCCAAGGGCCGTGGCTGTCCATATTCCACTGTCTGCGTCCAAGGGCCACGGTTGTCCATGTTCCCACTGTCTGAGTCCAAGGGCCGCGGCTGTCCATGTTCCACTGTCTGAGTCCAAGGGCCGTGGCTGTCCATATTCCACTGTCTGTGTCCAAGGGCCACGGTTGTCCATGTTCCCACTGTCTGAGTCCAAGGGCCGAGGCTCTCCATGTTCCACTGTCTGAGTCCAAGGGCCGTGTCTGTCCATGTTCCCACACTCTGAGTCGAAGGGCCGCGGCTGTCCATGTTCTCACTGTCTGAGTCCAAGGGCCGCGGCTGTCCATGTTCCCACAGTCTGAGTCCAAGTGCCGCGGTTGTCCATGTTCCACTGTCTGAGTCCAAGTGCGGTGGCTGTCCATGTTCCCACCCTGTGAATCCAAGGGCCGTGGTTGTCCATGTTCCACTGTCTGAGTCCAAGGGCGGTGGCTGTCCATATTCCACTGTCTGAGTCTAAGGGCCGCGGTTGTCCATGTTCCACTGTCTGAGTCCAAGGGCGGCGTCTGTCCATGTTCCACTGTCTGAGTCCAAGGGCCATGGCTGTCTATGTTCCACTGTCTTAGTCCAAGGGCCGCGGTTGTCCATGTTCCACTGTCTGAGTCCAAGGGCCGCGGTTGTCCATGTTCCCACACTCTGAGTCCAAGGGCCATGGCTGTCCATGTTCCACTGTCTGAGTCCAAGGGCCGCGGTTGTCCATGTTCCCACACTCTGAGTCCAAGGGCCATGGCTGTCCATGTTCCACTGTCTGAGTCCAAGGGCCACGGTTGTCCATGTTCCACTGTCTGAGTCCAAGGGCCGCGGTTGTCCATGTTCTCACTGTCTGAGACAAGGGACGCGGCTGTCCATGTTCCACTGTCTGAGTCCAAGGGCCGTGGCTGTCCATATTCCACTCTCTGAGTCCAAGGGCCGCGGCTGTCCATGTTCCACTGTCTGAGTCCAAGTGCCGTGGTTGTCCATGTTCCCACACTCTGAGTCCAAGGGCCGCGGCTATCCATGTTCAAACTGACTGAGTCCAAGGGCGGTAGCTGTCCATTTTCCACAGTCTCAGTCCAAGGGCCGCGGTTGTCCATGTTCCACTGTCTGAGTCCAAGGGCCGCGGTTGTCCATGTTCCACTGTCTGAGACAAGGGCCGCGGTTGTCCATGTTCCACTGTCTGAGTCCAAGGGCCGCGGTTGTCCATGTTCCCACACTCTGAGTCCAAGGGCCGCGGTTGTCCATGTTCTCACTGTCTGAGACAAGGGCCGCGGCTGTCCATGTTCCACTGTCTGAGTCCAAGGGCGGCGGCTGTCCATGTTCCACTGTCTGAGTCCAAGGGCCGTGGCTGTCCATATTCCACTCTCTGAGTCCAAGGGCCGCGGCTGTCCATGTTCCACTGTCTGAGTCCAAGTGCCGTAGTTGTCCATGTTCCACTGTCTGAGTCCAAGGGCCGCGGTTGTCCATGTTCCACTGTCTGAGTCCAAGGGCCGCGGTTGTCCATGTTCTCACTGTCTGAGACAAGGGCCGCGGTTGTCCATGTTCCACTGTCTGAGTCCAAGGGCCGCGGTTGTCCATGTTCCCACACTCTGAGTCCAAGGGCCGCGGCTGTCCATGTTCTCACTGTCTGAGTCCAAGGGCCGCGGTTGTCCATGTTCCCACTGTCTGAGTCCAAGGGCGGTGGCTGGCCATGTTCCACTGTTTGAGTCCAAGGGCGGTGGCTGTCCATATTCCACTGTCTGAGCCCAATGGCCGCGGTTGTCCACGTTCCACTGTCTGAGTCCAAGTGCCGCGGTTGTCCATGTTCCCACACTCTGAGTGCAAGGGCCGCGGCTGTGCATGTTCCCACAGTCTGAGTCCAAGGGCGGTGGCTGTCCATGTTCCACTGTCTGAGTCCAAGGGCGGTGGCTGTCCATATTCCACTGTCTGAGTCCAAGGGCCGCGGTTGTCCATATTCCACTGTCTGAGTCCGAGGGACGCGGTTGTCCATGTTCCACTGTCTGAGTCCAAGGGCCGCGGTTGTCCATGTTCCACTGTCTGAGTCCAAGGTCCGCGGTTGTCCATGTTCTCACTGTCTGAGTCCAAGGGCCGTGGTTGTACATGTTCCACTGTCTGAGTCCAAGTGCCGCGGTTGTCCATGTTCCTCTGTCTGAGTCCGAGGGCGGTGGCTGTCCATGTTCCACTGTCTGAGTCCAAGGGCCATGGCTGTCCATGTTCCACTGTCTGAGTCCAGGGGCCGCGGTTGTCCATGTTCCCACACTCTGAGTCCAAGGGCCATGGCTGTCCATGTTCCACTGTCTGAGTCCAAGTGCCGCGGTTGTCCATGTTTTCACTGTCTGAGTCCAAGGGCCGTGGCTGTCCATGTTCCACTGTCTGAGTCCAAGGGCCGTGGCTGTCCATATTCCACTCTCTGAGTCCAAGGGCCGCGGCTGTCCATGTTCCACTGTCTGAGTCCAAGTGCCGCGGTTGTCCATGTTCCACTGTCTGAGTCCAAGGGCCGCGGCTGTCCATGTTCAAACTGTCTGAGTCCAAGGGCCGCGGTTGTCCATGTTCCCACACTCTGAGTCCAAGGGCCGCGGTTGTCCATGTTCCCACTGTCTGAGTCCAAGGGCGGTGGCTGTCCATGTTCCCACTGTCTGAGTCCAAGGGCCGTGGCTGTCCCTGTTCCCACCCTCTGAGACCAAGGGCGGTGGCTGTCCATGTTCCACTGTCTGAGTCCAGGGGCGGTGGCTGTCCATGTTCCACTGTCTGAGTCCAAGGGCGGTGGCTGTCCATGTTCCACTGTCTGAGTCCAAGGGCGGTAGCTGTCCATTTTCCACTGTCTGAGTCCAAGAGCCGTGGCTGTCCATGTTCCACTGTCTGAGTCCAAGGGCCGCGGCTGTCCATTTTCCACTGTCTGAGTCCAAGGGCCGCGGTTGTCCATGTTCCACTGTCTGAGTCCAAGGGCCGCGGCTGTCCATGTTCCACTGTCTGAGTCCAAGGGCGGTGGCTGTCCATATTCCACTGTCTGAGTCCAAGGGCCACGGCTGTCCATGTTCCACTGTCTGAGTCCATGGGCCGCGGTTGTCCACGTTCCACTGTCTGAATCCAAGGGCCGCGGTTGTCCGTTCCCACTGTCTGAGTCCAAGGGCGGTGGCTGTCCATGTTCCACTGTCTGAGTCCAAGGGCCGTTTCTGTCCATGTTCCACTGTCTGAGTCCAAGGGCCACGGCTGTCCATTTTCCCCTGTCTGAGTCCAAGGGCCGCGGCTGTCCATGTTCCACTGTCTGAGTCCAAGAGCCGTGGCTGTCCATATTCCACTGTCTGTGTCCAAGCGCCACGGTTGTCCATGTTCCCACTGTCTGAGTCCTAGGGCCGTGGCTCTCCATATTCCACTGTCTGTGTCCAAGGGCCGTGGCTGTCCATGTTCCACTGTCTGAGTCCAAGGGCCGTGTCTGTCCATATTCCACTCTCTGAGTCCAAGGGCCACGGCTGTCCATGTTCCACTGTCTGAGTCCAAGTGCCGTGGTTGTCCATGTTCCACTGTCTGAGTCCAAGGGCCGCGGTTGTCCATGTTCCCACACTCTGAGTCCAAGGGCCGCGGTTCTCCATGTTCTCACTGTCTGAGTCCAAGGGCCACGGCTGTCCATGTTCAAACTGTCTGAGTCCAATGGCCGCGGTTGTCCATGTTCCCACACTCTGAGTCCAAGGGCCGCGGTTGTCCATGTTCCCACTGTCTGAGTCCAAGGGCGGTGGCTGTCCATGTTCCCACTGTCTGAGTCCAAGGGCCGTGGCTGTCCATATTCCACTGTCTGTGTCCAAGGGCCACGGTTGTCCATATTCCACTGTCTGAGTCCAAGGGCCGTGGCTGTCCATATTCCACTGTCTGCGTCCAAGGGCCACGGTTGTCCATGTTCCCACTGTCTGAGTCCAAGGGCCGCGGCTGTCCATGTTCCACTGTCTGAGTCCAAGGGCCGTGGCTGTCCATATTCCACTGTCTGTGTCCAAGGGCCACGGTTGTCCATGTTCCCACTGTCTGAGTCCAAGGGCCGAGGCTCTCCATGTTCCACTGTCTGAGTCCAAGGGCCGTGTCTGTCCATGTTCCCACACTCTGAGTCGAAGGGCCGCGGCTGTCCATGTTCTCACTGTCTGAGTCCAAGGGCCGCGGCTGTCCATGTTCCCACAGTCTGAGTCCAAGTGCCGCGGTTGTCCATGTTCCACTGTCTGAGTCCAAGTGCGGTGGCTGTCCATGTTCCCACCCTGTGAATCCAAGGGCCGTGGTTGTCCATGTTCCACTGTCTGAGTCCAAGGGCGGTGGCTGTCCATATTCCACTGTCTGAGTCTAAGGGCCGCGGTTGTCCATGTTCCACTGTCTGAGTCCAAGGGCGGCGGCTGTCCATGTTCCACTGTCTGAGTCCAAGGGCCATGGCTGTCTATGTTCCACTGTCTTAGTCCAAGGGCCGCGGTTGTCCATGTTCCACTGTCTGAGTCCAAGGGCCGCGGTTGTCCATGTTCCCACACTCTGAGTCCAAGGGCCATGGCTGTCCATGTTCCACTGTCTGAGTCCAAGGGCCGCGGTTGTCCATGTTCCCACACTCTGAGTCCAAGGGCCATGGCTGTCCATGTTCCACTGTCTGAGTCCAAGGGCCACGGTTGTCCATGTTCCACTGTCTGAGTCCAAGGGCCGCGGTTGTCCATGTTCTCACTGTCTGAGACAAGGGACGCGGCTGTCCATGTTCCACTGTCTGAGTCCAAGGGCCGTGGCTGTCCATATTCCACTCTCTGAGTCCAAGGGCCGCGGCTGTCCATGTTCCACTGTCTGAGTCCAAGTGCCGTGGTTGTCCATGTTCCCACACTCTGAGTCCAAGGGCCGCGGCTATCCATGTTCAAACTGACTGAGTCCAAGGGCGGTAGCTGTCCATTTTCCACAGTCTCAGTCCAAGGGCCGCGGTTGTCCATGTTCCACTGTCTGAGTCCAAGGGCCGCGGTTGTCCATGTTCCACTGTCTGAGACAAGGGCCGCGGTTGTCCATGTTCCACTGTCTGAGTCCAAGGGCCGCGGTTGTCCATGTTCCCACACTCTGAGTCCAAGGGCCGCGGTTGTCCATGTTCTCACTGTCTGAGACAAGGGCCGCGGCTGTCCATGTTCCACTGTCTGAGTCCAAGGGCGGCGGCTGTCCATGTTCCACTGTCTGAGTCCAAGGGCCGTGGCTGTCCATATTCCACTCTCTGAGTCCAAGGGCCGCGGCTGTCCATGTTCCACTGTCTGAGTCCAAGTGCCGTAGTTGTCCATGTTCCACTGTCTGAGTCCAAGGGCCGCGGTTGTCCATGTTCCACTGTCTGAGTCCAAGGGCCGCGGTTGTCCATGTTCTCACTGTCTGAGACAAGGGCCGCGGTTGTCCATGTTCCACTGTCTGAGTCCAAGGGCCGCGGTTGTCCATGTTCCCACACTCTGAGTCCAAGGGCCGCGGCTGTCCATGTTCTCACTGTCTGAGTCCAAGGGCCGCGGTTGTCCATGTTCCCACTGTCTGAGTCCAAGGGCGGTGGCTGGCCATGTTCCACTGTTTGAGTCCAAGGGCGGTGGCTGTCCATATTCCACTGTCTGAGCCCAATGGCCGCGGTTGTCCACGTTCCACTGTCTGAGTCCAAGTGCCGCGGTTGTCCATGTTCCCACACTCTGAGTGCAAGGGCCGCGGCTGTGCATGTTCCCACAGTCTGAGTCCAAGGGCGGTGGCTGTCCATGTTCCACTGTCTGAGTCCAAGGGCGGTGGCTGTCCATATTCCACTGTCTGAGTCCAAGGGCCGCGGTTGTCCATATTCCACTGTCTGAGACCGAGGGACGCGGTTGTCCATGTTCCACTGTCTGAGTCCAAGGGCCGCGGTTGTCCATGTTCCACTGTCTGAGTCCAAGGTCCGCGGTTGTCCATGTTCTCACTGTCTGAGTCCAAGGGCCGTGGTTGTACATGTTCCACTGTCTGAGTCCAAGTGCCGCGGTTGTCCATGTTCCTCTGTCTGAGTCCGAGGGCGGTGGCTGTCCATGTTCCACTGTCTGAGTCCAAGGGCCATGGCTGTCCATGTTCCACTGTCTGAGTCCAGGGGCCGCGGTTGTCCATGTTCCCACACTCTGAGTCCAAGGGCCATGGCTGTCCATGTTCCACTGTCTGAGTCCAAGGGCCGCGGTTGTCCATGTTCCACTGTCTGAGTCCAAGTGCCGCGGTTGTCCATGTTTTCACTGTCTGAGTCCAAGGGCCGTGGCTGTCCATGTTCCACTGTCTGAGTCCAAGGGCCGTGGCTGTCCATATTCCACTCTCTGAGTCCAAGGGCCGCGGCTGTCCATGTTCCACTGTCTGAGTCCAAGTGCCGCGGTTGTCCATGTTCCACTGTCTGAGTCCAAGGGCCGCGGCTGTCCATGTTCAAACTGTCTGATTCCAAGGGCCGCGGTTGTCCATGTTCCCACACTCTGAGTCCAAGGGCCGCGGTTGTCCATGTTCCCACTGTCTGAGTCCAAGGGCGGTGGCTGTCCATGTTCCCACTGTCTGAGTCCAAGGGCCGTGGCTGTCCCTGTTCCCACCCTCTGAGACCAAGGGCGGTGGCTGTCCATGTTCCACTGTCTGAGTCCAGGGGCGGTGGCTGTCCATGTTCCACTGTCTGAGTCCAAGGGCGGTGGCTGTCCATGTTCCACTGTCTGAGTCCAAGGGCGGTAGCTGTCCATTTTCCACTGTCTGAGTCCAAGAGCCGTGGCTGTCCATGTTCCACTGTCTGAGTCCAAGGGCCGCGGCTGTCCATTTTCCACTGTCTGAGTCCAAGGGCCGCGGTTGTCCATGTTCCACTGTCTGAGTCCAAGGGCCGCGGCTGTCCATGTTCCACTGTCTGAGTCCAAGGGCGGTGGCTGTCCATATTCCACTGTCTGAGTCCAAGGGCCACGGCTGTCCATGTTCCACTGTCTGAGTCCATGGGCCGCGGTTGTCCACGTTCCACTGTCTGAATCCAAGGGCCGCGGTTGTCCGTTCCCACTGTCTGAGTCCAAGGGCGGTGGCTGTCCATGTTCCACTGTCTGAGTCCAAGGGCCGTTTCTGTCCATGTTCCACTGTCTGAGTCCAAGGGCCACGGCTGTCCATTTTCCCCTGTCTGAGTCCAAGGGCCGCGGCTGTCCATGTTCCACTGTCTGAGTCCAAGAGCCGTGGCTGTCCATATTCCACTGTCTGTGTCCAAGCGCCACGGTTGTCCATGTTCCCACTGTCTGAGTCCTAGGGCCGTGGCTCTCCATATTCCACTGTCTGTGTCCAAGGGCCGTGGCTGTCCATGTTCCACTGTCTGAGTCCAAGGGCCGTGTCTGTCCATGTTCCCACCCTCTGAGTCGAAGGGCCGCAGCTGTCCATGTTCTCACTGTCTGAGTCCAAGGGCCGCGGCTGTCCATGTTCCCACAGTCTGAGTCCAAGTGCCACGGTTGTCCATGTTCCACTGTCTGAGTCCAAGTGCGGTGGCTGTCCATGTTCCCACTGTCTGAGTCCAAGGGCCGTGGTTGTCCATGTTCCACTGTCTGAGTCCAAGGGCGGTGGCTGTCCATATTCCACTGTCTGAGTCTAAGGGCCGTGGTTGTCCATGTTCCACTGCCTGAGTCCAAGGGCGGTGGCTGTCCATGTTCCACTGTCTGAGTCCAAGGGCCGCGGTTGTCCATGTTCCACTGTCTGAGTCCAAGGGCCGCGGTTGTCCATGTTCCACTGTCTGAGTCCAAGGTCCGCGGTTGTCCATGTTCTCACTGTCTGAGTCCAAGGGCCGCGGTTGTCCATGTTCCTCTGTCAGAGTCCGAGGGCGGTGGCTGGCCATGTTCCACTGTCTGAGTCCAAGGGCCATGGCTGTCCATGTTTCCACTGTCTGAGTCCAAGGGCCATGGCTGTCCATGTTCCACTGTCTGAGTCCAAGGGCCACGGCTGTCCATTTTCCACTGTCTGAGTCCAAGGGCCGCGGTTGTCCATGTTCCACTGTCTGAGTCCAAGGGCCGCGGCTGTCCATGTTCCCACAGTCTGAGTCCAAGGGCCGTGGCTGTCCATGTTTCACTGTCTGAGTCCAAGGGCCGTGGCTGTCCATGTTCCTCTGTCAGAGTCCGAGGGCGGTGGCTGGCCATGTTCCACTGTCTGAGTCCAAGGGCCATGGCTGTCCATGTTTCCACTGTCTGAGTCCAAGGGCCGTGGCTGTCCATGTTCCACTGTCTGATTCCAAGGGCCGCTGTTGTCCATGTTCCACTGTCTGAGTCCAAGGGCCGCGGTTGTCCATGTTCCACTGTCTGAGTCCAAGGGCTGCGGTTGTCCATGTTCTCACTGTCTGAGACATGGGCCACGGCTGTCCATGTTCCCACTGTCTGAGTCCAAGGGCCGCAGCTGTCCATGTTCCACTGTCTGTGTCCAAGGGCGGCGGCTGTCCATGTTCCACTGTCTGAGTCCAAGGGCCGTGGCTGTCCATTTTCCACTCTCTGAGTCCAAGGGCCATGGCTGTCCATGTTCCACTGTCTGAGTCCAAGTGCCGCGGTTGTCCATGTTCCCACACTCTGAGTCCAAGGGCCGCGGTTGTCCATTTTCTCACTGTCTGAGTCCAAGGGCCGCGGCTGTCCATGTTCCCACTGTCTGAGTCCAAGGGCCGCAGCTGTCCATGTTCCCACTGTCTGAGTCCAAGGGCCGCGGCTGTCCATGTTCCCACTGTCTGAGTCGAAGGGCGGTGGCTGTCCATGTTCCCACTGAGTCCAAGGGCCGTGTCTGTCCATGTTCCACTGTCTGAGTCCAAGGGCCGCGGTTGTCCTTGTCCCCTCTGAGTCCAAGTGCTTTGGCTGTCCATGTTCCACTGTCTGAGTCCAAGGGCGGTGGCTCTCCATGTTCCACTTTCTGAGTCCAAGGGCCGTGTCTGTCCATGTTCCCACCCTCTGAGTCCAAGGGCCGCGGCTGTCTATGTTCTCACTGTCTGAGTCCAAGGGCCGCGACTGTCCATGTTCCCACAGTCTGAGTCCAAGGGCCGTGGCTGTCCATGTTCCACTGTCTGAGTCCAAGGGCCGTGGCTGTCCATGTTCCACTGTCTGAGTCCAAGGGCCGCGGCTGTCCATGTTCCACTGTCTGAGTCCAAGGGCCACGGCTGTCCATGTTCCACTGTCTGAGTCCAAGGGCCGCGTTTGTCCATGTTCTCACTTTCTGAGTCCAAGGGCCGTGGCTGTCCATGTTCTCACTGTCTGAGTCCAAGGGCCGCGGTTGTCCATGTTCTCACTTTCTGAGTCCAAGGGCCGCGGTTGTCCATGTTCCACTGTCTGAGTCCAAGGGCCGCGGTTGTCCATGTTCCTCTGTCTGAGTCCGAGGGCGGTGGCTGTCCATTTTCCACTGTCTGAGTCCAAGGGCCGCGGTTGTCCATGTTCCACTGTCTGAGTCCAAGGGCCGCGGTTGTCCATGTTCCACTGTCTGAGTCCAAGGGCCGCGGCTGTCCATGTTCCACTGTCTGAGTCCAAGGGCGGCGGCTGTCCATGTTCCACTGTCTGAGTCCAAGGGCCGTGGCTGTCCATATTCCACTCTCTGAGTCCAAGTGCCACGGCTGTCCATGTTCCACTGTCTGAGTCCAAGTGCCGCGGCTGTCCATGTTCCCACACTCTGAGTCCAAGTGCCGCGGTTGTCCATTTTCTCACTGTCTGAGTCCAAGGGCCGCGTCTGTCCATGTTCCCACTGTCTGAGTCGAAGGGCGGTGGCTGTCCATGTTCCCACTGAGTCCAAGGGCGGTGGCTGTCCATGTTCCACTGTCTGAGTCCAAGGTCCGCGGTTGTCCTTGTTCCCACTGTCTGAGTCCAAGGGCCATGGCTGTCCATGTTCCACTGTCTGAGTCCAAGGGCGGTGGCTGTCCATGTTCCCACTGTCTGAGTCCAAGGGCCGCGGCTGTCCCTGTTCCACTGTCTGGGTCCAAGGGCCGTGGCTGTCCATGTTCCACTGTCTGAGTCCAAGGGCCATGGCTGTCCAGGTTCCACTGTCTGAGTCCAAGGGTGGTGGCTGTCCATGTTCCACTGTCTGAGTCCAAGGGCCGTGGCTGTCCATGTTCCACTGTCTGAGTCCAAGGGCCATGGTTGTCCATGTTCCACTGTCTGAGTCCAAGGGCCACGGCTGTCCATTTTCCACTGTCTGAGTCCAAGGGCCGCGGTTGTCCATGTTCCACTGTCTGAGTCCAAGGGCCGCGGCTGTCCATGTTCCCACAGTCTGAGTCCAAGGGCCGTGGCTGTCCATGTTTCACTGTCTGAGTCCAAGGGCCGTGGCTGTCCATGTTCCACTGTCTGAGTCCAAGGGCCGCGGCTGTCCATTTTCCACTGTCTGAGTCCAAGGGCCATGGCTGTCCATGTTCCACTGTCTGAGTCCAAGGGCCGTGGCTGTCCATGTTCCACTGTCTGAGTCCAAGGGCCATGGCTGTCCATGTTCCACTGTCTGAGTCCAAGGGCCATGGTTGTCCATGTTCCACTGTCTGAGTCCAAGGGCCACGGCTGTCCATTTTCCACTGTCTGAGTCCAAGGGCCGCGGTTGTCCATGTTCCACTGTCTGAGTCCAAGGGCTGCGGCTGTCCATGTTCCCACAGTCTGAGTCCAATGGCCGTGGCTGTCCATGTTTCACTGTCTGAGTCCAAGGGCCGTGGCTGTCCATGTTCCACTGTCTGAGTCCAAGGGCCGCGGCTGTCCATTTTCCACTGTCTGAGTCCAAGGGCCATGGCTGTCCATGTTCCACTGTCTGAGTCCAAGGGCCGTGGCTGTCCATGTTCCACTGTCTGAGTCCAAGGGCCATGGCTGTCCATGTTCCACTGTCTGAGTCCAAGGGCGGTGGCTGCCCATGTTCTCACTGTCTGAGTCCAAGGGCTGCAGCTGTCCATGTTCCCACTGTCTGAGTCCAAGGGCCGTGGCTGTCCATGTTCTCACTGTCTGAGTCCAAGGGCTGCAGCTGTCCATGTTCCCACTGTCTGAGTCCAAGGGCCGTGGCTGTCCATGTTCCACTGTCTGAGTCCAAGGGCCGTGGCTGTCCATGTTCTCACTGTCTGAGTCCAAGGGCCGCGGTTGTCCATGTTCCTCTGTCTGAGTCCAAGGGCCATGGCTGTCCATGTTCCACTGTCTGAGTCCAAGGGCCATGGCTGTCCATGTTCCACTGTCTGAGTCCAAGGGCCACGGCTGTCCATGTTCCACTGTCTGAGTCCAAGGGCCGCGGCTGTCCATGTTCCACTGTCTGAGTCCAAGGGCGGCGGCTGTCCATGTTCCACTGTCTGAGTCCAAGGGCCGTGGCTGTCCATATTCCACTCTCTGAGTCCAAGTGCCACGGCTGCCCATGTTCCACTGTCTGAGTCCAAGTGCCGCGGCTGTCCATGTTCCCACACTCTGAGTCCAAGTGCCGCGGTTGTCCATTTTCTCACTGTCTGAGTCCAAGGGCCGCGGCTGTCCATGTTCCCACTGTCTGAGTCGAAGGGCGGTGGCTGTCCATGTTCCCACAGAGTCCAAGGGCGGTGGCTGTCCATTTTCCACTGTCTGAGTCCAAGGGCCATGGCTGTCCATGTTCCACTGTCTGAGTCCAAGGGCCACGGCTGTCCATGTTCCACTGTCTGAGTCCAAGGGCCGCGGTTGTCCTTGTTCCCACTGTCTGAGTCCAAGGGCCGCGGCTGTCCATGTTCCACTGTCTGAGTCCAAGGTCCGTGGCTGTCCATGTTCCACTGTCTGAGTCCAAGGGCGGCGGCTGTCCATGTTCCACTGTCTGAGTCCGAGGGCGGTGGCTGTCCATTTTCCACTGTCTGAGTCCAAGGGCCATGGCTGTCCATGTTCCACTGTCTGAGTCCAAGGGCCACGGCTGTCCATGTTCCACTGTCTGAGTCCAAGGGCCGTGGCTGTCCATGTTCCACTGTCTGAGTCCAAGGTCCGCGGCTGTCCATGTTCCACTGTCTGAGTCCAAGGTCCGTGGCTGTCCATGTTCCACTGTCTGAGTCCAAGGGCGGCGGCTGTCCATGTTCCACTGTCTGAGTCCAAGGGCCGTGGCTGTCCATGTTCCACTGTCTGAGTCCAAGGGCCGTGGCTGTCCATGTTCCACTGTCTGAGTCCAAGGGCCGTGGCTGTCCATGTTCCACTGTCTGAGTCCAAGGGCCATGGCTGTCCAGGTTCCACTGTCTGAGTCCAAGGGTGGTGGCTGTCCATGTTCCACTGTCTGAGTCCAAGGGCCATGGCTGTCCATGTTCCACTGTCTGAGTCCAAGGGCCACGGCTGTCCATTTTCCACTGTCTGAGTCCAAGGGCCGCGGTTGTCCATGTTCCACTGTCTGAGTCCAAGGGCCGCGGCTGTCCATGTTCCCACAGTCTGAGTCCAAGGGCCGTGGCTGTCCATGTTTCACTGTCTGAGTCCAAGGGCCGTGGCTGTCCATGTTCCACTGTCTGAGTCCAAGGGCCGCGGCTGTCCATTTTCCACTGTCTGAGTCCAAGGGCCATGGCTGTCCATGTTCCACTGTCTGAGTCCAAGGGCCGTGGCTGTCCATGTTCCACTGTCTGAGTCCAAGGGCCATGGCTGTCCATGTTCCACTGTCTGAGTCCAAGGGCCGTGGCTGTCCATGTTCTCACTGTCTGAGTCCAAGGGCCGCGGTTGTCCATGTTCCTCTGTCTGAGTCCGAGGGCGGTGGCTGTCCATTTTCCACTGTCTGAGTCCAAGGGCCATGGCTGTCCATGTTCCACTGTCTGAGTCCAAGGGCCATGGCTGTCCATGTTCCACTGTCTGAGTCCAAGGGCCGTGGCTGTCCATGTTTCACTGTCTGAGTCCAAGGGCCGTGGCTGTCCATGTTCCACTGTCTGAGTCCAAGGGCCGCGGCTGTCCATTTTCCACTGTCTGAGTCCAAGGGCCATGGCTGTCCATGTTCCACTGTCTGAGTCCAAGGGCCGTGGCTGTCCATGTTCCACTGTCTGAGTCCAAGGGCCATGGCTGTCCATGTTCCACTGTCTGAGTCCAAGGGCGGTGGCTGTCCATGTTCTCACTGTCTGAGTCCAAGGGCTGCAGCTGTCCATGTTCCCACTGTCTGAGTCCAAGGGCCGTGGCTGTCCATGTTCTCACTGTCTGAGTCCAAGGGCTGCAGCTGTCCATGTTCCCACTGTCTGAGTCCAAGGGCCGTGGCTGTCCATGTTCCACTGTCTGAGTCCAAGGGCCGTGGCTGTCCATGTTCTCACTGTCTGAGTCCAAGGGCCGCGGTTGTCCATGTTCCACTGTCTGAGTCCAAGGGCCATGGCTGTCCATGTTCCACTGTCTGAGTCCAAGGGCCACGGCTGTCCATGTTCCACTGTCTGAGTCCAAGGGCCGCGGCTGTCCATGTTCCACTGTCTGAGTCCAAGGGCCGTGGCTGTCCATATTCCACTCTCTGAGTCCAAGTGCCACGGCTGTCCATGTTCCACTGTCTGAGTCCAAGTGCCGCGGCTGTCCATGTTCCCACACTCTGAGTCCAAGTGCCGCGGTTGTCCATTTTCTCACTGTCTGAGTCCAAGGGCCGCGGCTGTCCATGTTCCCACTGTCTGAGTCGAAGGGCGGTGGCTGTCCATGTTCCCACTGAGTCCAAGGGCGGTGGCTGTCCATTTTCCACTGTCTGAGTCCAAGGGCCATGGCTGTCCATGTTCCACTGTCTGAGTCCAAGGGCCACGGCTGTCCATGTTCCACTGTCTGAGTCCAAGGGCCGCGGTTGTCCTTGTTCCCACTGTCTGAGTCCAAGGGCCGCGGCTGTCCATGTTCCACTGTCTGAGTCCAAGGTCCGTGGCTGTCCATGTTCCACTGTCTGAGTCCAAGGGCGGCGGCTGTCCATGTTCCACTGTCTGAGTCCGAGGGCGGTGGCTGTCCATTTTCCACTGTCTGAGTCCAAGGGCCATGGCTGTCCATGTTCCACTGTCTGAGTCCAAGGGCCACGGCTGTCCATGTTCCACTGTCTGAGTCCAAGGGCCGTGGCTGTCCATGTTCCACTGTCTGAGTCCAAGGTCCGCGGCTGTCCATGTTCCACTGTCTGAGTCCAAGGTCCGTGGCTGTCCATGTTCCACAGTCTGAGTCCAAGGGCGGTGGCTGTCCATGTTCCCACTGTCTGAGTCCAAGGGCCGCGGCTGTCCCTGTTCCACTGTCTGAGTCCAAGGGCCGTGGCTGTCCATGTTCCACTGTCTGAGTCCAAGGGCCATGGCTGTCCAGGTTCCACTGTCTGAGTCCAAGGGTGGTGGCTGTCCATGTTCCACTGTCTGAGTCCAAGGGCCGTGGCTGTCCATGTTCCACTGTCTGAGTCCAAGGGCCATGGCTGTCCAGGTTCCACTGTCTGAGTCCAAGGGTGGTGGCTGTCCATGTTCCACTGTCTGAGTCCAAGGGCCGTGGCTGTCCATTTTCCACTGTCTGAGTCCAAGGGCCGTGGTTGTCCATATTCCACTGTCTGAGTCCGAGGGCTGCGGTTGTCCATGTTCCACTGTCAGAGATGGAAAGTTCTAGGGGGATATTAGAGGAAGGTTTTTTACTCAGAGAGTGGTTGGACACGTCCCTAAATGCTCAAGATCTATGGTAAGTTTTCTCATCTAATAACATCCAAACAGAAAGCTTTTTAAAAAAATTTCCTTTTAACAATGATTTCCATAAAATTGTCATTTTTGTACAGAGAGTGGTGGAGGGGGTGGAATGCCCTGCCACGGGTGGTCATAGAAGTAGATACATTAGGGACTTATAAAAAACTCTTAGATAGGCACATGAATGATAACAAAATGGAGTGCTATGTAGGAAGAAAGAATTAGATCGATCTTTGAATAGATTAAAAGCTGGCACATCATGGACTAAGAGCTTGTATTGTGCTATAGTGTTCTATGATGTAATATATTTAAGTATACGATATGGAATATACAGTGATTTAAAAAACATGTTGAGAGGATAAGTGGTTTGCACCAACACTAGCATAGAGTGATCAATGAAGCCTTAGGTGCATCTACTATTGAGCCACCGTATGATCAAAGACAATTTGCGGGCATTTGGCGAGAGAATCAGGATGTGGAGGTGTGGATGTGAGGTAGAGTTTTGGAATATTTTCCACATCTGTACTTCATTGGCTGTAAGGAGCTTTCAAAAGATGCTGTGTTAATGCAAATTATTTTGCCATCTTCTGTTCAAAAATTGGAAATGCATCAAATTCAGAAACAAAAACAGAATTTGGAAACAATGCAATTCTTCCACTTTTTAAAGATGACATGCAAGCAGAATATTTCCAATGCTTTTCATAACACAAAAATATTCATTTTTCATATCTTTTAGAAAGTCCAGGCATCTTCACCATTGGTGTAACTGCAATCACTCCGCAAATTAATTGCATAAATAACCACATTAATGATCTCTTAATGTTTTTGGTGGTGGCATTGATTCAGAGATGAATTCTGGTCAAACATGGTGTCATTGTAGCCTGGCAATTACTGTGATGCTATTACAGCTCAGGGCATTGCAGGCTAGAATTCAATTCCAAAGTAAAGAGTCTGTATGTCCTCCCCATGGAGTGCATGGGCTTTCTTCAGGTGCTCTGCTTTCATCCCAATCTAAAGACATACCATTTAGTAGATAAATTGGTCACTGTAAGTGTCCCCGTGATTAAGCTAGTGATAAATAGGGGGGTTGCTGGGAGGTGCAGCTCGAAGGGTTGGAAGGGCTTATTCTGCACTGTATCTCAATCAATCAATAAATAAACACAACAAACAAACAAACCACATCAAACATTGTATGTATTACATGAAGAAACATCCTTGATTATTATCTTATGTCCGTAAAATAGTTCAATTCAGCAGGAACTTTGCATTAACCACCAAATATAATAGTTTCAGATCCAGTTAACTTATTTGTGATATTATTTTATAATCAGCATAATGAGTGAGTATCAGTCTGCAATGAGTTATAGTAATCTACACATGTGTAGCAATAAATGTTAGGTGTTGCCAGTTTTATAACTGATTTGTGGAAACTGGGAAATGCAAGTTCCTAACACCATCTTCAATGTTATCTGGAAGCCTCTTATATCAAAGTACTAGCTGGCAAAAACCTCCCCAACAGTGACCTGCATTAGGTTATAATGTGCTTCATGCTCATTATTTTTCATCGATCAGGCACTTGCTGAATTCCTTTAGAATCCTGGGCCCTTTTTGTAGAGCAGAGATGCAGAAGACTTGGGGGACATGCAGAGATTCCCAAATTTAAAATATCTTAGCTTCTAAGATAACTTAAAAGGTTTTAAAATCTTTTGATTAACGTATAAAACTCTGAAGCAACTAAGTGGTACTTAAGTAGATCTTTTGCTCAAGCAAAATATCAGTAACATTATTCAGGATCATATGAATTAATTTCCTGAATTAACTTCAGTCACATGTTCAGATAAGGCCTTTGCAGAGGCTTTTCTTTAATTAGCTGGTCTCCTCATTATATTTTTTGCTTCTCCCATGAATTTACAAATGGAAATATGTTTTTATATAGTGACTTTCACAGCCTTTGATCATCCCAGAGTTTTATGGTGTCACTCGTGGTTTGTAATAACTGCTGTGATGTAGGTTACTAAATGTTTCTGCTTAGAAAGGAAATTTCAGTGTCGTGAAGCCGAGCTCTGTGTGGAGATAGTTTGATGGATGACAAGTTCTTCACCTGTTTGACAGTTGTTTGTGTTGACCAGATTTCATTTTGATAAATGATTTTTAGGATCTGGGTACCACTGACAAGGACCAGCCCCAAATGTTCTTGAAAAGGATGGTAGTGAGTTACCTTTTGAAATCGCTTTCAATCCCCTAGTGAAATTTTCCTCAGTGCCTGTGGGTGATTCCCCTGAAAATCAACGATGTCTGATAAATTTTCAAGTGAAACTTTGTGGAACCTGCATTTGCTGGTCTTCCCATGGATTCACTGCTGTAACCCTTGGTGGTGGTAGAGGACACAGGTTTGAGAGCTGCTGACAGTAGTAAATGAATGCAGTGTATTTTGCAGATGGAGAATACTATAGCCACTGTACACTAGTGAAGTAAATAATAGACATTTTCTATGGTGAATGCAGTGCCAATCAGTTGGTCTAGCTTGTCCTAGATAACATCAAGCTTCTTGCGAGGTGATAGGCTGCACTTATCCAGGCAAGTAAGGATTATATCATTGCACTCCTGATCTGTGCCTTTAGGATGGTGGAAAGACTGTGAGGATTGGGTCCAGGAAGCAAGTTACATGCTGCAGGATCCTTGGCCTCCTGCTGGCTCTTGCATTTACATTACCTACAGAGCTGGTCCGGTTGAGTTTTCTGGTCCAGACTGGCCCGTGGCACTTCTATGGAGCAAATGTTACTTCTGACTTTACAGCCAGCTGCTGAATGTTTCTAGGTCTTGGTTCATTTATTTAGAGCTCAGCACAGAACAGCACCTCTGGCCCAACAAGCTACACTGCCCAGAAACCCACCTATTTAATCCTAGTCTAAATTCGCAATAGCCAATTAATCTACTAACCAGTGGGTCTTTGTACAGTTGGAGGAAACCAGAGCTCCTGGAGGAAACCCACGCAGTCACAGAGAGAATGTAAAAGCTCCTTACAGACGATGCCAGAGTTGAACTCCAAACTCCAACGCTGCAATAATGTCGCACTAACAGCTAGGCTACCATAGCATCCTGAGGAATGTGAATAGAATTGAATATTGTGCAAAAATCAGCAAACCCCCCCCCCCCTTCTGACCTAACCAATTTCACAAATGGATTTATTGATTCAAATGTAATGCTGGCATTTTTGAAGTGTTTTATATTTAGCATAATCTTGACTTTCATTGTGTGTGTCTTTGTAGTGTGGAGCAGTGGTGACATCACATTGAAAGAAACTGAGTCAGTAATATCATTTACGCAGGCAATTACACAGCAGCCAAAAAAATTATGTTCCTAAAAACTTAGATTGCACTATGTTTATTTTTACAATATGTAATTACATTTAATAAAAACAAAAATGTGATGGAAATCAGAGGCTTACTCAAAGTTTCATGAAATCTGTCATTTTCCTTTGACTGCTCAGTGGACCTGCATGGGTGAATACAGACATGTATCAGCCATGGTGCTCGTCACACACGTAGAAACAGACCTTCACAGTACCTGTGAGATGACATCAAGGCGGATTTTTTTACCAGTTTCCAACCTGAAAATTTAGGAATGGTAAACATTTTAAGTGCTTTCCCTTTACGTAAAGCCCAGCTCTCCCTCAGCTCCTTCCCAATTGGAACTCTCACTTTCCCACCATCTTACAACTAGCGTGCATTGAAGTTGAGAGGGGGTGGGTTCAAGGGGGATGCAAGGGGTAAGTTTTTTACTCATAGAGTTGTGGATGCCCGAAATGCGCTTCCTGTTATGGTGGTAGCGGCAAATACTTTAGAGGCTTTTAAGAGATGTTTGGATAGGCACATGGATGTAAGGAAGATGGAGGGATATGGGAGGGTGTTTTTGATTTGTTTTTTTAGCTGGTTCAGTGCAATATTGTGAGCTGAATGATCTGTTCCTGCGCTGTATTGTCCTATGTTCCATGTTTATATCCCAATGACCCCACTCCACTGGCAAATATATCTAACAAACCCATTCACTACTACCATTTCCTGGCTGTCAATATCCTTGCCTTGAAACAGTTCCGGCAATCTGCCAGGTGGACCCAATTTATCTTCCACCTTCTCCATTAACTTCCTAGCCTTATTCTTCTATCAAACAGAGTTCTGTCTGCAAGGAAAGGCCTTTTACGGGGTTTACAGCTTTCTAAATCTTTCAACACTAGGCCTCCAATTGTTTAAGCATGGCCCATTCAATTTCTAGTACGTATCCTGAGACCTTGCTGGAATGATCTTTACATGTAAAGGTAAAATACATAATGCACATTGATTGTTTTGTGGAAAAGCAAAGATTTCAATAATCAGAATCAGGCTTATTATCATCGGCACGTGTCATGAAATTTGCTAATTTAGCAGCAGCAGTTCAATGCAGTACATAATATAGAAGAAGATAATAATAATAACAAATAAGTAAATCAATTACAGTATACTGTTGAATAGATTTAAAAAAATGTGCAAAAAGCAGAAATTATATTTATTAAAAAGAGAGGCAGTGTTCTTGGGTTCAATGTCCATTTAGGAATTGGTTGGCAGAGGGGAAGAAGCTGTTCTTCCCTGAGTGTGAAACTGAGTGTGTGACTTCAGGGTTCTGTACCTTCTACCTAATGGTAACAGTGAGAAAAGGGCATGCCCTGGGTGCTGGGGATCCTTAATAATGGACACTGCCGTCTGAGGCACCACTTCCTAAAGATGTCCTGGGCACTTTGTAGGCTCTAACCCAAAATACAACCAACTAAATTTACAACCCTCTGCAGCTTCTTCCAGTCCTGTGCCGTAGCCACCCCCACCCCCCCCAAACCAGACAGTGACGCAGCCTGCCAGAATGCTCTCCATGGTACATCAATAGAAGTTTTTGAGTGTATTTGTTGACAGGCCAAATCTCTTCGAACTCCTGCTGAAGTACAGCCGCTGCCTCGCCTTCTTTATAACTGCATCAATATGTTGGGACTACATTAGATCCTCGGAGATCTTGACACCCAGGAACTTGAAACTGCTCACTCTCTCCACTTCTGATACCTCTATGAGGATTGGTATGTGCTCCTTTGTCTTACCCTTCCAGAAGTCCACAATCAGCTTTTTCATCTTACTGACATTGACTGCCAGGTTGTTGCTGCAACACCACTCCACTAGTTGGCATGTTTCACTCCCGTACACCCTCTCGTCACCATCTGAGATTCTACCAACAATGGTTGTATCATCAGAAAATTTATAGATGGTATTTGAGCTATGCCTAGCCACACAGTCATGGGTATAGAGAGAGTAGTTACATAGAGCAGGTGGTGTAGTTTATTTACTCATCACAGCTTAAAGAATTTGTTGTAGTTTCCAACATGTAACCTGCAAGCTGTTCTCTAATTCCTTTATATGTAATATGAAAAATAAGCATTATGATGCAGGACCAGTATCAGATAGTCATACAGATATGTGCAATGTACAGAAAGCATAAAATGATAGTGATGCATCAGGTTTGGTTTGTGAAAAGCAGATGGCTTTTGCATCCTGACAGATTGCTAAAATTGAGGATTGAAAACATTCTACATCCTCACAAAAAGAAACTGATCAATAACAATATACTACATCAGAATAATTACTAATGTAAACAATTGATAAAATATACTTTAGCACATTGCTAATGAAACTGACTATGTGTAAATAATATAAAAGGAAAAATTGGAACCATGTAACAGCTTTTTTTGCTATTTAATACTAATTCAGAATTACTGAGCAATTTCCAGGATTTGAAAATTAATACCCAGCAGAAAAATAGTAAGGATATTAAACAGTGCACAATTATAAAAAATTCTTTGAATTAATACATTTTATGATGGAAATTATAAGGCTCTTTCACAAACACTCAAAATTAGCTGAATTGGTTAAGAAAGAGGCTCCTCCCTTTCAAAGTGGATTGGAAGCGCAGTCTGTCTAGAATGTGGACTAATGACTGGAACAAGAGTGTTTTGCGCCAAGAAATTATATAACCCAAGATAGCAGCCTATTTTGCATGTAATCTACAGCTGCTCATTGTTGAAAGAAGCGTGTCAAAAATTAAATTTAAAGTTTTGCATGAGCTTTCAGTTTCTTGAACTGTAACTGGGAAAATAATTTATATTTGCTCAATTCTGAAACATTGTAATGTAAAAAAAGAAATCTCTTACTTTTTTCTGAGATAAAGATGCACAGAAAATTTACAAACTGTACATATTAAAAGCTTGCTTAATTATGAATCTAACTACAGGATTTAGTATCGGGTCAGAACTAGGAGAAGATGGCTGACAAATGTCATGCTCCCCCCCCCCCCCGCCTTCTGTCAATGGCAAAATGCCCCAGGAATTTGGTGCATAAAAATCATATCTGTGGTTTCAAATAAATCAAACTGTAGACTTTCAATTTGGCTTTAAATTCTTTGGACTATTAAACTTGGCAGTGGTAATGTAACCCAGTGAAATTACAAGGTTAGATAACAACTAGACATTCCAGAAATAAGACATCAGGTTTATTTGTTATCCAGAAGAGAAGGAGTTGATTCCATTCAAAGATACCGAGTAACCTGAAAGATACATTATTTATCCACAACCTGAACAAGAAATGAACTACTTTTGATTTTTTTTTATGGAATCTTATTTCAACTAAGATCAAAAAGACTTAAAAATAGGAGTCAGAAAAGGTTGCTTGATTCTCTGAGCATGCTCTACCATTCATAAGGATAATGGCTTAACTTGGTCCCATCCTTCCGATTTTGATATTCCTTGCTATGCAAAAATCTATCCAACTTTAATTTAAATGAACTCAGGTGACAGAGTGTCAATAGCCTTCCAGAAGCGGAGGGAGAGAGAGACAGACAGACAGACAGAAAGAGAGATAATTCAAATTAAGTGAAAAAATTTATTTTTATCTCAGTCCTAAATGACCTACTCCTTGTTTCGAGGCTGCAACCCATGGTTTAGACACCATAGCCAATGAAATCATTCTTTCTGTTGGGCCCTGCAGGAATTTTGTAAATTTCAATCAAACTTCTTCTCATCCTTCTAAATTCTAGAGAATACAATCTATTCTATCTCTCCTCTGATGATAAACATCCCAAGTTGCCATGAAGCATTTCCGCATCCATCCATGGTAAACCCAAACTGTACACAATTTGTCATGTTTTTATACAACTGCAGTAAGATTTTTACTTTAATATTTAATTCTCACAGAGCAAAAGCTAACATACTTATTAACTTCCTAATTTCTTGTTGCACTGGCACGTTGGCTGTCAGTACGTTATGTAAAAGGACACCATATGTTCATCTGAATTTTAACAGTTCCAGATCTCCTAGCACAAAAAGAAATGTTCTGCTTCTCTGTTCTGTCCACAGCGGATCACTACACAGTTTTCTACATCATGTTCCATCTGCTGAGTTCTTATCCAGTCAGTTTGCCTCAATTCCCTTGAATTCTCTGTACTCAGAGTCTCACCCAGGTCAATATCAACAGTGAATAACAGATATTATATCCAGTCCCTCAGCCAAACTGCTGTTACAAATTATGAATAGATGGGGCCCAAGCATTGATCCATTTGCTGTTCCAGAAGTCACAGCCTTTCAACCTGTGAAGGGTGTATTTATTTTCTGTCTGTTAATTAATTCTCAGTTCATGCCAGTATATTGTCCCCACTTAATGTCTCTAACTTTATTGAGCAGCCTCTTGTGTAATTACTGAACATCTTCTGAAAATCCAAATGAACCAGATCAATTGATCCTCCTACTGGTCAATTCCTTACTAATCAAACATGAGTTTTCTTTAATAAATCCATCTTGAATCTACTTGACCAATTTTTTTCAAGATGCTTTTTTTTATATCATCTGTTATAATACTTACTACTAAAATTAGCATTGAAGTAAAGTTTATTATCAGAGTACATATATATCACCACATACAACCCTGAGATTCTATTTTCCTATGGGCATACTCAGCAAATCTATAGAATAGTAACTGTAAACAGGATCAATGAACAAGCAAGAGCATAAAAGACTACAGTACAAATGTAAATGTAAATAAATAACAATAATAATGAGCATGAAATAACAGGATAAAGAGTCCTTAAAGTGAAATCATTGGTTGTGGGAACATCTCAATAGGTGATTGTACTCTGATAATAAATTTTACTTTGAACTTTGCACTTTGCATCTTTTTCTGTCCAGTCCTGCCAAAGGGTTTTGGCCCAAAAAATTAACCGTTCATTTTTCCCTAAGTGCTGCCTGGCCTGCTGAGTTCCTCCAGCATTTTGTTTCTGTTGCTCAGAGGAGTGTAGTTATCCTCTTTTGTTCAAGAGCCTAATGGTTGAGGGCCAGGACCTGTTCTTGAACCTTGTGGTGCGAGTCCTGAGGATCTTGTACCTTCTACCTCATGGCAGCAATGAGAAAAGAGCATGGCCTGGGTGGTGAATATCTTTTATGATTGATGCTGCTTTTTCACAGAAATGTTACAAGTAGATGTACTCAATGATTGGGAGGGCTTTACTCATGATATACTGGCCTGAATCCACTACCTTTTATACGATTTTCTGCTCAAAGTCATTGGTGTTCCCACACCAGGCTATAATGTAGCCAGTCAATACACTTTCCACCACACATCTATAGAAGTTGGTCAAGGTTTTGATGACATGCTGGATCTCCGCAGACTCCTGAGGAAGTAGAGATGCCGTCATGCCTTCTTTGCAATTATCTTTATATGATGGGTCCAGGACAGGTCCTCTCAGATAATGACATCCAGGAATTTAAAGTTACTGACCTCTCCACCTCTGTCCCCTGATGAGTATTGGGTCATTGACCTCTGTTTTCCCTCTCCTGGAGTCTACAATCAGTTCCTTGGTCTTGTTGACATTGAGTGAGAGGTTATTGTTATTAAACCACTCAGCCAAATGTTCAATCTCCTAGCTGTATGCTGAATCATCACCACCTTTGATAAGGCCCACATCAGTGAACTTGAATGCGGCATTGGAGCTGTACTTAGCCACACAGTCGTAGGTGTAAACCGAGTAGAACAGAGGGCTAAGCACACAGTGCTGTGGTGCACTTGTGCTGATAAAGATTGTGGAGGAGATGCTGTTGCCAATCCAAACTTTCTGTGGTCTGCAAGTGACGAAATGCAGGATCCAATTGCACAAGAAGGTATTGAGGCCCGGGTCTTGGAGCTCACTGATCAGTTTTGAGGGGATGATAGTATTAAATGCTGAGCTGTAGTTGATAAAGTGTATCCTGATGTACGCACCTTTGCTGTCCAGATGTTCCAGGGTTATGCGAAGAGCCAACTAGATAGCATCTGCTGTGGACCTGTTGCTCCAGTAAGCAAATTGGAGTGGATCCAAGTCATCACTCAGACCAGAGCTGATATGCTTTAACTCCAGCCTCTCAAACACTTCATCACTCTGGATGTAAACACCACTGGGTGATAGTCATTGAGGCAGGTTGCCAAACTCTTCTTGGCACCGGTATGGTTGAAGTCTGCTTGAAGCAGGTGGGTGCCACACACTGCTGAAATGAGAGCTTGAAGATATTTGTGAACACACCAGCTACTCTCTTATTCTTTTATTGAATGGTGCAGTCTTACTTGCTAACTTCAGTCCACAGGCATGGTTTAAGATCCTATGGACATTTGGAAGGTGATAATCAGACCATTCAGCATATCTATAGCAATCTCATTCAATGCTCTGGTTGTCCATCACTGTGTTCTTGAGATTTGTCAACTTTCAAGCCAAGCTCACCATCTTCTCTTAGAATTTTCTCTTTGATCAGTTTCTTTTATAGTTCTGTTTTCTTACTTGACCCCCAGATTGCTAGTATATTTGGCAGTTTGTTTGTTTCACCTTCTGTAAATTCAGACTCAAAGTAATTATTTACTTTTCTGCCATTTCTTTATTCCCCATTATTAATTCTCCCCTCTATCAATTAGAGATCTTCATTTAATCTCACTAATATTTCCCTTTCCAATTATAACTCTACAATCTCTTACCATCCATTTTTTATGCTTGTCACCAGTCTACTTCCAAGGTCCAACTTTCCATCAGTTTCTTGGTCTTTCTTTGCTGAAGTCTAAAGTGCCTCTGATTCTCACATCTGCTTTTACTTCTGGCCATATTATAAGCCTCTCCCTCTGACTTAATGTCATCTTCAGCTTCCCTGATGAGACCAAGGAATCACTTCTCCTTTCCAGGTTTAATGCCTTAAAGGAATTTTTTTGTAACTTATGCATCATTTTAATTTCATTTCAAACATACTAAATACTTGATAGCGAACCAGTTGATAAGATAAAGCACTTTAATGTATTGTTCCACCACAGCAACTCAAACATACTTATTGTAACACAGAAGGATCATATTTGTCCCCTTTAATCCAGGTTTACTGTCAGCACAACAGTTCTATGTCCTATTTTCTCTCTCCTTATTGGACTGCAAATCCATTCTTTCTCATCAACCCATTGACTCCCTTTGATATTCTATCAGGGTAGCCTCTAACATGATGTCTTGAATATCAATTTCACTAACTTCCAGTAATCACTCCACCTACCTCCCACCCCTTCTCTTTTATCTTTGCATATCTGGTTAATCTCTTACCTCTTCCATTCTTCCATTCCCTCTGGTTCCCTCCTCATTCCCTTTCTTCCATGATCCACTGCCCTTTTGATAAGATTCCTTCTTCTTCATCCCTTTACCTATTCCACCTATTCCTCCCCCCTAAAACTTCTAAATTCAACCCCCTCTCCCAACCACCTACCTTTCCCC
Organism: Hypanus sabinus; assembly: GCF_030144855.1. Classification (NCBI taxonomy): domain Eukaryota; kingdom Metazoa; phylum Chordata; class Chondrichthyes; order Myliobatiformes; family Dasyatidae; genus Hypanus; species Hypanus sabinus. Next base: position 26,631,327 of record NC_082719.1, read on the forward strand.
CTCACCTGGACGCACATATCATCTGCTAGCTTGTACTCCTTCCCCTTCCCCTTCCCCCCAACTTCATATCCAGTCCTGAAGCTGGGTCTTGGCCTGAAATGTCAATTGTTTATTGTCCTCCATAGATGCTGCTTGACTTGCAGAATTCTTCCAGCACATTGTGTGCATGAGACTCGCCTTTGCTTGTTTATCAGTTAGCTACACTAAGGAATAATTTACAGAAACCATTTAATGTGCCAGGGTATCTTTGTGAAGGAATACCTTCAGAGTTTCCTTTGTTAAGATTTAAGATTCAAATTGACCATATCACTTTCAAACTCAATGGCATTTTTATTATATTATTGTCACTCTTACTTAAAGGTTCCTGTTCATCAAGATTATCCAATCAACCTTTACTCATTGCACAAAACAAGATCAAAAGAGCCTGTTCACTAGTTGATTGCCTCAAACCTCTGATAGTAAAAAAAAACCCTTGTGTCCATTTCATGAATTCAAACTCCATCATTCACTGTAATTTGACTTGGTCCAGTTTGATATGTAGCTCAAAATCCCCCTGGCTGAACAGAGGAGCACTTTTAGTAATAGACTAAGAAAACTGTGCTGCTCCAAAAAGCACTATATGAGGTAGTTCTTACCCTTGGCCATTAGGCTCTATGATGAGTCAGCCCATAGCCAGGGAAATAATGACCCGCTCCTGGTAAACTGCTTGAGGTAACTTATTTTTTATTCTTTCTACTTCTCTTCTGATACTTGTATCTGTGTACTTGTAATGCTACTGTGACACTGCAATATCCTTTGGGATCAATAAAGTATCTATCTATCTATCTATTGCCCTATGTTACTCACGCCTCCAGTTTCCTGATTTACGATCAACCTAATATTACATCTATTATTTAGTTGTTTATAACCAACTATTTCTCTACCTTTTGCTCTTTCTTAGCTTGACCCAAATTAATCCAATTCTACATCACAATTTACTGAAGCAACACATATCTTACCACTATACTAATCACCATCTTTACTGATAATTCTATGTTGTTTCTGTTCCTCAGTTTAGAAAACTTGTCATTGGCAAGTTTTAACAGGGAGGTCACTCACACCTTGTCACTGGAAAATTTCAACATGGAGATATCTGATCAGTGTCTTAAATAAGGCAATTACTCTATAGATACAGTCTAGGTTTAATCCTCCATATCTAAGCTCAAACCTGTATCTGCAGTCCTAAACGCCATGCACACATCAGTGTTCAGGTTATATCAGATAACAAGAGGCAACAGGATAGGATGAAACCCAGAATGCACCTACTTTGAACTACCGAAATTGCCCAAATAATGGGGAAATAAGATTACATAAGTTAAATTGAATCAATGTAATTGTGGTGAACTACATATACCTGTCTGGACACGCCCCCTGCTGACTGCTCCTGTGGCTCCTCCCACAGACCCCGGTATAAAGGCGATTGAGGCCTGAGCCCGGCCTCTCAGTCTCCAGGATGTTGTGTAGTGGTCACTCACTGGCTGTTCCTTCTTCCAATCAATAAAAGCCAATATCTTGCCTTCCGTCTCAGAGTGAGTTATTGATGGTGCATCAGTAATGTATGAAGGGAGATGAAATAGGTAGAACGTGTGTGCATATATATACACCCACACACATTAAAGCATTGCAACATTCATTGAATTTCTTAGTAAATTCAAAGTTCAATTTGTCACTTAAAATAGTAAATATAAAGCTGAACCTTACAGCAAAATCAGTTAAATTAAACTCAAAAGGAATTAATCAATGTTCAGATCATCCTAATAAGACTATACTGAGTATGAGATACAAAAACCTGAGCACCAGACTCAGGGACAGTATCTGCCCTGCTGTTATGTGACTTTCGAATGGCCCTCTTGTAAAGATGAACTCTTGATCTCTCAATCTACCCTGTTGTGGCACAGCACCTCACTTGTCTACCTGCACCGCATTTTCTGTAACTCTAACTGCAACATTGTATTCTGCACTCCGGTATTGTTTCCCGTCTGTGCGTATGTTTGGAACGATCTGCATAGCTGGCATGCGAAACAAAGTTTTACACTGTTTCTTGGTACAGTGAGCATTACCAATGCATTGAACATTAGGATTTAGTTACTAGACAACAGGAAATATATTTAAACACAGAGGTACATTGATGCAGCTACCTCAGTTGTGAACAAGAGTGAAGATTCAGGGATAAATATGCCTTTAGTCACTAGATAAAAACACCTGCTAGAGAACAAGCTGCACAATCTGATCCAATCCGAAGATTTGCTACCGTTGACTTCAACAGAACTAAATGTCACATGAAGAGTAGTTTTCCGACATCCCCTTAGCACTTGTCACCAAAGATAAATATGTACTCCTTTAACCCCTTCACTCTCTAATGGATGTGCCTGACGCGCGATTGATTGTACAACGTTGTACAAAGTATGGAAAAGGTTCGCCATGAAGTACTAATTTAAAACAACTACTCTTCAAATAACCAAAAGGTTATTCTAGGATCAATAAGAAATTTAAAAAAAACAAAATGCCGGATAGATCAGGCAGCATCTGCGGAAAGGGAATACACCCTTTGCCAAAACTGGATGCGCACAGGATGGAGAAATAGAAATGTTAATCTAGTTACTTTTTATCAAATTACCATGCACACCATTGGTAATCAGGTAAAAAGGGTAATGATTCCATTTCACACGTGTAGCGGTTGGAAGCTTTGCGAGAGAAACATAAATAGGCTGGTGCAAGTATACTGGCAGGCATTTCTAGCCAAAAACTGACTACCCGCCGTTTCAAGCAAATTATAATGTCTTTTCAGGAATGCTTCAGTTTTTGCAGAGTTGCCATCCTGCGCTCTATCGACAAGCAAAATTCCATTCCGGAGTAAAATGCGGCAATAAAAACCTCTAAGCAACACAGTGTTGATTGATTCACGAATTCCTCTGTTCCTTTTTCCGCATGGATTTGTCAAACAGGGATTTTTTTTTGGAATTGCGATGTTTTTCTCCTCCTCTCAGGCCACCGTAGTGAGGAGTGTGGGGTGAGGATTAGCAAATGATTGATGGGGGCATTCTCCAACAGGCTCCCTCTCCCGCTTCCCTCGGCGCCCGCCCGACTTTGCTTGCAGGGCGGTTACTAGGCAAGCGGTTTCCTGGACACGGAGGCGTCTGTGCAAAAGCGGGGGTATGGCTGTTCGGCAGATAAACTGGCTGCAGAGTAAGTGCGTTCACTCAGATCCAGTGCCCGACCCTTCTCCAGTTTGGGCTGGCTTTTAGGATTCCTTAAACCGCGCGAGTATCAATCCAGCTTCCTTTACGAGGTGCCCACTAAACGCTTCCCCAGGGACAATCCCCAAATCGCCAGCAGGAGTGGTATTTCTTTATAAAAACATTGCTTATGTCTTGTGGTTCTTGAACTTTTGTCCTCAGTTTCTTTGTATTTCGCGATGGAAGTGCGTTCAGACTTATCCACATCCTTTCTGGCTACCTGCGCTATTAATTCCTGCAGTTTGGAGCACCGTGTGAAGCAGATCGCTGATTTGCCGGCCTTATCTTGGTTTTGAAAACTCGCAAGTTTCCCTCTTTTTTTGCACGTCTACACACAGTCTGTTCATTCAAACAAACTCACCTAAGACGTTTAGAATCACGCTGGCTATTGCAAAGTTTAACTGGAAGGAATATTTCAAAAGTGTAACAATTGCAACAGTGATAATGTGTATGTTGTATGTTCAAAATGAAGGAACTTTGCTGAAGCGTCAGTGGGAAAAAATTAAACAACTATGGTGTGGCGCAGGGATCAGTACTGAGTGTTGTTGTCTGTCATCTGTATCAATGATCTGGATGTTAATGTGGTAAATCGGATCAGCACATTTGCGGATGACGCCAACGTTGGAGCCTAGGGAACAGCGAGGGAGGTATCGAAGCTTGCAGCAGGATCTGGACCAGATGGGAAAGAATGGAGTGAAAATGGCAGATGGAAATTGGCAGGTGTTGCATTTCTGGAGGGCAAACCTGGGTAGGACTTACACAGTGACGGGTAGGGCACTGATGAGTATGGTGGAACTAAGGCATCTGGGAATACAGATACAGGATTCCCCAAAGCTGGTCACAGGTAGATAGGGTTGTAAAGAAAACTTTTGGTACATTGTCTTTCATAAATCAGAGTATTGAGTACAGGAGTTGGGATGTTGAATTTGTGTAAGACATTGGTGAGGCTGCATTTGGAGTATTGTGTGCAGTTCTGGTCACTACCTACAGGAAAAGAATCAATCAGATTGAAAGAATATGGAGAAAATCTCAGGAATGTTGCCAGGACTTGAGGACCTGAGTTACAGGGAAAGCTTGAAAAGGTTAGGACTTTATTTCCTGGCGTGTAGGGGAATTTGGGGATATTTCATAGGGTTGTACAAAATTATGAGGCGTACAGGTAAATGCAAGCAGGCTTTTTCCGTTGAGGTTTAGTGAGACAAGAACAAGAGGTGAATGTAAAACGTTTAAGGGGAACTGAAGAGGGACAGGTCTTCACTAAAGTGAGAGTATGGAATGAGCTGGCATTTCAGTTCAGTTTAGTTCAGTTTCAGTTTATTGTCATTTAGAAAGCACAAATGCAGTACAATTTAAAAATGAGACAACGTTCTCCAGAATGATATCACAAAAGCACAGGACAAAACAGACTACACCAGAAAATCCACATAACGTTTGGTAATCCCCAAATCCAGAGTCCGGAGAGGCTGCTGCATATTAATATCGCGCTACCATCTTAGCGCGTTCCCCAGAAAGGAGCTCCAAACCCACCAGACAAAACAAGACTACCCAGACAAACCAAGTCAGGAGACCAACTCTACCATCCAACAAATCAAAAACTAAAGCTACAAGATCTACACAAAACCACATAGTTACATATAGTTATAGTTAACATATAGTTACAACAGTGCAGACAATACCATAATTGATTTAAAAAAAAGACCATGGGCACAGTAAAAATAGTCCAAAGATGTTAAAAGTCTATAAGTTCAAAAAAATCCACCACACAGTTTCCACAAGTCCTCAGGGTCCTGATTGACTCGTCATCCCACGCAGGCGGCAGAAGGGAATAACCCCGCTATGGACTTCCAAGGTGCTGCCAGACTCAGCCTTGCAGACAAAGCACACAATGAAAGCTCCATCGGACACAGCCTCACAGACGCAGCACACACTGAAAACACCCTGACTGCAGTGGACTACGAGTCCGTCGAACCTCCGAGCCTCTGACCATCCCCTCCGGCCCAGCCTCTCTGAGCACCATCCTCTGCCGAGCGCACTACGACGCCCCCGCCAATGGCCACAGGCAACGCGACCCCAAGGACTGGAGAACTGTTCTTCTCAGCAGAGACCCGGACCTCACAACAGCAGTAGCAATGAAGAACGCCTTCCAGATGTTCCTCTGTGCTCCCACGTCCGTTTTTCATCAGGTTAGGATTGTGCATGGCACCCTGCATAACAAATAACATATCAACTCCGGAGAGGCTGCTGCAAACTGCGTCACGCTGCCACCTTCTTCTTGAGAGGCTTTTGGATAAGTGCATGGATTGGAGTGGCATGGAGGGCCATGGACCATGTGTAGGTGGATGAGACTAAGCAGAGTAACAGTTTGGCATGGACTAGATGGGCCAAAGGGCCTTTTTCTGTGCTGTCGTACTCTGGCTGAAACAACAGTAGACACCTGGAGATGACAGGTAGAAATTGAAAACAAGAATGAAAAGATATGAAATGAAGGTGGTGCACAAACTGGAGATACTATAGGTCTGTATGCTCAGTGTTATGTGGACGGCTGAGCTTGGCCAGGAGTAGTCATGTCTGGAAATGACAGAGAGAGAGAGAGAGAGGGGGGTTGAGGGTTGCAGTAATAGTGGGAGATAAAGTACATGAGAACTAGGAGGAGGAGTAGACTGCCTGTCCCTGGAAGCTCACTCTTCTATTTATCAGTTTCATGATTGTTGTTCTCCCTTGGCTCCGTTTTCTTCTGCCATCCCCATAATCATTGATACCCCTAATATCCAGAACACAGTTGATTTCAGTTTTGAATGGATTCAATGACTGAGCCTCCTTAATTCTTTGGAGCAAACCCTCTGATTAAAAGAATTACTCCTCATCTTGGTCATAATGCCTTACCCTCTGAGACTATTATTCCCGGCTGTTAGACTCTTCAACCAGGGCAGGTATCTGACCTATGGTGCCCTGTAAGAATTTTCTAAGTTTCAGCCCCTCTTCTAAATTTTGGGGAGCAGGTCTAATGCACTCAATCTTCTCCCAGCTAGCAAACCCACCTGCAACCATTAGAATGCCCTAGCTGTCCTCTGACCTGCTACTTGTAGATCATTGTACTCAGAAGGTCAGTTGTCGGTAAGCATCATATGTTCCTCTAGATCCCTGCTGACAGATGTCCACTGAATCCTGTCTGTAGTGAAATGGCTATATTACTTGTGATGCAGCCGGAGCCAGGGTTGGGATTGGGAATGGCTGGAGTGAGGAATATGAACTAGCTAAATGGCCAGAACTGAGGTTAAGCGTGTGAACCGAGTGTGCAACTGGAGCCCGGGGCAGGGAATGAGGGGAGCTTTGCAGCTGAGTTGCATTCAGGAGAACCTGTATGTTTCAGCTTCTCTTGACGAGCGGAAACTACTAGCTGAACTTGCATAGAAGTTGTGTCCATGGATGGGTTGAAGACCACTTGTCATTACTGGCTTGGTGTCGTTGCCAGGGACCTTACAGAAATCCACATTTTTATGTTGTCAGTAGGAAGTCAGTGCTCTATCTCATGTAAATAACAAGTTCTTTCTGTCTAAGTAAACAGACCAAAACTAAGGCAGTGGCAGAACTATGTAATGTTCTGGAAATTGCAATAGTAGTTAGATGGAGATCAATCATGACATCAAGTTACAAACTATGTAGTTTAGTTGCATATTGTTGTCAATGAGATGGATTGAACAGATCCCTTAGAATGGATTATCTAGTGGTGGCTGTCTGTCTTCAGATTTTCCTATACAACTCATCCTGTCATCCTTGCACTTATAGACATATTAGAAGCTTTGGAAGGGGAGGGCATTGAAACCCATTGCAGCCATGCTGAAACTAATATTGTATCTTTAGGTGCTGTGAAAGAACAGCATGTAGATCACAATTAGGAGGATAGATTATTAACGATAGATTATGTAAGCATTTTGTTAATTTATCAATAATTTATAATCTGACATGTACAGACTCATTCTAGTAGAGAGATTTTAAGATGCTTCACTCTGATTTGCAGTCACATCATCTTCCATGTTCTAGCACGAACTATTCATCAATTTGATGATTAATCTTTGAGAAAGTTGCAAAATTAGCTTGATAAGCCCTTTGTCAAATAAAATTATTTCTACAGTGCATTAATTTATAAGGCCTATTGCTTTTTTTCCTGCTTCTTTTCAATCCTTGTGTCATACTAGTTTGATTTTCTTTCAGGTACACCGCAATATTTATTTCATTAATAAAATAATGTGGAATTATTTAGTGTGTATAAAAATGCTTAGGAGTGTTATTTGTTCTTCTGTTTTGGAGCATTCTCTTTTGGAAGTCTTCTAAACAATGAATATCAGACTTTTAAACTCATCCTAATGCGCTTTTAAACTCATACAAATTGTTTTTAACACAAGCAAACTCACACCAACAAACACTTATTTTGCAATAACTATTCCAGTAAAAAATAGAATGTCCCATACCTTAAGGGATTCATTGAGTTTATGTTAATACTTAACATTGCAATTCCAGTGAGAGTGTACAGTGTTTTTTTTCTTGTAGTTGCTAGAGGCTTCATAATGGATTGAGCTACGTTCACCACAAAATGCAAGTGGACCATGAATGATGGCTTACATTCAAATTTAATTTATATGACCTGTGAAATTTGTGGGAAAAACAAAAGTTCTGAATAATTGGATTACCCTAAGAAAATGGCCTCCACAGAGTAAGTAAAACAATTACAATGCATTTTTTTAAGTGAAGCATTACTCATTTACATAATGTTGTCAGATTGTGCTTTTGATCGTATTTAATCATGTTGTAACTCAATAGCTTGTCTAGATAGTTCAGGTTTACTAGGGATAATTGTCATGGATACTAATTTATCATTTTTTAGATACATAACTAGCATCTGTGTTGCTATTACTTGCAACATTGTGAATGATCCAATGTAACTGCCACTAAGTTCCCTACTAGAACACAAGTGGATAAAAAATATGACACTGCATAATAACTATAGTAACAGGAAAGTTGGTAATCCGGGTTTCACTCTGTATCATTGTTTTTGTCTGTGGAAATCTGCTCTTCTGTATCTGCCTTTTGAATTTATTGCTTGTGCTTATCATACTAGTTATGCCTGGTTAACAAAAGACAACATTCAATCAGGGTTTCTTTGAAACCAAAAATTAAAATGAAAGAAATATGTTTTAAATATCTGAAGTTGGAGTAGGTATTAAAGCAGATGGAACGATATGGAAGATGTAGGGAGGGAGATACATAGTTTAAAACCAAGAGTTGTAAGAATATTTTGTGACCAAGTTATTGGGTTCTGGTTGGGTTAAATGGGAAAATAGGCTGTTGTTTACACTGCTTTACCTTTACATATTAGGACGTTTGTATTTGAAGCCAGCAAGGCCTGTAAACAGCAATTTAGACATTTATAGTTCCCCCATTCCAACCTTCATTATTGTACAATGATTTCATTATGTAAAGCACACTACATAAAATTGCCAAGGCTATTTAACAGTGTCTTTCTGACAACACAGTTATCAGGAATGAGGAAATGTAACTACCTGCAAGCTCCCCTTCAAGTAATCTTACTTGGAATTAAATCAGTGATCCACTATTGGTGGATCAAAATTCTAGAAGTACTTCCCTAACAGCATTGGTATGCTAGTGTAGTGGTTAGCACATACTTTACAATACAAATGACTCAGGTTCAATTCCCGCTGCTGCCTGTAAGGAGTTTATACATTCTCCCTGTGACTGCGTGGGTTTCCTCCGGGTGCTCCGGTTTCCTCCCACAGTCCAAAGACATACCAGATTATAAGTTAATTGGTCATTGTAAATTGTCCCATGATTAAATCGGGATTACAGGGCAGTGCTGCTGAAAGGACCAGAAGGCCTGTTCTGTGCTGTATCTCAAATAAATAAATAATTACAAAGGGGAGAGAAAACCGTTATTTAGTTGGAAAAGAAAATACTGGAAATGGTCAGAGAGGATCCACAGAGAGGGAAAGTAGAGATGGCATTTCAAGTCAGTGACTTTTCATCAGAACTAGTGTTAGGTTCAAAGTTGGGTAGCTCTGTGGTTTTCATGTCAAATGATCTCACTGTAACAGCAATTTACATCAATACTTAGTCACGAAGATTCATATCTTTTTCTGAATATTCTTCAACTAAACCCCTTGAGTCTGGATTGATGCAATTACCTTTCTTGTCTTTAGCCCATTCATTTTTAGAATAAGAGGATTTTTCTTTCATAGCCCTACATCTAAGGTGTGAAGGAAATTAAACATCTTATAAACTGTTTGAAGTGAAAGACAACACAGCAAATCCTGCCAAGGAGAATACAGAGGAAACAAACAAAAATGACACTTGATTAGTTTTTAATCAATACAGTAAGGAAGAACTTCAGCCTGGCATTAGAAGGTAAAGTTAAAAAGACCTTCATTTTGAAGACAAAAATTGACTGGAAGAACAGAAAAGATCAACAGTAAGTTTAAAAAAGAAGAATTCAAAAGAGTTGGGACGTGACTGATGATTTTTCTATTTATTGAGGAGTTAAACTGATCAGCTGGTAAGTTTGTTAGAGCAAGTGCAGATGGAATTTAATCCTGAAAAGTGTGAGATGACATATTTTAGAATCTTTAATAATAAGACCTATAGCATGAATGGTGGGCCAATGGCAGTATTGATGAAAGGGAGTTCAATCAGTGTTTTTTTTTTGATTGCCAAAACTGCTGTGCTAATGAATCATTTAAATATGGTAAAGATTCCTTATTTTATTTACGAATACAGTTTTCTATTCCTTTCAGAAATCTTCGTGAGAAGATTAAAAATAAGCGAAAGGCATTGCAAGCATCTCTAAGTGTAAGCAGAGATGTCAGTGATACTCAGGTGAGTTTATAACTGTTTTGAATTTTCACGAAGCAGAGGGATGATGTAATGAGCTTCCAAAAATGCAAATGTCATTGAGAGATGAGCGAAGGGTGATCGTGGCCTGAGGTAGAAGGACTCCATTTTAGAAAACCTAACACATTTATTTTTCAACATAGTGTCCTCTTACATGTACACACTTAGTCCAGCGGTCGTGGAGCATACAGATCCCTTCTTTGTAGAAGTGGTCCACCGTAGGGGTGATTGATAAGTTTGTGGCCTAAGGTAGAAGGAGATGAGTTATTAACTTCAAACTTTCTGCATTACCACTCAAAGAGTTGAACTGCACGTGCATGTAATGAGAGCATCTTGGCCCTCCAGGTAGTCCACAGCGAGGGCAATTGATAAGTTTGTGGCCTAAGGTAGAAGGAGATAAATTATGCAGCTCTCATTACATGGATGTGCAGCTGAACTCTGAGTGAAAATGCAGGAAGTTTGAAGTTAATATCTCGTTCTATCTTAGGCCATGAACTTATCAATCACCCCTGCTGTGGACCACTTCTGGAGGTCCAAGATGTCGACTTCTATAAAGAAAGGATCTGTATGCTCCACGACAGCTGGACTAAGTGTGTAAATGTTGGAAAAATAAATGTGCTAGGTTTTGTAAAATTGACGTCTTCTACCTTAGGCCACAAACTTATCAATCACCCCTCGTATAATCACCACTAAAGGCTGCTTCTCACTTGCACTGAGACATATGCATTTGTGATCACTGGTGTTTCATAATTTGTATCGAGCACAAGCTCTTCTTAATGTATATTATGCTGACAGAAGAAATGGGATATGTTGGATGGGTTAGAAGCGAAGTTCTGCTTAAGAATTATCCCCCTGTGCCTCCAAGCCCAGCCAGGCAAAATTGGTCCTCAATGCTATATTTGAGAAATAAAAATCATTATAGAGTTCGTCATTCTGTAGGAAATGTTCTCTGATGCAAATTATGGGTAGAAGTCAGCCAGAGGCAAAGCTCCCTTACAAATGCTGTCAACAGAATGTAGAATTACAGTTCCAAAAACAAGAAAAAACTATCTTAATCCAACTAACAAGCAAAGCAATTCCAACGCTGCCTGCCTCACCCATACCCACCCAAAAGTGGAATTCTTAAGGACAACTGCAGCTTCCTGCATCTGGAGATGTTGCATGTGGAAATTGTGGTCATGTTGTAAGTAGTGTTTGTTTACTCCAAGGATATCGGAATTTACCAGTTCAACATGCTAGGTCTTGGATTATGACTTACTGAAATTCAGAACTGGCTCCAGCCTCATGTTGAAAAGAATTTATTGAATGTTAAGTTTGAGAAATTTAACAGAAAATCACAACACAATGCAATTCTTAGTTAGAAAACTAATGTTTTTATAGCATGAGAGTGTAAGGCATTTGTGTGTCGTTTCCTCTGAATTGAGTAATGTTGCTTAAAAAGGATGACACTAACCTTCAGAAGTATTAAGGTACAGATGAATTTAGATTTGTTTCATAGCTTTCACATTTTTCAGCCTGCAGTTCTCCTGAAACCAAGCAGAGACAGTCTAGGAAACTCTGTTATCAAAGCACAATTTGAAAAAATACACAGGTGTGTAAGCATCAACTGACAGAATTCTGAAACCAGTTTTCAACCCTACAGTATAATTCTTCAGGCCAATTAAAAACAAAATGGTTTTAAAGAACCAGACAAGCAACTGACATTTTGTTTTTGTGCACCAAATTTTTGTTATCTTGAATGCATTGCTTTAAAGTGGAAACCATCATTAATAATAATATTGTGAAAAGAACAGATTGCATTAATGTAGTCATAGATTAGCAATGATTTCTCCATCTAGAACATCACAATGGTGTTCTGGATGGAAAATGTACTTATAGATTCCACACAGCATACAATTGAGAACACTCTTACAAAGGCACACAGGGAAGTATATATTAACTGGTGCATCAAAACTTAGTTTACTGATGCATTCAGAATTTTCTTTAGTATCCAGCGTATTGGATGCTCTTAATTAGAGCAATTGACATAAGCAGGGGCAGCCTGGTAGCATAGCAGTTAGCACAATCACTGTACAGTGTCAGCTGTAAGGTCAGGGCTCAGTCTCTGCTGTTGGCTGCAAGGAGTTTGTATGTACTCCTTGTGATTGTGTGTCTTCCCTCTGGGTGCTCCGGTTTCCTCCCACATTCCTAGCACGGTTCGGGTTATGGCGATGCTGTGTTGGCGCCAGAGGCATGACAGCACTTGAGGGCTGCTCAGCACAACCCTGGCTGATTTGATTTGACGCGAACAGTGCATTTCACTGTATGTTTCGGTGTACACGCGACAAATAAAGATAATCTAATTTTTATAGAGCTCTTGTCAGAAATACTGAGTTCAAGTGTCTCATTGTTGATATATATGTTTCAGCATGCATTATTTGGAGAGCATCATGAAGGGAATTTGTCAAGAGCTTGTTTAACTAATATTATTATACATACTTGTAGTTTCCACTGTAAGTTCTTAAATGTTCTGGAGCATTAAAGTGAAATACTTACTTTTGAGGGTGGAGAAATATCTCCAGTTAATAACTCAAATAATTGTTAAATTATAGGTACATAATAATTTATAAAGATTACATAACTATACATGTATTTTTAATTGCTAGGGATTGGTTTCTGCAGAAGTGGAAAATGGTACAAGAAATGAAAATGGTACATTTGTGGAGGTTTGTTTCTCTCTCACCCTATGTTGTTAAAACTTTAAGGTATCAAAAAAACTTCCCCTGCTTCTATCAATTGTCAATTTCTTTCTGTTGCCTCCAAATATGTTTTGCACCTTTACTTCCTAAGTGGTATCTGATAATCTGTGATTCTATTACAATGTCTACATTAATATTACAGAATTTCAGGTGTATTCATAGCTTTGTGGTTTTGTAAAAAAATTTAAATCCTGCTCTGGTGTCTTATTTCTAAAAAAAAGTATAATGTTGTATGAATTCTGTCTATTGGGCTTATTAAATAAACGATGGTTATCCAAGATGAATTCCAAAATTATATATTTGAATATAAGTATAAACAGTATTTACCATAGGGAATATATTTTGTTTTATCTGATGTCCTGTGCACATAACATCAGCAATGAGTTTAAGAAATGTTTGAGTAAAAGAACTGCAAATGCTGGAGATATTGAGTCATACATTTTGACCTAACTAGTCCATGCTAATAAAGTTGTCTATCTGAGCTAGTCCTATTTGCTATATTTGGCTATCTGTTTAAACATTTTCTATCCATGTAAAGAGCATTTGATGTCTCTGGTCCTGTATTCACTGGAATTCGGAAGAATGAAGGGTGACCTCATTGGAACCTATTGAATGCCTTCATAGAGTGGATGTGGAGAGAATGTTTCCTCTGGTGGGAGAGTCTGAGATCAGAGGATGCAGCCTCAGAACAGAGGGTTGCCTTTTTAGAATGGAGATGAGGAGAAATTTCGTTAGCCGTAGAGTGGTGAATCTGTGGAATTTGTTGCCACAGGCGGCTGAGGAGGCCAAGCCTTTATGTATATTTAAGGCAGAGATTGAGAGATTCTTGATTGGTCAGGGCATGAAGGGATAGGGGGAGAAGGCAGGCGATTGGGGCTGAGAGGAAAATTGAATCAGCCATGATCAGACTCAATGGGCCAAATGATCTAATTCTGCTCTTATATCTTATGGTCTTATGTACTTTTCCAAGTATCTTTTTAATGTTGTTGTTATACCTGTTTTAACTGTTTCCTCAGGCAACACATGCTATATACACTCTGACCGCAATTAACGCTGAGAATGCATTCCTCAGAAGTGGAGCGTTATGTAAATCAGTGTCATGTGGGGTCATTATCACATTACATAGATGGAATGTGTGCCCTGATTTTAAAAAATCAAACTGAGATATATGATGTATCATTTTATGTATACACAGTAATTTGTGGAGTAACAAACACGCAAGTAGGCCTAGCCTGTACATCGGTGGAGCAGCAACACATCACAGCAGCATCGGAGGGAACCGAGTGGTGGTTACATCTTAGAGAAGGGACCAAGCTGTGGGTCCTCCTCTAACTATGGCTTCTTCTTCAAATAGGCATCGAGATTTGCCTGCCTTTTCTTAAGTTTCCTCTCATGAAGCAGTTCTCGGTAGCAGGGAATCATGTGGAGAACCCCTCTCTATGTACTCCCAGTCAGGGTCATTGGTTTGTGCGATCATGGTGATGCTAGTGCTGAGGAATTTTGTGATAAGGTTTCTTGCTGGTATCTCCTCTTCTCCATCCGTTTCCTCAGATTCACCCAGGATACATTGCTGCGCCAATTCTCGAAGCTCTTTGTTATTAAGACTTCTGCTGCCTGCACTGGCTGTTTCACCAGAGATACGGGTGCTATGGAGGTTACTGCACTGTTTAAATCGATCAAACCAACCTCTGCTGGCTGTGAATGTTACCAACGTATCTTCTTCTTTAAATATGATTGAAGATGCTTCTTGCCTTTTCCATTATTAACGGCTGGTTTAGGGGTATCGTTGTGTTTGGTCATCCATCCATATATTTAGACTATTTTCCATTTCTTCAAGCAAACAGCTCCTTGAACGAGTCACCTTCATTGTTGATAACTTTGAGGTCATTTTTGCAGAAGTTTTTATCTTGTCTGCATTTTTTTAATAATTGTTCTGATCGTCAATGTAGCCAATTTCAAAGAGGTGCCAACATCGATCTGATGCCCACCAGCTTCCAAACCGTATCACTTGCAATTTTGCATCCATGCTAATGCTTTTCCTAGATGTACCACCCTCACCGGAAGTTGCAGGCCATTTTCCGGACACTATGAGTGGGAAAAAATGGAATAAGTTGGTGAGGGAGCACAAACATTTACACACGTGGGGGAGACAGTGTGTAAACTAATGACATGATTGGCTGTGAGTGTCTCAGAGTCAATGTAAAGCACTCTCATTGGCTGATCTAATGTTTACTGTAATGGCAGCTGCTTTTGAGAAGTTTTAAGTGTTGTTCAGAAAGAATTTTTGTCATTTAAAAATATTTCAATGAAGAATTGAATAACCATGTTGTAACAAATCAGTGCTATGTGGGGTAGTGTTATGCGGGGTCTGGCCCTCTGTTCCTATTAAATCTCTGTCCTGACACAATAAACCTATGTCCTCTTGTTCCTGATACCCCAACCTTGGGTAAAATGGGGAAAAAATATCACCCTATCCATGTCCCTCATGAGTTTGTACACCTTTATATGATCACTCCTCATTCTAATATACCTAGCTACTTCAGTTCTTGACACTGAAATGCATCCGACCATATTTAGCACCAGCACATCAAATCCATATGCTTGAGTTATTGTGGAAAGCACCACTGGTTTGCTGAAAATCTTATGTTTGAATCACTCCTGGGCCACCCCAGAGTGAACACCTAGATAGTGCAGAAATTAAGCAGAATGTAGTTACCTAGAGGCAGAAGTGATGCCAAGGAAAAAGTATAATGCAGACCCAGAGCCTGAGGAGCATAAGATACTGGATGAAGAAAACAAGACCGGGTGGCTGAAGAAGGCAACCAGCAGAATTTTAACTACTTCTTCCAGCAGAATGAAGCTGAGGTATATTGACGGCATGGACAATTTGAGGTTCTCTGACTGCGACACTGATCATGACACAAATAAGTGATTCCCTGACTCCGTTACTAAATTGGCAACCTAGTGTTGTTTTCGGAAGTGGGAAATAAGTCTGCCTGACCTTGTGAGGACATGATCTAGAACCTTACTGAAGCCATCTTCTGCCAAGCTAATTGGGAATGATGTCCATTCATTTTCAATCATCCTGACTCCAAGTGAAAATAACTGTATAATTAATTTTTGTTTCTTGTCTTGCTCTACTGTCAAGATGGACTTTGACTTAAAACTCCAAGGACTCATCCTGTAAAAGAGATTATTAAGGACAGTGAAACTGGTGGAACACTACAAAGATCTCCTCAGTAGAGATACTTTCTTTGACATGTGAACTTAATTTCATTCCAGATCTGCTCTTTACTGTAATCTTGGCATTACCCTTGCCCAGCAAGACATTGAAAAGCCTATGAAGTAGCTGAGATGCAGTAGAACATCTAGAGATGATAAAACCCCTGCTGAAACATGGTGAAGAAGTACTTTCAATGAGAATTTATAATTTATAGGGCATTTTAACTGCAGGTGTATTCAAACAAGGATTTAGCACAATGGTGTGAAATTCAGAATATCCCTGCCATTTGCACCAGAGAAGAAACAAGGTAGATAGAGAAGTCAAGAACCCATTTTACTTACAGGGGAACCTTTTAATAGTTTTATAACAGTGGGATAGGAGCTCCATCACAGTATATTGGCAGAAAAACACTCAGGAAGATACTGAGTTCTTGAAGTATCTTGGAGCCAATGAAAGAATGTGCAAGAATGCAAATAATCCACCCTGTTGTCATATTAAGTGCCACATGCCTTACTGTGAAAGAGTCTCCAGATCCTTTGGAGAGCTAATAAATCATCTCAGAACCCAGAGAACTCTAGTTGTAAGCACAGTATTCTCAACAGCATGGAATTTCAGCATAGGGCAGAATTGATTGATTGGAAATTATGCCCGTTTTTCCATTTTGATCAGCCCAGCTGAACATGCTGATCAGCATGTAATTAATGTGAGGGTCATCCCCTCCATTCGTATCTTGCTTTTGACGATTGCATCCTCCATTATAACACTCAAGATGAATGGCAGTACCTTGAGGCTCTTGGTAGTTCCTAACTTGTTGAAGTAGTGGACTTGTTTCATTTCTGGTATCTCCAAGCCTGAATACTTGAAACCACAATGAGCAAAGCAGTTCTGAATTGTATTGCTGTTTAATATTCACCAACTATTGGTGACAAAAATTACTGATTTTTGAACATATGCAAGTAACATGATTTAAAAACTGTTTACCGTAAGCACTCTGTAGTGTCTTAATGTCCACGTGATGTGCATACAGTTGATGCTAGTTAGAAAATGTTTGTCAGTGGTCTCCTTCCCAATTAAATGGCATAGTGTCTCAAATAAATGAAGGGAATGCTAGCTATTTTCTCGGTTAATTTTTGCTGTTTGAGAGTTATCCCAAGGAAGAGGCTGCCCAATTAGCTGATGGTCCAGTTGACTGGAATCCACTATTATGCTGTAGAATTAGACATTTTTTCCCCCTGGAGTGATGATTAGACACACAAACTGTGATCTTCCACAAAATATAATAACATTTCTCAGAACTGAAATTAAAACAATTTTTGTGTGAAAACTAATATCAGGGTAGCTAACACTGGAAATAGGAATGTAGATGTTGAGAAACAGTTAGTATGGGTGCTGGAGATCACAATCACAATGGAATGCATGAGAAGGGACAGTCTCCACACAAGTTTTTTTTCACTTCATGAATCAAAATGGCTCTTGATTTCCACACCTCTAGCACCTGGATGAAAACTAGACACTGTCTTTGAACAATTTGATCAACTCTTTGAGAACAATAGTGAAAAAAAACACAAACATCTCTTGGTTCAGTTTTCACAGAGCATTGCAGCTTTGTTTTAGACCATAGGACCATTATATACTATATATAAGCAGAATTAAACCATTTGGCCCAATAAGACTGCTCCACCACTTCATCATGGCTTATCCATTTCCCTCTCAGCCCCAATCAAATCAAGTCCAGTGAAGTTTATTGTCATTTAACTACATACACATATATAACCATATACTGATACAGAAACCAGGGTGTAAAGCACATAACACATGAAAACGAAGATAAAATCTACAGATGAATCACAGATAAATAACAAACTAATGTGCATGAATATTAAATATTGTAAGGAACGGAACAGAGTAACCAGTGACACTTAAAATGCGATGCGGCCAGGAGTTCAGAAGCCTAATGACCTGGAGGAAGAAGCTGTTTCTCATCCAAGCTGTTCTTGTAGTTATGTATCGGAGTATCAGAGTCTCCTGCCTGAAGGTAGAAAGTCAAAGAGGGTGCTGGATGGATGGGTGGGACCCTTGATAATACTAAGGGCCCTGCATACACAGCGCTCCTGATAAATGTTCCAATGGATGGTAGGAAGTCCACTATGATCTTCTCAGCTGTTCTCACAGTCCTTTGTAGGGACTTCTGGTACAATGCTCAACTGCTCCATATCTTCTGCCTTTGCTTTGTAATCTTTCATGCCCTTCCTAATCAAGAATCTATCAAACTCTGCCTTAAATATACTCAATAACTTCACCTCCACATCCACCTGTGGCAATGAATTCAACAGGTCCACCACTCTTTGGCCGAAGAAATTCCTCCTCATCTCTGTTCAAAATGGACTTCCCTCTGTTCTGAGGGCTGTGTCCTCTGTCGTAGACTCCACCACCATTGGAAACATCTTCTCCACAGTCACTCTATCTGAGGTCTTTCAACGTTTGATAGGTTTCAGTGAGATACCCCCCCCCCCCCCCCCCAATTCTTCTGAATTCCAGTGAGTACAGGCCCGGAGCCATCATACGCTCCTCATGGATAATTTTCATGAACCTCCTTTGAACCCTCTCCAATGTCAGCACATCTTTTCTTAGATAAGGGGCCGAAAGCTGCTTACAATACTCCAATACTTGAAAATGAACCATTAGGGAATCCTACACATGGACACCCAAATCTCGTTGCATGTCAGATTTTTGAATTTTCTCTCCATTTAGAAATAGTTTACACCATTTTTGTACTAGTGTAGGTGACTCTGTAAATCCAAATCCCAATAGAACATTGCTCAGGGTTTCATTTTTGGTAGATAGTTTATGGTCAAGTGATCAAGTAATAAATGCTTTGTGATGTTAAAAGAAACTTCAATTCTGCTTTCCATTCATGTTAATTGAATGTAGATCAATGCTGTATATAAAGTGGTTTTAACAAAGGATTTTATTTCCGAATTCCATCATTACACATAAATTTAAATTGATTAAATCTGTCTCTTGGTTGAGTCTTCTGGATAAACTTAATTAATTTTTGCTTGCTTTAGTTGCAGAGATAGAAATTTGAAGCTTGTTTCCTTGCTTTAGGCTACAATTCCAAAATAATTATTTGGGGAACATTTTTAAATCACCATAACACTGGCCTTGTTGCTCCTAGTTTTCAGAAATAAATTATAAATACAAATACAGAGGTGGTATGTGGTTAATCACATTTGTGCTATACTTTGAGATTGTACTAAGTGTTTATGGAGGATTTTGTGGACATTTGTGTTCATTTGGACATTTCTTCTGAGATCTATGCTAGAACACGAGTGCATATTATGATTTTAAAACGTATCAAAATGGAGCCCTATGAGCCGCCAATGCCAACTTTCAAATATTCCAAACTAGTTTTAGGTGATAATTTTAATAGGTGAATGTATGTGTGAGGTGGGCTGCAGTGAAATGCAAGAAAATGTGGATGCATCAGGAAGCTGTCAGCATCTTACTGACTGGCAAGATTAACTAGAATACGTAGACCATGCTTGAAGACAAATAAAATCCGGATTGTCTTCCACAAAGCTAACACTGGAGGGCAGCACTTGTGTGATGGATTTCAGAGAAGTTACCTGGACTTGGTGCATCCAGAGGCCTGACCTGTCATCGTTCAGAGTGCTACTTACACTCACTTGGACCTCTAATGAGGACAAAGATGGCAACACGCAGCAGTGGAAGGTTCTGTGGCAAGAGCAGCACCAGCAAAAGTGGGCTAACAGTTTCACAACTCTTGTCAGAGAACACAGAGCTGCAAAGAGGTATCATTGGTCTACAGTGAGAGAATAAGCTTTCTTTATGAGGAAAGGTCTCAGCCCAAAAAAATTGACTCTTTACTTCTCTCCATTGATTCTGCCTGACTTGTTGAGTTCCTCCAGCATTTTGTGTGTGTTGCTCACGATTTCCGGCATCTGCAGAATCTTTGTTTTTAAGCTTTCTTGAATAGTTGGAATGCCAGCTAGTGACAGGTATTTGCCAGCCTCCTTGGACAGGACTTGGTCGCATGTTTTACCATTCACTCTCAAAGTCTCCAATGCTGTCAAATAGCTATTGTCCCTGGAAATCAGTAAGATAGATAATTGGAATTTGCAGAGGCTTGAAATCTGAAACAAAAACATAAAATACTGGAAGTACTCAGCATGTCTGGCAACATCTGTGAAGGAAGAAACAGGAAATGTTAAGTTAATGACTTTTCACGCTGAGAAATGCTTAAAATTATACATGTTTTAAGTCAAGAGAAGAAGGGCTACAGTGAAAGAAGTGGATGTCGGTGATAGAAGAGAGACTAAGAAAGACTAACTGGCACAACTGGTGGTGCCAGTTGAGAGTGAATGGTGAAATTTTGTTAAGGTGACTGATTTTTGTTTTGACAGGCTCAGCGATTATTGTATGAACCGGTCAGAATGAGAAAGTGAAATAAAAACTGAGCTGGAGATGATCGGCAGGACAGGATGCATCTATGGAGAGAGAAACAGAGTTCTTTTTCAAGTTATCAGACCTTTCATTTGTTTGGGTCATTGACCTCAGATATATATAAAACAAGCAGCTCTTGGGTTTGGAATTGGCGCTGATTTCTCACAGATGCATTATTTCATTGGCCATGCATTTGTCATATAGGGCCACCCAGGATGAGTTGTCATTTATAATAACTACCACTCTCCCCACTAATTGTTGATGTGCAATGACAAAAGATATTTATGCACATGTGTAGTGATTCCCAAATGGTTGGTATGATACTTTAATCATGTGGTAATAAACCCCCCCGCCCCCCACCAGCAACCTCCCATTGCAGATTACCAGCTGTCTGCTATCTTTCCCTTCATTCCATATTTCCCTGTTCTCAAACCATCCATGTGCTACTGCATACTAACCTCTAGCCCATTACATTCATCACTGCAAGCTCCAGTTGCTATGAGAGTCACGTGTAGATTTCCACATTATGGGAAGTTTTACCACAGTCCCACCTTTGTCATGGGTCTCAATAACTTCTCTTCCAATTTGTTATAATATTTGTTTTGTCTTTTTCCAATTACTTGCCTCTTTCACAATGTCACTTTCTTCATTTAAATACTGATGGAAATAACCCATTAACTATTCCAGCAATCTTGCTTGGCATCTTGTCATTCTGCTCGTTTCTCAGGCCCTAAAACTCATATTAAACGATGTTCTTTGTATGTGGAATACTTTACATGCTTTGTGATAATAATGAGATTTTGCTTCTCTCTTTTTTTTTATTTGTGTCATAATCTTATTTCCCTGCATCATCACTCTTTCTTCATAACCACAGAGTTCTATTCCCTTTCTGATATTGGGTAGTTTCTAATCTTTTTATTAATATCTTGCCTAAACTCAAAAATACCCTTTTTTAATCTTAATAGTTTAAACAGTTTTTATATGACATTCCATATAAAAATATTTGTTCTGAATCATTTCCCATCTTTCTAGCATCTGCCCTTTCTAGTTTGGTGGCTCCTTTGCTCTAATTTGGGATGAAAACTGGCTGAATTCTTCGAAGAACAACTATTGCCAGGTTACTGCCCACGGGCTGAAGACCAACACTTTCCCCCATATGTTTTCCTTAACATCATTCCAAATGTTTTATTACTGCTATTAAATTGTGACTAACTTGGCTTTCTTCAGACTCGATAGAATAACGGTGTTTATGTTGTTTGTGCAGGATATTCAGAATGAGGATGAACAGGTAGAAAACCTCAAGCAAACCATGAAAGCCCACAGAAGACGAAGAAAAAAGCCTGTAGGTTTTTGATACAGGACGACTTATGTCAGTTTTATTTCTAACCTAGTTTCCTTCTCTTAAGAGATCACCAGATATTTTATTGAGTCCCTTACTTCTCTGGATTTGAAACAAACGTAAACCTTTCAGGATTACTGACAACTGCCTGCCAAAATTATTGACAGGAGACCAGTAGAATTATGCAGAAATATCTACAGGCCATGCTTGAGTAACAGATGGATTTTGTTTTTGTAGATGTCCATAAGTTAGAAAATGCTCTGAAGTCACTTTATGTGGTGATCATGTCTCCCTGGTATTGCAATGAATGTCATGAAAAGCAGATGAGATTGATAAGGAAATCAAGAACTGAAAGTGGGGAAAGAGGGAGGGACAGAGACACATACGATGATTAGTAATTTCCCACTTTCCTCTCCATTTCACCTTGCCCATTAGAGTCTTTATAGCAAAATGACAAGGATTCAGCAAATTAGGCGCTAAAATACTTTTCCTTACTGTTTTTCTTAATCTGGTACAAATCTGTATCAGTGCTTTCACAGTTTAGAGACCCTTCAAGCAGCTAATATAACTTACTCCCTTAGAACTCTCATATTTCGTGTGGCATTCATATTTCGTTCCTACTAATGTATTTCTTTAAAATAGCCTTTTTTTCCAAACTAGAAAGTATTTGTGGAAATCATTGGCCCTAACTTGTATTTTAATTCACAGCTCATGGATGTTGGTGATTTAGATCCTGAAGAATCTAAAAAGGACATAATCAAAATCACTCGTCGTCAGAGATGTGAGTTGTCATTAACAGTATTTAATTATTGCTGTATACTACCTTTTGTTTCAATGTATGATTTCCAAAACAGTAAATAGTATGAATGCCTTCCACCTTCAGAAATCACTAGTGTGATTCAGGCCCTAATAAAGCAGTTACTTGCTACGATCTGGTTCTTGACTTCAGAATGCTAGGGAAGATTGTGCTTGATCCAGCATCTGGGTCACATTTTCCTCCTAGTCATCCGTGCTATTTATTGTAGAGGCTAGGCTGTCACAGCCATCTTGGTGCTCAGTTATCTGTGACTAGGAACTATTGATTAGGTCGTAAAATCAGAGGTCTCACCCCGATGGACGACTGGCATTTCATTTTGTAAAAAATGCATCAAAGGTAATCCATTTACTCAAATGCACCTTGAGATAATTAATATTAATACTTATATTAATTTGATGAAAAGAACAAAACCCCCACTTCACTTAAATTTTTAACCGCAGGTTAGTGGTACCTTACAATGTCAAACCAAACAGTACAACAGGAGGTCAAGTGTGCTTCAACCACCAGTGCATCTCATACTTGTAAATGCAGTGTCCAAGTATGAAAATCCAGAAAATACTGATGCATGTTCGGCACCTAGCTGATACTCTCCTAAGGAAATGCAGACTGGTTATCAGGAAAGTCTGGCCCAATATGCAGTGTTTCACAGCTATGATTCTAGAGTGAGTGTGTGTGTGTGTCTTAAAATATTAATTTTTCTTGTTCTGTGAAGGTACTCAAAATGTGAAGTGTTTCAAATGTTTTTGCTTTGCAGGGGGAATGTGTAGGTGGAAGGGAGAGCCAGGAAAATGGGTGGGGGTCTGGGCAAAATGGAATGTAGTTCACTCAATTCCCAAAGTAGCATTTTTTCATTTGTCAACCGTAGCTTTAGATTGGAGCAATATTGTTTTAGCCTCACATAAGAGGTTTGTTTACATAAAATGCTTAAATAGTCTGGGAAATCCGGAGGGAAAATAAGGACGTAAGTAATTGGAACAGGAGGAGGCCCTTCAAGCATGTCCCCTATTCCACGCTTCATCTCTTTTTCTGTATCAGCTCCACATAGCCTCAGTTCCACAGTCTTTCAAATACAAATCCGATTCTTTAGAATATCTTCAAGGGTGCAGCCTGTGAGGGGAAGAGTTCCAGATATTTGCCACACACTGCAAGAAGCTGTTTTAATGGACCTCAGTTTTAAATGATTGCTAATTACAGTGCACCAACAGATATAGATTATGGATGCATCTCATGCACAGATGTAAATAATATCAAGAATGAGGTATTTATTTCTCCCTTGTGTCCTGTCCAAAACCTATTTTTTCCCTTTCTGCTGTCCCTTGGAGGTTTTTATTATAGTATGTATAAATCAGCTATTAAACTGTTTGAGGCATGCTAAGACTGGGAAAGGCTTTTATTACTATAAACAGAACAAATGGAATTAAAGTTGTGTCATAAACTCAGACTTGTCTGAAATAATATTTGATGCAACCGCCTTGTTATGTTCTAGGAAAATATTAAATTGATTGAAGGAAAGGTCACGCATAGAAACCATTGGAATATCAACAACATTTTTAAGTCATATTACTGAATATGTTGAAGTAATGGTAATAAATTCCGATGTTCTCAATTCAAAGGGAGTCCTTGAGGTACTGTCAGTTTATCCCAAACCAGCTGTTGTTACATTAGGAGGCACATGACTCTTTAGTTTTCTCACCAAGAGAGACAACAACTTTTTAGATCAATTATAACTTTTAGAACTATACTTTGTTCCCAGTTCTTTATCTCAGTTTGCTCAATCCTTATTTCTTCTGTTTTGACTTCAATACATTCAAATGAGAAAAGTTTTATTATTTTGAATACAGGCAGTCCCCGAGTTACGAATGTCCGACTTACGAACAACTCTTATTTACGAACCAAGAAAGGAGAACGCCGCCCGCCATTTTAAGTCAGATCGCGACGCTGTCCACCATTTTAAGTCATTGCCATTGACAGTGTTGAGTGTTTAACTTCGTATTTGGCTTAAATTGTTCTTAGTAAGATTGACCATGACCCCGCTCCCCCCCCCCCCACCCCCCATTCTGGTCTGCTGGTGGTGCAGTGAGACAGTGAGATCAGTGCCCGGCTGGAGAATGGAGGTTCGCGAGTTCGATCCACTGACAGACCACTCCTGTGCCGGGTTGTTGTCGATCCACTGACTCCCGTAATATCCGT
Source organism: Hypanus sabinus (assembly GCF_030144855.1). Classification (NCBI taxonomy): domain Eukaryota; kingdom Metazoa; phylum Chordata; class Chondrichthyes; order Myliobatiformes; family Dasyatidae; genus Hypanus; species Hypanus sabinus. The sequence goes on from NC_082719.1 coordinate 26,656,276, forward strand.
GACAGGTTGATGTCGAGCTCACAACTCAACCTCGTAAAAAAAAACACTGCCACCTCCAGTTTAAATTCCCATGCGAAATATTGAGGAGGATCAAAAACCCAAACCCAACACAGTCCCCACTTGTCCCATTTAGCCTGCCTCAGTGCGGTGGACTTTTGGACCTGGGGAATTCAGTGCAGTGGTCCGTAGCTTGGGACCCGCCACCAGCAGTGTTTCTGTTCCATTGACGGTGTGCGGTGGACCTTAGGACCCAGCGGACCTTGGGAGCTGACGCAATTCAGGATCCGCACCCCGCAGTGTTTCTGTTCCATTGACGGTGTGCGGTGGACCTTAGGACCCAGCGGACCTCGGGAGCTGACGTAATTCAGGATCTGCCGCCCACAGTGTTTCTGTTCCATTGACGGTGTGTGGTGGTCCTTAGGACCCAGCGGACCTCGGGAGCTGACGCAGTTCAGGATCCGCCGCCCACAGTGTTTCTGTTCCATTGACGGTGTGCGGTGGACCTTAGGACCCAGCGGACCTCGGGAGCTGACGCAGTTCAGGATCCGCCGCCCGCAGTGTTTCTGTTCCATTGACGGGAAGCGATCGCAATTGAAAATAAAGTGGAAATAATAAAGTGTTTGGAAAGAGGTGAAACACCATCGGTCATTGGAAAAGCATTAGGCTACAGTCAGTCAACGATCAGAACAATTTTAAAGGAATAAGGATAAAGTGAGAATAATGCAGCATTTGAAAGGCCCTGCCCCGATGAAAGCTACAATTATTACTAAGCAACGCAGTGGTTTAATTATTGAAATACATACATTTCTTAAGTGTTTTATATGCATAGAAAGGTAAAATATATACTATATACTAAGACAAACGTTTGACTGGCGCTAAATAATACCAGATGTACTTGTTCCGGCTTGCGTACAAATCTGACTTAAAGACGGACTCAGGAACGGAACTGTATGTAACCCAGGGACTGCCTGTATTTGTATTTAGAGGATTCATATTTGGTGCTAGATTTTTATATGTTCTAACTAGATCCATCAGCCGCCCTTTTATGTGGGGGTGATTAATGTGTAGCTCTCTCATGAAGAGGGAAGTAATACACACAAAATGCTGAGGAACTCGGGAGGTCAGGCAGCTTCCATGGAAATGACAGTTGACATTTCGGGTTGAGACCCTTCTTCAGGACTAGGTGAAGAGTGGCTCAGTCACGAAGAGGGAGGAATTCAAAGTGTTCTTTCAATGTATGAATTTGTGATTGCCTTCCCCTTACTATCTGTTGTTTATCATTTCCCATCAGCTCTTCCTGCTCCTGCTGTGTCCACCCCAAGTACTAGTTTTGCTGAATACTCCATGAGAGAGAAAATGAGGGAAAAACTGAAAGCAGCCAGGGTATGTGTGGCTTACATGAATAAACCTTAAATTTATATCAAAGTAGACTCATGCTTTTTGCTAAAATGTGTTATTTTGGTTGGTGTTTTGTCTTAACCCTTTCCATGCAATTTTTTAAAGTAGGAAAACAGTGTGATTTATTTGTCATTGTGTATGACAAGACTCAAGCTACAGTCTTGCTTTCTTTTGATATTTTGGCTCAGATCTTGTTTGGCCTCTGCAAGGTTTCCAGAGTTCTCAATACACTGGCAAGTTTTGGGCTTCCTGTGTAAATGTGGGTTGGATGCTGATGCTTTTGCCATCCGAAGGTTCTTCTGAAGTTAGGAATGAGACAAGCATAAAGGTTGCTGCTTATGATCTTTTCATTAAGTGTTGTGAGAGCAAAGGAGAAGAAGCATGGCAAGAGACAAAAAAGAGAGAGGCTGAAGCTAGTATGACCTTCTTCCAGACGACTGACAACAGGAAGTTCCAGTGAGATAGTCAGATTGTGACACCTGCCTCTGAAACCAAGAAGTTTACAGAAAAAATACACAGGCAACTGTAACCACTGGAAAACTCACAGAGCAATCACGTACATAGAGTCACTGGCCACTTTATTAGGTATACAGGTTTCCCCCGCTATCTAAAGGTAGAGCGTTCCTATGAAACCGCTTGTAAGCCAAAATGTCGTAAAGCGAAGAAACAATTACCATTAATTTATATGGGAAAATTTTTTGAGTGATCCCAGACCCAAAAAATAACCTACCAAATAACACATAAAACCTAAAATAAAATGAACATATAGTAAAAACAGGAATGATATGATAAGTATACAGCCTATATAAAGTAGAAATATTGTATGTATGGTGTAGTTTCAGTTTTCAGAATTGGGAAGACAGCGAGCCAAAATTGATTTCAAGAAAAAAAATAGGCACGTACGCGCATATGCACATACACACACGCGCACACAACTGCCCACACAAGGCTTCACGGTCATTGTAGTCTTTCTTGGGGTGAACACACGTATAAAGCAGGCGTCTTTTTATTGTAAAAGTGAAAATCCTCTTCGGTTAGTGAAAACAGGTACTAATGTAGGTCTTTGGTAACAACAAGCTGTCATAAAATGGGGGCCATCTGTACCTGTTCGTTAAGAGTTGCAGACAGTTCCTGTGGAGTTTACGCACCAGTTTTAAAAAGCGAGCGGAGCCTGTCGGGCCTTGTCTGCCAAACGGGAGAATGCTTTGTTGTTAGTTACTTAGCGAGGGCCAACAAAAAAAAGTGAGGTGCAAACAGAGCAGCCATTGTGGGAGCAGCCTTTTCTGGAGTGCGCTAAGGTTAGGGTGGGAGCTTTGGTTCACAGGCTTCAGAGAAAATAGGCAAAGGCTCTAAATGAGTTTCAAGTAAGCCTTTTTCCCCTCTTTCTTTCTTTGTTAGTACATAGATAGTACATTGAGAATGGGCCCAGGGTTAGTGGTATGTCCTTTCCTGTGAGATGTGGAAGCACTGGGCGACCTCCTGTCTCTCAGATGGCTGTGTCTGATCAGAAAACTTGTTTAGGAACTGCAGCTACAGCTTGATGGCCATCAGCTCATACAGGAGAATGAGGAAGTTATAGATAAGATCTACAGGATGGTAGCCACCCATAAGTTGCAGGGGTCAGGTAGCTGGGTGACTGTCAGGAGAGGGAAAGAAGATAGGCAGCCAGTCCAGCCTCCTTGGCTGTTCCCCTCGATAAAAAGTATACTGCTTTGGTGACTTTTGGGAGAATGACCTACCAGCAACAGGGTCTCTGGCACAAAGTCCAGCTCTGTGGCTCAGAAGGGAAGGGAAGAGAGGAGGAGTGCAGTAGTGATAGGGGATTCCATAGTTAGGGGAGCCCACAGGAGATTCTGTGGTGAGCAGCCTGAAGTCCTGGTGCATATTGATGCCAATGATACAGGTAGGAAAAGGGATGAGGTCCTGCAGAGAGAATACAGGGAGTTAGGTAGAAAGCTGAAAAGCAGGACCTCAAGGGTAGAAATCTCTGGATTGCTGCCTGTGTCATGCATCATTGAGGGTAAGAATAGAATGATCTGGCAGATGGATATGTGGCTGAGGAAATGAGGCAGGGGCAGGAGTTTGGATGTCTGGGTCATTGGGTTCTCCTCTAGGGAAGGTATGACCTGTGCAAAAAGACATGTTACACCTGAACTCAAAAAGGACCAAAATCCTTGTGGGCAAGTTTGCTATAGCTGTTGGGGAGATTTTAAACTAATCTGGCAGGGGAACAGAAACCAGAGTGATAGGACTGAGGTTGGTGCAGTGGTATAGTAAGTTTGTGATGAAGTACAAGCTGATGATAGGGCAAAACTGCAGTCATTGGGATGAGTTGAAGTGTAACATGGGGGCAAAATTGGAAAGGATGATGAAAACAGGACTAAAGATGTTATATTTGAATACACACAGTGTATACACATAACTCTTTACAATCTATATTAATGATTTGGAGAAAGGGACTAAGTGCAACGTATCGAAGTTTGCTGATGACACAAAGATGGGAGGGAGTGTAATGAGTGCGGAGGGCATTGAAACCCTGCAGGGGGACACAGGTAGGCTGAGTGATTGGGCAGACATTTGGCAGATGAAATATAATACGGACAAGTGTGAGGTCTTGCACTTTGGCAGGAAAAATAATAGAGCAAGTTATCTAAATGGAGAGAAACTGGAAAGTGCTTCTGTGCAAAGGGATCTGGGGGTCCTGGTACAGGAAACACAAAAAGTTAGTATGCACGTGCAGCAGGTGGTCAAGAAGGCCAATGGAATGCTGGCTTTTATTGCTAGGGGGATGGAGTATAAGAACAGGGAGGTCTTACTGCAGTTGTACCGGTATTGGTGAGACCACACCTGGAGTACTGCGTGCAGTTCTGGTGTCCATATTTAAGAAAGGACATACTGGCTCTAGAGGCAGTGCAGAGAATGTTCACTAGGTTAATTCCGGGGATGGGTGGGTTGATGTATGATGAGAGGTTGAGTAGATTGGGACTCTACTCATTGGAGTTCTGAAGAATGAGAGGCGATCTTATTGAAACATATAAGATTGTGAAGGGGCTTGATCAGGTGGATGCGGGGAGAATGTTCCCAATGAAGGGTGAAACTAGGACTAGGGGGCAGAATCTTAAAATAAGGGGATGCCGTTCCAGGACTGAGATGAGGAGAAATTTCTTCACTCAGAGGGTAGTGGGGCTGTGGAATTTACTGCCCCAGAGAGCTGTGGAAGCTACTACACTCAATAAATTCAAAACGGAGATAGACATTTTCCTGGATAAAAATGGCATTAGGGGATACGGTAAGTGGACATGAGGCTAGGTTTAGATCAGCCATGATCTTGTTGAATGGCGGAGCAGGCTTGAGGGGCCGATTGGCCTACTCCTGCTCCTCTCTCCTATCTCTTATGTACAGAATGAGATAGATGACCTGGTAACCCGGTTAAAGATTGGCTGGTATGGCGTGAGCATCAGTGAGTCATGGCTGAAAAATCACAGTTGGGAACTTAACATCCAAGGATACTCATTGTATCAAAAGAGCAGAGGGATGGGGTGGTATTGTTGGTAAAATATGAAATCAAATCCTTGGAAATAATTGACATAGGATAAGAAGATTTAGAATCCTTGTGAGAAGAGTTAAGAAACTGCAAGGGTAAAAAGACCACAGTGGGAGTTTTATACAGACCTCCCAAAAGTAGCCAGGATGTGTGACATAAATTACAACAGGAGATTGCAAAGGCATGCAAGAAGGGTAATGTTACATTTCAGTATGCAGGTAGATTAGGAAAATCAGGTTGGTGCTGGATTTCAAGAGAGAATTTGTATGATGCCTATGAGATGGTATTTTAGAGCAACTTGTGGTTGAGCCTACCAGGGAAAAGGCAATTTTGGTTTGGGTGTTGTGTAATTAACCAGATTTGATTAGGGAACTTCAGGTAAAGGAACCATCTGAAGGTAGTGATCATCATCTGATAGAATTCTCCCTGTGGTTTGAGAGGGGGAAGCTAAAGTGAGATATATCAATATTGTAGTGGAGTAAAAGGAATTACAGAAGCAAAAAAGAGTTGATCAAAGTTGATTGGAAGGGATCACTAGCAGCGATGATGGCAGAACAGCAATAGCTAAAATTTCTAGTGGCAATTAGGAAAGTGCAGAATAGATACATCCCGAAGAAGAAGTGTTCTAAAGGGGAGCATAAGGTGACTAGGGCTGCCAAGGGAAGTTAAAAATAGCATAAAAGCACAAGAGAAGGCTTATAATATAGCAGAGCTTAGTGGGAAGGTAGAGGATTGGAAATGTTTTAAAAAACAACAGAAGCCAACTAAGGAGAGATAAAATGAAATATGAAGGTAAGCTAGCCAATAATATAAATGAGGGTACCAAAGTTTTCTCAGATTTTAAAGAGTTATATGAAAAAAAAAGAGATGAAAGTGGAAATTGGATTGCTAGAAAATGACACTGGAGAGGTAGTAATGGGGGACAAAGGAATGGTGGGTGAACTCAAGTATTTAGCAGCAGTCTTCATTGTGTAAGGTTGTCTACAGTGGATGCAATCTTATTGGCTCTCCACTTGCCCTTGGATCACCTGGTCAATAGCAATGCCTACATTTTTTTAAATTAAGTTTTTGCAAAAAATAATTGTCTCTAACAATTCACATCATTTTATAATTTCTTTTAAGAATAGCTGTTCCCTTTGCAAATTCTGCATGTCAGACTTGCACATCTGTGCCTCATTGCAATATTTTTCACTTATTATTGCTCCAAGATCTTTGCTTTCTCATTAATATATGTAATAAGAGATACACACAAAGCAGCTGGAGGAGCTCAGTAGGTCAGGTAGAAATATGCAGGAAACTGGACAGTGGACATTTCAGATCAAGACCCTTCATCGGAAATTTTACATCACTGGGGGCGTCATTGTCTCCATTTAATAGGAAATTAAACAGGAAATCCATTTAAAAGGGAATAACTGCATCATATCAGTTGTTAGACTGATGTTATAGACTTGCCATTGAAAGAAGCATTCAGCCGCATTAGCTCTCTGAATTTATCTTTAGTGATTCTGTAACATACAGATTGAACAGAAGATATAACTGGCATGACATATAATCTTGTCAAGACATGGTTACCAATTGAATTTTGAACCACGATCCTTGTTTTTGATAATTGCAGTGAAAGGACCAGGAATTATAAACCAATTTATAAACGTTGCCTTTCATTTATCTTTGTCCTGTGAGGTGTGATCATACCTCTGTTTGTGATTGGTTCAAAATTTGTTGGGCTGACTGAAATGCACATATCATTTAATGAAGTTTGTTGATTGCTTACCTTGAGAGGAAGATGATTGTTCTAAATAGCACTGAAATCGGACACTTTCTCCTGCAACCATGAGAGCTGTGATGCCTGTCACTGCATCTCCTCCCTCACCACCAGCCAGAAACCCAAACAATCCTCCCAGGTGAGACAGAATTTCATGTGAATCTCCTGTAATCTGGTTCATTTCAACCAGTGCTTTTCTATGTGGTCTGCTTTATATCAGTAAGAGCAAGTGCAGACTAGGTAACCAGCTTGCTGAGCACCTACACTCCACCCACTATGGCTTTCTGGAGCTTCTAGTTGCAAGCTGAATTAATATCCTCCCCATTCCCTCAGCCTTATCCTCCACTGGGATATGATCAAGTGTAAACTAGAAGAGCACCTCACATTCTCCCTGGATAGTCCACAGTCCTGTCCCATTGGATTCCATCATCTGTCACCATTTGTTCTCCATCTCCCAGCCTCTGTGATTCCACCCTTCTTTCCTCCATCTGCCAGTCATTTCACTTCACCTGGACACACCAGCTTGACAGCTCTGTTTCCCACTACAGCTGCTGCCTGACCTACTGAGTTCCTCCAGTTGTTTTTGTTTTGCCTTAGATTCTGGTTCGAGGGGTGATTGATAAAGTTCATGGCCTAAGGTAGAAGGAGTCAATTTCAGAAAACCGAGTACATTTATTTTTCAACATAGTCCCCTTCTATACTTGCACACTTAGTCCAGCGGTCGCGGAGCATATGGATCTTGGACCTCCAGAAAGTGTCCACAGCAGGGGTGATTGATGTTTGTGGCCCAAGGAGATGAGTTATTAACTTCAAACTTTCTTCATAATCACTCAACGAGTTGAACTGCATTTGCTTGTAATGAGAGCTGTGTAACTCATCGCCTTATGCCTTAGGCCACAAACTTATCAATCACCCATGCCATGGACATTTTCTGGAGGTCCAAGATCTGTACGCTCCACGACCACTGGATTAATTGTGTAAATGTAGGAGGGGACTATGTTGAAAAATAAGTGCTAGGCTTTCTAAAATTGAATCCTTCTACCTTAGGTCACGAACTTATCAATCACCCCTCATATTTGCAACCTCATAACTCCAAATCAAGATTCATCTTTTACCAAATGCCTTTGTGTGACAGACAATATCTGTTAAAATCCATATTTCTCGGCTTATCTTAAGTCAATCCAATATTTTTCAGATGTCATTAAGGTAATATAATGTAAGTTTTTTTTATTGAATTAAAGTCTGCTGCTTTTTTATTTTTTCCTATTTATTAACTGGTTAAATATGTTTGCAATTTTCAAAAACGTTTTCCAGTTTTGACATGATATCTTGCATTTAAACCAAATAACATTTGTTGTACTCGCACTGAAGAAGATTGATGTTTGCTGTTGGCATTGTGTTAGAGGATACCTTGTTTAATTCACCTGAGAGCCTGAGCAAACCCTTTTAGCACTTTAAGTTAATTGAAGTGTATTTGGATTGATGGTCGTTCTGGTGAGAAGCTGAAAGAACTGAAAATGTCTGAAATGAAGGAAAGATCAGCAACAGGTTTTGAGGGCAAAGGGAGATGGTTTACGTGATCAAGGGAATGTTTACGTGAATGTGGATTTTTATGCATAGTTGAATTAAAACTTACATTTTTAAATGTACTATTTAGTCTAAAGCTGAGAGTGTCATCCAGCAAAAGGAAGAAGATAGATCTGGATGTCTGACTGATCACAGAGATCAAGCATTGGTCACTCAATTTGACACTGAGGTGAGAAAGTGTATGGTATTTTGAACTATTATTTGTTTTAATATAACCCTTATGGTAATTTATTACCTCATTCTTATCATAGATTTCTATTCACTTCCTTGTTGATTAAGGCATTTATTGCATTTCCTTCTGTTACTGTTTCTTTTCATTGGGCCTTTGTATAATTTTCTGAATTAAATTCAAATTGGATTAAAATTCATGTTCTAAGGAAGATCCAGTTATAGATTTATGTTGTTACATTCTTCTCAGAAGAATAATTCTTTATTCATGTCTTCTTTTGCATTAGACATGCCAAGCAGTATGTGCATAGCTCTGTCTTTCTATGACCTTTATCCATCGTATGAGTCAGGCTGCTGAATTTCAAATGACCTAAGTGTTCTGAATTCAACAATGAAAGTAAAGGCAGTGTGATGATGCACTGGGTATATTTGATGGGTCCATCTTTGACATCTGACAGGGTACTATATTATCTTCTCTTTGGAATCCTATAATGAAAAACCTAAAGAAACAGTTGAACTTAGAAATAAAAAAAGATCTTATTCTTAGATAATGCTCTGGATCAAGGGTAACCAATATCGGCTGTACTTTTGTGGGTTCTGATATGGTTGATGAGGCCAATGTAATACCCATCAACTTTTCCACAATAGGGCAGGAGGTATTTGATCATTTGTGAGGTGTTTACTACTTCCCTTGTTCAAACAGGGCTTTGTATGCTCCTGACACATTGACTCATGATTTTCAATACCACCCCAAATGTTTCTTCTTCACTATGAGAGTTTGTGGGCCAGAGGTTCCCGAGAGTCACTGGGGGTGGTGCAATTATTAAGAAAGCCTTGAATGTTTCCTTCTGTCTACTGGTAAATTGCCCCATGGTGAAACTCTAAATACAGTGCCTGTTTTGGGCTTTTAGTGTTGAACTTGCAAATAATGTGGCCTGCCTAATATAGGTGATTGAGAGTAACCAGGCCTCTATAGGAGGAGTTGGCCTGAGAGATGGCACTCACTCCAATTTAATTTTCTTCTATAGAAATAGGAGGATACTCTGGAAACAACATTGGTAGCATTTTCTAGTACATTGAGATGTCTGTTATTGGTAATCTAGATCTCTGAGGCAGCTAGGAAGACAAGAACCAATGTTTAAATATTTCTGTTTCCCTCCAGAGCTAGTCCCTCCAAAAATAATTCTGATTAGTATCATATAAACATCAGTAAACACCCATAAATGTCACAAATGATATGCTTCATTCCTGTCTGGATATCCTACGTTTCAATGCTTTTGTCGACCTGTTTCAATGGTTGGTGAATTAACTTTGTTTGATCTGGTATTGATCATTTGAAATTCAGCTTATTGTGCCCTGGATACCCTCAGCCAACTCAATTCAATGGAGATATGCACTTGTGATGAATGAAATGACTAATTACATATCCACATATCAAGCATTTGTACTGAAGTTTATTTACATAGTACATATAAATAATCTAAATCCTAAATAAGGCAGAAAAGAACTGAGTGTGATAGGCACATTCTTTTCTTCACTATTAACTTGAGGTTTTTATCACCTGCTCAGCCAGACGAAGAGGATGTGAAGACACCGAGGGGTGCTGAATCAGCTATTCCTCCACGGGTTAGGTTTCGTGAGGTAGCAAGTAGATTGAAGGAGAAACCTAAGGCAAGTCTTTGTAAACCATTGGCACACTTCTCTATTTCTTTGTGTTTTAAATTGTACTCGTGCACTGTGTTTTAAGTTAAACCAATCTTAAGGTAAAAAGTCTTTGCTCCTCAATAATTATAATTTGAAATTGTGAACATAGGTAATAGGTCAATGTGGCAGATTGTAAGATAAGGAAGAGGCACCAGTTGTAGTGGTCGACCATGGATACTGCGCCTCTGGTAGTCACAGAGAGTGGCTTCTCCAGGGCGCAAGCCAGAGCATAGTTGATATGGAGATCCGTCTGTTGCCCGTGCAGTGGGATCCCCCCCCCCCCCACGCTGATGACAGGTCCAAAGGAACGACGAGAGTCGGTACAGTTTGGTGCCAGCACCATCGCAGGAGTTGCCGTGCCGGTGCTGGGTACAGCAGTCAGCCGCCTTCGGGGCTCCGACTCCGTATTTTTCCTCGGGGTTCACTCCCAAAGCCTTTCCCATGAATCTGGTATAGCTGCAAGGCAGCAGAGGTTTGAAATCAGAGTTTTCCCTCTCCTAGATGAGCTACCATCTGTGGTTAACGAGCCCCATCTGCCTGGAGCAACTGGTTTTAAGGCGCCAGTGGTCCGCCTTTGCCCCTTCTCCTGTCATTGAGAACAGCTCTGCCGGGCATAAGAACTATGCCACACGTGAAGGCCAGGAGTGGGACTTGGTTGTCAGAGGCTGTTTGAGACGCACGCCATGAAGAGCATTTGTTTAGTAGTGGGAGCTCGTCCCCACTACCACCCTTCGGCTATGACTGCCCTTGGAGCCACCAGTGGTACATCTGGCTATTCACACTTAATTCAGTAAAGTGCTCCTGAAAAGATAGTTGCACAAAGTAACATATTCAGAGGGTGGGGGGGGGGGGGGGCAGGGTCATATGTCAGCTCGATGTTGGTTGAAGATCAGAAAGTAAATCACATTGAAAGAGATCAGTTTTCATTCTTCTAAACTGCAGTGAGCAAAGGTTCCTTTCTACTCAGTGCCTCATGCAGTACAGTTCCTAATTCAGTCTGTACCGTTAAGAGTTAGTGCTGGGGTATAAAGTGTCTAAACTCGATATTGGTGTTTCAGGTGAAAACACATGGTTTTTCTCTGCAAATTTGCCTGCAACACAAACCAAGTAGAAAGTAAGCTATAAAGTTTCAAACAGTTTCTAAACTTCATTGGAAAGTGAGTGGGAAGCAAAGTACTGAAGGAGCAGAGTTCAGGAAAATGTGAAGGTGTTCATTTTAGTAGAAAAATAAATACTACATTTTACATGCTAGGAACCTATTTTTTTAATTCAGGGGGACTTAAATATTCTTACAAATGGAATAAGGGGAATTACCATGTAGGATAGTAAGCAATTAGGAAGGCTTGAGTGGTGACTTGGATCTTTTCCAATTTGCCCACCAGAACAACAGATGCCATCTCATTGGCCCTTAACACAATCCTGGAACATCTGGACAGCAAAGATGCTTACATCAGGAAACTCTTTATCAATTTCAGCTCAGCATCTAAAACCACCATCCCATCAAAACTCCAATACCTGGGTCTCAGTACCTCTTTGTGCAATTAGATCTTGGATTTCCTCACTTGCAGACTCCAGTCAGTTCAGGTTGGCAAAAATATCTCCTCCAAAATCTCTAACACAGGAGCACCACCAGGCCTTGTGCTTAGCCCTGTGATTGACTCACTTTACACCCATGGTTGTGTGGCTAAGTACAGCTCCAACACCATATGCAAGTTCACTAATGACACCACTATTGTGGGCTGTATCAATGGTGGTGATGAATCAGCATACAGGAAGGAGATTGAAAATTTGGCTGAGTGGTGGCAGGACAACATCTTATTCAATGTCAGCAAGATCAAGGAACTGACTTCAGGAGAGGGAAACCAGAAGTCCATTAGCCAGTACTTATCAGAGGATCAGAGGTGGAGAGTGTCAGTAACTTTAAATTCCTGGGCGTCACTATCTCAGAGGACCTATCCTGGATCCATTATCTAAATATAATTGCAAAGAAGCACAACAGTGCTTAGGTGTCTTAGGAGTCTCCAGATATTCGACATGACTTCAAAACCCTTGACAAACTTCTATAGATGTGTGGTGGAAAGTGTATTGACGGACTGCACTATGACCTGAAATGGGAAGACCAATGCCTTTGAGTGGAAAACCCTACAAAAGGTAGTGGATTTGGCCCAGTACATCGGGGGTAAAGCCCTCCCAACCATTGAGCACATCTACCTGAAACACTGTTGTAGGAAAGCAGCACCCGTCATCAAAAACCCCCACAAGCACAAGTGATTTGTGGTGAGGGCTGCATATCATCACAGAATTCAAATCCAAACATTGTGGTGCCGCCAACATCGCGGCCTCTCTCCCGGATGAGCTCAATCGCTTTTATGCTCAGTTTGAAGTCGTTAACTCTGAGCCTCCAAGGAAAGCCACCGTTACAACCTGCAACCTGGTCATCTCTGAGGCTGAGGTACGCAGGTGTTTCCAACGAGTGGACAGTCGCAAGGCTGCAAGATCCAACGGCATCCCAGGGCGAGTACACAGGATGTGCAGTGTGTTTACAGACATCTTTCATCTCGCCCTCTCCCAGTGTAGAGTGCCCTCCTGCGTCAAATTATCTACCATTGTCCCTATACTAAAAAAGACCAAGGTAACAAAAGACAATAGACAGTAGGTGCAGGAGTAGGCCATTCGGCCCTTCTAGCCAGCACCGCCATTCACTGTGATAATGGCTGATCATACACAATCAGTACCCTGTTCCTGCCCTCTCCCTATATCCCGACCCTGCTATCTATAAGAGCTCTATCTAACTCTGTCTTGAATGCATCCAGAGACTTGGCCTCCACTGCCTTCTGGGGCAGAGCATTCCACATATCCACCACTCTCTGGGTGAAAAAGTTTTTCTGCATCTCTGTTCTAAATGGCCTACCCCTTATTTTTAAACTATGGTCTCTAGTTCTGGACTCATCCATCAGCAGGAACATGCTTCCTGCCTCCAGCGTGTCCAATCCCTTAATAATCTTATATGTTTCAATCAGATCCCCTCTCATCCTTCTAAATTCCAGTGTATACAAACCCAGTTGCTCCAATCTTTCAACATACGACAGTCCTGCCATTCCGGGAATTAACCTTGTGAACCTATGCTGCACTCCCTCAATGGCAAGAATGTCCTTCCTCAAATTTGGAGACCAAAACTGCACACAATACTCCAGGTGGGGTCTCACCAGGGCCCTGTACAGCTGCAGAAGGACCTCTTTACTCTTATACTCAATTCCTCTTGTTATAAAGGCCATCATGCCATTAGCTTTCTTCACTGACTGCTGTACCTGCATGCTTGCTTTCATTGACTGATGTACAAGAATACCTAGATCTCGTTGTACTTCCCCTTTTCCTAACTTGACTCCCTGTTCTTGCCACCAAAGTGGATAACCTCACAATTATCCACATTAAACTGCATCTGCCATACATTTGCCCACTCATCCAACCTGTCCAAGTCACCCTGCATTCTCATAACATCCTCCTGACATTTCACACTGCCACCCAGCTTTGTGTCATCGGCAAATTTGCTAATGTTACTTTTAATCCCTTCAGCTAAATCATTAATGTATATTGTAAACAGCTGCGGTCCCAGCACTGAACCTTGCGGTACCCCACTGGTCACAGCCTGCCATTCCGAAAGGGACCCGTTAATCACTACTTTGTTTCCTGTCAGCCAGCCAATTTTCAATCCATGTCAGTACTCTGCCTCCAACACCATTTACCCTAATTTTGCCCACTAATCTCCTATGTGGGACTTTATCAAAAGCTTTCTGGAAGTCCAGGTACACTACATCCATTGGCTCTCCCTTGTCCATTTTCATAGTTAAATCCTCAAAAAACTCCAGAAGATTAGTCAAGCATGATTTTCCCTTCATAAATCCATGCTGACTCGGACTGATCCTTCTACTGCTATCCAAATGTGTCGTAATTTCCTCTTTTATACTGACTCCAGCATCTTTCCCAACACTGACGTCAGGCTAGCCGGTCTAACCCTGTTTTCTCTCTCCCTCCTTTCTTGAAAAGTGGGACAACATTAGCCACCCTCCAATCAGCAGGAACTGTTCCTGAATCTATAGAACATTGAAAAATGATTACCAATGCGTCCATGATTTCTAGAGCCACCTCTTTAAGTATCCTGGGATGCAGACCATCAGGTCCCGGGGACTTATCAGCCTTCAGACTCAACAGTCTTGCCTAATATAAATTTCCTTCAGTTCATCCTTTACCCTAGTTCCTTTGGCCACTATTACATCTGGGAGATTGTTTGTGTCTTCCCTAGTGAAGACAGATCCAAAGTACCCGTTCAACTCGTCTGCAATTTCCTTGTTCTCCATAATAAATTCACCCGTTTCTGTCTTCAATGGCCCAATTTTGGTCTTAACTATTTTTTTGCTATTCACATACCTAAAGAAGCTTTTACTATCCTCCTTTATATTCTTGGCTAGTTTATCTTCGTACCTCATTTTTTCTTGGCGTATTGCTCTTTAAAAGCTTCCCAGTCCTCCAGTTTCCCGCTCATCTTTGCTATGTTATACTTCTTCTCTTTTATTTTTATACTGCCCTTTACTTCCCTCATCAGCCACGGCCGCCCCTTACTCCCCTTAGGATCTTTCTTCCTCTTTAGAATGAACCGATCCTGCACCTTCTGCATTATTCCCAGAAATACTTGCCATTGTTGTTCCACTGTCTTCCCTGCTAGGGTATTATTCCATTGAACTTTGGCCAGCTCCTCCCTCATAGCTCCATAGGTCCCTTTGTTCAACTGTAATACTGACACATCCGATTTTCCCTTCTCCTTCTCAAATTGTAGGTTAAAACATATCATATTATGGTCACTACCTCCTAATGGTTCCTTTACCTCGAGGTCCCTGATCAAATTCGGTTCATTGCACAACAGTAAATCTAGAATTGCCTTCTCCCTGGTAGGCTCCAGTACCAGCTGTTCTAAGAATCCATCTCGGAGGCACTCCACAAACTCCCTTTCTTGGGGTCCAGTACCATTCTGATTCTCCCAGTCTACCTGCATGTTGAAATCCCCCATGACAACTGTATCATTACCTTTGCGACATGCCAATTTTAACTCTTCATTCAACTTACTCCCTACATCCAGACTGCTGTTTGGGGGCCTGTAGATAACTCCCATTAGGGTCTTTCTACCCTTAGAATTTCTCAGTTCTATCCATACTGACACTACATCCCCTGTCCCCCCTCGCAAGGGACTGAATATCATTCCTCACCAACAGAGCCACCCCACCCCCTCTGCCAGTCAGTCTGTCCTTTCGATAAGATGTATATCCTTGAATATTCATTTCCCAGGCCCTGTCTGCTTGAAGCCATGTCTCAGTTATTCCCACATCGTACTTGCCAATTTCCAACTGAGCCTCAAGCTCATCTACTTTATTCCTTATACTTCGTGCATTCATATATAATACTTTTAATTTGTTACTCCCCTCTCCTCCTCTCCTTTCATATCAATTCCTATTTCACTTGGCCATACTGTATGATCTCTTCTTGATCTTTCTACTCCATTGATTCTGTTGTCCTTTTTAACTTTTCTTATTTTCACTTTCCCTTTAACTCCATCCTTATATTTCCAGTTCATCCCCTACCCCCACTACGTAGTTTAAACACATCCGTGTTGCAGTGCATGCCTGAATGACTGGTGTCCTATCGTACTCACCTCAATAATGAGCAAATGCTTTGAGAGGCTGGTCAAGGACTACAGCTGCAGCTTGCTACCACCCACACTGGACCCCTACAATTCATCTACTGACACAACCTGTCGACAGATGACAGAATCGCCACTGCTCTACACACATCATCCTTACACGTCTGGAGAAGAAGGATGCTTATGTGAGAATGCTGTTCTTCGACTGCTTTTCAGCATTCAACACCATAGTTCCATCCAGGCTCGACAAAAAGCTCAGAGACCTCTGCCTTCACCCTGCCTTGTGCAGCTGGATCCTGGACTTCCTGTCAGATCACCAGCAGGTGGTAAGAGTGGGCTCCCTCACCTCTGCCCGTCTGACCCTCAATACAGGAGCCCCTGAAGGCTATGTACTGAGTCCCCTTCTTTACTCCCTGTATACCCATGACCCATAGCTCCAATCTGCTAATTAAATTTGCCAACAACATTACATTGATTGGCCATATCTCAAACAATAACGAGGAGGGTTACAGGGATGAAGTCATCTCTCTGACACAGTGGTGTCAAGAAAACAACCTCTCCCTCAATGTCGCAAAAACAAAGGAGCTGGTTGCGAATTACAGGAGGAATGGAGACGGGCTAACCCCTATTGACATCAACGGATCTGGGGTTGAGAGGGTAAACAGCTTCAAGTTCCTCGGCATCCACATTCTCAAGGATCTTCCATGGTCTGTACACACCAGCTGTGTGGTGAAAAAGGCACAGCAGCGCCTCTTTCACCTCAGATGGTTGAGGAAGTTTGGTATGGGTCACCAAATCTAAGAACTTTCTACAGGGGCATAAATGACAGCATCCTGACTGGCTGCATCACTGCCTGGTATGGGAATTGTACCTCCCTTAATCGCAGGACTTTGCAGAGAGTGGTGCAGACATCCCAGCGTATCTGTAATTGTGAACTTCCTATGATTCAGGACATTTACAAGGACAGGTGTGTAAAAAGGGCCCAGAGGATCATTGGGGACCCGAGTCATCCCAACCACAATCTATTCCAACTGCTACCATCTGGGAAGTGGTACCACAGCATAAAAGCCAGGACCAACAGGCTCTGGGACAGCTTCTTCCACCAGGCCATCAGACTGATGAACTCACACTGACTTGAGTGTACTCTATATTACATTGACTGTTCTATTTATTATAAATTGCTATGATTGCACATTGCACATTTAGCTGGAGACGTAACAAAGATTTTTACTCTTCATGTATGTGAATGATGTAAGAAATAAAGTCAATTCAATTCATCCAGGCTATGCTCTGATAATAAATTTTGAAATGTTAAATAAGCCTAATTTTTAGTACTTTGAAATACAACTTGGGCAGTCTCAATGCATTGTACAGGACTTTGATGTAGAACTTCTATAAATCTTTTCCTTCCACTTTTAAAGACACACCTGACTTGAAGGCAATGCAGTGAGATTCTAGATAATGTATAGAATATCCTCGTGGATGTCCAAGTATCTATCACTATCTTCATTCCAAATTTCACCCCTGAGATGTTTGGCTCCAATTTTTAAACAATGTCCTGTTGTCCTGTTTCACAACCCATAGAAGTAGATTTGCTCCATTAATCTATCAAATTCCTTTAATATCTTGATCCATCAATTCAATCCCAAACTTTCTGATTGAATCTGAATGAAATGAAAATCGCAGACATTTTCATTTTCCATTAGTTTGGCATGTTCATCTTCGGTTCACAGTTTTGTAGGATCAACAATCAGGCATTTTCTAGAACAGGGGTCGACAACCTTTTTGCCTCTGTGGGCCGGATCATGTATTAATGAGCGGACGGTGGGCCAGGTAAATGCCATAAAATACTTGAAATGGGAATTATCCATTTAAATACATCTAGTTATGTTTTGCCTCAAATTAATGAATAATGCATGCTAGAAAATCATTTGTGCTTAAGGTTGCCTACCTCGTTCTAGAATTTTGTACACAGACCGTTCTGTGCAAAAGTCTTAGGCATGCTAGATTTTGGTTTAGATGTTTATTTTTTGATATCTGCATTATTGTGTCAGTAGAAAAGAGCAAATTTTAGATTTCCAACCATTGTTTCCAAAAAAAATTAAATGTTAGAGAATTATTTTGCATTTCATTAATGAAAGTAATATATTAAGTAATAGACTCCTTTTCAAATAGAAATTTGGTTACTTTCTAGGTATATAGCCCAGTGTATGATTAAACAAAGATCGCAAACAGGTGCTAATGATCAATGACATAATGAGTTGAATGAACTAAACTGGTTAACTGAAACAGAAACATGTGTGGAAGGAATCAAACTGGGTGAAGGACAATCAAACTAAAGGGCAGATGTGACAGTTTATCCTTAAAATCATCAGTTTTTACACCATGGCATGAGTGAGCATAGCAACGAGACACAAGGTGGTCATCCTGCATCAGTAACATCTCTCCCAAGCAGAAATTTTGCAGCAGACAGGAATTTCAAGCTGTGTTGACCAACCTCTTCAGAAGAAGCACAAAGAAATTAGTATGTTTGAGGACCAGAATCACAGTGGTTGGCCACGGAAACTGAGTGCAGCAAGGTCCTGAAACTTACTTAGTGGTTGATTTCTTAAGTCCTTGGAGTCCCATTTCTTGTTTACTCCCTTTCCAGGCAATAGTACCTTCTTGTAATCAAATGCTCAATCAGCTTAAAGTGTTTAATTTCTTTTTAATCTGGATACATTAATTTTTTTTGTTTTATTTTCAAAATTAGTAGCTTTACCAAACTTAAGGGTTTAGTTTGGTTTCCTTATCCTCTTAATCTCTTGTGTCCACTGATCTCCTCCTAACTTGATCCTGAAATGGTCGCCTACCTTGCACAGATGTGTTGAGCCATATCCTTAAACAAAAAGACATTGATTGCATTCCAAATTATAATTATGACAACTATTTCCATGGCTTACCAACTGAATCATTCAACAGAGGAAGTTTAGCAGTCGGGATAGCCAAGAGCACAACAAAGGAAGAGGAAAGACTGTTGCTTAATTATCTTATTTTATTCATTTTAATGTAAAAGGCTCAACTTATAAGGCAGATGAACTCAGGGCATAGATTGGTTCTGGGGACTGGGATATTATTGCCATAACAGAAATATGGCTGGGAGAAGGGCAGATCTCGTAGCTTAATATTCCACGATATAGATGCCACTGCTGTGATGGAGTTACACATAGTAGAGGAGAGGGGTCTTGTCTTTCTAGTGAGGGAAGACATAATAGCACTGAGTGAAGGTATTTGTGGTGGATCATCCAGTGAGACCATCTGGATAGGACTTAGAAACAGAAAGGAAATGGTCACTTTGATGGGACTATGTTTTAGTCTTCCCCCACCCCCCCCCCCGCCCCATGGTAGTCAGGTGGGAATTGGATGAGCAGATCTAATGGGTACCACAGTAGCATAGCGGTTAGCGCGAACACTGTTAGAGTTCGGAGTGTTGGAGTCCGGAGTTCAATTCTAAAGTCATCTGTAAGGAATCTGCACATCTTTCCCGGTAGAGTGTGTGGGTTTTCTCCGGGTGCTCCAGTTTCCTCCAACAGTCCAAAGGTGTTGTGGTTAGTAGGTTAATTGATCATTGTAAATGATCCCGTGATTAGGCGAGAGATAAATCAGGGTTTGCTAGGTGGCACTGTACCTCAATAAGTAAATAAATAAATCTGTAGCAAGGTTAGAGGTAGTTGCAAGAATAATAGGCTATTATTAGTGGGAGATGTTATTTCCGTGAGATGACTGGACCTTCCATAGAGCAAAGGGTTTGGATGGGGTAGAATGCAAGTGTCCAAAAAGTTTCCTTAATCAATGTATAGAGGGCCCTACCAGAGGAGGTGCAATATTGGAACAAGTTACATAATTGGGGAGCTCTTTGGGTCCAGTGACCATATTTGTATTAGCTTTAAAATAGTTATGGAGAAAGATAGAATGATCTGTGGATTAAGATCCTAAACTGGGTATTTTGGAGGCATGAGGCAGGATTTTCCAGGGGGTCATTTGGGTGAGACTGTTTGGTGGTGAAGGAAGACTTACCTGCAAACAGTCTGATGTTTGTGATATGAAGAGTCCGGGGGGCAGCATATTCCAGTTGGGGTGAAGGGCACGGCTGGCACGTTTAACGGCCCTTGTTATTGAGAGATGTTGAGGCTTCAGTCAGGAAGAAGAAGGTTAATGCAACCAGGAATAAGGAGGTCTCTTGTTGACTACTTAAAATGTAGGAGCACAGTTGAGGGAAATCAGAAGGGTGAAGAGAAGATATGAAATGGATCTGGCAGACAGGATTAAAGAAAATCCCAAGAGGTTCTGTTGGTACATTAAGAGTTAATGTGTGGTTTGGGAGAGAATAGCAATCAACCCCCCCCCCCCCCCGCCCCCACTTAAAGATCAGCATGTGTGGAGCCACAGGAAGAGGGAGAGACATTTAATGAATATTTCCCATCAGTTTGTTTAGTGGAGAAAATGATAGATACTGAAGAAATAAGGGAAATGAGTGGTGATGTGTTGAACCACATATGAATTGCCAGTGAAGAGGTGCTGGTGACCTTAAGAGATAACAGGATAACAGGGCCCAACTGAATGTATCCAGAGACCTTGTGGGAAGTGAGGGAAGAAACTTGTGGAGAAATTTGCTTCATCTTTAGCCACACGTGAAGTTCCAGATGAATGGAAGGTGGGTAATATTTTACTCTTATTTGAAAAGGACAATAAAGATAAGTCCAGTGAATTTGACACCAGTTTGTGCTAAGTTACTAGAGGGGATTCAAAACAACAAGGTCAGTTAACATTTGGAGAGGCAAGGATTAATTGGGTATAGTCAGCACTGCTTAGTACTTAGAAAATAGTGTCTGAAAAATCTCTTCGAATTTCTAGAGAGATAACCAGGGGGTAAGGCAGTGGATGTTGTCTGTTTGGACTATAACAAGGCCTTTGACAGGATCTCATGTGACAGGCTAGTCTGAAAGGTTAGATTAGATTGGAGCCAGAGAAAGATAATAAATTGGATTCATTATTAGCTCAGTAGTAGGGAATGGTCAGAGTGATGGTCAGAGTTGTTTCTCGAACTGAAAACCTGCGACCAGTGACGTGCTACAGGGGTTGATGCTGGGGCCTTTGTTGTTCATTATTTATGTACATGATTTTGATGTGAATACGCAAGTCATGTTTAGTATAGTTGCATATAATACTGAAATAGGTGGCTTCATAGGCAGTGAAGATGGTTATAAAATAGCTAGGAGATTGGGCCGAAAATTAGTAAGTTGGTTTCAATTTGGGTAAATGTGAAGAATTACGTTTTAGGAAGTCAGACATTCAAACCAGGGTGGGACTTGTACAGTGGACAGTAGCCCCTGTGGAGCTTTGTGAATAGAGACCTTGGTGTACAAGTATGTTGTTTTCTGAAAGCAGCACTACAGGGCGATAGTTCAAAGTTCAAATGTTCAAAGTAAATTTGTGTCATCATATACAACCCTGAGATTCATTAATAAAGAAATACAATAAAGAAAATAAAGAGATACAACAGAATTTATGAAAACCAAAGATTGACAAGCAATCAGTGTGTAAAAGAAGATAAATTATGCAAATAAAACTCATTCATAGTAACAGGATTGTGAAGACATTTGGCAGTGCAGCCCTTCATCAGTCAAATCACTGAGTATATGAACTATGCTGCAGTTTATCAGACATTTCTAACACTGTATTTGGAGTATTGTGTACTGTTTTGATCACCTTGTTCAAGGAAGATAGTAAACTGGGTAGATTTACAGGGATAATGAACACAAGAAATTCTGCAGATACTGGAAATCTTGAGCAACACACAAAGAATGCTGGAAGAACTCAATCGCATGCATGGAGGGAAATAAATAGTTGATATTTAGGGTCGAGACCCTCCATCAGGACTGCAAAGGAAGGGAGCAGAAGCCAGAATAAGAAGGTGGGGGGGGGGGAGGGGAAGAAGTACAAGCTGACAGATGATAGGTGAGACCAGGTGAGGAGGAAAGTGAGCAGCTGGAGAAGGGGAATGAAGCAAGAAGTTGGGAGGGGATAAAGAAGAGAGAGTCTGATAGTAGACAGTGGACCATGGGCGAAAGGGCATCCGGTCGGCCTGTCTGGGGTCAGGAATGGTGGCGAGGGAGGAGTCATAGGGGCAAGTGTAGCACTTGTCATGCTTGCTATAGTAAGTGCAAGGAGGGGGATCACTGGGGAAGGGTGAACGGACAAAGATCGTGGAAAGAGATCCCTACAGAGAGCAGTGTGAGGAGGGAAAGATGTGTGTGGTGGTAGGATCCCTCTGGTAGTTACAGAGAACAATGTGCTGGATATAGAGGCTTATGGGGTGGTAGGTAAGGACACTTGGAACCCTATCCCTCTAATGGTGGCCAGGTGATTGGGTGGGGGCAGCTATGTGCCAAATGGAGGAGATGTGCTTGAGAGCAGCATGGTAGTAGTGTGGTGAAAGGGTTTACAAGATAATGCCCAGACTCATGGACCTGAGTTATAGGGAGGTGTTAGGCTGATTAGGAGTTTATTCCTTAGACCATACGATATTGAGGAGTGACTTACAGAGGTGTGTGAAATCAGTTGGGGGTAGGGGAACTATTAATAAGGTGAAAGCACATGGTCATTTTTTCCAAGGAGAGGGATCTACAAAATGGAGGTGAAAGATTAAAAGAGCCCTGAGGGGCAGCATCCTCCACACAGAGAGAGGATGGTGTTTGTATGGAAGCTGCCAGAGGAAGTGGCTGAGGCAGGGACAGTAACAGCTTTTTAACAATGTTTGGACAAGTACATGGATAGGGAGGGTTTGACACTGGCCAAGTAAAAGAAGCTGGGACTAGCTTATTGGGCACCCAGGTTGGCATGGACAGGTTGAGCTGGGTGGTCTGATTCCATGCTGTATTACACTGTGTTAAGTGTTCATGCAGCCAGGCAACTTCTAGCAGAGTGGTTCAAATTCTGAAATGCTGAGGCAAGTGAATCAAAAGCAGCTTGATTTCAGCCATAAGAGATTTTAGACACAGAATTTAGAATATAGAGCATCAATGCTTAAAGCTATGAGGCTGCATACTGTGCTTCCAAGGTTAATGTTTGAAAAAGAAACTCTTAAGTATTCAAGTTCAACCCAGTAGATGACATATCAGGCTAGCTAATGAATTAGGTTTATTCGCTTGACATTATACTTATATGGATTTGTTTTGTTGAACGTTCTATTTTTGAATTATAAGCTTAACGTCATGTCAGAGTTTTGTAACCTCTTGTAATTCTCCAACTTTCATGTCGGGGCTCTCACTACTTCTCCATTCATGTTCCCTAAGTGAGAGAGAAGAAGACCCTGAGAATTCAATGCCTAGCCTATACAGCAGGATGTGAACATTGAAACATATAAATATTGGAATTATGTAGGACTCAATTAGGTGGAATGGTGGGTAGATTACATTGTGAAATAAAGGTGAAAAATGCTGGAAAAACTCACCATATCCATGTTTCCAACATTTGAAAGAGATGTTAAGAGTTTCTGGTATACTTAATTATATTCGGCCACTTTTTGAAAAGGTTATCACTTAAAACTTAGATTATTTACAAAAGTAGTTTTATTTACTAATTTCTCAGACTGATTTACATGTTGCATTTTCATTTACGATTTCAGCATATGCTCTTTCCTTTCTATATGAAAACTTCCTCCCCAGAATAGAGTAGAAAAAAGGAAAGTTGTCTAATTCTTAAGGTGTGTTTTGTTAAGTGATTCCAGGTGGGAGGAGTTCAGCTGCTGTATATTGATTTTTCAGTTAACAGTGAAATTGGATCTCCTCTACTGCCACGATGAGGCCACACTCAGGTTGGAGGAACAACACCTTTTATTCCATATGGGTAACCTCCAATCTGATGGCATGAACATCAATTTCTCTAACTTCTGATAATTGCCCTTCCCCAGCTCTCACCATTCCCCATTCCTGTTTTCCTCTCTCCTCACCTTCCCATCCCCTCCCTCTGATACTCCTCCCCCTTCCCTTTTGTCCATGGTCTTCTATCCTCTCCTATCTGATTCCCCCTTCTCCAGCCCTTTATCTGTTTCACCAGTGAAATTCCCAGCTCTTTACTTCACCCTCCCCCTTTCCTGGTTTCACCCATCATCTACAGCCTTGTACTTCTTCCTCTCCACCCCCACCTCCTACTGTGACTTTTCCTCTTTCTCACCAGTCCTGATGAAGGGTATCAGCCCGAAATGTCGACTGTTAACTCTTTTCCATAGATGCTGGCTAACCTGATGAGTTTGCCAAGTATTTTGTGTGTGTTGCTATGAATGTCCAGTATCTGTGGATTTTCCGGTGTTAGCGAAGTTGAATGTTTACTTGTACCCAGATTTAGTAGGAGTGATGTAATCTTAACCTACCTATAATGATATTCGTTAGTACTTAATTGTCCAAGAGCATTTGTTACCAATTTTGAAAAGCATTACTTAGAAAAGTTTGTTTAACTTGTTAAGTAATGGAATGTATCAAGACATGTTTAAATGCACTGTGCGGTGGAGAAGTTTAGTGCATACAATTAGATCATATCCTCCTTGACGTCTATTTATAGTGCAGCTTATCCGTAAATCTGTACTTAATTGGTGTTATCGAGTCCGTGTTTGCTGAATTAGGATTTTTAGTTTAATCCTAGCCTCTGATATTGTCTGTTTGGTGTTCACAATTTTTCAGTGATCTTGTGAGTTTCCTCTGGGTCCTCCAGTTTTCTCCCATGTCCCTAAATCGTGTAGGTTGGTAGATTAATTGTTCATTGTAAATTGCCTCTGGTGTATTGATGATAAAAAGAATTTGTAGGGGGAATTGATAAGACTGTGAGGGGGTAAAATGGGATTGGGCCTGGGCCTCTGTACCTCCCTCTGCAACTGGATCCTTGACCCCCTCATCGGGATTGAAAATAACAATTAGCACAGGCGCACCTCAAGTATGCATGCTTAACCCACTGCTTTACTCACTCGACATTCATGACTGTGTGGCCAGGCACACCTCAAGCACCATCTATAAATTTGCCAATGGCACAACTGTTGTTGGCAGAATCTGAGATAACGATTAGGTGGCACAGAGGAGTGGTTACATAGTGTCGCAGCAACTGCCTCGCACTCCACATTAGTAAGACCAGGGAATTGATGGTGGACTTCAGGAAGGGAAGATCACACAGTAGTCCCTATCAAAGGGTCAGCAGTGGGAAGTGTTATCAAATTCAAGTTCCTGGATGTCAGCATCTCTGAAAGTCGGCCATGGGCCCAACATATCGATGCAATTATGAAGAATGCATGTGAGTGTGTGTATTTCATTAGGAGTTTGAGGAGATTTCATATGTCACCAAAGACTGTCAAATACCTTCTGCTTCGGGGGTGACACTGCACTGGATTGGAAAAAGCAGCAGAGGCTTGTAAACTCAGTCAGTTCCATCGTCAGCACTGGCCTCACCAGCTTCGAGAACCTCTTCAAAAGGTGATGCCTCAAGAAGGTAGAATCCACATGAAGGACTTTCACTATTCAGGACCTGTCCTCTTCTCATTATTACCATCAATGAGGTGGTACAGGAGCCTATAGACACATGCTCAACTTTTTACAAATAGGTTGTTCCCCTTCACATCCAATTTCTGAAGGTCCATGAACAGTCCCTCATCATTTGCTCTCTTTTTGCAGTACTTATTTATTTTTTTATATATTATTGTAATTTATAGTGTGTGTGGCATCTGTTAGTCTTGCGAGACCATGGATCTGTGCCCTCTCCAGGACGCAGGCCTGGGCAAGGTTGTATGGAAGACAGGCAGTTGCCCATGCAGTGAGTCTCCCCTCTCCACGACAATGATGTTGTCCAAGGGCAACGAAGGGCAAGGCCGATACAACTTGGCACCAGTGTCGTTGCAGGAGTTTCCAGAACGAGGTTGAAGGCAACGTTGGACTGCCTTAGGGACTCCAGCTCCGGATTTGTCCTTAGGGTTTACTCCCAAAGCCTTTCCCTTGAGTGGGTATGGCCGCAAGGCAGCGGAGGTTTGAAGTCAGAGTTTTCCCTCTCTTAGATGGACTGCCTTCCCAGGCTGACGAGTTCCATCTACCCAAAGCACTGGTTTGAAGGCACCAGGACCCGCCTTCGCCCCTTCTCCTGTCAGTAGAAAGAGTTCTGCTGGGCCTAGAGGCGAAGCCACAGGAGGAGGCCAGGAGTTGGACTTGGTTGTCAGAGGCTATTTGAGGCGCATGTCATGAGGAGCACTTTTAGGTAGTGGGAGCTTGTCCCCACCACCACTCCTCAGCTTGACATAGTAAGTTTTCTGAATTGTACTATCCTACTGCCACAAAGCAACAAATTTCATAATTCAAAGGTAAAATTTATTATCAGAGTCCATACATGTCACCACAATGCTGAGATTCATGATGTATGTAAATGATAATAAACCTGTTTCTGATTCTGACTAAATAAGTGCTTGATTGTCATCACAGATTCCTTGAAGTCGGAGCCTGTTTCTGTGTGATTTGTCACTCACTATGAATCTAAGAGCAATGAATGTATACTTACAATCTTCATAAGGTAGAAAAACTGGATGTTAGTGAAGGCATGAGAATGTGTGTCCAGAGTTAATAGTTCTATCAAGTCTCCTCTTTGAAAGGATTTTTGTTGCCCAACAATCTTTTCATCCTGATGGTACTTTTGCCAATTTTTCAAAGTTGATTCTATAGACGAAACGTGTGAGGTATGACATGCACTTCCTTTCATCAGTACAGTGGATTCCAGTTAATTGGGCCATCAGTTAATCCAGGTAGCCACTTATTTGTAGAACAAAAATGAATGGAGCTAACATGTAGGATTCCTTTCACTGAATTGAATATATATACATATAGTTCATATATTTATAATAGTAACTGAATATGTTTATATGTCATTCTGTATATATTTTACTGACATTATAGTCTATGCGTTCATAGTCCGACATATATCTAGAATACATTTGGAAAAGGGAGGAGAAGCATTTAATTCATTGGTTTGTATGTGTTTCCTTCAAGAGGACCACAATCTTGTCATTGGGTTTGGAGGCTTGCATGTGTCAATGACCCGGAGAGCAATGCTGGCTGGAGTCAGGGTTTTAAGCTTCAGCTCTTGGTAGGGTCACTGATGCCAAACAGATCAAAGGGTAGAGGCCAGATAAGAGAAATCCACCAGTCCCTATGGATCAAGGGTTCAGCTCAGGGCTAACAGCCCTGACTGGTCAAAATGAATATTGTTACAGAAACAGCAATGAAGAATTCTGCGACAGTATTCCTGAGTCTCCACCTGGGGCTTGCGTGACTGACAGTAGTGAAATCCGAGAGCAAGCTACTGACATGATGAAGGAAGTGTAGAACATAGACAGAGGTGGAGGACCTTCATTGCTGCCATAAACACCAGCAGCGTAATGGGCAGTAGCTAGGTATGTAAGGTTATATTAATTTGCTGGTGATGGAATGAATAGCATTTGCTAAGATAATTGATTTATTTTCCTTACAGTAATAATAGATTTTTAGTTATGATCAAGTGTATAACTTGGTGATTTTTCTTTTAGGTACTATTTTTTTTAAGGTGATATTCTGGTTAACTTGCCTTTAATGCTGTTTACAGTTCAAGGTTGTTTAATGTAATTTTCTCAAGTATAGATTATATGTTCATAAAGTGTCTCTAGGCACAGTAATAGGTGACTGACAGGAAATGATAAAGTGGTGGTGGTGAAAGGTTTGGAAAGGTAGGTTAGTGGATGGAGGTGTTGATCAACGTTAATGCTTAGGGAAGTAACTGTTTTTGAATCTGATGGTCCTGGTGTGGATGCTATATAGCAGCCTCACTGATGGAAGTGAGACAAACAGTTATTAAAGTGGAACGGCATTTGTAGACTTTCCATTGATGGCATAGAGTAACAATAATTTTGTACTGGTAATAGAAATCATACCATAATCCAAATCATAATAGAAGTAATGATTTGGAGAAAGAGGGAGAAGTGCAGCTGCTAGTAATGATTGATGCTTGTACTTCTGCATTTACAGTATTTTGTGGAACAAAAACCTATCCACACTTGGCAAAGATGACAAGCCTTTGTGGTATATTTCCACAATATAGAAGGTCACTTGACTAGTAAGAATAATCTCATCCCCCCCCCCCCACTTATGTTCCCATGACATATTCTTTCCCAAGTACCATTAACCCCTCCAGCACTCCCAACCACCAATTAACCAAAAAACTACAAGTTTTTCATGCATGCAAGGAACCTGGAACTGAGAATCTGGCAATATGTCAATCAATTGTCTTGTTTTCTTTCCAAGAAACAAAGAGAGCAGTCAGCATAGAACTCTGAAACTAATACTTATATTTACAGGATGGGTTTCCATCTGCCGAGGAGGCATATAACTTCTTCACCTTCAATTTTGATCCTGACCCTGAAGAGTTAGAGGAGGAGACAAAAGTGGAGAATCAACCAGAAACACTACATAAAAAAAACCAGGGTGAAGAGGAAGAGTTAGAAGATGGTGGTGAAGAGTCTGCAGTCAGCAAAGGTGGAGAAAAGGAGGAAGAAGGAAAGGTATGGCAGAATTTCAAAGAAAATACAAATTATCTTTTTTTCAACAATCTACCAAAACTATTATTTTTCAGATTTATAAGAGTACTTATTTGCTGTCTGTTTTTCTGCTGGTTTACTAAATAGGAAATGAAACATAGAAAACCTACAGCACAGTACAGGCTCTTCAGCCCACAAAGTTGTGCCGAGCATGTCCCAACCTTAGAAATTGCCTACAATTACCCATAGCCCTCTATTTTTCTAAGCTCCATGTACCTATCCGTTGGCGCGTGGCCTAGTGGATAAGGCATCGGTCTAGTGATATGAAGGTCACTGGTTCGAGCCTCAGCTGAGGCAGAGTGTTGTGTCCTTGAGCAAGGCACTTAACAACACATTGCTCTGCGACGACACCAGTGCCAAGTTGCTTGGATCCTGGTGCCCTTCCCTTGGACAACATCGGTGGCGTGGAGGGGGGAGGACTTGCAGGTTGGGCGACTGCCAGTCTCCCATACAACCCTGCCCAGGCCTGCGCCCTGGAAACATTCCAAGGTGCAAATCCATGGTCTCACAAGACTAACAGATGCCTAAACAAATGTACCTATCCAGAAGTCTCTTAAAAGACCCTATCATATCCGCCTCCACCACCGTCACTGGCAGCCCATTCCACACACTCACCACTCTATGCATAAAAAACTTCCCCCTGACATCTCCTCTGTACCTACTTCCAAGCACCTTAAAACTGTGCCCTCTCATGCTAGCTGAAAACATGGCTGCATTTTAATTAGGTGTAGTTTAGTTTCACTATTTGAAAGAAAGAAGTTAGAAAGTAGAAATGAGAAGAGTCCCCAGCTGTCTTTTGTTGATTGCCTTCATTGACTTATTGAGTCCAGATGGGTCTTGCTATAAATACAATATTTACCTAATACTTTCCCATATATTTATGACCATTTATCACTAATTCAACCCTGAAGGATTATAATGGGAAAAATATACATCAAAGATGCAACTGCCAATATTTTGAGTGAGGGTCTGTACAACTGATTAAATGATTGAAGTAAAACAAAGTTCAGCAAATACTCAGCATATCAGACAGCACTCAGAGAGAGAGGATCAGCATTAATCTTTCAAGTAGATGACCTGATATCTGAATATTAATGAATGATCAGCAGTCTACTGCAATGAACTCCTGGCCAGCAGATGGCTCCTTTAAATACTAAATAACTTGCCTCTTGACAGTCTAGTTCAGGGGTCAGCAACCTTTACCACTGAAAGAGCCATTTGGACCCGTTTCCCACAGAAAAGAAAACACTGGGAGCCGCAAAACCTGTTTGACATTTAAAATGAAATAACACTGCATACAACGTTTTGTTTTGCCTTTATGCTATGTATAAACAAACTATAATGTGTTGCATTTATGAAATTGATGAACTCCTGCAGAGAAAACGAAATTACATTTCTGCATGCAACAAAAACATTTTGAACTCCAAAAAAAAGACGTTGGGTTGAAGGTTACTTTGAAGTAAAATACTCAACGTCTATTTGAGTCCTTCTTGTATTTATGAAAAACGCCAAACTTAAATTTGCCGCCAGCAGCAAACCAAAAATAATGTCAGCCAGCTGTCAACCTGAAAAATAAAAGGACTATTTCACTGAACAATGAAAACATATGAATATACGTAAAATAATAGGCAATTAAAATATTTATCATACTTGGTCAGGTTGACTCACACCTGCCAATGCAGTCGTATTCAGTAGGGATGGATCGATGCTTAGGGGAGTGACCGGGAAGGATGATGTGTTTTTTTTCCTCTCTGAACTCACAGAAGCGTTTCCCAAACGATGTTTGCATTGCGATGATTGCAGAATGTAAATACTCCGAATTTATCATGTCGTGACCTTGTTTGAACTCTCTCAAATTGGGGAAGTGAGACAATGTGCCTTTCTGTAAATCTCTGGCAAGCACTGTCAACTTGCGCTCGAATGCCAAAACATCCTCCAACATGTGCAGGGCTGTACGTCCTTACCCCTGAAGAGCTGTGTTCAGCGTGTTCAGGTGCGCTGTCATGTCTACCATGAAGTGTAGCTTTTCCAACCACTCTGGCTGTTCCAGCTCAGGAAAGGTGAGCCCTTTGCTGCCCAGGAAAGTTTTCACTTCTTCCAGACACGCGACAAAGCGTTTCAGCACCTCCCCTCTGGACAGCCAGCGATAAAAACACGTTGTAGCGGTGTGCTACACACAGTCAGTAAACTGCAGTCAAAGATAGCTTTATTCGAACTAAACAGCCTTGCTTTTAAGCCTCCCTCAACCCGCCCCCCATGGGCGCGGATGCTGCAAAAGACACGTACTCACAAACCCCCGTAGGCTATCTCCCTTAGCCTGAACGCTGGCTAATTGTGAGCCGGTTCGGATGTGTCAGGAAATGGGTCGCCACAACGTCTTATTTAGATTGTACAAGATCACCATAATCTTCAAATTTAGAATTACATTTCAAAAACTACATAAAATACATTTTAATTAAATACTGACCAATTATTTCCCAAAGCAACAGGGAGCCGCAGCACAGACGTAAAAGAGTCACATGTGGCTCCGGAGCCGCGGGTTGCCGACCCCCGGTCTAGTTTGAGGAAAAATGTTTTACAGGAGCCTTGTTTGTCTTGAGAAGCCTTTCGTTTCAGATTAATGCTTTTTTTAAACCCAGATTTTTCCTTATCTGAGGCACAGCCCATTATCACCACATTAACCCAGCAGATGAACAATTCAATAGATAGAAAATGTATATTACTAAGAAATTAATCTTTATAAAAATATTACTTGTTTTTATTGAATACCTGATGGGAAAATTTTGCTTATTTAACATGAAAATGAAAAACTTCCACGAAGCTGAATATGTGTTTTATCGACACTTCAAAGGTGACCAAAGTCCTGTGAACCATGCTTTATTTCCCCATTAGTTAGTTTCTTCTTTATCTGAAGGTAGTGGAGTACAAATTCACTCACTGAACTCAAAGAATCAAAGGTCCAATTTAATGTCAGAGAAATGTATTCAATAAACACCCTGAAATTCTTTTTCTTCGCACCATCTACAAAAACAGATGTGTGCCCCAAAGAATGAATGACCGTTAAATGTTATAACCCCAAAGTCATGCCCCCAGCTCCCCCCCCCCACACATATGCGGCAGCAAGCAACAATCCCCCCTCCCCCATCAGCATCGAAAAGGAATTAGCACCCGCCACCGAGCACTCGAAGTGTGAGCAAAGCAATAGCAAAGACACAGGGTTGCAGTTAACCCCAAAGACTGTGTTTCACCTGGTATACAACATACTATGTGTGTGTGTGTGTCTCTCTCCCCCCCTCTCTCTCCCCCCTCTCTCTCCCCCCCTCTCTCTCCCCCCCTCTCTCTCCCCCCCTCTCTCTCCCCCCCTCTCTCTCCCCCCTCTCTCTCCCCCCCTCTCTCTCCCCCCCTCTCTCTCCCCCCCTCTCTCTCTCCCCCCCTCTCTCTCTCCCCCCCTCTCTCTCTCCCCCCCTCTCTCTCTCCCCCCCTCTCTCTCTCCCCCCCTCTCTCTCTCCCCCCCTCTCTCTCTCCCCCCCTCTCTCTCTCCCCCCCTCTCTCTCTCCCCCCCTCTCTCTCTCCCCCCCTCTCTCTCTCCCCCCCTCTCTCTCTCCCCCCCTCTCTCTCTCCCCCCCTCTCTCTCTCCCCCCCTCTCTCTCTCCCCCCCTCTCTCTCTCCCCCCCTCTCTCTCTCCCCCCCTCTCTTCCCCCCCCTTAAACCTTTTAAAGAAAAATTGTTTACATTATTTAATTCAAGGTTATATGGCATGATTGTGTACTTGGACATGATAAAAATGTTTAGGAGTTGTAATTCAACATATTTCCAGCATTTGTCTTGGCCAAACATGCCCAGATTCGATTTAGAAGAATTATTTCTTAAGTGTAGATCAGACTATTATAATTGCCTGTATAATTTGAAGAGGTGGAACCAATATAATACGAATGGTTAAGGGAGCTTGGTATTCCAAACAATAAAACATAAATGTACTGCCTGTAGCAGCAGGAAGGCAAAGAGGAATTAGATTGAACCATTCACGTACAGAGTTTGCCATGTGTTTGTTTAGTAGGAGTTCCCCTACTAAAAAATTAAATCAATATTCTTTAATTATTGCAGGAAGAGATCAACCCCTTGTGAAAGATAATGATTGTATATGTCTATCTCGTTTTATATCTCGATCAAGATCGGCTTCTCTTATACTCGAAGACGGTCGTGATTTCTTGTAGTGAAAGCTCCTGATTATGAAGGCTACCACAATCGACTGCAGAAAGACCGGAAAGTCCTTTTCACCCCCAGTATTCTGGCAGGTAATTTATTTTGTACAGTGGTTCCAGCTTCCATATCTGTAGGGAAAAAATGGTAGATTATATTCCAGGATATTTTTTCATAAATAAAAATACTAGTTTTAAGCTGATAATGTGTACTGTGATATAAGTTAGTTTGTCTGAAATACGACTGTCCAGTTATTTAATGAGTTGGTAACTCACCTGAAATAAACATTAAATCATGTATTTTGCCAAAATTCCAGGCAGTTAACAGGTTCATTATAATAACGTGCAGAACCAGTCACTTGTGAATACTTGAAGAGAAACAGGAGCTTTAATATTTACATGAACATTCCCTATTATAAATAAGGTAATAGACAATTGAAATATTTAATACATAATGTAGGGTAAATACAAGAAAACAAGAAGCCGAATGGAGATGTGCATGGGCATTTAATTTAACTCCAGGATGTCCTTGGAGCAATGCTCCAAGTTGAAGTCGTCAGCTGCTCTATCTTTTAATAATGTGACAATATTTATAGTAAGTAGTATTTATGATGCAATGTCATTTAAAGAAAACAACTTTGATACAGTTTAATTGGGGTGGCACAGTAGCACAGTGGTTAGCACAACGCTTTACAGTGCCAGCGACACGGGTTCGATTCCCACTGCTGCCTGTAAGGAGTTTGTATGTTCTCCCCAAGACCACGTGGGTTTCCTTCAAGCGCTCCAGTTTCCTCCCACAGTCCAATGACCTACCGGCTGGCTGGTTAACTGGTATTTGTAAATTGTCCTGTGATTAGGCGAGGATTAAATTGGGGGTTTGCAGGGTGTCACGGCTCAAGGGCCAGAAGGGTCAAATCCACGCTGTATTTTAATAAATAAATAAGTAGATAGATACAAATCTTTTCTCATGGTACATTTGAGACATTTCAAATTACTAAGACTTTGCACTTTTTTTTGTTAATTGATGAGCAGGTTAAAGCTACTAATTTCTGACCTGTGTGCTCAGTCAGGTAAAGTCTGTGGGCACCTTGGAAATTGTCTAATTGTTATTATTGAACTGACATGCACAAGCCTCTTAGATTTGAATGTGTTTAGCATACCCGATCCAACAAAATTGGGATCTGAATGTCTTACTTTAAATTGCTTATGAATAAATAGATAATCTTATAAGTTTTATTCTAATGTTCAGTGTCTACGTCAGAGAAAGTTCCTGAAAACATGCAACCAAGATATCCCGAAGATGAAGGTATATATGTTGGCGAAAAACCAAAAGTTTCCAAACCAAACCAGAATATTTTTGAGAATCGGCTACTTAAAAATGAGGATGTAAGTGAAGCCAAAGTGTGGTATGTTCTTGCATATTTCCCATATGTTAAAAAACTGCATTTTATTTCAACCTATTAACTTCTGAATTTCAAAAAGTCATTTTATCATCATAGGGGAAGAAATGGTTTGGAAGTGACGGCAGAATTATAGCCTTACCTAACCCAATCAAGCAGTCCAAAACCAGACCTCCTATATTCTCTCCCCACGATGAAGTGGATCCTACATTAGAAACTTTATATAGAAAGGTAAGCCGGCCCATTGTGTTCATTCTAGCCCAAAACTGGTTTATTTAACTAACACACAATTAAAATGTGTGGCCACTGGGAGATCCTGCTTTCTCTGGCAGACCGAGCGTACACCTTTTAATTCCACATCCCATTCTCATTCTGATTTGTCTATCCATGGCCTCCACTGCTGTCAAGTTGAAGCCACACTCAGGTTGGAGGAACAACACCTTATATATCGGCTGGGTAGCCTCCAACCTGATGGCATGAACATTGACTTCTCTAATTTCCATTAATGCCCCTCCTCCCCTTCTTACCCCATCTCTGATATCCCCCCTTTCCCCCCTTTTTTTCCTCTCTTTCTGCCCATCACTCTGCCTGTTCTCTATCTCCCTCTGGTACTCCCCTCCCCTTTTCTTTCTCCCTAGGCCTCCCATCCCATGATCCTTTCCCTTCTCCAGCTTTGTATCCCTTTTGCCAATCACCTTTCCGGCTCTCAGCTTCACCCTCCCCCTCCAGTCTTCTCCTATCATTTCTCATTTTCCCCTCCCCCTCCTACTTTCAAATCCCTTACAATCTTTCCTTTTAGTTAGTCCTGACGAAGGGTCTCGGCCCGAAACATCAACAGCGCTTCTCCCTGTAGATGCTGCCTGACCTCCTGCGTTCCACCAGCATTTTGTGTGTGTTGCTTGAATTTCCAGCACCTGCAGATTTCCTTGTGTTAACATTTCAGGTCAGTGACTTTTTATCCCATTAGAATGAAATGTCATTGACCTGAAATATTAACCTCATTTCCCTCTCTGCCTTAATTCCTGGGTATTTCCAGCATTTTCTCTTTAATTTGTAATCCGCACTTTTCTTTTCATCCCCTGTATCTAGATCAGGAGTTCCCAACCTGGGGTCCACAGACCCCTCAGTTAATGGTAGGGGTGCACGGTATAAAAACAGTTGGGAACCCTTGATCTAGATAGATATTTTCCTATTGCTTCTAATACATCTGCAGTAATGTTACAGTATCAAGTTACTAAGTAGTGAATATCTCATAATGACCGATAATTTGTACGTAATAAATCACTGAGTATAATTCTTCAGGACCTGAAGAAGGGTCTCAACCTGAAAAGTCGATTATTTATTAACTTACATGTTGCCTAGCCTGCTGAGTTCCTCCAGCATTTTGTGTATGATATCAGCAAGGTCAACCTGCAGGAAATAATTTTGTTAAATTACTTCTGTGCATTTGAGTTCCCTAGCAGCTTTAATACTAAAATGCATTTAATATGTATAACTACATGGGCAAAAGTAGAATAGAGAAGCTGGTAATTTCTGACACCCACACTATTTAAAATAGCATTTAACTCAACAATGTATGTTCGTTATGTTTGCAATATGATTGACTTAACTTGCAGTGAATATGGAGAACTTGGTTTTGGATGTGGTGCTGAACAGGAAAAACATGACCAGTATATTCAGGACAAAATATCAATTCCTCACAGTGAGGCTGTTCTTTCACTAACCCATGTGCCCTTTGGCATGCACACTAATTCTGTAAATCAGCAAAATTGGGTCGAGTGGAATTAACTGGGACATGGTTGTTTTGCTGAATTGATTTGAAAATGTGTCCTGAAAAAATTAGCTACCTTTTATTTCATTGGTTTAATTAAATTAATGCTGGATCAATGATTACCTTGAACTCATTTAAACTGAATTTAAAACAATTAAAATTAAGTATAGCATCAGTGTAAGAAACAGGTCTGAGAGAGTCTTTAATTACCTCCCGGTCAGGATCAACCCTGGGTTGCTGAAGCAACAGCACAGCAGCATCACAGTACTACAGTTATCCTTGAAGCTCAGATCCATTCCAATTATTACTCAAAGGCTTCTTTTGCTGGTTATTAACAGTGAATTTATGCCATCGTGAGGGCCTCTGTGTCTGAAATTCTATGTATTTTTTAATATGAGCAGCTAGAAGGCTAGGAGAAATGTAGCAGATATTCTCCATTTTTGTTCATAGGATTTGTTTTAAAACATTTTGGTAAATCAGTATTAAAGATCATAGTATCTTGGCATGAGCATTTGAGGGCATGCCTCAACTCTTATTCATCTATTTATTCATCCTCACACATTAACCAGGGCATGAAGTTAAGATACCATTGACACAATACCCCAAGCTGCATAACAGCGTCGTACAGGAACAAAGGTGTAATGCTGAGGCTTTATAAGGCATTGGTGAGGCCTCACTTAGAGTATTGTGAGTAGTTTTGGGCTCCTTATCTAGGAAGGGATGTGTTGACATTGGAGAAGTTGCAAATGAGGTTCAGAAAAATGATTCGTGGATTGAAAGACTTGTCATATAGTGAGTGCTTGATGCCTGTGGGCCTGTACTCACTGGAATTGAGAAGAGTGAGGGGGGGATCTCATTGAAACCTTAATACAGTAGATATGGAACCACAGGACCACAGAACACTACAGCACAGTACAGGCCCTTCAGCCCTCCATGTTGTGCCGATCCATATAATCCTTAAAAAAAAGTACTAAACCCACACTACCCCATAACATTCCATTTTTCTTTCATCCATGTGCCTGTCCAAGAGGCTCTTTAATTCCCCTAATGTTTTAGCCTCCACCACCATCCCTGGCAAGTCATTCCAGGCACTCACAACCCTCTGTGTAAAAAAAAAAAAATAAAAAATAAAAAAAAAAAAATAAAATAAAAAAAAACTTACCCCTGATGTCTCCCCTGAACTTCCCTCCCTTAATTTTGTACATATGCCCTCTGATGTTTGCTATTGGTGCCCTGGGAAACAGGTACTGACTATCCACCCTATCTATGCCTCTCATAATCTTGTAGACCTCTATCAAGTCCCCTCTCATTCTTCTACGCTCCAAAGAGGAAAGTCCCAGCTCTGCTAACCTTGCTTCATATGACTTGTTCTCCAAACCAGGCAACATCTTGGTAAATCTCCTCTGCACCCTCTCCACAGCTTCCACATCCTTCCTATAATGAGGTGACCAGAATTGAACACAATACTCTAAGTGCGGTCTCACCAGAGATTTGTAGAGTTGCAACATGACCTTTCTACTCTTAAACTCAATCCCCATGATAATGAAGCCCAGCATCCCATAGGCCTTCTTAACTACCCTATCAACCTGCGCAGCGACCTTGAGGGATGTATGGATTTGAACCCCAAGGTCCCTTTGTTCATCCACACTCTTAAGTAACTGACCATTAATCCTGTACTCAGTCTTCTGGTTTGTCCTTCCAAAATGCATCACCTCACACTTGTCTGGATTGAACTCCATCTGCCATTTTTCTGCCCATCTCTGCAACCTGTCTATATCCTCTTGTAACCTTCGACAACCTACGGCTCCATCCACAACTCCTCCAATCTTCGTGTCATCCGCAAACTTACTCACCCATCCTTCCGCCTCTACATCCAGGTCATTTATAAAAATCACAAATAGCAGGGGTCCCAGGACAGATCCCTGTGGCACTCCACTAATCACCAACCTCCAGGCAGAATACTTTCCTTCCACAACTACCCTCTGCTTTCTTCCTTTAAGCCAATTTTTTATCCATACAGCCAAGGTTCCACTTATCCCATGACTCATGACTTTCTGGATGAGTCTCTCATGAGGGACCTTGTCAAATGTTTTGCTAAAGTCCATGTAGAGCACATCCACTGCCCTACCCTCATCAATTTCTTTTGTTACCTCTTCAAAAAACTCAATCAGGCTCGTGAGGCATGATCTTCCCTTCACAAAGCCATGTTGACGATCCATGAGTAGACTGTACTACTCCAAATGCTCAAAGATCCTATCCTTAAGAATTCTTTCCAGTAGTTTGCATACCACTGATGTAAAACTCACCGGTCTATAGTTTCCGGGTTTCTCCCTATTACCTTTTTTAAACAAGGGAACTACATTTGCCATTCTCCAGTCCTTCGACACTTCCCCGGCAGCCAAAGAGGATTCAAAGATCATAGCTAATGCTCCTGCGATCTCTTCTCTCAATTCCGACAACAACCTGGGGTGTATCATATCTGGCCCTGGGCATTTGTCAATCTTAATGTTTTTAAGAAGATCCAGCACTTCTTCCTTAATCTCCACACTGTCCAGCACACAGGCCCGCTCTACTTTGACCTCATTCTGATCAAGATCCTTTTCACTTGTGAGTACTGAAGCAAAGTATTCATTTAGGACCTCTCCAACCTCCTCTGCCTCCAGGCACATGTTGCCCTCTTTATCCTTTCTCGTCATTCTCATTCTCGTCATCCTCCTATTCTTCACATACGCATAGAACGCCTTGGAGCTCCTTAATCCTACATGCCAAGGCCTTCTCATGCCCCCTTTGAACTCTCCTAAGTCCTTTCTTTAGCACTTTCCTGGCTACCCTATATTTCTCATAAGCTCCTCCTACTTCCTGCTTCTTATATCTAACATATGCTTCCTTTTTCCTCTTGACGAGTTGCCTCACATGTTTTGTCAGCCACAGTTCCCTTTTCCTACCATTTTTTCCTTGCCTCAGTGGGACAAACCTATCCTGAACCCAGCTCAAGTGGTCCCTAAACTTCCTCCACATTACTTCTGTGCTTTCCCCTTTGAACATCTGTTTCCAATTTACTCTCGCTAGTTCCTGCCTCATCCCTTCAAAATTAGCCCTTCCCCAGTTAAGCACTTCACCATTTTGTCTGATTTTATCCCTTTCCATAGCTATGCTGAAGCTAAGGGAGTTGTGATCACTCTCACCAAAATGCTCCCCCACTAAGAGGTCTGTCACCTGACACAGAACTAGATC
This sequence comes from Hypanus sabinus, assembly GCF_030144855.1. Taxonomy (NCBI): domain Eukaryota; kingdom Metazoa; phylum Chordata; class Chondrichthyes; order Myliobatiformes; family Dasyatidae; genus Hypanus; species Hypanus sabinus. The sequence goes on from NC_082719.1 coordinate 26,695,363, forward strand.
CAGTATGGCCTCTCCTCTCGTCAGCCGGTCCACATACTGTGTCAGGAATCCTTCTTGAACACACCTGACAAATTCAGCCCCATCAATCCCCCTTGCACTCAGGGGGTGCCAGTCAATATGAGGGAAGTTGAAATCACCCATAACTACTACTCTGTATTTCCTGCTCCATTCTAAAATCTGCCTGCTTATCTGCTCCTCGGTGTCCCGAGGGCTATTTGGGGGCCTATAGACTACTCCCAGCACAGTGATTGATCCCTTCCTATTTCTGACTTCCACCCAGACTGACTCCGTGGACACTCCTTCTGCAACGTCCTCCCTTTCTATAGCTGTGATACTATCCCTGACCAGCAATGCCACTCCCCCCCCCCCTTTTTCTACCTCCCATCCTATTCCTTTTAAAACACCTGAACCGCGGGACCTGCATCATCCAATCCTGTCCTTCCTCCAACCAAGTTTCAGTAGCGGCCACAACATCGTAGTTCCACGTACTAATCCATGCTCTAAGTTCATCCTCCTTGTTTCTAATACTCCGAGCATTGAAATAGACACATTTCAATCCCTTTAACTGGCAACAATTATGTTCTGTTCCCTGCCTGTCCTTCCTCATCAACTCAGAACTCTTAGCATCATGCCCTTGTCCTTCTACCTTAATCCCTGCACTCACATTCTGCTTCCCACCCCCCTGCCAAACTAGCTTAAACCCTCCCCAACAGCTCTATCAAACCTGCCCGCGAGGATATTGGTCCCCCTGGGATTCAAGTGCAACCCGTCCTTTTTGTACAGGTCTCACCCAACCCAAAAGAGGTCCCAATGATCCAGAAATCTGAATCCCTGCCCCCTGTTCCAAACCCTCAGCCACTTGGAGAGGATACTTCCTATGGTGAGGGAGTCTAAGACCAAAGGATACAGCTTCAGAATAGCGGGATGTCCATTTAGAACAGAGATGAGGAGGAATTTCTTTAGCCAAAGGGTGGTGAATCTGTGGAATTCTTTGCCAGAAGCAGCTGTGGAGGCCAAATCCTTGTGTATATTTAAGACAGAGGTTGATTGATTCTTATAAGTCAGGGCTTGAGAGGATATGGGGAGAAGGCAGGAATTTAGGGCTGAGAAGAACGCAGATTAGCAATGATGAAATGGCAGAGCAGACTCAAAGGACAGAATAGCCCAATTCTGCTCCAATGTCTTATGGTCTTGACTGTGTTGAATTCTGAAAATGTTTTTGATAACTGCTATTGTTTTGGTGGCATCTTGTGGAAAATCCAGGTCCTGCCTTCAAGTCAGTTGATTTTCAAGGATTAATGTAATGGGATTTCATTCTAGTAAAGAAGTTAAACTTTGTAAATTCCTTCTTAAAATAAGCCAGCTTCATATTTCCAGAAAGGGTAATTTGGCTCACTGAGTCAATACTGGCTCTCAGAGCATTCTTGTCAGACCCATTACTACTCTTATCTCCCCGTAACTTTTTCCTGTCGCACAGCCATCAACTTTCCCCTGATTTATATGCTACTCACCGACACTAGAGGCAAATTACAGTGGCTCATTAACCCAGTGAAACATCATAATATGTGGGATAAGACTAGAACAGCTACAGGAAACTCATGCAGTCACTGGGAGATCATGCTGCAACCAAAGATAGTATTGAACCCAGGTCACTGCAGCTTTTGTGGCAGCAATGCCAGCTGTGGTTCTTGGTGAGATTTGGATCCATTATGGTTAGTACTCTGAGACTTTTGTGAAGCCAGCATTTTATGCAATTTCAATATGCATGAAAGCCACTGAGCACAGATCCATTTCAGGAATGCAAGATTTTTAATATCATTCAGATTAAATATGAAAACATTTTAGATCTGTTTTAAAACCTGCAGAAATGAATATTATCTGTGGAATGATTACTGTAGCATTAATATTGCACCCTTCATTATACTCAAGGAATGCTTGTTGAAGGAATTGTATTTCATTTTGCATTGAGGATAATTTCACTATTGTTTAATTATTGTAGTGGTTCAAATTTGCATTAAAGTGTGATCCTTAGATCCCTAAATAGATTCTGAGAAAGCCTAATCTAAATCTGAACTAAAAATCAATATTTTAAAAATGAAATGTTAAATTTTATAATTGAGTAATGGTGTTTCAAATGTACTGTTTTTTTAAAAAAAATATGGATTATAGTTGTTTGCTGTTTATGGACTTAATGAACCAGTGGATGGGGTGGGGAGGGTGGTTCACCAACCATTTTAGCTCTGGCATCCATACTAGTGTGCCTCCCTGAAGCACTGTTTGATATAGTTTCCAAATAAGTGCTGCTATTTCTGGTTATACGTATAAAAATACAAACTTTCTTTAGATATATAATGATATTTCTGTATCTATAAAACTAGGTTTGCATTTGTAAACCTTTTGCACAGTGCCAGAACATCCTGAAGTGTTTAAAATGTTGTAAAATGGGAAAGGCAGCAACAAATCTGAGCACAACAAACTCGTACATGAGTAAGCTGATCAGGCCAGTTTTTCTTAATACTGTTCGAGAGATAAATGTTGGGCAGGCTTCTAGGACAAATTCCCTGCCCTTCAAGTTAGTGATTTTTCACATCCTTGCCATTTATCACTTTGAACCTAAAGGTTGTCTAGGTTTTGCTACATGCAGACATGGGCTGCTTCTTTTGTTGAGGGGGTCTCCACTCTATTACAATCATTTTCAATGTTCTCCCCATCCATCACCCCTTCTCTACAATTTATAATGTTTGATTTGTATCTTTTCCTAGTCTGATGAAATGTTATTCAACTTGAGATGCTACCTCTGTTTCTCTCTCCATAGATACTGTCTGGTCTGCTGAGCATTTTTAACAATTGTTCAAATTTTCTCCATGTTTACATTACAGCATCTGGAGTTTTATTTTCCCCTTGTTACAAAGCTGGGATCAAGTGGAGAAGGTGCAGGTAGTTCTATCTATGTAGATAATTTAGTCTCACCAGTGTAAACAATCATGTATAGTTTTGTTACATATATAAAATATACAAAAGACAGGCAGCTAACATCATTCCTCAATTTAATAAGGAAACAGATGAATTTCGGGAATCTATTGATTGATCAGCTTAATGTGAAGGTTAGGAAAGATACTGGATTTCCTACTCAAAAGTACAATTGAAAAGCATCTAGGATTTTAAAATATAATATGAACTAAACAGGAAGATTGTACTTCTCCAATCTTTTTGACTTATTTTAATATGCTGAAAAGGTGGGTGAGAGTAATGCAAAAAATAATGAAATTTTTAAAAAGCCTTGTATAGGGCACTGCTTTACAGATTCATGTCTAAAGTCAAAGAGTGTAGAATTAGTGGCATAAAAGATAATGAAATGGCATTAAGAAATCAAGATTGGTACTCAGGTTGCTGAGAAGAAATGATGCGTGGGAATTTGTGCTAAAACTGTTGTTCAGTATTTGTATAAAGGATTTCTATGGCACCAACAGTAACAGGAAGGCTGGAGAACTGAGTGGCAATTTTTTTGAGTACGTGGGCAAAGGGCAAATACTTTTTGGAAAATAGGAACTGGAGAGAGGTACACAAAGGTCAGAGCAGATACATTTCACAAAGCATTTAAACAATGATTAGAAATCAAAAATAGCATATTGAGAATTCTTCATCTACAAGAATTCAAATTTAATTAAAACCTTTGGGTAAATGTACGACAAAGTAGCTTGAGAGGGAAAGAGTGGGATTATTGATTGATTTGTCATTTAGCATGTATGGACTCAGTGGGTCATATGCCTCCATCCATGCTGTAACAATTCTATGAAAATGTGTATAAATCCCTAGGGAAATTGCAAAAATGGCAATACCTGTACTGAGAATGCTTAACGCTCATGAAAGATTAAACGGACTGAGAATGTTCTCTTTCTATAAAGGGGGAGACCTGAAATATGATTAGAAAGAAGTTTTGGCTCTGGATTGTGTAATTTAAGTATGTTTGCTATATGTTTCCAATAAAATAAGAAGGGGGCAGTGCTGGAATTATTTCTAAGGAATATGCGTTAGTAACTGAACATTTTATGAGCAATGAACATGATGCTATTAGGTTTGAAACATTAGTAGAAAAGGACAAGGATAACAAAAATTCAAATTTTCAACGGGAGGAGGACTAAATTTCTCAGGACTTGTTGGATTAAATTCAAAGACAGCCAGTGAAACTAAATAAGCAGCCAGCAGAGAGGTTGAGGTACAAATGAGGCATATTCATTCATTCAAGAAAGGAAGGCTGTCAAATCCTAGATATTCTTGCATCAGTAAAAGTACAGTGCTTAAACTGAAACATAAAAGTAGAATTATATTTACAATACATCAAAGGAACATGTATACAGAGAATACCAAATGGGCCGGATAGATATGTAAGAGTGAAAATGGTAAAGGGCACTTGATTAATGCTTAAATAAAATACCTTTATGTTCCATTATAGAAATGTTGGAACAGAGTGCAGAAAAAAATTCCAAGAATGTTGCCATGACTTAAGGATCAGAGTTATAGGGAACGGTTGAACAAGTTAGGATATTTTACTCTGGCACATAGGAAAATGAGGATAGTTTACACAGTTACGAGGGGCATAGATTGCATAAATATTTACAGGCTTTTCCCCATCAGGTTTGGTGAGAGTAGAACTACGGATCATAGGATTAGAAAGGTGAAATATTTAGGGGAATCTGAGGGGAAACCTCTTTATTCAGGTGCTGCCGTGAATGTGGAATTGTAACATTTAAGAGAAGTTTGGATAGCTACATGGATGAGAGAGGCTTGAAGGCTTGATTTGGGTACAGTTAGATGGGACTAGGCAGAAAACCAGGCTGGCATGGAGTAGAAGGGCCGAAGGACCTGTTTCTGTAATATAGTACTCTATGCATCTGAATCCTTTATCCATACTGCCAGCCTCCTATCGCAATTCAAATTAGTGACTTCTGTCATACATCTCCAATTCTGAGCCATTTCATTTTTATTAATAATCTTTTGTGGTATACTTTGAAAATCAGACTCTCAAACAAGTTATAGGTATGTTATTTTCTGTGCAACTGTTTCCTGGTTGCACTTCTTGAGCTGATTAGGGCAATTCATAGCAAAATGGAAATTTTTCTTCCCCCTCCCCCTACCCCATCTTCCTCCTCCTCCCCCACCAGTGCACTCAGAGGAAACATGTGGTCACGGGGAAAACGTACAAGCTCCTTACAGACAGCGGTGGGAATTGAACCTGGGCCGCTGGTACCGGGAAATGTTGTGCTAACCACTACACTACCATTTTTTTTTCTGAATGTAGAGTAGAAACTAAAGAGGGCTCAGCAATCTTCTTGTTGTAATTTCAGGCTGAGAAGTCCAAGTACAATAATCAATATATCACTGGATCAGCAGAGCTACAAGGACATTTTCAACTCGACATTGATGTTGCCGGTATTGTATTCACCCACCACCCTATGTTCAGCCGTGAGCATGTATTGGCAACTAAGCTGATTCAGCTGTATGACCAGTATCAACTTCGACAGCAGAAGAACCTTGCCACTCTTTACGCTGACAAGGTATGAACATTTTACTGCGGAAGAGACCAGGGAGTGATGAAATTTCAGCCTTAACTTGCAGCGTGACATCAGCTGAGAGTCCAGTTTCGTAAATGAATGTCACGACATGCAACAGCCCATCAAAAGAGCTAATTGTGATTTTTTTTTTTATGTAACGTGCCTGTTTGAATACATCATTGCTGCATATACACACTTGCTGTAAATCATATTTAAAACTAGCTTTGAAATCATGGTCAAAGAAATGATTGCAACGTTATTGATGAAAGGAAAATAGGTTTGCAATTATTTTGCTAATTTAAAATGACAATCTTTGAACAAGATTGAACACACTAATTCATTGAAATATATAGTATGTGATGAAGTCTAAAACTATTGAATTGATGACATCCATTCAATTCATTATGTGTTCTATGATGGATTTTGATGCAAAGTAACCAACCTTAGAACATATTGTTTAAATGTTTTTTTAAATATGTTCCGGAAGTTGATTAATATTTTATATAGAACACTTTACACTAGTTTATTGTTAAGCATGGACAGTATATTGGGTTAACTAGCATTAAATGGCTATAAGCGTATACAATGGATTATGGTAAATTGGGCCATCATTTAATTGAGGCAGCCACTGATTTGGGAAACTCTTAACGAACAAACATTAATCGAGAAAATAGCCGGGATTCCAAATAGTGGCACTAGCCACTTTATAGGGGTTGGAGACTGTTGCCAAATAGGTTCTAACTTGCGCCAGACACGTGCACTTGTGCGGCCATTAGATACCACACTGTACTTAAAGCAAACAGTTGTTAAATGCTGTCAGTTGTGTGTGTGTGTTCAAATACTAGTGAATTTTGTCATTGATAGTCGGTGAGAAATAAGCAGTAAGACAATTCAGATTTGTTTTGCTCACTGTGATTTCATAAATGCAGGCTTTGAGATGCTAGAAATGACCATGAGTGAAAATTAAGCCATTTCACTCCTCCAACAAGTTAGGAACTACAAGAATTAGAAAATATTGACAATCATCTTGAGCGTTACAACAAAAATGAAGATTTGGAGGATGTAGTCATCTATAGCATTGTATGAAGGCAGTCCATTATCTACACCTGGTGTCTGCAATGATTTTGTTCGCTTGCAGTCAATCAAAAAGACATGGCAGTGTATACTGGATGAATTCATCCATTGATAAACTGTTAGGAACTATTACAGTACCATAAAACTGTAATAATATTGGTAATGTTCAAATTTGTTTTGTATTTCATTTAATTACATAACTTGTTACTCAGCGAAATGATAGTTTTTTATACCTTTAACTATTCCATGAAAGTTTGGCTAATTGGGGCAGCTGCTTAATTGGGCCAAAATGTACTGGTCCTGATGTGCCCCAATTAACTGGAATGCATTGTATTAGAGTATTATAATTAGTTGACAGTAATTATTTTGTCATGGTTTATGTTTACAGTTACGTGCTCTAAGGAATGCAGTGAACAACATTACCGATGGCCAAAGTGTGCAGAATTCACTGGCACAGCACAGACTTGTGGAATATAAATCAGAGATCCGGTAAGGAAGATTTACTTATCAAAATGGTGTCCAGCTGTGACGTCTGTCAGGTTTGTGACAAAGGTTCATGGGGAAGTTTTTTTGGAGCTGGAACAGGAAGTTAGGGGTAGGGGCAGGGATGAGGAGAGTGAGAGATCAGCAGCAGTAAATAAAGAATAAGGAGAAGGAGCTGAAGGTCGAAGTTCAAGTAAGAATACTCCAAAGTCAGAGGCAGCAATCTCTGAGGCAGAGTCTGAGGTCTGCAGGCCTCCGGTTTGGAAATCAGAGGTCGGTCAGCAGGTCCTGAGGCCCAAAGCATGTGATCAGTGAGTCCTGGGATCGAAGGCTCAGTGAGTCGGGATGTTGACGCTCCTAGGTTGACAAGTCCAGGGGTCGGAAGCCTATGTCTTGGAGACCGAGGCCACAGCCTTATGAAACAGCATTTTGAAGGACCCCATGCACCCCTCATACAAACTCTTCTCCCTGCTGCCATTCTGGGAAAAGACACCGAAGCATTCAGGCTCTCACAACCAGACTACATAGCAGTTTCTTCCCCCAAGCCAACAGACTCCTCAATACCCAGAGACTGGACTGACAGCAACGTACTGCCCTCAACTGTGCCTATTGTCTTGTTTATTATTTATTGTAATGCCTGCACTGTTTTATTCACTTTATGCAGTCCTGGGTAGGTCTGTAGTCTAGTGTAATTTTTTTTCTGTGTTTTTACATAGTTCAGTGTAATTTTTGTATTGTTTCATGTAGAACCATGGTTCTGAAAAATGTGTTGGTTGTTAATTCAAATGACACATTTCACTATATGTTTTGATATACATGTGATTAATAAATAAATCTAATCTAATGTTCTGTTTATGCTAAATATTAAAATCCTTGTACTTCAAGCTTCAGTGGATACATAACAGAGATTACTATTAATCCAAATGACTAACTTTAACAGTGAACTTTTAAAGCTTTGCTACATCTCAGTATCCATTGGTTGGCTGGTGTCCCTTTGATCTTTACAATACAACTGCTTGCTCATATTTAATGATCAAGTTCTACAACTTCTATTTATTTCTATTAATTTTAGGAGAGTTATATCGTAGCATTCCCTTATTGCTCCAGCTCCCACAGTTGTAAATTTATAATAATCTTGCATGCGATTGTCAAGAAATCCTGAACCCTGAATATAAGCCAGGGTCCAAGTACAGTCAAGGCTGGGGACCTGGAATGTAGCCACCAACACGTATTGCCACAGCTCTGATTGAAGGACAGAACACCAGAAGTCATGCATGTGACTTGGTTTACAACTATAACCAATGTCTGGAATATGTGTATATTTCCTCTTTCCTCTAAACTTGCTGATTCCATTGGAAACTCTATATTACTGTGGTGTAAAGTGTTTTTAAAAAGTGGAAGTAGAAGTGTTTGGTCATTAGTGGGAATACCGTCCAGTAGTCTAGACAACATTTTAGTCCATCTCTGCCAAGGTACAATGGATTATCAGATTTATTCTATTGGTTTTTCAGTAGTGGATTGTTATAGGCAAGGAGAGTGGGTTATTAACAGGAGAAATTCTGAAAATCCTGGAAATCGAAAGCAACACGTACAAAGTGCTGGAGGAACTCAGCAGGTCAGGCAGCATCTATGGACGTGAATAAAGAGTCGACATTTCAGGTTGAGATCCTTCATCAGGAATGGAAAGGAAGGGGGAGGATACCAGAATAAAAAGGTGGGAAGAGGGGAAGGAGGATAGCTAGAAGGTGATGGGTGAAACCAGATGGATGGAAAAGGAAACAGGCTGGAGAGGAAGGAATCTGATAGGAGAGGAGAGTGGACCATAGGAGACAGAAAAGAAGGAGGACACCAGGAGAGGTGAGAATGGGGAATAGTAGAAGAAGGGATGGGGGAAGGAATTTTTTTACCGGAAGGAGAAATCAATATTCATGCCATCAGGTTGGAGGCTACCCAGAAGGAATACAAGGTGTTACTCCTCCACCCTGAGACTGGCCTCATCATGGCTGCCGGAGTGGGAATAGGAATCTGAATTAAAATTGTGGCCACCAGGAAGTTCTACTTTTGGATGATGCAACAGAGGCGCTCGACAAAGCGATCCCCCAATTTACAAAATATCTCACCGATGTACAGGTGATGGCATCAGGCACACTAGATACAGTAGACAATCCCAGAAGATTCATGGGTGAGGTGTTGTCTCACATGGAAGGATTGTTTGGGGCTCTGAATGGAGGTGGATGCGCAGGTGTAGCACTTCGGCCACTTGTAGGGATACATGCTGGGAGGGAGATCAGTAGGGAGGGACAACTAGACAAGGGAATTATGGAAAGAGCAAACCCTGCAGAAAGTGGGGGGTGGGGGGAGGTAAAGATTTGGTGGTAGGATCCCTTTAGAGATGACAGAAGTTGTGGAGAATGATGAGTTTGATGTGAGGACTATTGGGCTGGTAGGTAAGGACTAGAGGAACTCTGTCACTGTTAAGGTGGCCAGAATACAGGGTGAGCAGGGTCATGTAGGAAATGTAGGAGATGCAGGTTAGGGCAGCATCAATGGTGGAGGAAGGGAAATCCTGTTGTTTGAAGAAGGAAAATATCTTTGATGTCCTGGAAAGAAAAGCTCATATTGGGAACAGATGCAGTGGAGATGAAGAACTGAGAAAAGGGAATAGCATTTTTTCCAGCAGACAGGGTGGGAAGAAGTATGTCAAGATAACCGTGGGAATTGGTAGGTTTATAAAAGGTGTAGGTTGGCAGTTTGTCTCCAGAGATGGGGACAGAGAGATTGAGAATGGGAGGAAGGTGTCAGAAGTTAACCAAGTGAATTTAAGGGCAGGGTGGAAGTGAAGAGGCAAAGTTGATGAAATTGATGAGCTCAGCATGGGTGCAGGAAGCAGCCCCAATGCAGTTAGTGTCGCGAAGGAGGTGTTGGAGAACATAATTGAATTGACTTTATTTATTACATCCTTCATATACATGAGGAATAAAAATCTTAATGTTACATCTCTGTCTGAATGTGCAATGTCCAATTTATAGTAATTTGTAATAAATAGTATGTACAACAGGACAGTCAATATAGCATAGAAATACAAACGTAACAGCGTGAATTAATCATTCTAATGACCTGGTGGAAGAAGCTGTCCCAGAGACTGTTGGTTCTGGATTTTATGCTGCAGTACCATTTCCTGAATGGTAGAAGCTGGAACAGTTTGTGGTTGGAGTGACTCGGGTCCGAATGATCCTTCGGGCCCTGTTTACGCACCTATCTCTACAAATGTCCTGAACAGTGGGAAGTTGACATCTACAGATGCAATGGGCTGTCCACTCCACTCTCTGCAGAGTCCTGAGATTGAGGGAAGTACAGTTCCCATACCAGGCAATGATGCAGCCAGTCAGGATGCTCTCAATTGTGCCCCTGTAGTAAGCCCTTAGGATCTGGGGACTCATGCCAAATTTCTTCAGCCGTCTGAGGTGAAAGAGGTGCTGTTGTGCTTTTTTCACCTCACAGCCGGTATGTGCAGACCACGTGAGATCCTGAATGATGTTTATGCCGAGGAACTGATCACCCTCTCAACCCCAGATCCAATAGGGGTTAACCTGTCTCCATTCCTTCTGTCGTCCACAACCAGTTCCTTTCTTTTTGTGACGTTGAGGGAGAGATTGTAACAGGGGGGGCTTAGGACACAGACCTGAGGGGCACTTGTGTTGAGGCTCAGAGGTGAGGGAGCCCACTCTTACCACCTGCTGGCAATCTGACAGGAAGTCCAGGATCCAGCTACACAAGGCAAGGTGGCCGAGGTCTCTGAGCTTCTTGTTAAGCCTGGAAGAAATTATGGTGTTGAGTGCTGAATTGTAGTCCAAGAACAGCAAAGTCACTTAAGCACCCCTCTTCTCCAAGTGTGTAAGGATGGTATGTAGAGCTGTGGCTATTGGGTCATCTGTCGAACGGTTGTGAATTATAGGGAATCCAGTGTGGGTGGTAGCAAGCTGCAGCTGTAGTCCTTGACCAGCCTCTCAAAGCATTTGCTTATTATTGAGGTGAGTGCGACAGGATGCCAATTGTTCAGACATGTTACCTTGGTCTTTTTAGGTACAGGGACAATGGTGGATGTTTTGAAGCAGGAGGGCATTCTACACTGGGAGAGGGAGAGATTAAAAAATGTCTGGAAATACACCTGCCAGTTGTGTCACGTACATCCTGAGTGCCCGCCCTCAGATGCTGTCTGGTCCCGCAGCCTCGCGACTGTCACTGGTTGGAAACACCTGCGTACCTCAGCCTCAGAGATGACCAAGGTGCAGGTCACTGGCGGCTCTCCTCAGGGGCTCGGTATTGGTGACAACAAACCAAGAGTAAAAGTGATTTAGCTCGTCTGGGAGAGAGGCAACGGTGTTGGCAGCACCACCACACTTAGCTTTGAAGTCTGCAGTGGTGTGCAGACCTTGCCATAAGCTGTATGTGTTGTTGGTGGAGAGTTGTGTTTGGATCTTGTCCCTGTGCTGTTGTTTCACTGCCTTGATGACTTTGCATAGACTGTAACTGCAGTTCTTGAGTTCCTGTTGGTTACCGGTGGTGAAAGCTCTGTCTCACACAGCACGCACAGAACTATTGATCCAGGGTTTCTGTTTTGGATAGACCCTGACCGATTTTTGGGGGCGAACATTACTGGGGAAGGTTGGGAACATGCACAGTTCTACCTAGCTAGTGAAAAGACAGACATAGCTGAGGCCCATGAGGGTGCACAGGGTTACCCCTCAAGTGTGGAGAAAGTGGGAGGAGCGGAAGGAAAAAAATTATTGAGGGTGAAGACCAGTTCTGCCAGATGGAGGAGGATGGTTGTGGAGGGGAGAATGGGTGTAGTTAGAGACGAGGATTATAATTTTCCTCCCTTTCCTCACATTTTTCCAAAATGGGGCTGTTGGTGGGATGGGGTATCACATGTTATTGGAAGAGACATCTGTAGTATGGGGTAGCAGGAGCAGGATAACAGGACTTACACTGCAGTGCATTCAAACGATTAGATCACTGTTTACCATCCATGATAAAGGATGATTTAGTGCACCTGTTTTCCAAAATACATGGTCAGAGTTATTCTTCTAGAGTATATATTGTGTTGATTTTATATTTGATATCTCAAATATCAAATTTCAAATTTGATATAAAAATGCACACAGCAGTTCCCTGTTTTTGTTGGTGGTGTTTGGTATCAGCCACTTGGTGGCAGCCACAGGTCTGCAGTGTTTCACTTCTGCAAATAGATACATCTGACTGTATTTAAAATGTATTAGATGTCTATTTATTGATCTGTAACTTCAATAACTAAGGTTATTGAAGAGTTGAGAGTAAGCTAAATAATTCCAATTTTGGATGGTTTGGGCATGACATGCTGAATAGCTTCCTTCTGTTCAATCAAATGCTATCACTCCCTTCTCTAACTCTGCAATTTGCAACAGATATGGCCCCACAAATGTAAGCAGATCCTGCTGCACTTCAACCAGTTGTATATTTGCATGTGTCGTATCAATCTGCATTTGACAATGGATTATCATACCTATGATTTGTATGTGGGTGTAATCTCTACAGATACATTCATTGCAGGAGTGGGCATTGATCAGGAGCTGTTGCAAACCTTTGCTTTTGTCTCCCAGTAACACCGTGATTAATTATATTGCACCAACTACTAAACAACTCAAGAAGCTGATACAGCACAAATCAGAATTAAATCTGATGCCATCTGGTAGGGTGTTTACTTGTACGGCCAAAGGGGGAATAGGATTAATATCATTCTTGAAGCAGCAATATTATCCAGCACCATGGAAACCAACTAATGCATGAAACAGGAAATTTGATTCAACAACTATGTGGAAAAAGTAATGTTACTGCCAAGTGCAAGTCATAAATAAATCTAGTGCAACAAACAGGCATACAAATGATGAATTATGTAGTTATTTTTTTCTTATTATTTGCTAGGGTAAATTGATTCACAAGCAATATTGGAAATTGTGTTGATTGGTGCCATAGTATTAAACAGAACAAGATGTATTTTAATTATTGTGCTCAACAAACACTGAGGTGTTTTTATTCAAACATGAAAAGAATTATATCTGCTTTCTTTGCTGAGAAGACAACTTTTTCCTTGTGGCATTATTGCTTTTTCAGAAAGGAGGCTAAATTAATCAGCAGTGAGAACGTTTTTTGAGAAAAGTCAGCCAAGAATGCTGAGTGACTTTAAAAAAAAATCTGGGTTAAAGCTTTCACAACACTAAAACCAACTGAACTACAAACGTAAGGAGCTAAAGAGGGAAGCTTTTCATTAGATTTAAGGTTTTTATAATCAAAATACAAAAATAAATGCAAATATCTTTTCACAGAGCAACCCGAAGGATGTGCCACATGGAACAAGAAAAAGATCAGACCCTGCTAAAGAATATTGTTAAAGTATGGAAAGACATAAAGTCACTTAGAGAGTTCCAGAAATTTACCAACACACCAGTGAAGCTACATCTTAGAAGGTGAAGTGATTTTCGTTTTCAGTTTTCAATCATGGAGTTGCTACACAATTAGCTGTATTCATTTTACAATGCTGCTTCTACCAGTTTTCCTTCCCGTTACACCCCATAACCCCTTCTCTGTTCTCCCCATTTACTCCTGACCCTCCATTCCCCCAACCTGTGCCTCTTACATACCCTATACCCTCCCATATGTTTGTTAGTAAGAACAAACATAATTAATTTTAAAATTCATAAAATGAGAGACTAACAGTGGAATTTGTTTTATTCATTAAAAATATGTGGAATGTCACTGGCAAAGCCAGCACATCCCTAAATGCCCTCCAAAATGCAGTGGTGAGCCGCTGAAATCCTTCTGCTGTTGGTGATCCTACTGTTCCAGTGTGTAAGGACTTCCAGGATTTAAAATTGGAAACAGTAAAAATGTAGAAATTCAATTAACTTGGAAATAGAACCACTACAGAAGAATTAAAGAGGGGATTATGTTTCACTGACCACTTTGTGGCATTGTTTTCAGTTGGATGAAGTAAATGCTTAGGATTGTGACTGGAGTATGCTGTTAAGCACTTCAAGGATTACTGAGACTGCAATAATCTAAGCAAATAGAGGATATTGCATCACAGTTCTGATTTGTACTTCTTGTAAGCACTGGAGTAGTTCACCGAAGGATTTGCACATTTGTCTTAGAACCACATTAACCATGATACAGGGCCAGTTAAGTTTCAGATCAATGGTGATACCCAGCAAGTTGATAATGGTTGATTCATTGGTAGTAAAACCGCTGAAATTTAAAAATTGTTAGACTTTATTTTATTGGAGGTAGTGAGAATGGACTTCTGTGTTGTTTTTGATCTGAGGATATATAAATATCAACAAAACGTCAATCTATGTCCAGACCATGTGATTTCAAGGTCATGCTGCGTGAAGAGGGCTGGGTCTAAGCTAATCGAGAAGAATAACTACAGTGATGTCCTAGGGTGCAGGTGAGGTGTGAACAGCCACAGGTGTCCTTTCTTTTGTGCAAAATACGACTGCAACCCTTGAAGAATTTTCTCTTTGGTTCCCATCGCCTTCTGTTTTTACCAAAGCTCCTTGACACCAAAATCTTTCAAATGTTGCTTTGGTGTCAATGGAGAGATTTGCATCCTGCCTCTGGAATTGAGCGCTTTCTGACCATGGTTGGCTCCCTATGGTGATACAGTCAGCTGTGTTTGAAAACTCGCAGAATATCAGGGAGACATTTTAAGAGTTATTTTGCTGCTTTAGGAAAAATGCATCAGAGGCAAATACACAGTTGAGAAAATCAAACCAACTAACAGCATCTGTGGGAGGAAAAAAAACGAACCTGTAATCAGAATCAGATGACTGCATTGTTATAAATAAAGTGTAAAAATACTTTCCAAGGAAGAAGAAACTTGATGTATTAGAATATTATTTATGTAAGAATTGGGCTTATTAGTTAGAATAAATACCCTTTTTCTGTAATTGTTAATGTAGGTAGAACTGAATTCCACTCTAGCAATACCAAAGGTTACTATTTAATATGGTAATGTTTAACCAGATCTGATTTTTTTTGTATTCAACGTTACTAACTGGTGACTTTTAAAGGATCACAAGAGATCACTTGTAAAGGTCATCGTGTGTCTAGCTTGTTCACCAGTGCGTCTGAAAATGAGACACCAGATTTGGGTTTTCCAGCACTGCTCTGGAGCTATGGGCCTATTTACATATTTAATGAACACACAACATGCATGATTTATTACTTGTGTTACAGACAAGAGGTTAACAGGAAAGCTGATGAAGTAAGCTATGAATGTGAAATCCAGGCTGAGATTGCAGAGCTTCTAGAGGACTATCAAGAAGTCTATGAGAATCAGATGGAAGAATATAAAATAAAGTATGAGGAATGGAAAACCTGGAGAAAAGCAAAAGTGGGTGTTATGTTCAAATATAAATTTTTCATATACAGTTAATTGTATGCTTTGGTCAAACACCTAGTTAAAGTAACTATTGACAATAATAAATTATGTTTGATCAAAACGAGAATTTAATTTTACAGTGGTACTATACCAAACTAATACGCCCAGTTTCTTTTACATTCTCTGGGTTTGCACTTCTTTTTTGGTGGATGTTATTATTTGGAAAAAACATTTACTACCAAGGCAAAGAAAAGGAATGGAATCTCCTGTTCTCAGAACAATTAATTTCATTTTGAAACTAAAATGCAGTTGCAGGAAATCTGAAATAAAATCAGAGATTGCTGGAAGTGCTCAGCAGATCAGACAGCATCTTTTCAAAGAGAAACTGAGGTAAAGTTTCACATCAAGAACCATTTATTCAATAATTATCTTTCTTAGCACCTGTGTAAAACTGGAATAATAAATTTAGAAACATAGAAAATCTATAGCATAATACAGGCCTTTTGGCCCACAAAGTTATGCTGAACATTTTCTTACCTTAGAAATTACTTAAACATAGCCCTCTATTTTTCTAAGCTCCATGTATCTATCCAGTATCCAGGAGTCTCTTAAAAGTCCCTATCATATCTGCATCTACCACTGTCGCTGGCAGCCCGTTCCATGTGCTCACCACTCTCTGCGTTTATATATAAAAAAAAATTTAACCCTGACATCTTCTTTGTACCTACTTCCAAGCATCTTAAAACTGTGCCCTCTCATGCTAGCCATTTCAGCCCTGGGAAAAAGCCTCTGACTATCCACACGATCAATGCCTCTCATCATTTTATACACCTCTATCAGGTCACCTCTCATCCTCCATCACTCCAAGGAAAACTGGCCGAATTCACTCAACCTATTCTCAAAGAGCATGCTCCCAATCCAGGCAACATCCTTGTAAATCTCCTCTGCAGTCTTTCTATGGTTTCTACATCCTTCCTGTAGTGAGGCGACCAGAACTGAGCATAGTACTTCAAGTGGGGTCTGACCAGGGTTTTGTATACCTGCAACATCACCTCTCGGCTCCTAAACTCAATCCCATGATTGATGAAAGCCAACGCACTGTATGCTTTCTTAACCAAGAGTCAACCTGCGCAGCAGCTTTGAGTGTCTAATGGACTCAGACCCCAAGATCCCTCTGGTCCTCCACACTGCCAAGAGTCTTACCACTAATACTACATTCTGCCATCATATTTAACTTACCAAAGTGAACCATTTCACACTTATCTGGGTTGAACTGCATCTGCCACTTCTCAGCCCAGTTTTGCAACCTATCAATCTCCCACTGCAACCTCTGACAGCCCTCCACACTATACATAACACCCCAACCTTTGTGTCATCAGCAAATTTACTAACCCATCCCTCCACTTCCTCATCCAGGTTGTTTATAAAAATCACACAGAGTAGGGGTCCCAGAACAGATCCCTGAGGCACACCAGTGGTCACCGACCTCCATGCAGAATGTGACCCATCTACAACCATTCTTTGCCTTCTGCGGGCAAGCCAGTTCTCAATCCACAAAGCGATGTCCGCTTTGATCCCATGCCTCCTTACCTTCTCAATAAGCCTTGCATGGGGTACCTTGTCAAATGCCTTGCTGAAATCCATATACACTACATCTACTGCTCTTCCTTCATCAATACGTTTAGTCACATCCTCAAAAAAGTAAATCAGACTCGTAAGGCAGGACCTGCCCTTGACAAAGCCATGCTGACTATTCCTAATCATATTATAGCTCTCCAAATGTTCATAAATTCTGACATACAAAAAAGCTGGATGAACTCAGCAGGTCAGGCAACATCCGTTGAAAGAAGCAGTCAATGGATGCTGCCCAACCTGCTGAGTTCATCCAGCTTTTTTGTACGTCTTGATTTGACCACAGCATCTACAGTGTACTTTGTGTTCATAAATCCTGCCTCTCAGTATCTTCTCCATCAACTTTCCAACCATTGAAGTAAGACTCACTGGTCTATAATTTCCTGGGCTATCTCTACTCCCTTTCTTGAATAATGGACATACATACACAACCCTCCAATCCTCCAGAATTTCTCCTGTCCCCGTTGATGATGCAAAGATCATCGCCAGATGCTCAGTAATCTCCTCCCTTGCTTCCCACAGTAGCCTGGGGTACATCTTGTCCAGTCCGGTGACTTATCCAACTTGATGCTTTCCAAAGGCTCCAGCACATCTTCATTAATATCTACATTCTCAAGCTTTTCAGTCCATTGCAAGTCATCCCTACAATCGCCAAGATCCTTTCCGTAGTGAATACTGAAGCAAAGTGTACTTTAAGTAGCTCTGCTATCCCCTCTGGTACCATACACACTTTTCCACTGTCACACTTGATTGGTCCCATTCTCTCATGTCTAATTCTCTTGCTCTTCCCATACTTATAGAATGCCTTGGGCTTTCATTAATCCTGTCTGCCAAGGCCTTCTCATGGCCCTTTCTGGCTCTCCAAATTTCATTCTTAAGCTCCTTCCTGCTAGCCTTATAATCTTCAAGATTCGTATTATTACCTAGTTTTTTGAACCTTTTATAAGCTCTTCTTTTATTCTTGACTAG
This sequence comes from Hypanus sabinus, assembly GCF_030144855.1. Classification (NCBI taxonomy): domain Eukaryota; kingdom Metazoa; phylum Chordata; class Chondrichthyes; order Myliobatiformes; family Dasyatidae; genus Hypanus; species Hypanus sabinus. The sequence goes on from NC_082719.1 coordinate 26,713,492, forward strand.
ATTTACAACAGCCTTTGTGCACCACGGTCCCTGTACCCTACCATCCTTTCCCTGTCTCATTGGAACATACCTATGCAAAACACCACGCAAATATCTCCTGAACATTTGCCATATTTCTTCTGTACATTTCCCTGAGAACATCTGTTCCCAATTTATGTTTCCAAGTTCCTGCCTGATGGCTTCATATTTCCCCTTACTCCAATTAAACATTTTCCTAACTTGTCTGTTCCTATCCTTCTCCAATGCTATGGTAAAGGAGATAGAATTGTGATCATTATCTCCAAAATAGCCTCCCACTGAGAGATCGGATACCTGACCAGGTTCATTTACCAGTACCAAATCAAGTGCAGCTTCTCCTCTTGTAGGCTTATCTACATATTATATCAAGAAACCTTCCTGAACACTTAACAAACTCCACCCCATCTAAACCTGATGAAGGGACTCGCCCTGAAACGTCGACAGTGCTTCTCCCTATAGATGCTGCCTGGCCTGCTGTGTTCCACCAGCATTTTGTGTGTGTTGTTTGAATTTCCAGCATCTGCAGATTTCCTCGTGTTTGCCATCTAAACCCCTCGATCTAGGGAGATGCAAATCGATATTTGGGAATTCAAAATTTCCCACCACAACAACACTGTTATTATTACACCTTTCCAGAATCTGTTTCCCTATCTGCTTCTCGATGTCCCTGTTAGTATTAGATGGTCTATATTTTAAAAAAAAAACACCCAGTAGTTTTTGACCCCTTCCTGTTCCTAACTTCCACCCACAGAGACTCCGTAGACAATCACTCCATGATTTCCTCCTTTACTGCAACCGTGGCACTATCTCTGATCAGCAGTGCCATGTCCTCACCTCTTTTGCGTCCCTCCTTGTTCTTTCTGAAACATCTAAAGCCTGGTACATAAAGTAACTATTTCTGTCCCTGAGCCATCCAAGTCTCTAATGGCCATCACATTATTGCTCCAAGTACTGATGCACGCTCTAATCTCAACACTTCATTCATAATACTACTTGTGTTAAAATAGACACCTCTCAAACCATCCATCTATCACCTTTCTCTATCACCTGCCTTTCCTCCCTCTCACACTGTCTCTAAACTTTCTCTATTTGTGAGCCAACTGCCTCTTCAGTTCAGTTCACACCTCACAGCACTTCTAGTTTAAACTCTCCCCAATAGCCTTAGCAAAACTCCCCGCCAGGATATTGATCCCCCTGGGATTCAAGTGCAACCCGTCCTTTTAGTACAGGTCACACCTGTCCCAAAAGAGGTCCCAATGATCCAGAAATCTGAATCCCTGCCCTCTGCTCCAATCCCTCAGCCACGCATTTATCCTCCATCTCACTCTATTCCTATACTTACTGTCCCAAGATTACTATTTTTCTGGTCCTGCTTCTCAACTTCCTTCCTAACTCCCTGTAGTCTGCTTTCAGGACCTCCTCCCTCTTCCTACTTATGTTGTTGGTACCAATGTGTACCACGACCTCTGGCTGTTCTCCTTCTCACTTAGAAACATTGAAACATACAAAACCTACAGCACAATACAGGCCCTTTGGCCCACAAAGTTGTGCCGAACGTGTCCCTACCTTAGAAATTACTAGGCTTACCCATAGCCCTCTATTTTTCTAAGCTCCATATACCTATCTAAAAGTCTCTTAAAAGACCCTTTCGTATTCGCCTCTACCACCATTGCTAGCAGCCCATTCCCCGCACTCACCACTCTCTGCATTTTAAAAAAAACAACTTACCCCTGACATCTCCTCTGTACCTACTTCCAAGCACCTTAAAACTGTGCCCTCTTGAGGCAGCTATTTCAGCCCTGAGAAAAAGCCTCTGACCATCCACACAATCAATGCCTCTCATTATCTTATACACCTCTCTCAGGTCACCTCTCATCCTCCCTCACTCCAAGAAGAAAAGGCCGAGTTCACTCAACCTGTCTTCATAAGGCATGCTACCCAATCCAGGCAACTTCCTTGTAAATCTTCTCTGCACCCTTTCTATGGCTTCTACATCCTTCCCGTAATGAGGCGACCAGAAGTGAGCACAGTACCCCAAGTGGGGTCTGACCAGGTTCCTACATAGCTGCAAAATTCTCTCTTGACTCCTAAATTCAGTTTCATGTTTGACAAAGGCCAATACACTGTATGCTTTCTTAACCACAGAGTCAACCTGCGCAGCTGCTTTGAGCATCCTATGGACTCAGACCACAAGATCCCTCTGATCCTCACTGCCAAGAGTCTTACCATTAATACTATATTCTGCCATCATATTTGACTTACCAAAATGAACCACTTCATACTTATCTAGGTTGAACTCCATCTGCCACTTGTCAGCCCAGTTTTGCATCCTATCCATGTCCTGCTATAACCTCCAACAGCCCTCCACACTATCCACAACACCTCCAACCTTTGTGTCATCAGCGAACTTACTAACCCATCCCTCCGCTTGCTCATCCAGTTCATTTATAAAACATCACGAAGAGTAGGGGTCCCAGAACAGATCCCTGAGGCACACCAGTGGTCACTGACCTCCAAGCAGAATATGTCCCGTCTACAACCATTCTTTGCCTTCTGTGAGCAAGCCAGTTCTGGATCCACAAAGCAATGTCCCCTTGGATCCCATGCCTCCTTACTTTCGCAATAAGCCTTGCATGAGGTACCTAATCAAATGCCTTGCTGAAGTTCATTTACACTACATCTACTGCTCTTCCTTCATCAATGTGCTTAGTCACATCCTCAAAAATTTCAATCAGGCTCATAAGGCACAACTTGCCCTTGACAAAGCCATGCTGACTATTCCTAATCATATTATGCCTCTCCAAATGCTTATAAATCCTGCCTCTCAGTATTCTCTCCATAAACTTTCCAACCACTGAAGTAAGACTCACTGGTCTATAATTTCCTGGGCTAGCTCTACTCCCTTTCTTGAATAATGGAACAATATACCCAACCCTCCAGTCCTCCGGAACTTCTCCTGGCCCCGTTGATGATGCAAAGATCATGGCCAGAGGCTCAGCAATCTCCTCCCTCACCTCCCACAATAGGCTGGGGTGCATCTCATCTGGTCCCGGCAACTTATCCAATTTGATGTTTTCCAAAAGCTCCCGCACATCCTCTTTCTTAATATCTACATGCTCAATCTTTTCAGTCTGCTGCAAGTCATCACTACAATTGCCAAGAGCCTTTTCCATAGTGAATACTGCAGTAAAGTATTCATTAAGTACCTCTGCTAATTCCTCTGGTTCCATACGCACTTTCCCACCGTCATGCTTGGGTGGTCCTATTCTTTCACGTCTTATCCTCTTCACATACTTGTAGAATGCCTTGGGGATTTTCCTTAATCCTGCCTGCCAAGGCCTTCTCATAACCCCTCTGGCTCTCCTAATTTCCTTCTTAAGCTCCTTCCTATTAGCCTTATAATCTTCTAGATCTCTAACATTACCTAGCTCTCTGAACCTTTTGTAAGTTTTTCTTTTCTTCTTGGCTAGATTTACTACAGCCCTTGTACACCATGGTTCCTGTACCCTACCATAACTTACCAGTCGCATTGGAACGTACCTATGCAGAACTCCACACAAATATCTCCCGAACATTCACCACATTTCTTTCATACCTTTCCCTGAGAACATCTGTTCACAATTTAAGCTTCCAAGTTAATGCCTGATAGCCCCATAATTCCCCTTACTCCAATTAAACGCTTTTCTAACTTGTCTGTTCCTATCTCTTCAGGATAATGTGGACGCAATAAGAAACATCCCAGACCCTGGCACCTGGGAGGCAAACTACCATCTGTGTTTCTTTCCTGCAACCATAGAATCTCCTGTCTGAATCCCCAACTAGAGAGTCCTCTATCACTACCGCCATCCTCTTCCTTTCCCTACCCTTCTGAGCCACAGGGCCAGACTCTGTGCCAGAGGTACTTGCATTGTAGGTCCCCCCCCCCCCAACAGTACTCAAACAGGAATACTTATTGTTAAGGGGGACAGCCATAGCATCTGACTCCTGCCCTTCGCTCTCCTGACTGTTACTCACTTATCTGTCTCTCGAGGCCCAGGTGTGACTACATGCCTTTAGCTCCTACCTGTCACCTCCTCACTCCCTCTGACCAAGTGATGGTCATTGAGCTGCAGCTCCATTTCCCTAACATGGTCCCTAAGGAGTTGCAGCTCAACAAATCTGGTGCAGATGTGGCCGTCCGAGAGGCTGGGAGTCTCCCGGGCTTCCCTCATCTGACACCGAGTGCAGAACACTGGCCTCACACACATACTTCCTGTCTGTATTCTACACAGGCAACCTACCTCGCCTCAACCCGTTATCGCCGAAGCCTGTTGAACCAAAGCCCTCTAGTCTGTTGCCTGCTTTTCTATGCCCAGTCTATAAAGATGTCTCCTTTTAATCTCTTTTCGCTGTTGTACCTGGATGACATCCACGTGCTTGCACAGTTGGTCCCTGATCAAACCACTGAAGAAATAACCACTGAACTAAATTTGGTGGATGGCGCAGGATGAGGAAATGAAATACAATCAGAAAATACTGTAAATATAAACTATCCTTTTCTCTCCACAGATGTTTGCTGAGTATTTCCAGCTTCTGTTTTTTTAGAATATAGAATTGTGCAGCACAGGAACAAGCCTTTCTGCTCATGATATTGTGCCAAACAGACTCAGTTAATGGCACCTAATCCCTTCTGTTTGCACAGAATCCATATTCAAATGATTACCTCTAATAGGCTCTTAAATGACCCTAATTCCCCTACACTAACACTCCTGGGGGCACATTCCAGGCACCCGCCAGGCTCTGTTAAAAATAAAGCTGCCTTACACTTCTCGCTTGAACTCCACCCCACCCCCCTCACAATGCATGCCATGAACTATGTATTTTTCCTTTACTTTTGATATATGAAAGTACAACACCTCACACTTGCCTGGATTGAACTTCATCTGCTATTTCTCCATTCACATCTGCAACTGATCTATATCTCACAGAATCCTTTGGCAACCTTCAGCATTGTCCTCCGTGTCACCAATCTTTGTGTCACCTGCAGACTTGTGCAACACACCCATTCACATTTTCATCAAAGTCATTTATATACATCACAAACAGCAGAGGTCCTGGTATGAATCCCCACAGAACACCACTTCCAAGTAGAATGAGACTCATCAACCACTGCTCTCTATCTCCCATGGACAAGCCAATTATGCATTCAAATAGCCAATTTTCTGCTGATCCCATGCATCTTAGTGTTTTGTGTAAGCTTCCCATGAAGGACCTTGTCAAATATCCTATTAAAATATTCAGTCAACTAAATAAGACATGACCTGCCCCACACAAAGCTATACTAACTGTTCCTCATTAGTTATGCTTTTTAAAGTTAAAAAAATCTTTTTTATTGAAGTGCATATACATTATACAACCATGAGATTTGTCTCCTGACAGGCAGCTACAAAACAAAGAAACCCAAAAGAGCCCATTTTAAAAGAAGAAGACCGTTAACCACCCAATGTGTAGAGAAACAAAAACCATGCGAACAATTAACGCAAGCATGTTCTGAGATGAAGTCCATGGAGAGTCCATCCTCGGACTCTTAGCTCAGAGCAGTGATCTGAACCAGCTCATCCCTCGTCTCGGGTACCAACAGCCTGACCTTTTCAATCTGGCCCAGCGCCTCGATTACAGTCAAAACATAGGTTCAGTTGCTTCGGTTTGCTCTGGGGCCTGGACCCCACTGCCTTGAATCAGCCTGGACTTGACCTTTTCAATTTGGCCCCATAAATTCAAATGCTCATAAATCCTGTCCCAAGAATAGCTTCCCCATATATTAATGTCATTTGACCAATTAAAGAATAAATATAAAATATCAAATAACACTATTTTCTGTTATTTCCAATTAAGGGCTTATTTAAGAGATAAGCTGGGTCAAACAATGTTATTGCCGTAACCTAATGAAATAGAAACTTTAATTCATAAAGGAAAAATTTAAAAATTTATTTCTGGTATGTATAATTTGATTCAAAAACAGGCAATTAAACAAGGAATTCATAAGTCAAGACAAAAATGGGAAACTGATTTGAATATTAAAATTGATGAAACAAGTTGGTCAAGATTATGTCTTGACAGTATGACGAATACAATAAATGTTCGACTAAGATTAGTACAATATAACTTTTTACATCAAATATATATTACACCACAAAAAATAAATAGATTAAACTCAAATTTATCTGATCAATGTTTTCAATGTAATCAAGAAATTGGTACTTTTTTACACCCTACTTGGTCTTGTTCTAAAATTCAACCTTTTTGGACAAATTTAAGAGTTTTATTGAAACAAATTATTGGAATACAACTTCCACACAATCCAATATTATTTTTACTAGGCGATATTGAAGGGAAAAAATCAAAATCCAAATTGAATAAATATCAGAAAGAATTCATAAAAATTGCATTGGCAGTAGCCAAAAAGGCTATTGCAGTTACTTGGAAATCAGATTCATACTTAAGTATAGATCGTTGGAAGAATGAAATTTTTAGCTGCATTCCACTTGAAAAAATTACTTATAATTTAAGAGTTAAATATGAAATATTTCTGAAAATTTGGCGCCCTTATTTACAGAAAATAGGATTAAGTATATAGGTGCTCTGAAGATAAGATTATTGGTTATCTGGGGAAAGAAATAAATATACATATTAAAGCTATTATGAACTCCATGGAGCATGTGGGGATCGTTTGAAATCCAGGCATTCTTTCTTTCTTTCTTTTTTTCTTCTTTTTTTTCTATAGGGATATGTTAGGGGGGAGGGGGGAAGGGTTGATAATTTTCTTTTTTCTTTCTGTAACCTATTTGAAAATTCAATAATTTTTTTTTAAAGAATAGCTTCCTCAGCACTTTTTCTTTCACTTTTATTTTTCTCCCATTTCAACAATCCCAGTTAATACAAGAACTGGGAATAATAACATTTTCTAGTTTTGTGTTCTATTCTAGTCTTGTTGATTGAAAATCAGCTCATAGAGCTGGTATAAACATCATGACCTGATATTCTTCTCCTATCGGACTTCTACAACTGTCTCTTTGGTCTGTTCACATCAGTTATTTTAGAAACTCTAAGCAGATATTTGTATTTAATTTAGAAAAAGGGAGTTTGAAATAGTAACCCTTGATAACATGTTACAAAACAGACCTAGTTGATATAGATATGTCGATTATAACTGAGAATTAAGCTTGGCTCTGTTTATTGGCAGAAAGCAAAGAAAAGGAAGAAGAAGAATGCAGATGAGCAGCAGACTGAAACAGAGGAGAGTTCGATGGTTGAAGAACTTTCAAAGCCTGATCCTCCAGAGCCAGTTGATCCTTCAGTCATCGAGCAGCAAGTCCGAGAAAGAGCCACCAGAATTTATCGGAAACCAGGAGAACCTATCCTATCTCCTGAACTGAGCATGGCAGCTACTGTAACACCCACCAGCCAGTGCCCAAGGTAGGCCCCATTAGTAATGTTAAGTGGGTGGTATGTCTGACACAACTAAGAGTGGATAAGCCACAGGATTATGCTACAGTGCTAAGACTTTTGAACTGAAATATCTCTGTAACCTATTTAAAACTATTAACGTCTGAGCACACTGGCCTAGTAGTTTGTTTGTACAGCTCCCAAAGAACGGTGCTGTGCAGTCACAAATTGGCTTAATCAAAAGTATGGCAATTCTGTACATTTGCCTTGGAGCCAGAATGCAAAACCTTCTCCCTGTCCCCCCCACCACTCACCGCCCCGCCCTCCACTCCCCATCCGGCCTTCCACTCCCCATCCGGCCCTCTACTCCCCGTTCCCCACCCCAACTCCCCATCCCCTCCACTCCCCGTTCACCATCCCCTCCACTCCCCATCCCCTCCACTCCCCATCCGGCCCTCCACTCCCCATCCGGCCCTCCACTCCCCATCCAGCCCTCCACTCCCTGTTCCCCACCCCAACTCCCCATCCCCTCCACTCCCCATCCCCTCCATTCCCCATCTGGCCCTCCACTCCCCGTTCCCCACCCCAACTCCCCATCCCCTCCACTCCCCATCCCCTCCATTCCCCATCCGGCCCTCCACTCCCCATTCCCCACCCCAACTCCCCATCCCCTCATCAGGCGTCAGAAGAATTGCAGACTTCCCAAAATTCAACATCATCAAGTGCACTCCTGGTGTAAGAAGAGCACTCCGAGCAGATTTCTGCCAGAAGCACACACTGCAGCTTTGATCTGTGTCCTCTTTCCATCAAGAATATTCCTACTATGGCATTGTTCTTTAGCCTGTCAAAATCTTGAACAATTCAATGTGATCACCTTTCATTCTTCTAAGCTCAGTAGGCACATTCTACTTAATTTCTCCTCATAAAGTAACTTGCCAAACAGTAATTTGTAAATCTGATAAAAGCAAAAGGGAAAAATCTGCAGATCTAGTTGATAGTTGGCATTCTCTAATTTTGCTACTATATTTGGCAACCATTTCAAATTATAATTTGATTTTCCTGTAATTAGTTCCTTGTGTATTTCTGCCTTATTTGTAAATTTTTGGTGAACTCTTGTATATAAAAAAAATTGAGAAGTGTTTGAAAAAGATCTTTTTGCTTTCCCACCCAGTGTAGAATGCTGAATTTAGTTGAGGCCATGGCATTGTTCCACTTTATTTCAAGTATATGGGTATCAACAAATCATTCCCCTCCCCTGTGCTACTGAGTATTTCAAGTGTTTTTCCAGTAAAGTTGACTGAGCATGCAGGAATGGAAGTTTAAAATGCAGCTTGAAAGCAAATTGTTTATTTTCTTCTCCAGAGGAGAGCAACTGCGAAGACAGGATGTGCAAAGATGCACACTGTTTGCTAAAGTTCTCTTTAACAACAAAGAGGTATCCAGGACAAGTAGCCGAGCATTGGACGCTGATTTTAGAATTCATTTTGGACAGATCTTCAACATGCAAATAGTCAACTGGCCAGAAAGTATAAAGATTCAGGTATTTTTACAAGAATATGTCCTTTGACTCAACTAATGCTCTTAAGGTTGATCATTATTGAAATATTGAGCAGGCTTCTTTAATTTTCCTTTTTTGTTCATATGTGGTTTATATTGCTGCTGAGCCATTCTTTTTGTAATTCGTTCCAACTAGGAACTCTATCAAACAGGTAAAACAGTTTCTCCATATGTACTCTATAAATCTGCTGAGCCATTTGAGTTGAGGACCTCACAGCAACATCTCTCTGATGAGGTGTAATGCTCTACCATTGGTGTCAAGGCCTCAGGCGGTGGATCCTGAGACGTGGCATAGATTAGGAGTAATCTTAGCCCATTGAGATCAAGTAAAGTAGAAAACTGGTAACAAACCACTTACCTGTACTTTTTATCAAGATGATGTTTCCAATCAATTGAGCAGGAAAGAGCTAGATGTGCTCTTCTGAGGAAGACTAAGAGACTGGACCTGAATTACAGCAGACTCCTCAGTTCATGATGTTTGTGCTTCGCCTCTGATTCAGTACTGAGCCCAGCAGTGGACTGGGGTTGGGTGGGTGTCAGGTGCGCTGGCATCTGACCTCCTGCGCTTTCCTGAGTTCCACATTGCAGTGCAGAGGCAACTAAACCATGTAAGTGCAGCTGGCAGGTGCTCCTATAAGGAGTTGCAAGCTGGTGGACGGCATGAGCTTATTACATTGCCATGTTGTGCACTGAATCTCTGTAACTCCACTGTTCCTATTTTAAAATAAAAAGTATAGGTTGCTGACTTTCAATGAAGTTTTAAAATGGTGTAACTTAATTAATTTTCTTAAATTATTATATTGCTTGTTTCAATATTAGTGCATTTCTTCTTGCTCCCCTACAGATATTTGAAACTGTGGGAATAAGTACCACAAAGGTAGAAATCTTTGTTCCCATCCCAGAAACCAGCATCCTCACAGGGAGTGCCCCAGTTGAGGAAATCGAATTTAGCAGTGATCATCGTGTGATGTTTGACCATGAAGGCGTTGGCAGTGGTAAGTTTCAAATGCAAAGTTTTAAAACCTTAAAGAATTTTATTCAAAGAGGAAGAGTTTTCACATCTGGTGTCCTTTCACTCTTGCCCATTGCCCCAATCCCACCTCCCCTCATTCTGGCTAAGAATTTTCATTTGACTTGGCCTACTGGGTAGGCAAAGTACTGCACTTTGCCAAAAATATCAACACCCGGAAAACGGGTTCATTTTTCCCCAACAATGATTTTCAGGTTATTTTATGAGCCTTCAGAACAATGGAATAACACGACAAGGCTCCATGATCTTTCCCCACTGTAGTGCACAGCCTTCCACTTCCGTCAACTCAAATTGAGGCCCTGCTGATTATTTTTTCTCCCATCAGAGCAAAAAACAATTTGCTGGAAGAACTTGCGTGGCTGAGCAGCATCTATGGGAAGAAAGTGGAACTTTTCTGTTGTGGGTGAAAACATTGCATCACAAACCTTAAGGGCTATAATTACCTGTAAGAACCCTGATTGCCATCTATTCCCCCCTCTATTTGGCACTTAATAAAGCATGGTTCTTGACCATTGGACTCAATTCTTCCGGACAATTTCTTCCTTTCTCCACACCATCCCCTTTGCTCAAAGAAAGGTCTTGCTTATCACAGTCTTGCTTATCTGCTCCCTAGCCCTCCTTCTCCACCTCATCAATCTTCTGGGGGGGGGGGGGGGGGGAAAGCTTATCAAGTGACTGGAGCTCTCTAGGGTAGTCCAGAACTGTTTAATTTAACTTAAAAAAAAAATCAAGAATGTTTGTCCACCAAAAGAATGTTTTGATCGAGATGATTGTAACTTTTCAGAATACTGCTGTAAGCATGTTTTTCTTTACTTTCTAAGATAGTTTTCTTTACATGTTAGTAGGTTAATATAAAGCTCATATTGGATCCTTTTCACCAGCTACCATCACATATTTGAGTCTATATAATGGATGTATCACCAGCTTTGTTCACTTCTTTAGTATCACATTGGTATTCACCCAGTGTAGAATGCTGAACACCAAGAGTTTGCTCCCTTCAAACTTTCTTTCTGGTCTCCAGTGATAACTGAAAAATAGTCCCAGTGGAATTTTTGGCTTTTCTTTATTCCTTCCTTTCCTTCATACTATCTTTAAAAGCCTCTAGATATTCATCATCCCATGATTGCCATATTTACACAGCAGCAGCTGGCTGACCTTCATCTTTACAGGGGAGCAAGGCGATCATCCATCTGAACTACAGGGATGCAATCACCCCTAAGTTGCAGGAGGTGGGTAGCTGGGTGACTGTCAGGGGAAATGGGAGGGTGAATAGGGAGTTAGCACAGAGCATCCCTGTGGTCATTCCCCTCAATAATAAGTATACCATTTTGGATACCATTGTGGGGGATGACCTCCCAGGGGAATGCCATGAAGACCGGGTTAATGGCACTGAGCATGAGTCCATGGCACAGAAGGGAAAGAGGGAGAAGAGGGGAGTGATAGGGAATTCAGTAGTCAGAGGAACAGACAGGAGATTCAGTAGATGCAAACATGACACCGGTATATTGCCTCCCAGGTGCCAGGGTCATGGATGTCTCGGATCACATCCGTGGCATTTTGCAGGGGGAGGTAAAGGAGCCAGGTGTCTTGGTACAAATGGTACAGATTTGTACAAATGGTACAAATTTCATTGGTACAAATGACATAGGAAGGAAAAGCAAAGAGGTCCTGAAAAAACCTTGGCAGAAAGCTGAGAAACAGGGCCTCCAAGGTAGTAATTTCTGGATTGCTACCTGTGCCACATGCCAATAAGTGTAGAAACAGATTGATTTGGCTAATAAAGGCATGGCTAGTGCAGGGGGCAGGACTTCTGGTTCTTGGATCATTGGGATCTCTTCTGGAGGAGGTATGACCTGTGCAAAAGCAACAGGTTGCACCTGAACCTGAGGGGAACCAATATTCTCACGGGTAGGTTTGTTAGAGCATCAGGGAGGGTTTAAACTAATTTGGCGGGGGGTGGGGTGGGAACCAGAGTGAAAGGACTCAGGATAGGACAGATGGTAAAAAAGCAAAGAAAGCATGCAGCCGGACTATCAGGAAGGCAGGCAGAGGATAGGACATAACTGCAGCCAGCAGAGTGAATATCAGTGCTTTAGGGATGTAGAATCAAAAAGGATAGCAAATACAGTACTCAAAGTGTTATATCTCAATGCATTAAGTATAAGAAATAAGATGGATGATCTTGATCCACTTTTACAGATAGTTGGGTATGATGTTGTGTCCATCACTGAATCATAGCTGAAGGTTGCAGTTGGGAGTTGAATGTCCAAGGTTACATATTGTATCAGAGGGATAGGAAGGTCATCAGAAGGGATGCATTGGCTCTGCTAGTAATGAATGGACAACTCATTAGAAAGATATAACATAGGATCAGAAGATGTTGAATCCTTGTGGGCTGAATTAAGTAACTACAAGAGAAAAAGTACCCTGATGGCAATTATATACAGGTCTCCAAACAGTAGCTGGGATGTGGGCTACAGATTGCAATGGGAAATAGAAAAGGCGTGTCAAAAGGGCAATATTATGATAGTCATGGGAGATTTAAACATGCAGGTAGATTGTAAAAATCAGATTGGATCTCAAGAGAGTGAATTTATTGAATGCCTATGCGATGACTTTTTAGAGCTGTTTGTCATTAACCCTGCCAGGGCTGTTATGTAATGAACCAAAGACTATTAGGGAGCTTGAGGTTAAGGAGTCCATAGGAGAAAGTGATCACAATATGATTGAGTTCAACTTGAAATTTGATAAAGAGGAATTAAAGTCTGACCTAACAATATTTCAATGGAGTAAAGGAAATGACAATGGTATGAGGGAGTTGTCCAAAGTAAATTTGAAGGAGATGTTGGCAAGGATGAAAGCAGAGCAGCAATGGCTTTAATTTCTGGGAAAAATGAGGAAGATACTAAAACAAAGAAATACTTGAAGGAAAAATAGTACAACTATAGCTGACAAGAGAAGTCAAAGCTAACATGAAAACAAAAGAGAGGGCATACAGCAAAGAAAAAATTAGTGGGAAGATAGAGGATTGGAAAGCTTTTAAAAGTTACAGAAGAAAATTAAAAGAATAATTAAGAAGGAAAAGATGAAATATGAAAGCAAGCTAGCAAATAATATCAAGATGGATAAAAGAGAGATGAGAGTGGAAATAGGACTGCTAGAAAATGAGGCCAAAGAAATAATAATGAGGGACCAGGAGATGGCTGGTGAACTAAATGAGTATTTTGCATCAGTCTTCACTGTAGAAAACACTAGCAGTATGCGAGGTGTTGAAGGGTGTAAAGGAAGAGAAGTGAATGCGGTTACTATTACAAAGGAGTAGGTGCTCAAAAAGCTGAAAGACCATGTTACATTACATGAGTTATCTTGCATAAGTCACCCTGACCAGGTGAACTTCGCCCGAGAATTCTGAAAGAGGTAGAAGTAGAGATTATGGAGGCATTAGTAAATATCTTTCAAGAATCATTGGACTCAGGCATGATTCCAGAGGACAAGAATATTGCAGATGTCACTCCAGTCTTTAAGAAAGGAAGGAGGCAGCAGAAAGGAAATTATAGACCAGTTAGCCTGACCTCAGTGGTTGGGAAGATGTTGGAGTCAATTATTAAGGATGAGGTTATGAAGTACTTGACAGACAGACATACTTTATTGATGAAATTGGGTTTTGTTACAGTTGCACCAACCAAGAATAGTGAAGAAATACAGCAAAATAAAACCTGAAGTAACTAAATGATAATAAGTAAATTATGCCAAGTGGAAATAAGTCCAGGACCAGCCTAGTGGCTCAGGGTGTCTGACACTCCGAGGGAGGAGTTGTAAAGTTTGATGGCCACAGGCAGGAATGACTTCCTATGACGCTCAGTGTTGCATCTTGGTGGAATGAATCTCTGGCTGAACCAGTGCCTAACCAGTACATTATGGAGTGGATGGGAGTCATTGTCCAAGATGGCATGCAACTTGGACAGCATCTTCTTTTCAGACACCACCGTCAGAGTCCAGTTCCACCCCCAGAACATCACTGGCCTTACAAATGAGTTTGCTGATTCTGTTGGAGTCTGCTACCCTCAGCCTGCTGCCCCAGCACACAACAGCAAACATGATAGCACTGGCCACCACAGACTCATAGAACATCCTCAGCATCGTCCAGCAGATGTTAAAGGACCTCAGTCTCCTCAGCAAGTAGAGACAGCTCTGACACTTCTTGTAGACACAGGACAAGATAGGACAAAGTCAGCACGGTTTCCTTCAGGGAAAATCTTGCCTGACGAACCTATTGGGATTTTTTGAGGAGATTACAAGTAGATAAATAAAGGGGTTGTAGTGGATGATGTATATTTGGATTTTCGAAAGGACTTTGACATGCTGCCTTACATGAGGCTGCTACCAAGTTAAGAGCCCATGGTATTACAGAAAAGTTATTAGCATTGTTATTCTGCTGATTGGTAGAAAGCAGCAGGTGGGAGTAAAAGTATTCTTTACTGGTTGGCTGCCAGTGACTAGTAGGTGTTCTGCAAGGGTTGGTGTTGGGACTGCTTTTTTTATTCTGTATGTTAATGATATAGGTAATGGAATAGGTAGCCTCGTTGCCAAGTTTGCAGATATACAATGACTGGTGGAGGGTCAGTTAACATTGAGGAAATGGGTAGGCTGCAGAAAGACAGACAGATTAGGAGAATGGGCAAGAAAGTGGCAAATGAAATATAATGTTGGAAAATGCATGGTCATGCACTCTGGTAGAAGAAATAAATCTGCAGATTATTTTCTAAATGAGGAGAAAATCCAAAGATCTGAGATGCTAAGGGACTTGGGAGTCCTCGTGCAGAACATCCTAAAGTTTATCTTGAAGGTTGAGTTGGTAATGAAGAATGCAAATGCAATGTTAGCATTCATTTCAAGTGGTCCAGAATACAAGAGCAGGGATGTGATGCTGAGGCTTTATAAGTAACTGGTGAGGCCTCACTTTGACATTGTGAACAGTTTTGGGCCCCTCATCTAAGAAAAAATATGCTGGTATTGGGAGGGTTCAGAGGAGGCTCACGAGGATGATTCCGGGAATGAAAGGGTTATCATATGAGAAACGTTTGATAAATCTGGGACAGTACTCACTGGAATTTAGAAGGATGAGGGGAGATCTCATTGAAACTTTTCAAATGTGGAAAGGATGTTTCTCATGGTGGGTGGGGGAGTCTAAGACAAAAGAGCTCAGCCTCAGGGTAGAAGGGCATCCATTTAAGAATGCAGAGAAATTTCTTTAGCCAGAGGATGGTGAATTTTTGGAATTTCTTACCACAGGCAGCAGTGGAGGCCAGGTTGTTGGGTGTATTTAAGGTGGAGATTGATAGGTTCTTGATTGGCCGTGGCATCAAAGGTTATGGGGAGAAGGCCAGGGAGTGGGGCTAGGGCGGGGAAAATAAAAGGATCAGCCATGATTAAATGGCAGAGCAGACTCGATGGGCCATATGGCCTAATTCTGCACTTATGTCTTATGGTCTTTTGCTGCCTGAAATATTATCCTAGTATTTTTCTTCTAAGTACATAATCTTTATAACTCCATAATGGTTTTTGTTGTTCCATGGGGAAATATTGATTGATTCTTTTTTGCAATCTTTGTTGTCTTGTGCAATTTAATTGTATTGTTAATAACTACTTTAAATTATTGGAGTCTTGCAAGTTTCTCAATGAAGGCAAAAGGTTGGGGTCTGTGTTCCATGGTAAATTTTTTTGTGGTGCTCAGATACAGTAGACTTGTCACACTCTGGTTCCCCTGACCGGGAACATCTAACGATTAAGTGCAGCTGTTCTACTTACACAGAGTGTTCTCCTCCGTGACCATGACCGCAGTTTACGTACCAACAAATGCCGAAGTTCATCTGACACTCAAGGTATTGAACGCTGCCATCGCCAAACAAGAAATAGCCTACCTCAACACATGTCAATTCATAGTTGGGGACTTCAATCAGGCGTGTTTGAAGAAATAACTGCCCAGTCTTCATCAATGAATAACCTATAGCATCAAAGGACCCAGCACACTCAACCACTGCTAGACTACGATTAAGAGTACCTACCATTCCATGCCTAGGCTGCTTGTGAGAAATCTGATCACTTGGCTGTCCTCTTCCTACCTACATGCAGACAAACTCTAAAGAGCAAGGCTCCAGAGATAAGGACAGTCATAGATGAGTATGTCCCCTCAAAATCATTCAGACTTCCCCCAACCAGAAGCCCTAGATGAACAGCAATCTGCTGAGTGCCATTCAGGTCTGGAAGCCACGTAAGGTACAAGATACAAGAGGTCAAGGAGTGACCTCCAGAAATCTACCTCCTGTGTGAAGTGCCCATTACGGACTAAACTAGACTTGCTGAAAGATGCTCAACAACAGTGGCAGGGCTTGAACGCTATTATCTCTTACAAAGTGAAACCAATCGACAGTGACAACACGGCTTTGCTCACAGTTGAGCTCAATGCCTTCTATGCTCATTTTGACCATAAAAACACGGAAGAATCTTCAGGAAATTCCACAGCTCCCGATGAACTCGTGATTTCAGTCTCTGAGGCTGATGTGAAAGCATCCTTCAGGAGGGTGAACCCACAGAAAGTATCTGGCACATTGAGATACCTGGCTGAACACACAAGTCCTGTGCCAATTAACTGGAGTTCACCAATATTTTCAACCTCTTGGTTCAGAAGTTGAGGTATCCACCTGTTTCAAGCAGGCTTCAAATATACTGGTGCTTAAGAAATGGTAACCTGCGTGTAATGACTATTATGATGGTGAAGTGCTTTGAGAGGTGGGTGATAAACATATCAAGTCCTGCCTGAGAAGTGATTTGGATTGGCTCCCATTTGCCTACTGTCACAAAAGGTCCACAGCAAATGCCATTCCATTGGCTCTTCATTCAACCCTGGAACATCTGGATTGTAAGATGCATACATCAGGATGCTCATTGACGACTACAGCTTAGCACTTGATACTACCATCCGTTCAAAACTAATCAGTAGTTTCTCCACCTCCTTGTGCAATTGAATCCTCAATTTCCTCACTTGCAAACTCCAGTCTATTCAGATCAGCAACAACACCTCTTCCATGATCTCCATCTGTATAGATCACCAAAGTCTGTGTGCTTAGCCCCCTGCTCTACCTGCTTTGTACTTACACTGTGAGGCGAAGAAGAGCTCTAATGCCATATTCAAGTTTGCTGATGACATCACTGTCGTTGGCCAAAGAAAAGGTTATGAAAAATCAGCATGTAGGAAGGAGACTGAATAAGAGGTTGTTGTTGTGGCACGACTCAGCCAGGTTTTCAAAGTCAGCAAGACTGAGGAGCTGATTATTGACTAAAGGACTGTTATGTTTTGTAACCCCAAAGCATAAATATAATTTAAAGGAAAAGAGAGAGAGTGTGAAAGATGCAAGTCTAACTTCGCTCTCTTCTCACTGCTGCTATCAGGAAGAAGGTACAGGAGCCTCCAGACCCACACCACCAGGTTTGGGAACAGTTATTACCCCTCAGTTTCTTGAACCCATTGTTGAACTGTTCCCACAACCTGTGGACTCACTTTCAAGGACACCATTTCATGTTCTCAATATTTATTTCTTATTTGTTGTTATTATTCTTTTTTTTGTATTTGCACCATTTGTTGCCTTTGCACACTAGTTGCTTGTCTGTCCTGTTGCGTGCAGTCTTTCATTGATTCTATTGTGATTATTGTATTTACTGTGTATGCCCGCAAGACAACAAATCTCAGGGTTGTATATGGTGACATATATGTACTTTGATAATAAATTTACTTTAAAGTTTAAGTATGAGAAATTATTATTCATAACCAAATGGATAGAAGAGCCAAATACCTATTGCACTTGAAAAGATGCTACATGAACTTAATCTACTAGTTTCTAGAGAAGTAATCAATCTTACTCTCTTTGGTTTCAGGTGTGCCATTTTCCTTTGAAGCTGACGGAAGCAATCAGTTGATCCTGTTGACCTCTGGCAAACTGGCTTGTAGTGTGTCCTGGGCAGTGGGTGAAGATGGTGTGCCATTGGTGCCTCCAATGCTTCAGCAAAATTATGGTATTCTAAGGTAAAGGATTCAGCTTAGTCTGAAATATCGTGTATTGTCTAATTTAGAAGCAAAATTAGCTCTTGATTTGGGTTTTCCTCTGCTATTGAGCAACTCGCTGATAGGGGAGACCTGCAGTACTTGAAGTTCTTAATGTCCAGCAGTGTCTCGTGATCATAAAAATAATGTTTAAATAAGACGAAAGCAACTTTGAGAGGCTGATATTTCTGAATGTCCACCATCTTACTAGAATGTAATGCTTTCTTTGAATTATTGTTCAAAGTTCAAGAGTTCAAAGTAAACTTATTATCAAAGTACATATATGTCGCCATATACTACCCTGAGATTGAGTTTCGTGTGGACATTCACAATAATGACAAAGAAACACAATAGAATTGATGAAATTCTATCACACACAAGATGGACAAACAACCAGTGTGCAAAAGATAACAAGCTGTTCAAATACAGAAGAAAAAAATAATAAATAAATAGATAGATAGATAAGCAATGAATATTGAGAGCATGAGATGAAGAGTCCTTGAAAGTGAGTACATTGGTTGTGGGAACAATTCAGAGGTCGGGCAAAAGAAGCTGAATGAGGTTATCCTCTCTGGTTCAAGAGCCTGATGGATGAAGAATAATAACTGTTGCTGAACTTAGTGGGGTGGGTCCAGGGCTCCTGTACTTTCTTCCTGATGGCAGCAGTGAGAAGAGAGCATGGTCTGGATGGTGGGGGTTAATTATTGTTGGTCCTCTCCACCTCTGATCCCCTGATGAAGACTGGTTCATGGACCTCTGGTTTCCCCCTCTTGTAGTCAACAATCAGCTGTTTAGTTTTGCTAACATTGAGTGAGTGGTTGCTTTTTCAGGCACCACTCAGGCAGATTTTCAGTCCCCCTCCTGTTTGTTGATTCATCATTACCTTTGATTTGGCCAAAAACAGCAGTGTCATCAACAAACTAAAATGTACACAGAAAGCTCAGCCCAAAAAAAAAATACATTCGCCTAGAACATCTTGTTATTGGCAAGCTTTCAGCTTTCATCAGCAACACACAACTCAACTGTGAATCTATTTCTCATAAATCCTGTTACATTGACTTGCTATTAAGTATTGATGCAATCCCAAATAGGAAGACATTATGTGATGGCAGGGTCTTTTGCCATCGTATAAAATTGCTAAGTGAGCAAGCCTTGAATGAACTGAAAGTAAACTGGCAGTCAGCAAATCCTGGCTCTCAGAAGCTATTACAACTTCAGTTATACAATTGAAATAATATATTACGAAAGATTTTTTAAATAATAAAAACAGATATAGATGTATGTAAATAATAAAAAGCAAACTCAATTAATTTAAACAGTTCAAAATCTATAAATGCCGTTGTCCATTCCTCTTCTTTCAGTGAGTTTACTCTCCCTCTACTAGGTCTAACCAAGGACAGGTTCATCAGGTGAATCCCTTGGTTTAGCCACATAGAAATTGCTCTAAATTCTTGCCTCACTACTGGATTCTATGTAGACTCAGGTGTTGGAAATTGCCCGCTGGTCTCGATAGGCAAGTTCAGGACTTCATGCACGTGGAACCATCTGACACAGCCAGTAAATAGTAGCCCATCATGCTGAATTTCACAAGTGATTTTTCCAGCGACATTCTGATGTTGGACTCTAAATGGAGAACTTGAAAAGTATCCAAATAGTCACTCCTAGGAAGCTGGCTTGTGGACTGTGCCAGGTTCAATGCGGTGCAAAAATAGTAAGGCTATTCATTTGAATCAAAATGCATGGCTGTGGAGATGACAGATAATATGGTAATGTACATTTCTTTAAAAATTAAAAACATGAAAGCAAGCACAACTACTAAAGTGTCTTTAAAATACGTTCTGGCCTGTTAAGACAACATGGCTTTCATTAACAACCTGCTGTTTGAAAATCCTACTTGCAAGTAAGATCAATTTGTGTTAACGTTTTTCGTACATGTATACTAGTGCCTTAAAACACTTGGATGCCATTTCATCTATTGGAGCAACTGGGTTAACAGACACAAAGAAACTGGCTAAATGGGCAGCAGAGTCGAGGCTTGATCCCAATGATCCCAGCAATGCAGCTCTGATGCAACTAATAATGGTAAGATGACTTATCGTGGTCTAGTCCCTCCAACATGCAACAGAAGTGAAGTGTTGACCATGATAAATTCATGCTCTTTCTAACCTTTTGCATTTCCACATAACAGTTTCCACATTGCACTCTTGCATGGAAGTTTCCTTTCTGCATGGTATTCTGCAGGCATTGCTCCAGTTGTCTGAGCTTGCAATTCAGCAACATGAGCATCCGTTGCAAAACTCAAGGTGGCTGCTGCTTGCATTCCAAAGGAATCTGCAAGAGTGATCTTATGACTTCATTTGAAGTCCACGCCAGAAGGGATAGGCCTCAGTTTCTGCACAAGATATGTGTCAAATCCATGCTGGATTCCGTGCTCTTGAGTGCAGGCTTTCCAGTCGACCGAGCATTCTGTTGCAGGTATGTATCACCATCTTTGGGAGGGGTAGTTAATGGGCAGCAGTGACAGTTGGCAGGGTAGTGTGATGTGAAGAGTGTACAAATCCTAGAAATACGTTCTGCAACACTGAAGTAGCTGTGCAGTTGAACTAGAGTAGAACAAAACTAGATCCTATGTACTCCGAGTACAGACTAACTAGATTCCTGCATTGAAACCTATGCACCACGTGCAAAATTAAACTGCCTGCAACAGGTAAACCTGAAATCCACTGAAATGAAAAGGAGTGGACCCGTGGTAAGTGGACTTGGAATGGTGAAATCAATTCATCTATATTATTGACCATGGCCTTATCGGTGTCTGTCCAAAATCCTGACTTCTCTATGAAGGTCAGAAATACAGGCACACCTTCAGCGTTCTTGTCAGCTTTCACTGTGTCTTGAGATTTTAACTTGGAGAAGGGCTGACTTTGATGGTATCAGAAAGGATTGGGCAGGCTGTTTGCTGGGAAAGGTGTACTTGGTAAATGATATCTTGGGAGTACAAATCTTGTATGTGCCTGTCAGAAGAAGAGGTAAAAGTAACAGGTTTACAAAACCTTGGTTTTCAAGAGATATTGAGGCCATGGCTCTGGAAAGAAAGGAGGTGCTTGGCAGGTAGGAACAAATTAGATACTTATAAGAAGTTCAAGAGAATACTTAAGAAGGAAATCAAGAGCACTAAAAGAACGCATGAGGCTGCACTAGTAGACAAGGTGAAGGAGAATCCTGTGGGAATCTACAGATACTTTAAGGGCCAAAGGATTGCAAGGGACAAAATTGGTTGTCTGGAAGATCAGTATGGTAATCCATGCATGGAGCCAATAGAGGTGGGCAAGATCTCAAATGGATTTTTTTGCATTTGTATTTACTCAGGAAATGGACACAGCATCTATAGAAGTGAGGCATCGACATCATGGACCCTATACAGTTTACAAAGGAGGAGGTGTTTGCTGTCTTTAGGGTGGATAAATCCCCAGAGACTGACAAGGTGTTCCCTCGGATCCTGTGGGAGGGAAGTGCAGAAATTGCAGGGGCCCTGGCAAAGATACTTAAATTATCTTCAATGAGAAGTGAGGTACCAGAGGATTGGAGGATAGCTAATGTTGTTTTGATGTCTAAGAAAGGCTCTAAAAATAAACCAGAATATTATAGACCAGTGATAGACTCACTGGTCTATCAGTGGTGGGAAAGTTATTGGAAGGTATTCTAAGGGACCAGATATATAAGCATTTGGATAGACATGGACTGATTAGGGATAATCATCATGACTTCATGCATGGTAAGTCATGTTTAACCAAAATTTTCGAGGAAGTTATCTGGAAAGTTGATGAAGGCAAACCAATGGATGTTGTGTTCATGCATGTTATAGCAAAGCATTTGACAAGGTTCAGCACAAGAGGTTGCTCAAGAAGGTTCAGTCGCTCGGCATTCAAGATAAGGTAGTAAATTAGATTAGACATTGGCCTTGCAGGAGAAGCCAGAGAGTGGTAGTTGACGGTTACCTCTCTAACTGGAGGTCTATGACTAGTGGAGTGCCATAGAAATTGGTACTGACTCCGTTGTTGTTCATCATCTATATCAATGATCTGGATGATAATGTGATTAACTGGGTCAGTATATTTGCAAATGTCACCAAAATAGGACATACATGGTAAATGGTAGGGCATTGAAGAATGCAGTAGAACAGAGTGATCTAGAAATAATAGTGCATAGTTCCCTGAAGGTGGAATCTCATGTGGATAGGGTGGTGAAGAAAGCTTTTTGTATGATGGCCTTTATAAATCAGAGCACTGAGTATAGGAGTTGGGATGTAATGTTAAAATTGTACAAGGCATTGGTGAGGCCAGATTTGGGGTATTGTGTACAGTTCTGGTCACCGAATTATAGGAAAGAAGTCAACAAAATAGACAGAGTACAGAGGATATTTTCTAGAATGTTACCTGGGTTTCAGCACCTAAGTTACAGAGAAAGGTTGAATAAGTTAGGTCTTTATTCTTTGGACCATAGAAGGTTGAGGGGGGACTTGATAGAGGTATTTAAAATTATGAGGGGGATAGATAGAGTTGACATGGATAAGCTTTTTCCTTTTAGAGTAGAGGAGATTCAAACAAAAGGATATGAGTTGAGAGTTAAGGGGCAAAAGTTTAGAGGTAACACGAGGGGGAACTTCTTTACTCAGAGAGTGGTAGCTGTGTGGAATGTGCTTCCAGTAGAAGTGGTCGAGGCAGGTTCGATATTGTCATTTAAAGTAAAATTGGATAGGTATATGGACAGGAAAGGAATGGAGGGTTATGGGCTGAGTGCAGGTCAGTGGGACTAGGTGAGAGTAAGCATTCAGCACGGACTAGAAAGGCCAAGATGGCCTGTTTTTGTGCTGTAATTGTTATATGGTTATTGGGGGTGTAGTGGACAGCAAGAAAGACTATCAGAGTTTGCAGCGGGATCTAGACCAGCTGGAAAATGGGCTGAAAAATGGCTGATGGAATTTAATGCAGACTAGTGCAAAGTTTTGCACTTCTGTAGGACCAATCAGGGTAGGTCTTCAACAGTGAATGGTAGGGCACTGAGGAGTGCTGTAGAGCAAAGGGATCTGGAAAAACAGGTCCAAAATCAAATTGCTTAATTGTCATTCAAACCATACATGGTTACAGCCAAATGAGATAGTGTTCCTCTGGTGCCAAGGTACAAAATAACAAGAAAGGGAAAAAAAGAACATAATCATGTAAGAAAATACATTTTAGTCCAAGACCCTGAGTGACAAGGCCCACAAATTGATGGCTCCTAGCAGTCCAGCCTGTAATTCCACAGATTCAACACGGGAGGGCAGTTCATTTCAACTTGTTTGGTTAGCGCTGTCAGACTTGTAAGTAAACTATACGCCTTTTAAACCCAACGTATTCAGCAAAACTGGTACTCATTTCTCATTCCAATTGCTTCAAACTACTGCTCAATTCCTTCCATATACAGCAGCCAGTTATCTTTTGTGCAATCAAATGCATCCATCCGACAATGTAGCCAGCCATATCTGCCTTTTTTCGTAATGTGTGATTATTATCACCTGGTACTGTTTATAAATCCAAGATATTTTCCGTTTTCTTTCTTTTTTTTTAAATGTAACCATTTCTCACAATGCTTTTTTTTAAACTCAAATGTCTTGCTGGTACGTAGTTGTCAGAGATTTGTTTAAAACTTACCTATCCCTACTGCTGTCTTCTGTAATTCCAGCGTATGCCATTGACGTACTTCTGCATATAACCCAACATGCATTGTGTAAACACCAAAGAATGCTTGATCAAACAATCCCGTGTATTTACAATATTCTTCAAGTATTACTGAAATATTAAATACAGAAGAACCTCAGTCCATCCTGCTGTGGGGCAGAGCTATAAAGTGATTCTATGTGCACGGTGAAGAAGAGCCTGCTGGAATCAGGAAATTGTAAACAGTCGAAGTGTCATGAAGCATCAGAAAAGTCATCGTTGTAATGGCCTGACCGGCTGAAAAGTTTCAACTGCTCCAGTTTTTATTTTACATTTCCAGCTTTACAGTGTCTTTTGATTTTCAGGATTTCAAACTTCTCTACTTTGGTGACTGTAGTTCACAAATCTAATCAAGATGCTTATTCCTCCTCCTGATTCAGGATTGTTTAATGTCTTTTCAAGTCCGAAAGTGTAAAGGAGAACAAAATAACTGTTACTCCAGATCTACTTCAGCACAAAACACTGTAAGATGAGGAACACAATAATAATAAAATGTATATACTGTGCTACGTGCAAGTATTCAGCCCCCAAACGCTTTGTTCACTTAAATTACTATTACAACCAAGCATTTCATCAATTTAGCTGAGAATTTTTATTTATGAATCACATGTTCCTTAGTTCACCGTACATCCCAAAAAAAAGGAAAATGTAAAGCATGAAAAACTTTTAAAAATCAAAAGATTGAGAAGTCAATGTTTCAAAAGTATTTATTGCCCTTTGCTCAGTATTTAGTTGAACCATCTCTCACAGCTACGACAGTTAGTAGTCATTTTTGGATAAGTCTCTATCAGCTTTGCACACAATGTGATGGAGCAAGGTTTGTCCATTCCTCCTTGCAGTGTTGCTCAAGGTGTGCCAGGTTGTTTGGGAACAGCAGTGGACAGCAATCTTGAGGTATTGCCAGAGATGTTCAATTGGGCTAAGGTCAGGACTTTGACTGGGCCACTCAAGGACATCAGTTTTCTTCATTTGAAGCCACTCCGTGGTTGCTCTGGCAGTGTACTTTTTCATGGTTGACTTAAGCTCTGAGGTATGTTCAGTGCCTTTGAGATGCTCTTGTACCCTCCTCCAGTTTGTGCTTCTCTGTTATTTCCCTGACTTGCCTTAAATGCTCTTTTGTCTTCACTTTGGTTTGATCAGTTGAAAATCAACCATACTGTTGGACCTTACAGAGAGAAGTGGTATTTATTCTTAAGAAATTGTTGAAAACAGGTGATCCTTAAATTTTCTCCATCAACAGATTGGGTGAGTTGGTAGAGTAATATATTGCACCTGACGAAAGTTAGCATAGTAATTACAAAGGGGATGAACACTTTTTCAGCCTCACAATTTTGGTTTTTAATTTTTAGTAAATTGTTGACGGGCTTTGGAATTTTTCATTTGATTTGACATGATGCACAATGATTTGTAGATTAGCTCAAGACTCCTACTTCAATTTATTAAAACTGTTTAAAAATGAGACAGTAAAATGGAAAAATAGTTTACTGTACTTTTTCAAGGCACTGTCCATAAGGTGACTTTGACAGGAAATGATAAACCTGTCATGTTTTCTGCTTTTAGTTTTGCTGTTTTTTATTTTGTAAATCTGTAAATTACTTTATTCTCCTTCATTCAGTATTGACTTGCTGAAGTGAAAATTGAACATTCCCTTTGTATTTAGTTCCTCAGATCTATCTTTCATATGTTCTTTGATGTTCCTGTATAAAGCTAATCATTACCTTCCACGCAGTTCTGTTTTCCTTCTTTGTGCCTAAAGTCAAACTAATCCAAATTCAAAACTTGTCAAGGACATTTTCATTACGAGTCACCAGATCTAGTTTGAGTATGTTAAACACATTAAACACTGGGATACCATTTGTTTCCTTCTCCTGGCTTTTCTTTCACACTACCCTATATCAAGAATGGCTCACCATAACCCACTGTTGACATCAATGTTGCGACAATTTAAGTTCAAATTCTTTACATGATTTTTGCTTTACCTTGGTATTACAATCTCAAATGATTTGCTCCATAAAGTAGTGTCTTCATTACAAGCTTTCTCTTTTTAGTGATTGAGAATTAGTAGCTGTGCTATTCCTCCCATTTGGAATTCTAACTATAGATGTATACAGTGTGTGTAACCTCTTTTCCCTACATCTCTGGTCACATCTCAACACCTATTCCTCCATGATGCATGCCTTGAAATCTTTACAAGCACTGTAGTGTACTCCTTTGCACTGAAATGAATATTTAAACAAAAGTAATTGCTTTTGTAGTCTGCAAGAAATGGTGAGGAACAGGATAAAGATTACTTCAGACTTGAGCACCTGCAGGAAGAATTTAACTTTGTTTCAGAAGAAGATTTGAACAAATCCAGGAGATTTCGACTGCTGCAGCTTCGAAATGAAGGGGTGACAGAATTCCTTAATTATAAACAAATTCCCATTCAGGATTCTCAGATTTCTGAGAAGATTTTCCAGGTAAGATTAATAGCATTTCGTAAGTTTACTGGTGCCCTAAGCTGTGACCTCGCTACCTCCAGAGAATATGATAATGTATGCCAGGTTGACTTCAGTTATTCAGATCAGCCATAATTATAAAGTAATGTCTCCAGTCCAACAGATAGTGGAAGGTACGCTACCTGGATAATACTAAAAATACAACGAATGAATATAAGATTCTATGTATAAATATCTCCTCATTGGATTGATTATATTTTATTCTGTGCTTTGGCATTCCGGTGTTCAGTTTTGATTCTTGACGTGCATAGCTTCTATGCTCATTCAGATATTTGGATCATTCAGACAGCAAGACACTGAACAGAGGAGTAAATCAAAATCAGAAACATATTTGTTAATTTAGTAAACTATTGGAACCTATTGGAATTCTTTGAGGAGATTACAAGTCGGATAGATAAAAGGGGATGCAGTGGATATTGTATATTTGGACTTGCAGAAGGCATTTGACAAGGTGCCACTCATGAAGCTGCTTACCAAGTTAAGAGCCCATGGTATTACAGAAAAGTTACTAAAATGGTTAGAGCATTGGCAGTAGGCAACGAGTGGGAACAAAAGGATCCTTTTCTGGCTGGCTGCCAGTGACTAGTGGTGTCCTGCAAGGTTCGGTGTTGGGACCACCACTTTTTATGCTGTATATGAATGATTGAGATGATGGAATAGATAGCTTTGTTGCCAAGTTTGCAGCTGATACAAAGATTGGTGGAGGGGCAGGAAGTGTTGAGGAAACGGATAGGATGCAGAAAGACAGATTAGGAGAATGGGCAAGAAAGTGGGAAATGAGATACAATGTTGGAAAATACATGGTCATGCACTTTGGTAATTGAAATAAATGTGCAAACTATTTTCTAAATGGGGAGAAAATCCATGAATCTGAGATGCAGAGGTACTTGCGCAGAACACCCTGAGGATTAACTTGCAGGTTGAGTCAAAAGTGAGGAAGGCAAATGCCATGTTAGCATTCATTTCAAGGGGTCTAGAATACAAGAGCAAGGAGATGATGCTGAGGCTTTATAAGGCATTGGTGAGACCTCACCTTGGGTGTTGTGAACAGTTTTGGGCTCCTCATCTTAGAAAAGATGTGCTGGCATTGGAGAGGGGCCAGTGGATGTTCACAAGGATGATTCCAGGAATGAAAGGGTTATCATGCGAGGAACGGTTCTGGGTCTGTACTTGCTGGAACTCAGAAGGATGTGGAGAGGGGGCAATCTCACTGAAACTTTTCGAATGTTGAAAGGCCTAGACAGAGTAGATGTGGAAAGGATGTTTCCCATGGTGGGAGAGTCTAGGACAAGAGGGGACTGCCTCAGGGTAGAGGGCTGCCCTTTCAAAACAGAGATGTGGAGAAATTTCTTTGGCCAAAGGGTGGTGAATTTGTTGCCACTTGCAGGTGTGGATGCCAGGTCGTTGAGTGTATTTAAGGCAAAGATTGATAGGTTCTTGATTGGACCTGGCATCAAAGGTTACGGGGAGAAGGCCAGGAACTGGGGTTGAGGAGGAGATTTTAAAAAAAAGGATCAGCCATGATTGAATGGCGGAGCAAACTCGATGGACCAGATGGCCTAATTCTGCTCCTGTGTCCTATGGTCTTCTGTGTTATTTGCAAATCAATAAACTTCATGGATGGTGCTGTGTTTTGTTTGTACTCCTTCGTTCAGGAATACAAGAAGAAGCAATGTGAAAGAGAGACAGTTGATGTGACAAGCCACCTCGATGTCCATAGAGCAAAGGTAGCAGAATACTTGCAAAAGGTAATATAACAGCACTGGAAACAGCTAAGTACTTTGAAGATTATAAAAGGCTTTTGACAGTTTTCAGTTTTAAACTAACGACTTGCACTTCATTCATTGTATGAATATTGACCGTCAAATTCCTCCCTAAGTAAAGGGTTCAATTTATAATTTCTTTTTCACCTTTTACATCCAGTTATTGTATTAGATGTTTGTACTGGTAGTTACTTCAGAGATCTTGTTTATCTATTATGAAGTTTGGTAACTGTTCAGTACCACAGCTGCCACTGCTCAGCAAGTAATTCGATATAGCTTTTTATGAGGCTTGGCAAACTGTAGCTGAGGGTATGAGGCTTTTCAGTATATTACTGTAGAGTATTTGGTGAAGGTTCATTGCAG